>NC_089982.1:15185927-15811609 GCF_036417845.1 Apteryx mantelli | reverse complement strand
GTTCAGACATAAGCCTGTTAAGAAATCAAATTAAAATTCTTCAAAATAAAAGACACAATACCTCAAGCTTTTAAGAAGAAACATAACCACAGCAGAGCATGCACATTCTGATGGTTGCTTCTTCCTAGCTGTGCATATCCAGAAGCCCTAGTATCAGTAATAGGAATCTGCTATGCTCTCGACCAGTAAAGATGTTACACAAATACCTTCAAGGAGTAAAACTTGCATGAAATAGTACTACATTAGTAATTCTTAACACTTTAATATATACCACTTGAAAAATTAATGTAGAAATTAATTCTGGGGTTTTTTTAGGCCATCATAAACTGTTGATTTGCAGGAGTTGCCATTGCTTAGTTTATTTGTGCACTGAAAAAAATTATCACCAGAGAAAATGGATTCAAGTTCTGTCAGATTCTTTTTATCTGCTTCTGCAATTTGGGCATCCAACTATGCTGCTCTGAGAATTTTATACATATTTTTATATTTAAAAAAAATTAAGCTCACAAACACTCAACTAATCAATTCTCTAATTCTGAAGAGTCCAAAAAGAGTCACTATTTAATAAACCTTTAAGAGCTTTTTTTCTTTTCCACTTGTACAACATATCTCAGAATCAGTGAAAAAAAGTTACACAAAACTAGCATTTGTGCAGACTGAAGAGAAGTTTAAAGACACTGTGGACTGCCATACCTTTTGCTGGTCATAGTGGAGGGACCACTATACTACACTATAGAACTACATTGGCAGATCAAAGCCTAACAGAGATTATACCATGCAGTGCCAAAATGATATCTCAAAGATGCAAGCCTTACATATTAACCAAAAACTGAGCAGTGTTAAAAAAAAAAAACAAAAAAAAAACAACAACAACAAAAAAACCCACCCTCTAAAGTTTCTACGTTTCCTTGCATGATTTTCAAACTAACTTGAGCGATATGCTGTGCCTGGACATTCGACATTGTACTGCACAAAGAAAGAATAAATCACAAAACCTTGCAGAGAAACTGTCACAGGAGGAGGTTAGGTGCTGCAGTCTTTGGCAGGTCAGGGAACACACTGCTTATTTCAAGTGACTACTCACCACTACTGAGCAGCAGCCTTGAAGAAGGATATTAACTGTAACCTGACCACATGTGTAGAGAAAAGGATTGTAGAAAGACCATTTTGTACAAAATGAATGACATTTATATCAGCCTGTAAACAAAAAAAAAAAAAAAAAAAAAAAAAAAAGAAGCAAACCATCGAACAAAAAACCTCACAGTTATTCTGTAGACTTGTCTTCACAACAGAAAATGTCCTGTGAATTAGGAACATAGCTGATCAGATCAGCCACAGAGTCAATTTTCAAAGGGGTTTTGATCCACCTTTCAGATTTCAGGAATTGTGAAGTATATACTGAACCCGCAAACTTGGAGGGGGGGGGGAAAAAAAATGTATCTAATTGCCTAAATTGGGCCCAAGTTCCATTTGTGAGCATCAATTTCCCTAGCACAGGTGTACCAAATTACAGGCTCAGGTTGGAAGGTACAAACTGAAGGACATTTTTCAAAATGTGACTAAATAAAAATTTTATTAAGTCACAAGAACATAGAAACTCAGGCTATGAAATCAAACAAAAAAAGAAAAAAAAAAGAAAAAAGAGGTTTAATTCCCCTAATAAAAATAGTTGCATGGTATTCTCCAGGTAGCCAGGTTTATTTTTGTAAAAACCAACTGAAGAGCATGACCTGGGAGGATTTAACATATTTGAAAGGTTTGTGATGAATCGTATAGGGGAGAGGCAGAGACAGATGATTCAAACTGAATGGGATTAATTCTAGTGTGAATTTTTGTTAAAGTAGTGAGACAGTTCTGTGTCTCTTGAGTAAAGCAGAAAGTTCTTAATTTGAGTGCTTCTTTTACGTCAGTATTAGGATTTGGAATAAATTTACTGTGTTATTATATATTTCCCTTCATGACTTTCCCTGTGGTACTTGGTATATTATTACTATTTTTAATTACAAGTTTCTGAGTTGGAGTACTTGTTTTGAAAAAAAAGATAGTTGACTGAACACCCAAGGTAAATACATCATGGAATAGTTTATTATTATTGCTACTACTTACCAGAAGTTTTATTTAGATCTTACCTACCTGCTATTAAAAATGAAAACAGAAGAAAGCTATGCTTATCTTCCTCTCATTTTCACTTGCAGTTGGAAAGAAATGCTGCTCACTTTGGAGCTTCTAGATGCCACATACAATATAAGATTGATTCCCATAACTCTGAACTAATTATGATTTAATTCTCTGTTTAATTGAGTCAAGCATCTCACATGAACCATTGAAACCAAACCATATGAAAAAAATTATGTGCGATTCAGCTCTTAATTTTGAAGGTCAAAACTCTGAGTCAGACCTGAATAATGCTGGCATTTCTTAGATGTATTTGAGAAACCATGCTATAAAGTGGTGGAAATAACTCATTAAGTTTTGCCAAGTAACAGCAGAGGTAGCCTTCTGTGCTTGTGCAGCATCTGAGCTCTGTGGAAGTCTCCATTCTTGCTGGACAACAGACTGTGATACCATGACTGCTGCTAGCACCTACAGGGGGCACGTGATGGAAGGAAGGAAGGAGTGAAAAAGGAAGGAAGAAAGAAAGGGGGAAGTAAAGCACAGCTTGTTCTTTCCATATACACACATTGGGAAAACAGAGCAAGGAAAGCATTTGGGAGCATTGTTTGTCCCCACCAAACCAAAGCAAAGAAGGGCTGGTGGCTCTTCTTCACAGACTTCAGAGCATTGCTGAACCTTTTCCCTAAGGCGAGAAAGTAACCTGTTCTCTCTACTAGACACACTGCCATGTCTTAGACTTAAAGGTACATTTGTTGCTCAATATATCCTTCATCCTCCAAAAACAAGCAAATCAAAAATCCCTCTTGGGAAATACATATTTTTGTAACTTTTTGCGGCTGAAGAGGATGACACAATGTACACTTCGCTTTTCAACAGTGAAGTAAGTAACAATGTTTTGCATTTATAGAGTCTTAGATGCCTAAATACTTCCAGGTTCTTCTGCCAACCCAGGCAAATTTCAGCCCAGTGAACACAAATGCTAAAAACCAACAACCAAAACAATCCATTTGTCTTCCCTCAAATGTTTATTAATGAAGTGTGACAACACAGATTTCTGGAATTCCTGTAAAACCTGCTGGGGGATGAGTGACACACAGGACTGGACTTCTTACCTGTCTTCTCTCCCCTCAGCCACAAAAAAACCGCGCAGCCACTAACTGAATTCTGTTAATAGTAGTTCTCATTTTGTTTAGCAAATACAGATTCTTGCTCTGATTTATTAAAGGGCTAAAAGACAAATTTATTTCTAACGAGTTCATTGTGTAGGCCAAGCGATGCAGAAACTCATTTCCCTTCTTCTTTTAGAGCCTACTAGGCTATACAGAACCAGATAATGTTCAGATTTTGTGAACACAAAAAATAAATCCCAGACTTTATTATGCCCTTCTAGCTGTAACAGTCCTAAAGACAAATAACATACGAAGAAAACACAACAACCTAATTCTAAGCCTCACAGAATTACTGCTCTCATTCTCTCTCACTCAACTCTCTCTCTCTAAAGCTTTTTTCTTTCTTTATAAACACAGCAGTAGGAAAGGAGACTTGCAGGGATAAAAAGGCACCACAGTTGAAACTATTATTAAAACACCACAAGAAACACTGAGCCGATTGTGCCATCTGAGTGGAATCTGTCTCTGTTTACATACAGGCTAAACTGTTACAAAAAGCATAACAAATCAGCAAAACCAAGACAGAGATGTCTTAGTTCTTAGTAGGCTGGAAGATTTTTGTCTAAAAATGGGAAAAAGATAGAGCAGAAAATACTTTTAATTAATAAAGCTAATAGCTTTCAGACCTGGACAAATAAAATACCCAATAAATCTAAATTAAACAAATTTGTGGCATTAGTTCGTGTTTCATTTTACGACATTCTCCATAAATTATGAGACCAGAGCTGAAGATAGCAAAGTCTGTTTTTTGCATTTCCGCTCTAATACACAGATTTCACAGTGAGGTAGGGTGCTGCCTCAAGGTGAATGCCATTTCTCAGTAAGTGAATGACAACTCTACAGCATAAGAAAAGCATAGCTGAGGTAACCAGAGCAAATGGAGATCCTTCCTGTTAATTTGTTAGCCACAGGGAAAATTTGATGCCTGTGAATTCCCTTGCTTCTTCCTACTCCCCCTCCCCAACCCACCCTGTTCCTTTTCCTTCGCTCTTCCTACTCTAAGGGAAGACAGACGTTGAAAGGAGACTTCAACACCACAAACGGTGAAAAAACACTAAGCTTTGAAATAGGGTTGATCATAGAAACAAAGCCAAGTCATTAATTCTTAAGTGCATGAGGGAAGCGTAAAATTGTAAAATTGTTTGGCATACAAAGAAGCGGGGTGGGGGGGGGGGGAGGGGAGTATTTCAGTGCTTCATTGTACCAAAGAGAAAGTCACCACTAACCAGTCTAATACTAGTTCTTCTGGCGGTATTTCAATTTGTAAAAAGGGTATATTGTATAGCACATTCTCCTTTAGCTTTTTTTTTTTTTTTAACCCCCACTGAAGAAGATATGGCATTAAAATACTCTCCAAAATTAACCTACTATCAGTGCACGCAGACAGTATGCGTCTTCAGCGCTAGGTTTTCAGTATCAGTGCACACACAAGAACAAAGTATCCTGGGAAAGCAGATGGATGGTGCGACACAACCGTGTGAGAGCTGATCCTATGCACAGCTGTAGAGAAACCCAATGTACTTGTCTGGCAGCCTGCTCAGCATGGAGGGTGCCATCTTGTAGGTGCAACAGACCTCATTTTAGAAGCTAGTATAGTTTGCTTGACAGGATATAAAAGAACAAAACTATTTTCCATGTGCTGTGGGTTGAAATTTGAGAGCCTCATATATATATATATATATATAAATAAAAATCCTTTTTTTTTTTTTTTGGATGCCCTACCTTATAGCAATATTAGCAGCAAAGAGAATGTTCTTTGAGAGACTTCAAGCACCAGACAAAATCCTCTGGTCTTTATGTTCAGGTACAAAGTTAAAAGCTGTATTAGGATTAGCTCCCTACTGATTCATCCTTTCCCCCAAAAACCATTTCCCTACCCAGCATAAATCAGCAGCGGACAGAATGCAACTCCTGCTTCTGCATTAACTGAGTCCCAGGTCTTTCTGAAAAGACCATAATTCAAGCTAAGTTTCTAACATGTGCTAATTCTGGGTCCTGCCTCCCCACCCCCCCCCCCCACCAAAAAAAAGGCTTAAATTCACCTATCTCACTTTATTCACAATAGGAGGTTACATGTTAAATTAAGAGGTTAGACAAGAGAGAGAAAGAGAGAAAAGGACAACAGGAATTTTATCCATTTGAATTGCTGCTTCTTAAAACCGTCAAAAAGCAGGTATTAAAAACAAAGCAAAACAGAAAACCACATACTCAACAGAACGATCCTGGGGTTTTGAGGTTAATAACATCAAAAAGGGAGGTTGGTACTGAAAGAGGAATATTCTGCTCAGAAAGAAGTGATGAGCTTAGAAATATGATCTCAATGAAGGCTAAATGACAATTTAAACAAAGAAGCTTGCTAGGCTTAATTTAAAGAGATTCCATAAATATTCGTTGGTATCATGAAATTGTTTATAATAATAACAAACCCAATGCATCTGCTCTATCTTTGTGCAGTTACCTAGACTACATTTCTTGACACCACTGTTCTGTAATAACCTCCATCTGCTCTGCTGTGTCTGTCATTTCTTTTGCTATAACATATTGTGACAGAGGCTTCATTTACCTAAACTTATCTTGGCAACTTGTACTTCATTAAAGAGAATCCTGCAAGCATCAGTTAAAGCTTTCTTATCTGGCCATGCATAGCTAAGCTTCATAAATCATTCTTTCACTTTCCATTTTGCAGCTTCTGGAAAGGTAATGTTATTGAATTCAGATCACTGGAATAGAGCAGTACTAAAATGTTTATTGACCAGCTTTTAGGCACTGAGCTCTGCTTTGAATGCAGACAGTAATATTAGCTAAAGCTTTTGAATTTAAAGGGGATGTCACTAATATGTTTTATACATTGCTATAAATACTGTTTGATGGCAGGCCACTTTAGCAAGCTGCTGCTAATCTAGCAGAAACAAAATATTATTAGCATATATTCCCTCCTGCCTTGTCTCTCTTTTTTCAATCATCACATCTGCAAATAAAATATTATATATTCATAGACCTAAGACCTCAATCAGAGCTCAGTAGCACAGGCTGTGTCTTAGAAAGAAGGGAGTGCAAATGGACCTTTGTGTCCATCAGATCAGTCTGGCATTGCACCAGGACAGCACTTGACGCAAGTCAGAGCAGCTGTGGAAGCGCTAACCACCAGTGCAGTTGTTTCTGAGCTGTAGCACAAGAGAATTAGGAGAGGTTTCTGCCTCTGTATAGACTCCTATGTCAGAGTCATATCACAACCAATAATATTCATATTGCAGCCGGTATTATCTCTAGATAAGAATCATCTGTTATTAGAATGAAAATTATGAGTCGCCCATTTACAGACAGAGCTATTCTCTTTTGCATCAGATCCAGAAAAGATCCATGCTGGGCTGGCTGATGAGTCAAATCACAAGTGCTGAGCTCTAATAGGGTAGGAGGAAAGGAACAGGGAATACTTTATTTGCCAGACAAACAAGTCTTAATCAACACAGAATGACATAAACTCAGATCAAATTCAGCGAATAGTTTTGAATAGGTATCTGATAAAGGAAAACGATACCCAAACTGTTCATTTTGACAATGTGAAAATACATTGGTTTGACTTAAGATTAGACAGTTTAATAACTTATAACAGTATGGGAACATTAGAGATGAAGTAGGATGCTGATGACCTGAATTCACAACTCTTCTCTGCCCGATCCACAACAATAATTTGAACCAACATTTCACACCTTCCATGCACACACCACTGGACTCCAGGGAATTTGGGATAGGCCTCTCCTGTTTAACATATCTAGTTTAACATATCTAGTCTATCTATGCTAAGTAAGCATTTTGTGGCCCAGAGAAACAAGAAAGGATGTTAAGGTCATTAAGGACACCCATCTACTCACTGAGTAACCTGTATTTAATTAGTATTTCATTATTTATAAAAATGCAGTAGTTTAAATTGAACAGATTATCAGTTCTTTGGAAATTACACAACCTCCAAAGAAGAAAGGATCTATGGAAAAGGATGTCCCCTGATTCAGGCAGTGAATTGCAAGATAGAGCTCCAACAGGCCGGATGAACGTCCTAAGCCCTGAGCCATATTCAAGCCAACACTGAGAAGCCTCCTGTGATAGCAGCCTTTTACCTCTAAAAACGCCCCAGAATTGCCATCACTTTCCAATCACAATTCCCACTTCACCTACTGAGCAAATTAAGCCTCAGTTATTCACACAGGCCTACAAGTCATCCATAAACAAAGAGAAGTGGCAAGACAATCTTGAATAAGGTATAACCAGTCCCTAGGATCCACACTCAAAAAGCACGCAGCTATCTAGGACACCATTTGCCCTTGTTCCAGGCTCTATAACAGAGGCGCTAATGAAATGCCACTAAACTATTACGCTTGGTTTCCTTTCTTGCCCACGCTGGCTTAGTGGAGTCTGTTGCCTGTATAAAAAAAATCTACCACTTTCATACTGGCTCTTTTTGATGGAGTCATCATGACAGGGAGGATGGAAAAGCTGCAAGAAGACGGCTGCCAGCTTGAAAAACCTGGCTTTCATGCAGATGGTCATGTACCCCCTATGGATCCTGGGTACATTCAGGTCTTGGTGGCTACAATTTTTTCTATGGGAAAGTCATGGAGAGTTCACCACAACTGGCTGCTTCCCATTCAGAGCCGGAGTTCCATTACAGTAATATTAGCTCTTTATACGATTTTTCATTAGCAGATCCCTAGTTTTCCAGAAGTCGTAATACCCTTTCAAAAGGGAAGAAAGCTGAGGCTTGAAGTTACCAGCAGATTTCACAAGATCCATGTCCTGTCTTACAAGAAACCAATGGAACAAAATATAACACTACATATTCACCGATGCCAAGTACCGGGTCTGATGCCTACTTGACCACATTAAGTGTTTTGGAAATAGATCACTGCAGTTAGAGTATGCTCCTCTGAGTATTAACGCAGAATACTAGCACCACACTAGATTCAGCATAAAATTTACACACACACACACCCCTCTATGTCTTTGAATAGCTGAAGGGCTACTGAGTTCTCATGCCTTCTTCATTCTCACAGCCTGAGAGCAATCACCCACTAAAAACCATCTTGTCTCACACCTTACCCGGATAACCAGGGCACACAACTTTTGAAAAATGGAGAAAGAAGGGGGAAGTTAGTGAGTACAGATAGTTTCACTGTGAAGATTTCCTTTTACAGCTCAATACACAATGAATTCAAATCTCTAGATGAACCTCAAGGGAACTAGTTCATTTTAACTCCTACAAACCACATAACAGGATTCAATCTATGAGTCTTTCTATGCAATGATAACTTGTGAGGCTTATGTAATGTTTGTAGAAGACGTTTTGATCCTCAGCTGAAAGAAGTACATGAGGGCAAAACATCGTGATCTCTAATTACAGAAGAGCTAGTATTAAAAAAAAAAAAAGTTACCTAAAGCTTGATGGTTTTCTATCAAGAAGTAGACTGCTATATATAAAGACTACTATTACAGTAGACTAAAGATGTCTTGTGCAAAAATCTTTCCCTAGTTAAAACATATTGATGTGCTGAAATTTTACAGATCCAGGTTGCTAAGCAATTGAGTGAGTGACAATCACTTTTTCCTGAATAACACATGGAGTTAAGAAAGCAACTTTAAAGACATGGATATTTATCTTAAAATCTTCAAATGTATATATTAGGTAAACCTAGCAGTTTGCTTGTATTATTAAAAGCTGTTTTCTTTCCCATTTTCATTTGCTTATAGCTTTGCCAGATTCTACAAACTTTGCATGCAAAAATCTCTTTTGAATAAAGAGCTTCATTCATTCAAAGAACTTAAGTCAGAACAACCAAGCCATTTTCAAAAACACTACAGGAAAACAATGTTTTTCCACTTTCAACATTTTATTGACCTTTTGTTACAGAAATGTCAGTACTCTTAACATTTTTAAATGGGAATTCAAAAATTGACAGTAGAGTGATTTTTTTTGTCAAGAATGTGCTTCTACACATCCCTGTGAAATTCTGCTAATTTAAACCAAGTGGTAAACCTTTAAGAAAAAGAAAAAAGCAGTTTGCACATGCTTAACATACATTTGGTGGATCTTTACTGCAGAAGCCCCTGAAGAGCCCAGGCTGAGCAAGAACTTCCTTACAACTGCAGGTATGGGAAAGCAGTGAATAATTTTCCCTCTTCCCTGTTTTCAGTGCCCAGCTTACTAAATCTGAGCAACATGAAAGCAAAATCTACTTGAGGGAAACCAAAGCCAGTCCTCTCAGCCTATGGAGGAAAGAATGAGGCTAGCACAGGAGCATGGAGAGAGACGCTGAGCAGGGATGCCAGAACTGGAACCTGGAAGGACAGAGCTCCTTGAGACTAAACTAGAACTGGAAAGAAAAAACAAAAAAATGGAAGCTTGAAAGCCAGGAATGAAAAAAAATTAAGGAAGTGAGAGGTGTGAAAATAGGACCGGCTGTGTAAAAAAGCTGGGGGAAAGAAAATCCGATGGATGAGCAAAAATGGGACCAGAATGAACAGCCAGGAGTGGTGGTGGTGGGGGGGGCAGGGTGGGAAAGAGAGAAGAAAAAGAGAGGGGGAAGGGAGAGATGGGATATTGATTGAATAAGTGTTAACCCTGTGGAGAGCTTGAAGCATCCATGACCGAAGAACAGAATCCCCTGCAGAGCCTAGAAGGGAGCCAAACCCTGCATCCTGTAGTTTTGAAGTACAAAACCAGAATTTCATTCTCCATCTTGGTTCTCAGCAAATCTCATTGGAGTATCTGGAAAATCCCATAATTATAACCACTTTCTAATCTGTTTTGCATGCTGTTTTAAATATCATTATCCAAAGTTCCTTCTGTGCAAAGCAAACACATTGTCTCATACCATTTCCTGTTAAGACATGTGAAAGATGCATCTCGCTGAGGCCGTATGAATGCATTGTAGAAAACTAATGTGAAGAACAAAGTTGAACTCCTGAGATCAGAGGCTATTGTATGAATCTCTACCAACCAGACAGAATTATGAAAGAAGCTACCAGAAATTACCAGGAAGTGTCTCAGCTAGTTTTAAGTATCCTTCATAAGATTAAGAGAAAAATGAAGGCATCTTACATTTGGATAAAGAGAGTTATTGGGGGATTCTGCATGTTGAAAGCTCACAATTCTGTCAGAATATTGTAGGGGAATAAAGAGTCTCCAATCAAATTTGCAGGCCCTTATTTCCACAAGTCTACAACCAAACTTCCAAATACAAGATAATTGTCCATGGACCTCTATATGGACGAGTTCTCCTGTCTTCAAAATCATTGGTATGAAAAGACTGCCTTATTACACTACCACTCTGAAAGCAAAATTGAAAGTATCCCATAAAAAAAAAAGTCCACTCTCCATAATTCTTTTCTCCCAATACATTTGCCCTCATTCCACCTCCTTGCACCTCTGAGTGTAATTTCAATGTTTCAGCAACATTTGGGCCTGTAAGTCATACTTAGCACAGAGTTGCTCAAATATGCAAGCTATCTTATATATCCTACCTTGAGCAAACAACTTGGGAAGGGAAGGGATTCCCCAAAGCTGGTCAAGCACAGAAAGGAGTAGATGGTGAGCTCTCTGGAGGCACAGTGAGGGTTATGCTTAGCAGGTGTGCCACTGCTCCTCTGATCACACTGAAGTAAGACTATGCTCAGAAACCATTACAAAATCCTGAGTCAGCCCTCATCTGCATAGCTTCTTTCTGGAGTTTGTTTATAAGGAAAATTCATATTAAGAATGGATAGTGGCTTTGCTCTGAATTTGAGTATTAAAAAAAAGTCTTTCGAATATACCTATAAAGCACAGAGTGAATTTTAAAGAGGGTTTAAAATTTTCACTAGTGAAAGGTGAAAATTACCACTTTAGTTATGAACCAGCCAGTCTCCATGTCCCAGTTTGTAAAAACTACAAATTAGTTTGCAATGGGTTACCAACATCCTTAAAACCCATAAGAAATAAGACATCCTGAAAAATCCATTTTGCTAGCTATATAAAAACTCTTAAGAGCATCAAGCTCCTTTGTGCCAAAGGACAAAATGCAGTGAAAGTTGAAAAGACAGTATCACACGGCAAAGCCTTTGCCTTTAACTGTGATTCTTCTAGTGTTATTAAGTATGTGCATTTCTGACAACAGTGATTTCATTTTGCATGATAAAAACCCTCTGTGTCATTATCTAATCTTTTTTAGGCCATTATTGAGTTTTTAGAAAGCAACAGATTATCTATAATGTGGCTTTTCATTCATTTCTTGGCCACAAGCAGTTAGTTACAATCATATTGTTGTTACCACAAAGAATTTAATCAAGATCAGCAGTCAGATGATCATGCAGAGTATGATTACTCTGAATGAATAGAAGCAGTAAAAAAAGAAATCTGCTACTTCCCTGTCCTGTCCCCTCCTCAAAAGCCGGTAGGAGAAAGTGCCACCTGCTAAAATTCTGTTCAGAGACCCAGATTCTAAGATACTATTACTGCAGCTAGCGGAAAGGGAGAGGAACAGGCTGGAGACAGGAACTGCAAAAACAAAACAAAAAAAACCCACACACATAATTGAGTGTTTAGTGATAGGCAGTAGTATCTTAGAATAGGAACTGTCTGGGTATAATTTGGCAAGCATCCACTGACTTGAACAGAGTTGACCTATTTCGCACCAGATGCAGGTCTAGCTGAGTAGGTCAAAAATGACACAAGATTTCTGTTGAATTCTTTTCTCTTTGCTGTTCTTTGATGAATATGAGCACCAACAACTTGCTCTGCTTTAGGAAGACTTTTCCCCAAAGCATTCAGCAGCAGTAACAAAATCCTAACTGAACAGGAGTACTGGCCTCCTTCCAAGAGAGGATAACATATATGCAGTTTGGGGAACAAATATCTCATACATCATCCTCAAGTTTGGAGAGCTCAGCATCTATTCCCAAGGGGACAGAAAGGGGCCTCATAGTTAATCTTGCCTATTGGTACTTAACCACTTTATAGTCCTTAATGCACTAGTGTTTTACCCCACATATATTTAACCCTAACATGTTTGGAGGAGGAGAAGTTAAATTATTATTTGTTCCAACTACATGAAACACCTGTCACTTCAGACCATAGTGAGAACATAAGGCTAAATATCTGTATTACGTACTAGGAGAAATGCTATCAGTTCATATATGGGATTCCTTGTGTTGCAGTATGTCTAAAGTTCTCTTCACTACTATTTTTCTTCTGTATTATACTAGTTCTCCCCACACATACCCCTCGATGCTTTTTCATATGCCTTAAATGCATCTTCTGCACCTGTATGGAACATACCAGCTTCTGCTATAACAGTTTTTACTGACACTTCCAACACATAATTCTTTATCAGTGTATTAAGTAAAAATTTTTTTGCTTTATTTTTCTTTATAAAAAGTATCACTAAAGCAATCCAACACTGTAGGGCAAACGGCAACCACATGAAATTAATACATTCATTGAAGTGGTTCATACTTGAGAGGTCCCTGCATTCCATGGAAAAGGGTTAAAAGCATTTAATGGTCTGGGCTGATAACAGTCAGGTTACTGAGTCAATTGAGTAATGAATTGAGAAAAATCATTAATACTGGATAGTGTGCTTGACCTGTTCTTTGAAAGGCAAAAGCTAAAAATGGCTTCCCTTCAAAGCACCATGCAACCTCGAGTGATCTGCTCTTACATGAGTGTTTGATTGGCACCTGTCTGTTGGATGGGTATGATGACTGAAATATTGACTATTTCTAAACCTGTAGCAAATCATGGAAAGGCTATTTTCTCAGTAAACTGAAAATCATAGACAGAATTTTCAAGGAAACACCTTTAATTTATTCTCAGGGGAATTTAATAACGTACCTTCTTGAAGCTTTTTTTTTTTTTTTTGAAGGTTCCACACCTGTAGTTTTTTTTTTTTTTTTTTTAAAAGAGGGCTGTTAAAGCATTACTGCAGATTAACAGAGGCATCCATGCATCAAAACTGAGAACCCAAAAAAGTAACAAGGAAACTTTTCACCTGTAAATAATTGTGGACACAGTTTTGCACTAACTGTATGTTCTCACTTAAGCAGATGCCCTGCTGTGAGTAAGGGGGAAGGAAAGAGCAGAGATGAGAAAATGAAGTGTGACCTATGGCACATTAGGAAGAAGGTGGGCTCTAGCATACAACAAGTTTCAGCTGGAAGCCACCTCTGGGAAGAGCAGCAGATGCTAAAGAGTACAACAGCTAGAAACTGAGCATAGCAGTTTTTCCTGGAATTCAGAGCAATGTTACCTCTCAGTTTCATTTATAAACCACACGTAGGCTTTGTCCCCAAATATTCCCATTTAAAAAAAAAAAGTAAGCATCATTCTGAAAAGACAGTTGCTGTTTCTGATATTCTTGTAAGAAGTTTCTAGCTATTAAAAAACAGAAAGCAGCTCATGGCACCCAAAGTTTCTTCACAGGGTGAAGAACTGAGATGTTAAACCTTCCCCCCCCATACACACACACACACACCCCTTAGTATATTAACAAAGACTGCCACTCTGTGCTGAAATACAAACCAGATGAATGATGTCTTTCTAGCTTTAATTTAGGAAAGCACTTCAGCACAAACACAGTTTTAAACCCAACATCGTGACTGGTGCTAAAGTCAAAGACAATGTTTGTACATTTTGACATATCCGAGTGCCCTGGAGTCTTAAACTACTACTGAGTAGAGAACTGCAGAGTTAAACTTGCCCAGTTTTTATTCTGGATCTGAAATTTCCTGACTTTGTGGCATTGACCTACTCATTTACATAGGCTCCTTCATTTCCACATATCTTAAGGCTGGGGGGGGGGGGGGAAATCTTAGGCTACATCACTGGAAAGGTATTACTTGAAATTTTTAAACGTGCTTTGAAGATGAAGGAAATAATATTAAATCTAGTTTAATGTTAAGTAAATGTATAACATGGAATTCTTATGCCTGAAACAGTGCAATATTCCCAACTTTTAAACTATAGTTAAAAATGACTTGATCTAGATTATCATTGAACATTCTCTCCCATTTGTCCTACACCTTCCTCACTGGAGTACCAGTAAGCAATAAAAAAATAATAATAATAATAAAAAAAATCCTGCTGCTTCATTCATAAGACTATAGCCACCACTGATGGTATTTTTTGATTCTTAGATTTTGCTGTGGGTTCTGAACTTCGCCCCATCCAACTGATGAGTATACCTAGTGCTAAGCACCAAACAACAAGATATTTGTTGGCAGACAATGTTTTGAAATGCAAATAATTGTAACAGTCTGTCTTTTCCTCAATCTGTAATTGCAGGGTAGAAAGGAGGACAGGTGGGTATTTCGAGCTCTGTTAAGCACTAAAGTTTTAAAGTGTCTCTCTGGACATGGATTTGGATTGATGACTGATGTGTCATCAGTTGTTTAGAAATCTTGAAATATTCCATAAACAGAGCCAACCTCCTGCAATTCTTCTCCTTTGCATTTCTATCAGCACTTAATGCAAAGAATTGTTTCTAATTAAACTACAGTCCAAGGAAAAAAATATAAAAGGATGCAGCAATGAGCTGCACTACTGGATAAACAGAAAATTCGCAGGAAAAAAAAGCAAAAAGCAGTAAAGTGAAGATAAACAAAGGCCAAGGCATGCGCTGTTGCTAATAAATAAATAAATGCCAAACCACAGGCAGTCCTAGTGTTGCATGAAGTCTTCATTAAATCTAGTACTGGCTCAGCAAAATAACTTCTCTTTCACAAGAACAGCCCGATTTGGTCAAATCATATGGGATCCTTTTAGCTTGGACTTGCCAAATTTTTACAGTGAATTCAAGAACAGCTTAGAGCAAAATGCTAGCATTTCACAAGCTGAAGGACTTGTTGGCTCAACAGCGTAACACATTGTCATTTATGCACTGACCTTGAAGTCTGGGATGTGAGCTTGTTCATGGACTACTCTTTAAAAAAAAAAAAAAAAAAAAAAAAAACACCACTGACATTAATATGGAATTTACAGCCCGAGTTATTCCAGCAGATTACACCCCAAAGGATGAATAAAAGCTTTCAGGGAAAGTAATTCTTGGAATAATCCATGGAAACATGAAGAATATAAAGGATCACTGCATGCTCAATAAAGAATATAGGTATTATACTCAAGTCTTTGCTCATAGAACTTAATAAGCTCAGGTCAACAAACAAGGAAGGCATTTCCAGAGAGGAAACATTAACAAGACTTGCCCAGTACTATTTAATACAACTGCCTAGCTTCCTGCTCAGCACAGTAATATACAAATCACCCCTTATATAGCTATTAATATGTACAGTTTATGTTAGCAAGCACCAAACACAAAGTGGGGAATGGCATACACAAGTACACTGGTGAAAACACTGCTCTGGGGTCAGACAGTCATGCACAGTGCCTGATCCACTCAGCCCAACCTGCAGACACCGTTTTGCACATGCACTTGGAAAACTGGGAGTGAAGAGAGTCCAGTATGAATCACCTTCTCTAAGACCCAGGCAAGTTAAGTACTCAGGCAAAGGCAACTTTAAACTCTGGTAGTCTCTGAAATAACTGAAGGCTAAGCAAGAGGGTTTGAAAACTATACATATCCAACAGCTTTGCTGGCTCAGGCAGCTAGGCCCTGGGCAGACATTATTGGGTATCCTTAACTTTTCCATTCACCAGCTGGAGATTTCTGTCCCTTTAGCTCTACTGGCAAAAAGGCTCAAGTCAGAACTCCTTACTTATTTCAGGCCAAATAAACAAACCCAGCTGGTCTGGCCTGAAGCAGGTTAAGAAAGACTCCTATGAATTCTTCTTCAACCAACTACCGGAATGGCAACCTCTATAGAGAGGTGATAAACTAAGCAAGTAGGGAGTGTTTTCAACCCAACACAGTTGTTTGCAAAAGCAACTGTATATGGCCTTAGTCAGCTAAGGAGACTAAACCCACCTATTGTGTCTTGTATGTACTTGTCCACATAAAAATTCTAGCTATACTTGAAACAATTACAAAAACACCATTAGGCAATCCTCCATGTTCCATGTTCAATTCACCCATCTATGGGCTAAAGAGAATAAAGATCGCTGACTCCGCAGAATATGCCTTCACCTCTGGGAATAGTGACAACCTCTCATGCTATATACTGAGCAGGAGTTGGCAGTTCCTCAAGTGATGTTCAATTGACCTGCATCACTTCCACACCTTCTTATTCCCTCAGCAGTAGTCAACAGCAGCCCAAATTACTTGAGGCATAATTGCTAGGAAAGGGGGTTTGCTGACACAGATGATGCTAATAAAAGTACCAGTTCCACTCTCAGATGCTCCAAGAGCTATGGGATTGCACAGCATGTTCCCAGTAGGTCACTGTAACCATATGGCCTGGCTCTTCCGGGAAATGCTTCATCTCTATTTTAGTTCTCAGAAACACCAAGGGTAATTATGCGAGGCCTCCAAACGTTCAGCATGGATCAAGGAATCAGAGTCTTCTGAAGTAAATGAGCAGCAAATTAGGCATCTTCTTGGATTTAATCGTGAAGCTCAACTGCATTAGTTACCCTATGGTTTTAGGAAGGGTTCCTTCCATCCTTTTGTTTCATTTTCCCAGTCAGCAAATTTTACCCATCTCCCTCAGCAAAAAGTTACCTGCTGGCTGATATCTATGGAGTGCTTAGAGCAGTGTAATAGCAAGTGTTACTAATATCCATGAAAAGTTAACAGAACTTGCACCTATAGAAACATGCCTTCCTCTCTGAACAGTAAGGAGAGGACAAAATGCTGAGACAGAGTTAACAGGATTTAACAGCACTAACCAGGAAGCAAGGAGACAACAGGAAGCAGCAGCAAACTAATGCAAGTCAGCCCCATGAAAGTGGAAAATGCTCTTCCAGCATATTCAAATAGACAGATCTGGAATGCTAACACATTGAAAGAAATAAGCAGGGATCAGACAACTGTAGTAGAAGGTGTCTGGATCAAAACTGGAAATCTTGATCTATTTTGAATGCTCATGAAGCACATGATTGAATTTCAGAGCTTAACTTCACTACTGGGAGAAAACAGAGTCATTGATGAGTTGCAGCTTATCCTCGGTCCAGTTCATGACTAAGGCATAAGTGCTAAGGAAAGATATTTGTATTTGAAAAGGAAAGGCTCAGAATCTGAAAGAAGAGTTTGGAAAGTCTGGGACCGTACAGTTTGCAACTGAGACGAGTATGAACATGATCTATGTAGGTACACAAAATAATAAAAAGCAGAGAAGGCAAATTGGATATTACTGTTTACTGCCACTTATAATAGGAAAAAAAAAGGGCTAGCCAGTGATGTTGAACAACGATTTTAAAAGAAGAGGGGGGCGGGTGGGAATTCCTACACAGCATATAATTAACCTGTGGCAGTCTTTTCCTCAAGGTATTATTAAGACCAAGAGCTTAGCAAGATTCAAAAAGGATTTAGACATTTATATGCATAATGAGAACATCCACAGCTACATTAGATGAGATTAAAAAAAATATCTATGAGATATAAACTCTGATGCTTCAGTGAATAAGTCAACTTCTTGCTGATCAGCATTAGAAAGAATCTTCCCCAAATGGGCAAACTGCTCCAGAATTATCCATTATGGTGCTTCCTTCACTTACCCTTGAAGCAGCTGGTGCTGAGCAGTCAGAGTCAGAATGCTAGAAAAGACAGACTTGCTTTGGCCATTGCTATGTTTCAAGTAAAAAAAAAATAGGTACTGTTATACAATCCAATTAAGTATGTACAATAGCAAGCAGGCAGAATTTGAAAATAAAAATATCCTCATATCCCATCATTTCATTTAACTGAATATCAACATGCTGTAGGGTTTAAGGCACCATGAGATGACAGTTTTGTCAGCCCCTCTGTAAAGCACACAGTCTCATGTATTGTGGACATTCCTGTCAAGAAAGTAACAGGGTATACCTAAGCTCTGCTTTCCTGCAGTTTACCATTAACCAAAACATAACACCAGTCCTCTTAGCATCCGAGATGTGTAAGCTGGCAGCATTTTAACAGCACCATTAAAATTTACCATACTTTTAGAAAAGGCCATGCTTTATCCAGTCTCCCAGTCAGTAGCCAGTCCTGCTTCCTTGTAATACACTAATGCAATGGGAGAGAACATTATTCCCCCCCCATCTTAATAAATGCAAATTCATTCAAGGTAGCCCAAAAGGTCAAAATCTTTTCCAATAGCTAATTCAGTTTATGGGAACAGCTTCAAATGCAATCCAGATTCTCAAAAAATAGAAAACAAACAACCCACCCACACCTGACAACAAGGTACTTTGATGTTCTTCTATGCTATCACCTATGCTAAGCCTGGACTCAACCTCCACCCTCCATA
Organism: Apteryx mantelli; assembly: GCF_036417845.1. Lineage (NCBI taxonomy): Eukaryota > Metazoa > Chordata > Aves > Apterygiformes > Apterygidae > Apteryx > Apteryx mantelli. The sequence continues at coordinate 15,792,959 of NC_089982.1, read as the reverse complement.
CTCACATGAAAGGAGCTATCTGCTGAACTTGACAGTTCAGTAAAACATCCCAAAACCTCAAGGCTTTTTCCAGTAAGAAAACAGATGACTCCTTATGGGAAAGCATTGTAACACAAAGATAGGCTGCAGTTCCTGTCTGAAGGTCAGTTTCTGAATTGTATCCTATGACCATTTAGTGAGAGATGCAGGCACAGTTCTCAGATCAGGACAAAATCCCCACAGATGAATATCCCCAAAATTAGGCTGAAGACACCTGCTCCCCTCAGCACGGAGTAATGATTTGTTAAAGCTGCTCCATTATACAGAAAAATATTAGAAAGACAGAAGAGCGTCTCCTAACCTTAACCCTGCCCTCTCATATTGCAACCCAGAAACCTATGACTGGCCCCCTTCCATGAGAAAAGCATGTTTGAAAACCCCTGCAGCCAAGTGAACTGGGTTTCCCCACATTCAAGGCAATTCAGGCTGGCCACCTCACACAAAAGCAGGCATCCCTTTCTGGCTATTGCTTGCAAAGGCAGTTGACACCGTTTTCTGCAGTGCAGAACAGCAGATCTTGAAGCTGCCAGCTCGCCTTGTTCAGAGCATACCTATGAGACCAGGTTCCTCAGAAAACACCAACACTGGAAGGATTTGATTGCAGATACCAACAGTTTCAGCAGAGGATGAGACAGCACTTCTGTGTGCAGTGCTGAAGAGATTAAGCAGGTCCAAGGCAATCACAGAAACAACTTCTGGACACCTAGAGAACTCAAGAAATAGTGTCCCTAATGGTCTAGATGAAGGTCTGAGAATCATGACTTTCTTGTCTAGCTTCCAATTAAATTTTCCAGAGAATCCAGATGCAAGTAAACTCACCCTTAGCTATCAATAGCAGAGCAGGAATTGCACTTCCAGAAGTCATACCAGACCCCAAGCAAAACCAAACCAGGCTTTGTTTACTACCTTTATAGAAAAGTCAACGTTTAAACACTGTTGAATTTGAATGCTGATACAACTCCACATAATATCCACTTGAATCCTGTCTGAACACACGTATTTATATTTTCACCATATGCCAAAGATATCTAATTTGAATGAGAGAAGAAAAAACTATTTATTTCTCTTATCAGAATCTGGCATGCACACAAAATTTGAAATGCTGTATTTTTATAGATGATTTTGTAAATTAATGTAAATAATTCAACATGCAGATTATTCACTGTGCCATAAATGACTGGCATTTTTCAAGAGTATAAAGAAAACTGCTTGGCTAAGGATACCAACAAGTGATATAAAGGGAAAAGAGATTTGCAAAATCCAATAAAAATAATAAAATCTGACTATACAGATTGTTCCACATTTGCAATTGTACAGTACATCAGAGGTTAACACGCAATGTGCAGCACATATTGTGAAGATCTGTTGTTTGCATTTTAAACAAAAAAATTGCTTTAATTTTTAAAAAACTTAAGTGGTTGAATGTGTACGTGACCATATTGCCTGGATTTCACTTGCACTTGGCCCAAGCTATTGTACCATCAGGCATCAGAGGGTTTTTCTTCCCCATCCCCTCCTCTCCTGTGTAGGAAGTAACAATATAACAGTCTTCCTTGACAGTTCAATGTCATCCCTAGAGACTGCTCTTGCTAAATAAATCTGTGGACATAGTTAGGTCAAAATACAGTAATTATACACGCCAGCTGGATGCAACCAATCATTAGTGTAGACCACCAACTCAGACGATGTCAGTATTTTTACAATCCAAAATAAATTCTCATTTTACTTCTACCTTAAAGAGTCTAAGATTTCTACTTTCCTGCCTTTTCTCACAGTGTAACATACTAAAAAAAAAAACAAACAAACAAAAAAACCCACCCCCCACACAACAACAATACCTTCGCATTAGATTAACAGTCCATCAGGCAAGAATTATTTTTTTATTTGGTCAGACTTGGTCAGCCACACGTGACTTTCAGCAACATTCTATGGATTTGTCCATATTTCACTGTGAACGTAAGAGACATTTCCCTAAATCAGCAGCTAGGATGTTCCTTTAACCTAAGAACATAAAATATACATAACATACGTGTACAGTCAAACAGGCTACACTGATGGGCTTCTGTAGCAGATGTCTTTTACACTGCTCTGAAATAACATAGCTGACTTTATAGTTAATAATTGTAACAAAAATCTAGCACACATCCCAGAGAGATTATCTACCAACCACTACAGACCAAACAGCCTGAACTGCTGGATGCTCCGAGTCCCTAGCTGAATCCAGATTCAAGATCTACAGCAAGCTTCCATATTTATAATTGATGACAATACTAATTACTGGCATACAGGCGTGCACACTATCTTCATAGCCCTTTGAGGTGTTAAATATGAATATATAGCCACAGGTTGTTACTTGAGTGTATTCCTAACATATTCTTTTTAATGCAGAGGGCATAAAATTCTCATTAACAATAACTGGAATTAGAAGAAGGAATCCCAGGTAGGATGTGTTGTCTCATTAGATATTAACTAGAAATACTGTAAAATATTCTGTTTATGCATTGTTAGAATTCTGAATTCATCATATTTTTCCCCCTCCCATCTTTCAAATTAATTCCTCTATGAATAAGTCATATAGAGCCAAATGAAACCTCCTGCAATTCTAGAAACTATGCGTGTACTTGTAAGCTCCCCCAAGGATACAGCATTCCCAGCAAATTGTAGAGTTACAAGCAAACAGCTCTACAGCATCTGCTTCCTTCACTCCACAGGTGATGTTCACCACAGCTCATGGATCTAACAGTTCCAGCCATGTCCTCTCCCCACCAAAATTCCTGCCACGTTGGAGCTCAGGAGGTGCTGGTGGATCTGTGCAAGGGCAGCCTGAATGAATCAATCCTTTCTGCCTACACACAGGAGCACACCACTTCCTCTCCACACAGGGACCACAAAAGAGCAGGCAGAGTTCACTTCAGGAGTAACAATAGCAAATTCAGAAAAACAGCACTCTTCTCTGAGAAAATAATCCCTCCCAGGAGTCCCCCTACGTGGTATACAGCTCCATCAGAGAACGGCTTCTGCTCAGAGACTGATCTTTCTGAATCTCAGAAAACACATTTCATTATACTGGAAATGACAGGGTAAGATCTTCATTAGTAGCTTAAGTCTGTCCAATGAAAGCATTTCCAAGGACTCCAATGGAAACAGGGTTAAGGCCACGTCAAAAAACGTTTGCAAATGCCACCCCTAAGATACTCCAAATATCCTAAAAATGGGGAGGGGGAACCCACACACATTTGGCCCTTACAGTAAGATTCACAAAGGACTGCATAACTCTTCTGTTTTAATAATTATTTTCTGATGTTCACAAGCATGAAAGGTGCTTCTTCCAGCTGCCACTCCCAACTAAGAGATGACACATGGCCATTTGTTTAGAAGACAGAACTGCCTTCTTTAATGAATGTCTGTTGAAAATTGGTTGTTCAGCAATGAATAAAATCCCACAGGATGCTCCAGTAATTGATTTCCCAGAGCATATCAACATGAGGATACAAATTTAGTTCAAAACAAATAAAGGTATAGTTTAAGAGGAGTTAGTTAATACAAAGCACCTGTATCAATTCTCATTCAATGCTAAACCTATGGTCTTGGTCTTTTTGTAGAGAAGTTGTTACTTCAGAGAATGTATACCTTCTCTGTCTTCCAAAGTAACTTTTTTCTATAGGATGTGAAGCATCTGGAAACAAAACTGGCAGAACTTATAAATGGAAGTAACAGTTGCTTGTGAAATTTTGTCACAAAGTTGTTAAGAAAGAAAAAAAAAAGTAGTGTGCTTGAAAACACTATCCTCTTATTGCCATTTCACTGCTCTATTGGTCAAAACTGACAGCACGATTTATCATCTTCACTTCATCTGCTAGGGTTAAACCTTTCCAAAATGCTGCAGGACTCCGAAGGACACTACTCCCACCTTCTTTTCTCTTCCATTAACTCATTGAAAATTCAGTAAAGCTGGCCATGATATTTCCTAAAGCTGCACCTCAACACAGCTGTATCATACCAAATTTTTGAAAGCTTTCTTCCTTGTTTGTGGCATAACCAGATCTCTAGAAAAAAAAAAAAAAGAACCCCCTCCCCAAGTTCTTAACATTAAAATCCTGAAGAAAACTAAAGAAATTATACTTACATGTATGTTAAAAATTCATACAAAGAGTCAAGAATAAAATCACACATACTCACAAAAGGAAAGAACAATAGGCTCTGGGGGCTTGCTTTTGTTGATAGCAATGATAAATCTCCCACTGGATCTGACATTAGATTTTGCTACTTAGATTTTATTACCACCAAAAGGTCCTATTGCATTTAACAGCAGAAGATGAGTTTGTAGGGCATATCTGAGCCCAAACCAACTATTCTGTCACCCCTTCAACAGCCAGTTGGTCACTGTCACAAGCTACCAGGCTATTTTGAAGGCTCCAACTTCTTGCGGCATCTCTCGACTTCTGTAGGCATGGCAAGTATACAGTGCTTATAGAAGCTGGCTTTGCATGCCAAATCCTTGGGGGGGGGGGGGGGGGGAACTGCATTCTGCAGAAGGAGGATCAGGATATTATATTTTGGGTTCCTCTTCTCCAAGTCAACTAGTCATTGTCTTTATTTTGACATGTTTCTGTACAGACTACAAACACCTCACCTATCCTGCCATCAATTCATCAAACAAAGCGTACAGAGTTACACTTCTCTCTGAAATTTCCCAAACAGCGTTGTGTAAAATAGAGTTCTGTGAGTTTCTCAGCTCAAAGGCAACAGCAGTTTATATAATCAATCAGAAGCAATAAAGTGAAGTAGAGCTGTTCAGCACCGATAGCGCCTATCTTAAAGAGGCATGCTTCCATCTAGAATTGACTCTCTCTACTGGCCTCTACAGATCCAGCAGCCCAGCTTTCCTGGTCTCTTCCAACGTACATTTAAAACAGCTTCTCCTTAGAAGGCCCAAGAGTACTTAGAACTATCCCCAATTTCTCCATGCAGGAAGAACAAAAGGAAGACATCACAATTAGCTACTGCATGGTGGATGCAGAGGTTAAGTACAGGGCAGTCTCCACTATGCTTCTCCATCACAGTTTTAATGAAAACACCTTCTCCACCATAACAGCACTGGAATGATAATAATTCTGTATTCTCTTCCACTATTTTAATCACCAACAACGCTGGCATGAAGACACAAGTTCTTTAGTTTAGCAGCTCATCTGCTCCTGAGACTCATTCCCCATTCAGAGTGATAATGCTCTGCTTTCTCCAATTGAAATTTTATCTAGCATTTTTTGAAAGAGCGCTCAAGTTTTTAATAAAACTTCAATATTGTATATAGGTACAAGGTCAGAAATAATTACAAAAAGCATATGAAGTATAACATTGCATCCTAACATTCCCTACAGACAACTTACATCTGTGTGGTCATTTCTAATGAATTGCAGATTCTGTGTAACTGACATATCATGAACTTTTGACTATCTTCATCATGCCCAAGGACTCATTGACAGAAGCAAACTATATCCATGAACAGAAACAAACATGTATACATGTGAATAAATGAGTAATGTTGCTTGAAATTACAAGTATTTATGTAACAGGTTATGTTGCTGTTATTCTCTGTTATTTATATTCCGGATGTCTGATGTCTAGCATTTTCTATGTTCTCAGTGCTCAATTTTGCGCTCTTAATAACGGTATCAGGTTTCCTGATATAGGAGAAAAGCATACAATGGCAAATAAAAAACGTTTTGAAGCGTTACACTGAAAATCTTCAAGAACTATGATCAGTTCCATAGTTTTTTACGCATAAAATAGCCAAAATAAAATGTGCAGTGATGAACATACACAGTGCCACGTTGCTGTTCTTAGTTTCATTAAGTAGTCAAAAAAAGAGTATAATGCTAAATCCCAAATTGTGCTAGAAAAGTCACGTCCACAATTCCTCTGCTCTGCTAGACTAAGACTTTTGGAAGGAGCAGAGCACCTTATGCTCTGTATAGCACCTAACACAGCAGGCCAAGAGTTTGGTTAGATTCCAGAAAACAACCTAACCATGGCAGTAATCAAGTGCACACCTGCTTAGCAGAACTTACACACACTCATATATACAAAAGCGCATATTTTACTCTTCCTTACCTACAATAAACACTTGCTTAATGGAGCCACATTCACTCTGTGCTATCAGCTAGAAGAAATTGAAAAACATAAATAAGTGATAATAGTCACCTTGCTTTTTACCACCTCAAACACTCACTTCTATTTATTCTCATTTACCGTAACTACCTCTAAGTTCTTCTACATCTCTAATGCAGTTATTACCATAATAATTCTCAAGAGTTAGTCCTAACTATTCTCTCTAGTAAGCAACATCAGAAATACTTGTTAGTTTTTCAGGTCTGTGTATTTTGGTCTCCTGAGGACATTCCGCACTCTTAGCTGTTTGTGGTTCTTAATAATATCCATTTGCTGGTCAACATTTCTGTATGCTTGTGATCAAAAGCACAGATTTCCACCCCTCAACTGCATATAGGTTGTTTTGCACTTTTTTTTTTTTTTTTAAATCGATTTAACCCTCAGATCTACAGCAGCAATTCTATTGATACTATCTGAAAAACAGTTTATTTCAGATCTGAACCAAGACTTCAGTATAATCAAGTTTCAGCTGCAGAAAGTCACAGCAGTCAGACAAAAGTTACAAGTGAGGCGAAACTTCATAACAGAAAAGAGCTAACATTCAGGTCTTTTTCCCCTCAAAACCTGTAGCTGCAGAAATCTAGTCAAGAGACTGAATCCACCCATAGTAGAAACACAGCACATTGTAATAGGAAGTTGGTTTTCTTTGTTTGTTTGTTTGGTTTTAAGTTATGCATTCACCAGTGTTATACTTGAGAAGCCACTAAGGTAGGTCACCAAGAGTCCCGTGACCCCCACAGTGAGCTGTTTTTGCCTTTTTCCCTTCCACCCCCTAAAAGGGCTCATTCTGATCCAAAACAGACAAAAATCCAAAAAGATTTGTGATTTTTTTTAAAACTTATTTGTAATTGTAGAAACACATCATTATTTTTAAACTTCAGTATCTCCATTCCCTACTAAAAGCTTTTTAATATTCTAAGTTTTTGCATATTTAGAGCTAAAAGGAGAAAACACATGAAAAGGAGGGGAAGGAAGTAAATACTTCAAAATTATAACATTGAGCTGCAATCTTCACTTGTGAAATTTTAATCCCAGTACCAGAAGAGAAAACATCATGAGCCTTACATTCTTTCCTGAAGAAAAAAAAATCCTTCCCATCAGGTACAATACCCTACTCTTCAAGGAGAGAAAGAAAAAAAAAAACAGACTTTTCAGGATAGCTGTAGCTGGCCATTTTTAAAGTGCCTATCAATGAGTCATCCTAACACCATCTCATTGAATGATTGCTGACCCCAGATTCAGCTGAGAGGCATTAGCTCTTGCTAGCCAGTCTGTCCTTCCAGCCTAACCAAAATTTTAAAATACCAGAAGTTTGTATGAAATCTTTTAGTTTCAGCTTTATACTTATGCTTAGGAGGAGTTCATTAGTTTGTAATGTTATGCAGAGGCACTCAGCCTTTGGTTTGGATATATCCAGAATACTATATTGAATGTTGTATATTTCTGTGAAAATCTGCTTCCTTGTGACCCCAGTCTCCTTATCCTTTTTCAGATACCAGGGTGTTCCACCCAGTATTGAAATGTTTTCTATTACCATACACTTCCTAAAGAAGCTAAGCCTCCTTATCCTCCTAAGACATAACTAGCGTTTGCATACTGTAGTGAGGGCTAGACAATGTCACTAAGACACAGCCTGGAGCACCATGTCTCTGCACAGGAATGACTGCAAATTACACAGAGGCAATTCCATCCTGCTTCCCTGGTGCTGGAGACAAACTAATTAGCTGCTGGCCTACACCAGCAGCAAATCATTAACCTCTCCTGCCCCCATGCAGTAGCTCAGCTGTGCTGGCTACTGAAGTGCAAAGAACGGAAATGCTCCTCTGTCCATCCTCTACCTCGTGTGGTCCAGAGAATCAGCATACATGTGCTGTCCTTGGATCCTAGATGTCCAGCCTAGGAAGTCTCCCTCAGAGGACTGGGTAAGATTCGGATTTGCTCAGATGTGATATCCAAATCACAGTCTAGCCCAGAACAATTGCAAAAGCCTTCTAGTGTTCCTGAAAGAGCAAGGCTGCCTACAGACAAGCTGCAGTTTCTATACTTCGTTATAGTGTGGTAAGTCAGCAGATACAAAGCCAGAGCAGGATCTGGAGCTGGGTTTTGTCACCACCATCTTGGGTTATCTTTATTACACATCACCCAGCTACATCAGTTTTTGTTAGGTACTGTTTTGGACTATGCCCCAAAAAGGCAATGCTTGTCATTTAACCTATACAACACAAAACCGTTCCAAAACCCTAACTCTGAGAAATATTTCATCAAGGTAAATATTTCTTTCAATACTCTTATTATATGTACTTGAAACGTATGTTGTAAGAGCAATTTTTCTCCACAGCTGTCAGCCTAGCAACAAAGTAGGCCAAACTCATCCATCTAATTTAATAGGCCAAGCATAAAAATGTAGGCCTTTCACAAATGCTTGTAAGAAATTATGTCTTATCATTTGAAAGATGGAGTCATTGCATTGGCATTACATAGCCTGTGCATTATATCAGACAGCAAATGAGATATTGATAGAACTATTTTAAACAGTCAATAAGATCTCTAATGATTGATATCTTTAAGCTAACTCTGGTAATATCAATGTCTGCATTTGGAAACTAGAGACTGACACTGTAATGTAATATTCTCTTTGTAGAATTCATAAGCATAACTCAAATTTAGGCAGTGGCTCAAGTAGTGGAACTTGCATGGGGCTCTTTCTTCATAGCAGAATGAAAGAATGACAGTTTCTTTTACCTGTCTTAATCTTTCCATCTAAATCCAACCAAAGCAGTGTCTCAGAAGGTCAGAAGAGAGAAGGCAAAGGCATGAGAGAAGCTTTTCTGTTAAAACAGTGAGCAAAATAATAAGCTGAGGAAACAGAACTTTGAACATTGTGGTTAAAACACCCTGCAGGTTAGTCCCACTGATTTCAACAGAAGTCAGAAAGTCAGAACAGAAATCAGATTAGGAGTGAAGAAACACAAATTTCCCCTGAGAATATTTTCTGTAGTAAAGTCAAAAAAGTAGCCATTAAGGAGGGAAAAAAGCAGCAAGGATAGAACATATGGACTTTCAAAAGTGATTTTTGATAATTATTCATGCAGACCTAAAGTAGGTAGATTTTCAAATACAATGAGCTCTGTACTCTCTGAGCACAAACCTGCTTCCATTTATCTCAAGGAGGAATCGAATAATATGTCACTATTAATAACATTCCTTACACTCGTAAAATTTCTTCTTTATTCCTTTTTTCAGAAGAATGAAGAAGGAATTTTCATTCCCTACCCTTCATCTAATAACGTATGAAATTAATGAAAGTATATTTATCTTGATTTAAATTTCCAAGCTGATGCTAATGCTCTGAGAAAGCTATAAATTCTGTTTGAATTACAGGCATTCATGTATGCTAGCTTCTTCTTGGTCATCAAGTAAATTTTCCTTCAATTTCCTCCAAAATTGGGGGACAGAAGGCCAGGGGAAGGGGAGGAAACAGAAGTACACTAGGAGTCTTTCTTTATTATTTATACACAAGTGTTTGCCCTTGCAATCTTACTAAAATTGATGCAACTATTCACAGGGGTATTGGCTCACACTTGTAAGAGTTTTGCAATCCAGCTATTAGTAAAGTAAAATACAAAAGACAAGTAAGATTCTCTAAAGTAGAAAGAAGGCCCATAAGGACTACTTGATCAGATTAACTGTTAACAGTTTAAAATCTGCTGAACTGTATCAGAGTACAGGTAGTAATCTTATTCCAATTGCTAAAATCATGGTTGCTACAGTCCTCAGGCATATCCCTTTTTGCCCTCTCTGCACCTGACGTGCATCACCACCCCTCCTACACAACACAGTCAATAAAGGTACCTAGATTGTTACAGACTCTCTTTGGCAATCCGACTGTCAGCAGGAGTAAGTCTTCTTCCATTGACTTGGTATTGTGCCAGCGTGAGTCTACAGTCTTCTATTACGCTACTCTTGATTTACGCTGATAGGTAAGACCAGAATCCATACGTTAAAAGGATACAATTCAGCAATTATAAGTTTATTGTCATAATCTACTCAACTAATCCAAAGTAATTTCCTTCACCACTAGTATTCTATCTCAAAGATCCGGGACCGTTCTCCACTGCAGCACTTCAGTCAGGTTTTTACATCCATTTCACAGTTACCTACTGGGCTGCTTCTGCGTTTTAATAAGCACTATGCCTAACTATGGCATTTGGGTTTGGGTAATCATCTCTAAAGAGAGCTTCATGGTGTCCAGACACAGATTGTCCATTTTTAACTTATACTGTTTGTGCACACGCAGAAAGCTACTTGAAATTTTAGTTCACTAAAACAGTGCAGTTGTGAGGTGTTTAAACTGCAGAGAGGTAAAATGGCAGTGTACTATGAGCAGTGGACCGATACATGTATTCATGTATATGTATATACATGAATACATAATATTCATGTAGATATTATAAAGTAATTGAAGAGAAAGAGTGGGGACTATAAAGTATAAGTTTATGAAAACTTACGTATGCTGTGCTGTTTGTTTACTTTTATTATACTGACTGCTTGATCTAATACAAACTTAATGAACAAGCAGGTATTGCGGTTTATTAAGGAAAGTTAAAGTGCCTATGTGGCAAAGTGAATAAAAAGAAATCATGTCCTGAGCAAGGAGATAAAATAGTAGATATTCTTCAAGCTTTCTTCCTACACCTGCATACCACAATAGATACAGGAGACTAAGAAGGGTTCTGAAATTAAATAAAGAAAATAGGCACAGTGAAAAACAGACAGACAGAAACCTACCCAGATGGGCATATGTAATTTTTCAGGTTCAGCACTGAAACGGATTTTCGTTAAATCTTTGATTGTTACAAATAATTTAGGGTCTCCCATCCATGGGAGTTGTGTCGACTAACACTATAAATGTCTGGCCTTTTATGTTGATTGAAAAATAGTCCTTCTGCACCTAGTATTAGCCTTCAAATTTCATTTTAACAAAAACAGACAGTATAGAAACAAACAATTTGGAAAGCTGAAAGAAAAAAAGCTACAATGGATGATCACTTAGGCTTCCAATGACTCACAGTCTGCCTAAAAGATACTGATGTGCATCTAAATCTGTATTCAGAATGTATGCCACCTTGTGGGAGCTGAAATTTGGTGAAAATGTTACAACAGGATCCTCCAAAATATTTAGCTTGACACACTGCAAGCTGGAGGGAAATTACAGACTGCATTACGTGTTGAAGCACAGTGTTTATATATCAAGGCCTTCAAGGACTGCATGTCTACGATGGAAACACAGCTGGCTGTAGATAGACTTGGCTAGCTCAGCTTAGGTAGACCTAAGTTATTTTACCTTTTTCTGTTTTAACTTTGGGAGGAATTAACCAACCACAGGAGTTTGACTAAGCTGCAGCCATTACAAGAGGAACGATGCATGTCCCTCCACAAGGGTTGAGACCCTTTGCCTATCTTGCATATCTGTGACCAGAAAGGGAGGTGCACAACAGCCCTGAGACATTTCACAGGCTTCATTTCAGCTTCATTTGGTATGCTGTAGAAAAAATAGGAAGAAGGATCTTCACAATGGATAGGTAAAAGGCAAAAACTGCGTGTAAAATTTCACACAACAGGATAGCAGACCTCTGAAACTCACTGCCAAAAGATGTAAGTACGTGAAAGACTTCATGGACTCAAGGAAGACAGACGAGAAGTTCACTGACAGTTACTAAATGCTCACAGCTACTTCCAGCTTCACAAGTCTCCTGAACAGAAAACATCAGGCTAAGGGCATAGGAAGGGAAAGTATCCTTGCCCTCATCTTACTCTTCACAGCAACTGTTGGAAACAGGAGTAGATGGACCTTTGATGTGACTTAGCTCAGAAATTCTTATTTTATGCTAAGGCAAAATAATTTTTTGTGTATCTAAGCCCTAGTTACTTGAGAGTGTTACAAGAACATGAAACTTCTGCTCAGTAGAAAGTATGTTCAAAGGCATAGTGGGCTAGCATATGTAGTAGACATATTGCAATCTTACTTAAAATGAGTGTTACAAGGTAATGCACTATAACTTAATTATCAGACCTTCAAACAATAAAATTCTGTAAAAGCAGGAAGTGCCACTACATAATCCTAGCTTCAAATCTAATCAGCTTGTATCATTGCACAGGCCTGGGCAGCAGGGCAGACTGTCACCCCACGCGTTGCCAGCACCCCTGCTCTTCGCCCTGCGTTGCTGCGCCCTCTCAGCCTTTCCCCCTCCTCTGCCTCTACCCCAGCACAACCTCGAACGTATCCTGCTCTTTTGGGAAAGTTACTTGAATGCAGCAGAAAGTGCCCAAGCACTTCCCTTGAGCACAGGCTGCACAGAGGCCGATTAAGATTTCATTTCTTCCGTGCACCACGGGGCACACGGCCAGGTCAGTGACACCCTTCCTCCCCTTGAGCACCTCAGCTTGTACTCAGGCTGGGCACCTGCAGAGCCTCTTACAGGCTGGGGTTGTGCAATAACGCCTCTTTCCCCCTAACGCCCGTCCCGGGGCGGCCCCCGCAGCTCTTTGCCTAGAGGCGGTGCCGTGGGGAGCGTGGCCCCGGGGCGGCCATGTCGGGGGGCCGTTGCCGTGGCAACGCAACCCGCGCGGGCGGAAAGCGCGCGCGCTCGGCCTTTGGAGGGCGCTCACGAAATGGCGGCGGGTGGGGTCGCGCTGCTGCCTCGCAGTGCCCGGCCTCACCGCCGCGGGCAGCCGCCTCCCCGGGCCGGCCCCGGGGCAACGCGGGCCCCTCGCTGCCTCACACCGCAGCCCAGCAGGTAGAGCCTCCCGGCTTGTCCTGGGGCTGCCCGCTCTCTCCTCAGCGAGGCGCTGGCACCCTGAGGCACCCAGGCCTCGCTGAAGTGAGCATCTAGAGGCGCGGCTGCCCCTTGTTGCTGCTCCCCGAGAAGTCAATCCTGGATTGCACGTACACCACCTGCCTGGGCACACATAGCGCGTCAGGAGCTGGAGAGAGGGTCTGGAGAGAGTCAGGAGCTGGAGAGAGTCTGTTGTGCTCAATTTGGGCCTTGCCAGCAACCGGGTGCTGGCTGCATGAGCTGCTTGTGAGGGACTTTCCTGCCCTTGGTGGCATCAAGCACTTTATTTTTTACGCTTCCTTGGAAGTGCTGCAAACCCCATAGATACTATTCTTTTAGTCTCTCTTGTTCCTCAATTAGAAGGATGCTGTGAAAGAATCTCTGTCCCTTGCAGTTAAGGCTGTTTGCACTGTGATTTGCCTTTCTCTCAAGAGAAAACTTCAAAATGACTTACTTCTACCTGTGCTTTGAGTGCTGGCGAGGAAGGCAGAGAGAAATCAGAAAGCTTTATGCTACACCACAATAACTTCTACTTTCAACAAAACCTCTTCATACAGTCATATCTAAAACATCTTTGTAGCTGACATCACGTATTTTACGTATGAGTGCTGCTTGGGCTTATTCTTTGAGCAGTTTAAAATGTATTTCATGTAAGATTTTAAATGTTGGTGCAAGAATATGTCTTTTTAATTTTTTTTTTTTTTTTACATGAACTATCTGAGGAAGAGAAAATGGACTCACAATGTGTTTCAGTCCTATGAAATATCAATCTATTATACCCACCAAAATTTGGTCAGAATCTTCTGTTCAGCTCTATTCTTGTGTCTCGGGGAGAAGAGTTACTGAACAAAAGGGAGGGACTTTTTCCCATTATTTTTGGACTGCTAAAGTATACAGACTAGTTCATCAAGGATCTATGCAAGAAGTAGCAGATAACTTTGCTGTTTGCCAGCTCATCTTGGAAAAGAATGTTTAGGTAGTCTGATTTTCAGTGATGCTGAGCACTGATTAGTTTATGCATTGATAATCAGGCTGCTGGTCTGAGTAGTTAAATATGAGTTTTGACACCAGGTTTTAGACTCGGACCTTTTAAAATGTGATGTGTAGAGATGGAGAAGCAAAGGTACAGGGGAAATAAACTGTAACAGTAGAAAGAAGCATCATAGCTGTTCATATTATCCATTTAGCCTGCCAGAGTGTTTCAGAAGAAGCACTGACATCTGCAAATGCTGTCAGAAGATACACTTCCAGATCATTATGTTTTTTACAAGGTTTTCTTAGAGCATGCTTTCAGCAGGCTAACCCGTCTAATGAGCAGTAGTGGCCAAAAGGGGTCTGTCCCTGTATCTTTCACACACGTGGCCGCAGCTACTCCTCCACATGGGCTCTGGGGCTTGCCTGGCCCCACAGCAAACCAGTTTGGGGAACTAAAGAAGTAAAAAACTATTAATTTTCTATGGATTTCCAGTTCAGTTTCCTGAGCTGGTTACTGCTATGTCAAACAAGTGCCAAAGGAAAGGAGTATGGAGGGGAGCAGAACTTCCCATTTGTGCAACAGGTTGTTTGGCTTAGTTTTAATGTTTTAACCTTCATGCTGGAGTAGATGCAGTTGTTCCAAAGAGCCGGAGACTTATCTGGTACAAATTGTCAAAAACCCACTGAATCTAGGTTTACTCCAGCTGAGGTTTTGATCCATGTGGTTTCAAAGCCACTGCATTTCAATTCTAGTTCACGTATTTTCAAGCAAGGGCATGGAAAAGAAATTGGGGTAAAAAAAATCTCTAAAAATAATGCACTGAAGGAAATGAAGTCAATTTAGTATCAACATATCTTTATACACAAAATCAGTGGTGGGTCTGTAGGGATCTCCCTGTGGGCTGGGATCTAGCCAAAAAAGATTCTGTTCTGTCCTGCATTTTTTGCTAAACAAGACTATAAAGTAGGATTATATTTTTTAAGTGAAAACCTAAATGGAATTACTGAGTCTTTTTGCTGTTCAGTAGCTCCTTGCATTCTTTTCCGGCCTGCAGGGTTTTCATGTAACCTAAATTTCAAACTTACTATATTTTCAGAATTTTATAAGTCTGCTTTGCTAAATCTTCCCTTTACATTATTGTTCTGCATTTAAAATGTAATGTTTTATCTAGCCATCTAAGACCTATTGCTCATCTGTCTGCTTTCACTAAACATTAGTTATCTTCTGAAGAAGAAAAGTAATATCAGTATAGCTGATCATAGTACACTATCAAGAAAAAAATTCGCCACAGTGGCTGTTATGGATCTGTGATGTTTTATGACAACAAATAAAAGAGTGTATGAGGGAAGTTTGATCTGAGTACGCAGAAATGAACAACAAATCTGTTTTCAGTCCTTTAGATGTCTTGACAATATATTTTCCTTCTTCTCCTGGGAAAGTTGTTTTAAAATCTAGAGACAAGTTGAAGACCTAAAATTGATAGAGAATTTGTGTATCTGTTCTATTCTCAACATGTCTTTTCAGCCACTTAAAACATTATCCTTTCTTACTGAAGACTGCAGTAGTGTCACAAAGAAGAAAATAGGACTGAGATCAAATTTAAGGTTAGAAAAGCAACTAGGTTTTAAATTGATAAAGTATTAGGGATTTTTTTTACTGTTGATATATTAAACAGACCAGAGAATTTTGTAATTGTCAACAGGTGATTACACGATACAATTTTGCTGGCTTTCATTAGCTTCATCCCTAAGAAAAAGGCTGATTGTCCACTTATTCAGCAGTGATTACATCAAAACTTCATGAGTGTGGTACCCATTTAATGTTGTTAAGGAAACTTCATGAGAAAAATTAATTTCTGCTTTACTGTGCCACATATTTTAAAGCTTCATAGGGGGAAATTTGTATCAATACAGATCTTTACATCTATCAGCAGAATTATGGTTTACCCAATCAGCCAGTACACTTTAACCTAAGAGCACTGAAGTAAGCAGACTGACTCTTCTACCATGCTTCCACTCCCCCATCCTTACTCTAAGCCACCCAGCCCAGCCAGGTGGAAAGGCCTAATTTTAAGAAATAGGTTTATGGGTTTTTCCCCCCTCCCCCCATAATTCTGAGTCACCAAGATTTCTGTCTGTGAACCATAGTCTGAAAAAAGACAGATATGCAATCTGCAGACATTCCACATCCAAGCAGTTTGCTGACATAAATAATTTGCTAAAAGAAGAATTTACTGGACTTGAGCTCACTTTTTTCAATTGCAGGTTCTGGTTTTCGAGTCCTCCCCTAGTTTTCTGATAGTATCAGCTTGATGCAAAACAGCATTCTTCAATGAAAAGGGACTTCAGTGTCTGCTGAAGTCTACTTCAGTACTACGCACTGCTACCAAGTGTAGATTATATGTGTGTGATTATTCCATCCAATTATTCCCTGTCTGCCAGCCATAATGAGATATTCCCCTCCGTTAGTTGGATCCATAAGTGATTTTGGGGAACCCAAAGCTTGCTAAAAGAAGAGCTTTTGCTAAAAGAAGACATTGTCTGGTGTTTAGTATCAGGGCACATCTTTAAGCTTATAGCATGCCAAGCATAGTTTGGTGTTCAAGAGGGTTTCCTGTATGATAACATCCATAGTAACCTCAGTGGTATGAAAAGTGGAAAGTTATGAGTGTATATACACACTTAAAAACTAACTCATAGGCAAACATATCATCCCAGCATGGCAACAAGCAAGTTTAATAATAAAAAAGATAATATTTGAATGGGAGATTTATATAAAGTGACAGAATAGAAGGAATGTGAGTAACATGATCTCTTAATAGTAACTATTCCTGCCTCACCACCGACATCAAGATTTTACAACAGACAGCATATGTTCAGCAGTGGCTGAACTCACCACAGCTGATTTCAACAGGATTCCACGTTCCCTCTATTGCTCTGATAGGGAACACTTGCGAGCCACCCTCAGCATGTTGGCAGGAGCTGAAAGCACCCTCTTTGCACAGGCTTGCCCACTTAAGCAACTAGGCAACTGGTGAGGTGTTATGCTCATTCAAAAGACATTCACTAGTTCATGTTATAAACACAGCACACAGCAAAACTGCATGTGAAAAGACTGAGTCCACTCACTGTTTTAGTCTGCTCCTTCTCCAGGTTTAATTCAAAGCCCATAAAAGGCAGAACCAAATGAAGCTGTCAATGGATCTTTGCAGGGGTGTAAAATGTGTCTCAAAATGTGGCAATTTTTTTTATACACAATGCAATTTTCTACATGATTTCTACATGTTTTTAAAGTTTCTGAGGAAAAAGTGTAATTTATTTGACTTGCAGGATATGCTAGCTTCATTACTCTCTTTATACTTTTCCACAGACCTAAAGTAATAATACTTTCTGTTGTTAGGGTATCATCTGACAGAGGATTTAGTTAGTGTTGGCAATATCATTTTTAAATTGTCTTTCAATAGCAGACTTAAAGCTATGTTTTTTCAACGGTCCTTCCCAAAGTAACATTTTGCTGTGACACCTTTGTGATGGTAATCAATGGAGGGGGATAGTTAACTAACTGAAATAAAGGGATGGAACTAGCTGCACTTACAAATAATATCCTCATGCTGTCTAAATTCATACCTACGTAATGGCTAATTTCTGAAATGTGAAGAGTGCTTCAGTAAGGTACTAAGCATCCTCGGCTCCTATAAATTCAATAAAAGTGGTAAAACCTCCCTGGAGCACTTAGCACCTTAAAGGTTTGAGCCCTCAGGCACTTTCAATCTCAACTGCTGTCTTTTACACCTGGAATTTATTGCAGACACAAGCAAGCAGATTAAAATTGGTGGTCCTTTGTATCTTGTGCTTTAAAGCATCTTCCTGTTCAAGCATTAGCCATGTAGTTCTTCTCTCCTTGCAGTAGTTTACTAGTAATGGTGAGTTTGTAATGATGCCAATTCAAACAGCCTCACAAACAGCTAGATCAATGATACCTGTCACGTACATGGTTTCCTAGGCTGTTTCTTAAAGCTTATTTTGATGGTATTGCTTCAAAACACCCATTTACCTTTTTGGTTCCTTCTATTGATTTTTGTTTTTCTAAATGTAATGCTTGTTTCACCTTAATATGTAAGTGTTTCTTTAAAGTGGATCTATAATAAGGCAGTTTGGGCTCTGTGTCCAACCTCTCTGCAAGCTATTAGTATTTTACTCCCAAGGGCAGTTTGTGCACTGAACTGCAATAATGAGGTTGATGGTTCATAAAAGGGCTGATGTGACAGATTACTGACCTGCTTCAGAGATTAAGTAACTTTACATTTACCAAGGTCTGCATATCAGATTTTTATTCAGCATAATTCTTGTAGTTTAATATGACAGTGGCCTTGTTAAGTGTTCTGTGTGCCCAGCTGATCAAGAAAACAGTTGCAGAATATAATTACTGACTTGATTAGTAATGCTTCTCCCAAGAAAAACACATTATTCTGTGCTTCGTGACCTGCCTTGGCTTAAAGTTCACGCACCTTCTTGTAATAATCGTGGTCTTTAGAAGTTCTTTTATTATCTTACACCTCTGGCTTTAGTTGGTAGAATATCAGAAGGATGCCATGTTACAAAACCCACTTCCCCATAATACAGATTTCATCTTTTCAGTCCATTGTCAAATCTGTGGCATTTGGTTAAATTACAGTGGTATCTTTCTTTAAGAGAGATGGGGAACTCACCACCTTTTTTGGTATGTGTTTCATAAGTTAATTGCTCTCCCTTAAAGCAGACAAGCCAAAAAAAAGTCCTTTTCTCAGTTGTAACTTGAGTAGATGTGTGTAGCCTCATTTTCTGTTGTTAAATGCTACTTTTTATTATGTTAGAGACCTCTATTATCAGAAACTATCCAGGTTAAGTATTTGCAGAGCAAGTTACCTACCTCTTAACTTTCTAGCTGATTAACTAATTAGACTAAATTTTCCGTCTTTCATTATAAGGAAGATTTTCCTCAGCATGACTCATTTATGTAGCTCTTTCCAGCCTCTTCCTGTATCCAACATAAATTTAAAAGAATGAACAGAAGATCTGGCCAGGTACTTCCCTAATTTTCTCAAAAGGCATTCAGTGGATATAATGCCTTGCTATGGTACAATATTCCTGTTTGTGCAAGAATGAAATTCTTTTCAAGTTTTAGCCACGGTTTTGGTTAGATACTCGCATGCAATTGGTTATCTACTTATGATCAAGTCTTTTCAGAAGCACTCTTTTCCATGAGACAGGACAGTTTCTATCAGTATGCGGGACCTGTATTCTTCTCTCTGACCTTGCTTTTGGTTGTAATACAACATACTGCTTGATTCTGTTGGTATCTCAGGCATTCCATCACAAGTGAAAATGACTTGTCTTTATCATTTGCCACTCCACAAGTCTTTGTCATTTGTAGGACAGCTATATAAATGTTAATTAGTACTGGTCCAACAACAACTGGTTTGTGAGGGTAGCCAGCAGAAACAACAACCACCATGTATCTTGTTTCATACTTATTTTTGCTGTTTTTTTAAAAAACATTATGCCTGTCAGGCTTTGGATAGGTGCATTCTTACTGGGGGAAAAAATTGCTCTGTTATATACAATTTACATGTGTTCCACTATAATATATGGTTCTCAGCCGGAAACACAAAAGCCGTTGTCATACACTTAAAAGTGCAATGATGATGCTTAATTTGTCACTTTATTTTTGTAATGTTCAGCAAATTGAGCTTCATTGTCCTACTGATGTGGCCAACAGACAGTTGCATTGATAGTCTTTCCTCATTAACATTGACACTGTCAGTTGTGCTAGCTTTCATCTTTCCTTATAGCTGCTGCTTTGGTTTCTTTTTTTTTTCTTTTCTTTTCTTTTTCTTTTTTTTTTTTGCTGCAGGGATTCCCAAGCATTCAAATGAACACAACTCACTGTTGTCCCTTTGCTGCACTGTGATTGCTATTTCAGTCTCAAATACATACATTTCATGAGGAAAGAATGAATTCTACAAAGTGACTTCCATAATTGTCTGTGCCTTTGTGTTACGGCTGTTTATAATGGTGTGTAACGTTATTTTGGAAAGGCTGAAGTAATGATCAAATGTTGAATCCTTTATGCGTGTCTGCTTCATGTTTTATCAACACATTTGCTTGACAGCAGTCACACTCACTTCTGCTATGGTAGACATCAATCTGTAAACAAGTCCTCGCTTACTGGATGGCTTTTGCAGAGCTTATCTCCTACCAGGAGCCAAGAAATAATTGAGGCTTTTTGCACAAGTATCAGTGTTGTGTAGTATGAGAACATCAACACCAGAGTGTTAGCATAACCACAGAGTGCATGCTAAATGTTTTGGCAATACTAGAGTTAGTGCTGAAAATGTCAGGTACAAAAAAGTGCTTAATTTTCCCAATATTTTTCATTTTTCTCAGTATGTTTTTTAAATTATCCATAATACTCTAAATTAGCTATTAATGCTTTCTTTTTCCACAAACTGAAATGTATTCTGAATGCTTTTGGAAGTATGGGATACTCTACATACACTACTCAGTAGGTCTTTGACTTCTATTTTAAATAATTCTACTGTCATCATCACAATGTCCATTGCCAAAACACTGAGCTTCACCATTTCTTGTGTTTTAAATATGAAAATGATTTGTGTGTGCCTAGAAGAAGAAATCTTGTGCTATAATGAATCATTCTGAAATGTCAAAATTTCAAAGCTGCTTTTCTGGTTTACGGGTTGTTTCCAATTTCGATAGCCCTCCTCAAAGTCCCAACACTGTTCATCTTTATTTTTATTTATATTGGCTCGTAACTGCCAAAACAGCAACAAAACTCTTTAAAGCACAGTTCACGTTCAGATTAATATGGTCCACTTGTGACAAATGTTTATGAACATAAATCTGTCTGCTTGCTATGCATTATTTGCTTTTTAATGATCAAGAACACAAGATTGTCGTACTAATTTTCTAGGCCTGAAATGATAATAAAAATTCCTCCTTCCAGAATGGGTGTTTTGGAATTCTGCTTCTCATTTGAGATTTGAAAGGCAGATGATATCACTGATTCTGCTGTCTGAAGGATCCAAATCAGTCTGTATTCTGTTCTTAAGTACATCCAGACAAACCCATCTCTATCAATGGTCCTGCTTGGAGCAGAGCTTTCCTATTCCAAAGTGTGCACTAATGAGCTTTGTGACATCTGTTAAAGAGGTGCAACGATCATCTTTTCTTTAGGAGGAATGTCTACACTGTGGGACATTGCAGTATGATCTGTTATGCAGAGGCTTAATGGTCTTGCATTTTAAAAAAAAAATCTGCATCATCTTCATGTGTAAATCATGCTTAGAACAATCCTGGAATTAGCCAACATATTGATCAGAAGTGTGTGCTGATAGTGTCATAGCTGAGTTAAAGGAGCAGCAAAAAGAACTTGTCAGTCACGAGTAGTATTTCAGAAATAATAATACTCTGTCTTTGGTTGAGCCTGATATGCTGCATACATGCTGTGTTAACATGCATGGCTCCTATTTCAATAGGAATAATTATGCCAAGACTGATAAATACCATTTTGTGAAAATCTGTTAGCACTAGAAATAATGGGTATCTGTCATTCTGAGACTGTGATAACGCCACTTAAACATTGGAACAGGTATTATAGAAACTTTTTTTTCATGACAGAAAATTTCTTCTTGGAATACAAGTTCTAGTAGATGAGGAAACTCTTGAATGGCTAAACCTTCCATTGGCTTGTCTGGGCTCCGGTCGAGTAATCAGGTGGCTCACTTGCACTCTTCCTGAAACAAACTTTCTTTTTAAGAGACACGAAAAAATCACACTGAAACATTAGAAAGGGCTTTACTTTGACTTCTTATCCAGATTAATTATGGCAAATTTCAAACACAGTATTCCTGGGACTTAAATTCTGTGTATATACCAGCTCTGCATAAAACCTCTCATATTCTTTCCCAACAAATTTCTTTACCTAGTCAAATTAATATCGGCCTGCAACTATTAGTAACAGCATTATCACATGATTCTCTGATCACATCTTGGAGTTCAAAAGCATGTTTTATCTCTGTTGCTATGGCCAGTAGATGGGGTGCCTTTCTAGCACAGTTTATGCAGTTTTCTTCCTTAATTGCTTCAAGTATTGTGACTTTGTTTGTATAGTACGGTTTTCCATAGCATTAGCCAACATAACTCCCTCAAAAAAGCAAAAACAAACAAAAACAACAACCAACCAAAAGAAACCCCAGACTCTCAGGCTCATAATCTACTGATTACTTACAAAGATACATAAAGGATGAATTAGAGGTCACTCTGGTTGGACTTTCTCAGAGAAACCTTTTGAATTAAAATGACGGCAAAAGGCCATAGGGGCTGTAGGCTGGTCAGTGATGAAATCTCTATGAAAACACTTGTGATCCAGATGCTTCTAAGCCACAGTCTTTCACTGTAGCATATCAAAATTACCCAGAATTACAAAGAAAATCTTTGTTTATCGCTATAATAGATATTGCAGACAAATTATTGTGCAGATAGGAAAATAATTTCCCATGGATATGGGACAGACACTGTCTGTCTACGTGTTTATAAAGGGCCCTTAATCTTACCGTCTGAAAACCAAGCAAAGACATACAGGAGGGTATTGGTAATGCAAATAAATAAATGTAGTTCAAAAGAATACATTTATAGAACCCAGTGCCTTCAGTAATTACCCACATTATTTGTATTATTGTTTCACATTGTGCTAGTTACAAGGTGATTGTTATACAAGATAGGAAAAAAGCTGTTTATTAGCCCAGTAAAGAGTTGAAACAAAGCACTGTGATCTTCATGAGAATTTTGGTGAGATTTCTGACATTAATATCAGAAGGAGGGAGACCTTAATATGTAATTAGTCTCCTGCCAGTTCTCTGCAGCTCTTTATAGCACTTGTGCCTTCCAAGGGAGACCCAAACAGTTCTTGGATCTTAATGCAGAAGTGATCATTAACCAAATGCCTTAAGGCACCTCCCCTTCTTGTCTTCCCTTCACTATGCCCCTTTCCTAGGAGGAGGTGTTAGGGCATGCCAGTTCAGTTTGAGACTTTTTCTGAAGCTTAACTGATGTCTATCATGTGTGAAGTCAGTATCACTCTGAGGTAGCTTTTCGCTGTAGTTTCTCAGACCCTAAACCTAACTATTTTAAATACAAACCACAAATGAACACAACAGCTTTACACTTGCTGATAGCATGGCTACTCATGACAGTGTTAAGCCTGACGGGATGACAGTGTTCCTGGACTTGATGCAACTCAGCCAAAGTGGGTGTCAGAGCAGTTGAAGGGCCACTGATGCCTGCTGCACCAAGGTACGGGAGGGCTCAGAGGTGCTGGCAGTGCAGAGTGTTTCATGTTTATCTCCTACAGAAAATAGCCTGTTGGTTGCATCCCTTGGATTTTTTTAACCAGCCTGCTCCATCTGACAGTGCCTGTGCCAAAAGTAGTTCAGTTATTTCTTGTTTGCATGGGGGAGAAGGACCCTTAGAACGAACTTGAAACTGAGGATCCTGTACAAGATTATTAATTTTCTGTATCAGAATTTTGCATTAAATGTGATGCATGCATTTAGGGGATGAGAGAAATTCTGTCAACCAACTGTGTGTTAATATTACCATTTTCACAGAATATTGCAAATATTTGCCAGAGATTTCAGACTTAAAATTATTCTAGGAAAAGGGTAACAATGTCATGAGGAGGGAAAAATGAAGGGTTTTCATAAACCTAGTAATTTACATATTTTTTAGGACTATAGAAGTACCATAGCAGATCAAAATGACAGGTCATCTAGATAAATTAGAAAATAAAAATATTGCAGTGAAGATACTGTGAATAATGAGAATGCAGAGGAAAATCAGATCTATAAAACAAATTTGAATTTGGATTATGCCAAAAAACAAACAGTTATGCTCTTAGTTTTTCCTTTGTAATGTGTCCTCATTATACCTAAGGTCTGAACGCTCTTGTTAGTCCCTGGTCTTGAAGATTATCACGTTCATGTGAGGTTATGAAATTTTGCCTCAGAACTTTTTTTAAATCTGTGTTCCACCCAAGTGGATATTATTTGCATACCTCTATCATGTTGCTGCTTCTTAGTCTCTTCCTTAGACTGATTAGTTCTGTTCTCTACATTTTATCTTCACTTTGAAGTCTTCCATTCATCAACAAATTTGTATTACCTGTGTTTGAATCTCTTCTGTGCCTGCTTTCCCCTCTCTGAAGGGATGGGAAGAGAAAACAGTATTGTGGATGAACACATAGAGTTGATTTAATGACATATTTTCAATTATTTGCTATCCTGATCCTTATATTTAGCTACTGCTGAAAATGGAGAATGTATTTTTAGTGAGCTGTCCCAAATGAATTCCAAGTCATTCTTTCCTCACTTACAGGAGTTTTACAGACACTAATTATCTATTCAGTATACACAATACTTTTGTCACAGAATGACAAGAGTCACTGCGTTTTACCTATCCTTTTGACGTTTTCTCAGTCTTTTCATGGCTTGAGCAACCTAAATATTCTGCTGTCTGCAAATGCTGCCACTTTACATTGTTATCAAATGGTGAATGCACAGATTCTGCTATAAGTGACATCTTCGGACTAAGCACTAAGATTTTAAAACAAACACAATTAACCCTTTTTCAGATTAATGCGTTTCTGTACTTCCTTACATGAGCAAGAAATGCCCCCAAACAAGTGACAAATGATCTAATAGTAGGGATCTGTTGTCAGTGCTTGAAAAGAGTACATGATTTTTGACAGTCAGAGGGCAAATGGATGTTTTTTGAATTTCTATAATAATATAATAATAATATAATAAGATAGCAGTTCTCGGGTGAGGAAATACTTTAAGGAATATGAGAAGTCTTTGGCATTGAGATAATGTTTCAGGAATCTTAAACAAGAATCTATCCAGTGACATTCTGAAACAAGACACTGTAGATTGCATAAATGGTTGAATAAATGCATGCAAACTACCACGCTGACTTTCAAAAATTGTTCAGACTCTGTTCTAGAGCTGATTAAAATATATCATTCCTAATCTCCCCATTCTGCGTCAGTCCTGAGAGAATGTGAAGATCTGGCCTAGTGCCTCACAAGAGCTGTAGCTTATGTCTTGTCCTCACTAAACCTTGCAGGCCAGACTTCTTGGTTGGATTTCATCTTAGAGAGTAGTCTTTCCATTTGAAAAGCACGAGTATATCCTGGTGAACCTGCCCTGAGCCATGGGAGTTTGTGAAAATGCAGGAGGCACTTAGCAAATCAAGTAAGCTTTGTTTCTGAATGGTTTTGGTCCATAACTTTTGGTGGTATTCTTACATATATATTTTTATGTATTTTTTTTATTTTTATATATATATGAATGAGGCATATCTATTTTTTACCCGCAGATTGGGTCTACATTGAATGTCATGTCTAGCATGCATCAGATACGTTGTAAGTGCTGTCTAGAATTTTCATGTGCTTGTGTCTTGACCATGTGCCAGGCTGCCAAATTGCCACAACTAAAAGTAGTACAGCTGGCAAGTATGGAAACTGGTATGGCTAGCCCCAACCTCAGATATACTGTGAAATTTAGCACTGGATTGAAATCTTCATTTGGTACTGTCTTGCTTATAATTTTGGTACATGTAAAATGCATAAGAAAATTACATGCAATAAGCTGAGTCACATTTCTCTCTTCTTAAAGTTTGCTCCGTGAAGAACATACGGCAACCAGTTATAGTAGTTTGATAATTTTTTCAACTAGACATCACAGAAGCCAGTAGCTGTTAACTTTTGTCCTGCACAGGACTCCGGTACATTTTCAGGGCGAAGTCATCGACAAGGTACTAATAAACCTCTGATTTAGTCGTGCAGCTTGCAGTGAAAGCCTCAAGCTGAAGGCTGTGTATGTATGTAATTTCTTAACTCTTACTCTGAACTACAGGCTTTTTCTATCAAGGTAAAATGCATTAAACCAGCTCATAATTCTTCTGTCTGCTTTGTGTTGCTTGAGAGGCTTTAAAGAGCTATAATCAATTTGCCAAACAAATAAAGAACACCCATGACCTTGCATCATGCACAACTAAGAATTCACTAGTGAAAATACTGTAGCTCCTCACCTGTTACACAACTGTATAAGCTTCAGGGACCTTGAAATGATATTGTCTGCTGAATAAAGGAGAAAGATAAGATAACAATGGATATTGAACTTTTCTGAAGAGAAATCACATATCTGATCTTGAATTGGATATGATAGCAAGTGACACTTGCTGGTAAAAATCCATTCTAATTGAGAAGTTATGTGTCTTTCTCACTGCTCCTAGTTTAAGATTAAAATTGCAAAGCTGAAAATGAATTATACCGTATACTGTGGGATTATTTCATATTAAAAATATTTTACCCAGCAAGTTTGCAACTGAGGATTAAGGCTGTAGGTGTGTTTGCCTGAGAAGGAGAGTGAACTGCCAATCCATGTGTTTGACCACGGTTCCTGAAAACGCATATGTTGAAAAGTCATTGCTGGTAAAAACAGCTCATTGAAATTAAGGCTATTTTGGATTTATTTATTTCTTTATTTACAAAATCGTGGTCAGCCTACTAAAAGTGCTGTTAGAGGAGAGTGAATAGCTCTGAGGTTGTGGCTTCCCCATATGACACGTCTTAAAATAAAGAAGTCTCAAACCTGATACACAAAAACTGTATTTTTAGAGCATAGCTGTCCTCCTACATGCGTACACTTTTATGACCCCATTCCCAGGGCTGTTACGGACTTGGGACCTATCTAAATTACCACCATCTGTAATGGCCATCAAGGGCTGGTGCTACAGCCAGAAGAAGCTGATATTTTATACTTCTATCATTCAATACACCTATGACGTAATGACTAGGAATTAGGTGGCAAAACCATCTCTGTGTCACAATGAAATTCTCCTATTTTAGGGAAATCTAGTTGCTTGGTGCTGCCACAGAAATAGCTGATAAAGAGAGCTAGCATGTAATAGATTCTTAATCACCTTTTTCTCAGAGTTCCAAGACTAGTAATCTTTTCTTATTTTCTCTCTTCTTGGTCATATAAAACTGATAAAATACATGTGTTTTGGGGGTTTTCCCCGAAGTGGAATTCACTGGACACCAACTCACCATATATCCCAAAGCACCCAAAATGGGCCTGAATTCTTGCATATGTAAAAACTGCTCAGATATATCTGTGCCACTAAAAAGAAAAGATAAATTTAAATGATTGAGATGCCCACTCTTCTGAGGCTGAACATAGCTCAGTGTCACCTTTTTTCCCCACCATTTTTCACCTTTCAGGTTACTCATTACTCATTTCACCTTTCAGGTTACAGCAATGTGTAAACCAGTGAAATTGCTTTTGTATTTTCTTTCAGATATGCTTCTTTTAAAAAGTGATTTGAGAACATGCCTAATTAGTAACTGGTTTCATGGATGGTGGTGCACCCATAAAGGTGACCATTTCCCTATTCATAAAATAGTCCACAATGGCTTTCTGACATCACAGACTAAATTAAAACACTTGGAGCCTGGCTATTTCTCAAGTAAAGCATTTTGTTTGTCTTGTGTGGCTTCATGGCCTACCGATTAGCCCACAACGTTTTTTCCTCCAGCGAGAGATATTTGGCTGTAAAGCAGTCAGCTCAGATTGCAGTTCAGCTTTATGCATTTCCTATATAACTAGCATAGCTGTGATTGACAGCTTAAAAAAATTATTGAGGGAAATGGCAATTTTGTGACCTTGCCTTTTGCTGAGTAATAAAGTTTTAAAGTTATAAGCCTAGGACCTACTGGGTCTTTTCCTCCGTTTTGTTCTTTCTGGGCAATTATATTACTAAGTAATATGCTTGAGTGCCTTCTGCTCACTAACATAATAATGGCTAGCAAGAATGTTACCCAGAGACTCAGCAAGTTTTCAGATCATTACTTATTTCAGAATTTGATCAGTCTCTGAAAAGCTAGTCATGGCAATTGAGACATTTGAAGGAGGAATTATGAATAGACAAACTATGGCATTCTTGTGACCTTTCATAGACCTAGAATGGTCTCTCTTTAATAACTGGTATGATTTGGTCTCAAACTCAAAAACTAATTTACTCTATGGAATTGTAACCCCTTCAATTTGTGAACTTATTTCTCACCTACAACTGCAGAACTTCTGTGTGATTGATCCCTTGCATGCTGCTTCTCTTCTGCTACACAGGCTCATAAATGTGGCCCAAAGTGCTAAAAAATTAGTCTGGCTCTCAGAGTTCAAGATGAAAACAGTGAAATCCTTTCAAGATGGAATCAATTGACAAACCAGGAGCCTACTCCTTGAATTGGAGTACGTGTGCCACGGATTTCAAAAGGAGCAACATTAGACCCTGAGTAAGCAGAAAAGGAAGTTCAGTCAATTTTCAGTGGGGAGCATGGCTCAGGTCATACAATAGTGGTTTAGAGTTACAAGCATAGTTGCTTTCTTCTAACACTGAACTAGCATCTTTTCTGTTTTACTGCAGAGCTCTTACCTGATAAACTTCTCCGTAATCCTAATGGAAAGCAGATTGAAACATGCAGTATGCTTATTTTTGTAGTCTATTTCAAATTTGGCCAGACATTCCTGCTGATTGCCACAGTTCTGGTACTTTGAATGTTCCAAAGACGTGGTAACAGTATGTAAGATTTTCTAAAACATTACCGCTTTCCAGTGCTAGTGCAGTCTTTACTAGAGAACAGAGAGCACTGGAACAAGGACACTGCTTAGCTGGGACCTGCGGGAACGAGAGCTTAAAATAATCGAGAGTGGGTTCTTTGTGATTGGCAGGTGCAAGGGCACACTTGAAATAAGAAAATCAATCCATTTTAGAGTGCTATTATTTGAAGTTTTTCATTGGTGATCAATTAGATAGGAAATAATATTTTTTATGTTTGTGTTTTTGCCTGCCATGCATTTATCTTTGAACATTCCTCAGATCCTTTTTCACATTTCTTGCATTCTCCTGTTAATAAAACCTATAAAATACCATGAAGCAGACTTCAGCTATCTCTCAATATTTATATTAACTGCAAAAGTTCTTAGAGGCAGTGGCACCTCTTGTCTGGGTGTTCTCAAACCATGACTGCTAAGCAAGGTGCTTCCTGACTCTCACCACCTCCAGCAGACAGGTGGACATACCCTTTTCTCTAGGCAAGCTGAGTGCAGCAAGGAAGTGACTTGCAGAAGAAGCTGTCAAAGAACCACGCTTAGGGCTGCAGGAGCAATGCAAAGACACAGCCACAGCAGCTGAGGTCAGGTTTATGGCAAAGTTGTGGCAAGAAGCAGAGGTGGGTGCCATGGTGCCAGTATAGCAGGTGAAGTCCACTGATCTTGACTGCCAGGTCCTCTCTGTCTAGCAGAGATTGGATGGGAGTAGGGTGTTCCCAGCAGTAAGCTTGGTAGTGTGAGCAAGCAGCTTTGAAAAAGTATGTTCTGCCCAGCAGCTGCAATTTTGGGCTCAGTTGGTAACAGCCTGATTGGGTTGGGCACAGGAATATTCCCCTCCCTGTTCCTCACATACCTGTCTGTTTCCCTGTAGCTTGTATATATGTCTATATATATGTGTATATATGGTTATATATGTGTATGTGTGGTTATATACATGTATATGTGTGTATACATACTTCTATGATTCTTCTCCATCAGTAGTAAAGAATGGTATCCTGAAAAATCCTAACCCTATTCTTCCAAAGGGCTAAATAGGAGCAGCATTTTATATTACACTGCATCTTTTTAACACTCTCAATTTGTATCCCTGGCAAAAGGGCAGTCCTTCCGCCAGTCCTTGACTAGCAAGGTGATTGAGTGGTTAAGGAAACTATGAGGTCCCAAGCAAAGTATCTTTAATGCCATCACTCTGCCAAGGGACTCTACGCATGCTTTCAGAACCTTGGAAGTGTGTTGTGCTGCAACACTGGTGGCTGCAGTAACTTCAGCAAACAGCGTCCCTGCCCAGAGAACCATACACGTGAATAAGGAGCACAACGAGTTTAGATGTAAAGTTACTAACTTTTGAGGGCACTCAAAGAATGGTGGTGTGAATTTGCTGATGTTTCATTCTAGGGCCTTAACCATCAAACTCCCTTTCTTATGATTTGTTTTCACTTGACACTGTTAATGTTCCCTCTGTGTTTGCAGCTAGTGAATGTCATCCCCTAGGGAGAGTTCTGATTATCGTTTTTTCAGTAGTATACTAACTGCTTCCCATATAGAAAGCCAAAGATATTCTGGAAGAACCTGATTGAGAAGAGTGATTTGTAGCTCTTGTGGTAGATTTGTTTGCCAAGGAGCCTTTGGGTAGAACAATCTGATTGCTGCTGAAATTAAAGCTTGCCTGACTCTGGAAGGCTGAGAAGTATAATGAGGATGATAAAGAATAAAACATTAACATTTGGGAGGAGCTGGAAAGTATCTCCGGGAAGATCAGATAGATCATATCCACTGCAAACTGCTCTCAAGGCATACCAGTCCTACTAAAGGGACCCTCAGCCTATGAACTCTTTGGGGAAAACTCTACAGGAAGAGAAATCCTTAGAAAGGATCTGAGTGTCAAATTGTGTAACTAAGCAAAGCTCTTCCTACATGGGATTTATATCTGCCTAATTCATAAAGATAATGTGTGTGTGTGTGTGTGTGTGTGCGCGCGTGCTTTTATTAACAATTTTACAGGGAAAGCTGTTGGAGAACTTCCAACTGTTCAGCTGCAAGATATCAGTATTGGATTCTTTCTTTCCTTCTTTTCTTCTTTTTTTTCTTTGGGAAAGGATATTTTTTCCCCTGAGAGTTCACTTACCTATTTACTTAATGCAGTCTCTGACAAGATGGGCTATATGAAGAAAACTTACACCTTAAGCTTCATAACATTATGCATGTTTTATGCAACCTTTTAACCATATATTCTACCCTGAGCTGTTACTCTCCTTGTTTTGCTAAGTAAGGCCTCACTGCCAATCTTATATGTTCTTACTACTCTGTGTTTGTTTTCCTGGTGTAGATAATATGTATGGTTTTCATAAGCAGGAATTAATTGGCACCGTAACAAGTTTTTCCGAGTGACCACTCATTTCCGAGTGACCATTTCATTCAAAATGTAAAGTAAACATCCTCAGGAAAACTACATGCTTTTAAATCTCATGCTGGGTTTATCCTGCTGAAGGGTACCCACAAAATCATATTTCTTTGTTCAAATACCTGTGCTCAGATTGTGTAGAAGAATGTGACCATTAAAAACAGAGTTTAATTGCTGCTCAGTATTTACTGCTGTTTCATGAAGATGATTTTAGGCAATAAAACTGATAACTGCAATTGTCTGGGTACCATGAATAATAAATACCGTGTTTTCAAAACAGGTGGTTCCCAAGTAACTAAGACTGAAATTGTTTGCATAAACTCTTAAGGAAAAAAGTAGGCCTAGGGTTTTTTTAACTGACATATTAGTCAGTGACACAATAATAAAAGATTGTGCATTTATTTACTCTAAAGTGATTATTTGTAATCCATGTTGGACTAATTTTGCTCCTTGCAAATTATTTACCTGTTTCAGTGTTATTTCCGTTTTTTCATATTCCATTTTACATGCTTGGAGTTGACTGTGATGCATCCTGAATTTATCAGACTTTCCTATGGATAATTCTGTAATTTTTTGTATATCCTACCTTCCGCTAACTTAGCCTCTATTTTTTCCAGATGTGCCTATAGTTCAGATGGAAGAACGTTCTCTAGTCAGCAACATAAGCAAGAATTTTCAGTACCAGGTTCAATTGTCATTCAACTGAAATACTTGACAAAAGTATCCAGTAATGCTCTCTCCACATATATGCTGAAAAGACGATGTTAATCTCCTGGTTTAGGATTTTCTGCAGCACATGATATCAATGACCATCAGTTCCTGCAGCAGAGATTAACTATCTTTTCTGGATTATCTAGCATGGCATGAATCCTATTTCTTTCACGGGAGCCAGCTTGTTGCAATTAGGCCTCTTTTTCTTTAATGTAACATTCATAAATTCTGGGGTCCTACAGGATTTCATTTTGGGACCCATACTGTTTTGTAATTATGCATTTCCCTTAGGCAGTATCAGATTGGTCTCATTGTTTCCAGTATCACATGCAGATGATCCTCAGATTTGCCTTTTTCTATTCCGTTGTAGAGTGAATGCTAACGAGACAGAGGAGGTACTAATTGGTCCATCTCTAGGTCTTTGCACTCCTCACTCATTGCTTCTATAAATAGATGTTCTGTTTTCCCTGTTGCCAAGGCTTGTAGCCTTGGTGATAAAAGAGGGGGTCCCTGAATAGCAGTAAAGATCTATTCTTCCTAGTGGAGGACAAGCAGTTATAAAGGACCTGAGCTTCTGTTTCACTGGAGTCCTTACAATGCAACAGATAGGAATAATATTAATGCAATTAATAGATAGTGATGGCATAAGGGAGGCAAAGTACAACAGAAAAGATGAACTATCTGCAGGTGCTAAATGCCATCCTAAGAACCATTATGGGCAGTGGTATATTTTTGCTGCTAGATTGAGGATATCAGTGGAAAGAAGCATTGCTCAAGCCATCATGGCAAATCTGCAGTCTCAAAGGCCTCTCTCTAAGAAACAAATAGTGTGATGGGGAGGTGACAGTGTGATGGCAATTTGGCTGTGCTGGGAACTTTCTGACCATGAAAACTAGAGAGCCTTGGAATTGGTAGTCACACTTCAGAAAGACACAGACCTATTGGAAAGAGCCAAATAGGGAGCAACAACATCATAAGAACATAAAGATAGCTGCAGTGCATCAGACAGTCCACTTAGCTCAGTATCTTTTCCCTAATATTGGTGTAGTGGTTGCTTAGGGAGAGAGTGTAAGAACTAGGCATAGAACAAAATGCCTCTTGATACATTTCCCTGAGTTTAGTCAATTAGAATTTAGGAAATTCCTGAATTTAAAGCTATAGCAGCATCATGGTTTTTATTGCCAGGTTTAAATATTGAATTTAGTTTACTTACTTTTTAACCCATCTGCTATCTACCACATCTTGCAGCACTGCGTTCCATCAAAAAGCTTTCTATCAATAAGGAGACAAGGAAGCACTGAAATAGCTTGGAGGTTATGATGATCTATCAGTGTATGTCTTTAAGAACAAGTTAATTAACTGTCTGTCTGTATAATGTAACTTGGGCAAGTGGATTTTAATTATCTTTTTGGCCCTACTTTTCTACAACTCTGTGAGTATGATACCATCCCAGGAAAGAAATTTCCACTCACCTAACAGCCTCTGTTTATTTGCCATCTCTTCCCCCTGCTATATCTTGCAGTGATGCCACAGCAGTTTGGGACAACAGGGCACACATCCTAAAACTTGGCTGATAGATATAACTCTAGACAGAAACAATTTGCAGGGAGGACATCTTTGCTTGATCAGACACTGCCAGAACAGTATTATTTTGTCGTTTTGTACATTGCCGATAGCTGAAGTTGTGAAGTAGAGAACAACAGGCCTATAAATTTAACTGCTGTGCTGGGAAAGATTTCTAGAATTATTCATAAAGGATGAACTTGTTAGCTTGTTAGATAAAAGTCTGTTAAGCAGTAGCCGAGAGCCATGGGTTTATAGAAGTAGATCTTGTCAGAAGCATGTGATAGAATTAATCAAGGAGCAAGTGGGACAAAGAAATTAGAGACTGGGGATGCTATAGATCTGATTGACTTAGATCTGAGTTAAGGCTTTGATAAAGTTTCACAGCAGAAGTTGCTATGCAAATTCAAGGAAATTAGAGTCAATGAGAGGGTGATGAAATGGATGAAAAAATGGCTGAAAAGGAGAATACTGAATAAGTGGGTACAAACTGTCTTAGAGAATAGACGCAAGTAAAGGCCCCTGCATTAATTCATTTGCCACTTTAGAAACTTCTCTAGGCTTTATTCAGATGCTTAATCTATCATTTAGCATGTGTCTATTGTTGCAGAAAAATAGCTGGAGAGATGCAATGATGCAATATACTTGTACAGCTGAGGAAATTTTTTACCTCACTTTGTAAGCAAGAGAGAGAGAAAAAGGAACTTGCAGGATGCAAGTTCTGTCATTCCAAGGCACACATGTTAAACAGCTCAGACAAATCCACTTCTAGAAGGGTTTTTTTTTTCTCTGTGTGGAATCATAGGTGACTAACTCATAGACATAAACATTGTAAGCATCTAAAATGCAAGTGAGATGAAATCTAATGCTTCAGTTTCCCCTCATTTACACCAGTTCTACATCAGTATAATTGCACCAACTTATATTACTACCTTAACTTTCCCTTTTGTAGGATTTCCCCTTTATACCACCTTGAAATGCTCACTTTCTGAGTAAGTGTTCCATCTTCCATCTCCTCTGACATTCTTCTTTTCAGTTTTTAAAGACTGAAGTGTAAGGACAGTGTATGCACTTACAAAGGTCTATAGCTCTGAAAGATTTTCCAGTTCTAGAAAATCTTCTCTCTCCCTTTACGAGGAGTAGGTGTCTCAGAGCCAAAATACAGAAGCATCATCTGGTGCATAGAGGTTTGGACTGGAACTCACTCCTGGGTCAACTGTAATTTGACCTCTGAACAGTCAATTTATGCTTTGCCTCAGTGCTCCCTGTGTAAAAATGAGAATGATACACGGTTATACTGTAGACATAATCAGTTAATGAAGCATTTAGCTTCCTGCCATGAGGCAAGAATGCATATTAATAAACAGAATCTCTTTAAACAAGCACAGCTCTTAAGAGAATCATACTGTACCCTCTCTTTTATTGGACTAGAAAAGGTGTGTATATATGCCAGATTCCTTTCTGAATTATATTGGTAAATGAATTTGCAATGTGGCCCGTTGTATCAGAGCTAGTATATATTTTACACGCATCCACAGAAGGTGGATACATAGACACATACAGAGCCTTTCATTATTATTGGATTCCTCTGGACTGGTTTAACACCAGTTTTTACTTATAGTGAGGAAACATTGCTGCTCTTTCTGGGAGCATCATACTCTTGACTCTCAGAACAGAAGCCACAGGGGAAGTAGAGTGATTCCTAGAGATAAGGCACATAGTCTGTCCTTAACCAGTGATAGAGAAATGTACATTAAGATCTGTATAAAACTTTTTCCTAAAACTTTCCATTCTTTGTGGTCTCAGTATAACTCCATTACCAACGTCAACTCTACAGCACAGGCTTAGACAGAAGATAAACAGCAATATTTTAAATCCAGATCTGCCCTGAGGAAGTGTGGATGCTCCAGAAATCTAACACTGGGACTGGCAATAATGTTGGAGAAACTCTCTGGGAAAGCAGACCAAGAGCAGGCAGACAGAATGGATGCACTCTTGCATCTTGCATGCGCTTGCATGCCCTACACCAAGAGCCTGCAGTTCCCTTCTCCTATAGAACCTAAAAGTAGTCTGTTTCATTGCAATACACCTTCGCAATGAAATGTCTCCCAGTGCAGTCCCACGTAGGTTGTCACTCAGGGTAATTGTCTCTTTTTTGGCAAGGTGAGGAGAAACACATCGTCTTTAAATGTCTAAGAAGCTCATAACAAGCATTCTGAATTGTACATCGCAGCTGGGTTACAAATGCAGCAGTCCTATGTCACATATGTCCCACTGTCTTCAGTCGGGTAGGAGACTGTCTGTTTATACTTTTCTCATGTCCTGTGGGTATCCTGACATGCCTGAACCCTCTCCTGGTCCTTTCTAGTTTTATTTAACTAAAAGAGCTTGAAAAATAAAAAGAACAATGAAATACTACTTCTTTCTTTTGAAAAGCTTTTGAATGCAAAATTGAAAGATTTATTCTACTTCTAGATGAGCTGATCTAATTTGTTTTTACTGGATAGTCAATCCTTTCTCTTTTATTCTGTTGCCTGAGGAACATGACAAGTGGAATATAGAACCGCCAAGGTAAGGAAATGGTTAATAATAAGAGATGATTTCATAGGGAAATCAGTATTTATACAGCTAGATACTTCTACTTAGAAGACTTGTTCATGCTGAGACTGTGATCATTAGGTCAACACTCTGTTCCAACAATATGCTAATCAATGACTTTCCAAACAACAAACTCACAGTTATTTTTCTCCTGTGGGGAAAGTGGAAAAGCCTATAAAAAAGCTTTTATTGATTTTAAGCTCTGGGTTTGGAAGCAACTTGTTGAGTTCTGAGTAATGTATTGGCTGATTCAGTAGCAAGGGGCTGGTGAGTGAAGTTTTATCTTTTCTGGTATGTGTCACTGCAAGTCAATAGGAGCTACCACATGGGATTTCTGAGGGACATAAAAGAAATTTGACCAGAAGAAATAGGCATTAGTCAGCTAGTCCTATGAATAGCCTGAGTGATTCTTTGTAAAAAAGCTTGCATGAGAGTAGCTCTAGCTATTTTCTACTGGTTCTTACAAATACATAATCTGTCAGAAATAAACATCAAGGATATTTTGAGAAAAGGGAGGTGTTAATTTGAAAATTGTCATGAAGCCTTTCTTTCTTCAGTGCATCACTCATGTACTTACCTCTTTTTTTTTGTGGTTCAAAAGTAAAAAGACCATTTGTCTGGCAGAGGCCAGTTTGCCTTTGCTTAGACCAGATTTGTTCCATACACAGCCTTCTTCGTACACATTTGCAAAGATGCAAACCTTACGCTCTCCACTTCACTCTGCTTAAGATATGTGTGGTCAAAGTACTAAGGAAACAATTCAAGTGCTTAAAGACATGCATTTAGTGGCATTTTTTATGTCAGTCTCTGGCTGCCACTCCAGAACTTCAGTCCTTCATCACACCTACCAGGCTGTATAGCTTTTAAAGTAGCCCTAGATGTCTGTGTTTAAGTAGCTGAACCCAACCTCTCAAGCAGGCCACTTGCATTAACGTAGTCATTCGGTTACCTATCTATGTGTTTTCATTTTATTCCATCATGTTCAAGGGACTTTATTTTTACTCAAAATCTGTGTGTGTATATGTTACCTTCTATATTCTGGTGCTGGTTCAGCATCAGTTCCAAGACTTTCTCTTCATTGCTTTTTTTTCCTTATTATTTCTCAAATATTTTGCTCCTGAGGACTGCTCTGAGTTTCCTGTAGAAGTCTGTCAGTGCTGTTAAACTGAAATAAAAGAATATTTCAAACATCTATGCAGAATAAAAGATGCCTTACAAAGAAAAAAAAATGATGAAGAGAAATCTCCATTCCTCGTGCTTTATTTCACAAGGTACTATTACAAGCTGTGTCATAGATTGTTTTCCTTGTCCCCTAATCAGTCAGTCATATATGGAGCTTTTCATTATCAAAGTCCTGAGGTAATGGAATTTCTTTCTTAAGGTAAGACTTTAAACCTATTGTATCTTGTGACCAAAGGCCCTTGATTAGTGTTTGCCTGTAAATCATCATTATAAAGCTAAATCTCAGTCAGGTGGCTGTTGTGAAATTTATGTTTCCCCCCTCCTCCTCTTTGGGTAATGCAGAGGCAGCTGAGGGAGATGGATGAGTTTTGCAGAGAAGAGGTATTTCTGTATGCCAGGAGGCTATACTGAAATCCCACAACTGAGAAACAATCACTTGCTTATTGGATTTGAGTCCAGTGGTTTGGAGGCTGGCCTAGTGACTTGAAAAAACAGCTCTTCAGTTCATTTCTTGCTCCTATTTAGCGTTTCTCCAAGATAGTATTTTGGATGGAACCTGTTCACTCTCACACTTCTAAGTTTTCCCTGACCTGTGCCCATACAGGATGCCCCAGTTCAGTACTCAGTCCTATACTGTATTTCTATGTTACGGGGATCAAAATAATTGAGTAGTGCTTTGCACTACTACTTGAGTCATTGGCATGTCTAAATGCCAAAGTAAATGATGGGAGACACTGTTGAACAGAGATTTTCTACAGAGTAAACTACAGAACTAAACAGAGCTGGCCAGTGCTGTCTCATACAGGGATGGACAAAATGCATCACACTGCAAGCCCTAGAATTCTAGTACATGAGGATTTTCACAAAATGAGGGCTAGGTGTTTGCAAATCAAAATCTATCTTAAAAAGACCACAAAATTTACATTGTTTTGCCCATGCTACAGTCCCTGTTGCTAAGTAATTCTGTTACTAATCTAATTAATAATCATAGCTTGATAAAGGCAAAGGTATTGAAGAGATTTAAAAGCCACTTGATCTATCCCTAGGC
Organism: Apteryx mantelli; assembly: GCF_036417845.1. NCBI lineage: Eukaryota > Metazoa > Chordata > Aves > Apterygiformes > Apterygidae > Apteryx > Apteryx mantelli. The sequence continues at coordinate 15,754,709 of NC_089982.1, read as the reverse complement.
AGAAGTACACTTTTAATATTAGTCATGTTGATAGTAATAATTAATAATTTTGCTTGCATAATTTCTCTAAGAGTAGTGTTGTTATTCTTACTTTGCAGATGAGGAAATAGTAGCAACAGCAGGGAAAGCTTTTCAGTCAAAGTCAGCTAAACATTCATGTAGCCATCGATGGCCCTCTCATAGAGCTTTCCTCCCCAAAGCTTACCTGTTCTTGATACAGGATTCTGAAGCAAAATGTCAATACTAAGGTGTGACTCGAAAGTTGCTTATGGCTTTTCTTTCTTAAATTCAATTCTGAAATCTCAGTTGTTAACACTGAAGAATGTATGACGTGGTATAAGATAAATGTATATGTGTTAAAAGTATTGAAATCCCATGCATAACATGGGTTTATTTGACTTTATTGGTGAGTGTTTTATGACATCAACCTACATGGACTGAAAGTGTAATGCAACTTTGCATTTTCTTTCTTCCCTCAAGGACATTCTTCAAAATGAGATTTAATATCCCAGAAGTGTCTAATGGTAGGCGAAATGTTAATAAACAGATAAATCTGAATACCAGCTAAGTCATGATTTTGTGTTTAGAAGAATTTAGAGAGGATATCTCTAGAGAGGTGGCAATAAACAATCTTAGCTTTGACCTGTAGGTCACTTGCACAAAGTCTAGCTCAGATCCATAGATACTGTGTTATAACAATCTGATGGCTGACTGGCAACCTATCTCAAATAATCAGGTGACCTTGATGTAGCTGATGGACAGGTCTACTGCTTTCAGAATGGTTTTAAATAATTTAATAGAAAAATGATAATATATGATTAAGAATTATATCCCCAATATGGAAGATTAAAGAAAATATAGAAAGCAGAATGTACCGTATGTGATTGAAAAATGTAATCCATTTCCATACGTGCAACTTGGTTACAGTCATAAAAGAGATGATACAGGTTTGAGTCATAAGCTTCAGTTTAAGTCGCAAGACTCTCATAAGAAGCGTCACAGAAACTACAAGCATGTTTGGCAACAGTTTGCCACTGAGTTGGATATATTAACCAAGAAGTCAAGGAATGAATTAGCCTGGAAAGTAGAAATGTCTAAATGATTTGTCAGAAAGGACAGAGAAATACTGATGAGAAAGCACATAAAAGTTACTGCTGCATGGCAAGTGACATACTCATACCTTTTTTCCAAGGGCATCAGTTTATCTTTTTTTACAATGTTTAAAAAAAATCCCTGAACTTACATAGAGATTTTGTCCATAGACTGAAACTTTCTGTGATGATCTTTAATGTTACATGCTGTAAACCATTCTGCTGCATAGGTGAAACTACCACTGTTGGGTGTATTTAAGAATATAAATAAGTTTTTGCAAGATTGGAACTTTGAACAATACTTTTCTGCCCAAAAGCAAAGAAGAATTTAGTCGTCCTTTCATTTTATGTCTGCTAGTTATTACTGTCTGTAATTTAAATGTCACATAAGCTACATCTGAAAAAATAATCTTGATTTATAATTAACTAACAGGTGTTATTAATAACTGCTATGCATTTAAAGGAACTATGACTAAAGGGCCTTTTTCTTCTAATAACGTCAAAGCAAATGTATATCTTTAAGTAATATTCCAACATGCCATAAAAATTCTTCAATAACTTTCTGATATTTGAAATTTTTGACTACCCACATGTCAAAATGGAAGCAGGAACACAGAAAGCTACAGCAAGGATGGTTTAAGAATTTGGCCTATACTGAGGCACAGGTATAAGAGCTTTTTTTTAAAAAAAAAAAAAAAAAAAGACAAAAACTCTTCCTCTAATCCTTTTAAGATTACAATAAGCATTTAAGTAAGGACATCAGTTTACATTTATAGAATTACTTGTCTGTCATGACCAAAAGCATTGTTAGTAATATTGTCCATCACATTCATTCTTTAGAAACAACTAGATATATATACTGAGTAGATCTTTCTGAACGTATTACTAGTTAAGTTTTTACACCAAATTATGCATGATCATGAGTCTTCTTCTTTTTGCAGCTAATACCAGAATATTCCTGCTGAGAAACTAGGCTTTAAAAATTGGGGGGTTTTGAGTTTGGATACCTAGTGGATGTTTTGTTAAAGCTACATAAAACACCCAAATTGTTTTTTAGAATTTGGTCTTCAGTGTGCTAAGGGGCCCCTTTACCACCTCTGATTCTTTTGTATGATTTTTCAGAGACAGTGCAGCTATACTATGGATTTCCTCTGTATCATTCTGGAAAGACTTTTAATAAAGTGGAACATGTATAGCCATCAGCAGTAATTATGAAAGCAAAGATTGATCACTGCCAATACTAATTAGTCAAGTTGATAATTAATGGCTGTAATACACCTACCACAGTTTAAAATGGCAATTATTTTACCAGAGACTAGCACCTCATCTATGTCATCTTTCAAGTTACAAGTGTGCATGACAGTAAGATGTTATGAATAAAACACCTTGTGGCTATACAATGGACTGAATCAATATTTACAAGCCTTCTTTATGGAGATTAAGCTTTTTCCTAGGCATAAAGTATAATTTATATCTTAGTAGAAAAATAATCTTGTTGCATTATAAGTTGTGTAAAGGGCCAAATTCTGCCAGTATTTATGTAAGTGCTATCCCAGTTATTTTCAAGTATTTGTGGTTGATTTTAGTTCCTTGTTGGAACTTCGAAAGTGTCCCATTCTCCTCTAATACCAATAAGTCAGTTTACAAACTTTCTTGTTAAAACTGCTTGTATTTGAGTTCTCACATTTGACTGGTAAGGACAGAAGCTCTCCTTCTAATATGCCAGGCATCTGTGGTTAGATTTGCTTGGATCCAAATTGTTCCTTATGCCACCCCACATCCATATCTAAATGTCTCTTGTTCACATAAAATTGGAGTGTAGTATTTCGTCTTTGTCATCTCTTCTCTCCTTCAAGATAATGGGCCCATGTTCAAGATCAGGATCTATGTAGTCCCATCTGGACTAAAAACTAGCCAAGCATACTTTGCTCTTCTGAAAGTCAGTCTCGCAAATAACCACAGCTATTCTGTTTCTCACAGTCAGTAAGCTTGCAAATGTTTGCAAGCCACATATCTTGTCCCTTTACCAGTGCCCCTTCCTACCCTGGGAATAGCACTGGCAAAGCTATACTACATGCAAACATAAGCTCTCACTAAAAGGACTGCTATTTCAACGTATTATTATATGTACACATTTGCTGTCTTCAACCTTGAAAGCAAATATTTATGGTATAGAGAGCATGGACAGAGAAAATAGACAAAATTGCAATTTAACCTGCCACCTTAGTCCATAGAGGCTTACTGCAAAATAGAGCTTGGACACACGTTCGGGATATTCTAACCCAGGGCTAGAGCTCCATTGCTTAAAAGCAAGTCCACAGAGTTCAAACTTCTAAACATGTAACTGGAGTAACAACTATAGATTACAGAAGTTTACCTTTGAATTGGGGGACACAGGTGTTTAACATCTCTGAAACAGTGTGATCCTGGTTCTTTAAGCCACTCTTGATTTGTTTTGTCTCTGTTTTTTATGTCTCCTTTGCTATTTCTTTTAAATGGTTTGCATTTCAAATTCTTGGGAGTTGTTTACAACTCTCTGTGGTTTGATATGACTCATCACTTCCTCAGACTACACTACTAAAAAGTATTAAAAGAAAACACAGCAGGAAAATGAGAAATTCTGTTATGACATTTAAAAGGCAGATGCGAACTGTGTTTGTTTGTGTTGTATCACTGTTAACTTAAAAAATAGCTGCAAAGAATGGGTGATTGCTTGGCTACTTGACAAGTATCTCATATCTGTGATTAGAATCTGATGACAATTCTGTGACCCCTCCAAATCCTTCTTTGTTTGTTTTTAGGGTGACATCCAAATTCCAGTAAGGTCAGTGGAAAAGTTTTCAGTGTCCTTCAGTGAGTTTTAGATAAAGTCTCTGATTTTCAAATGTATTCAGCGTTTTCCTGTAGGTTCCACAGCAACAGTGTTCAATGCAATGTTGTGAATAGAAATGCAATGAAGTAATTTTTAGTTCACGTTCATGGTCCCATGAGTCTACTTTATTCCAAAACCAGCAAGACACACTTTGGTGATGTTTGTTGATGAAGGGAAAAGTGGCTTGGACAGCAGTAGAAAAAAAAATAGCTGTTAGGACTGAGATATGAAATATAAACTTGGAGGGAGAAAGATTTATTCTGTAAAAGAATAGGAACAGGTATGTCTTGGAAGATGATGACTGCATATAAATGGAAAAAGGATAAAAGTGCACAGGGAAGTGAGGGGTAGGAAGAAGACTTAAGACCAGAAAAACAATATATATTTGTGATCATAACAAATAGCAAGAATAAACATAGTTTGAAAGTGTAGAAAGAAGAGGATACTAAAGCAAGATCAGCTGTATTCTTAGCCATTCAAATATGGTATGGGCTTACAGAGGTTTTTCCAAAAATGGCTGGTATTTTTGTCATGAATAAAAATTTAGAAGTTTTAATTGGGAATTTTTATTAAATAAACAGTCTAGCCCAAAAATGCCAAAGTGGGAATTTTGCAAAGGGAGTGCCCAGCTGCATATAGAGCAGAAAAGCAATCCATTGCAACCCTCCAAAGATGGGAGCATATTCCAGCCATCTCACCTAGATAGGACTAGTGACTTAGCTAGGGGCTAGAGAGAGTACTGTACTCTGCCACCTTGCACTTCTTTGGCCTGCTGTCCTCCTGCTTGTACTTTCTAGAAGGCAGGATGAGTCTCAGAGCACTGCTTGAGATTGATGACTGTATTGATTCATGTTGACTTTATGTGGTTTCACAAAGAGAAGGAAAGTAAAACAATCATTTTTCTATAACTTACCTGCAATAAGCACCGCAGTAAAATCGGTAGAGAAATAGGTTAGAAATAAAACAGTGATTAAAAAAAAAAAAGCCAGGGTTGTTATTTTTGCCATTTAGATCATCTGTTTTGGCTGGTTTGGTGATTTGTGCCAGCTGGCCAATACTCTCTGAGAACTAAGACTCCCTTCTAGCGTTGGCCCTTTCCGCTTTACCAAATCCCTAGCAAGCACTGCTGTCATACGGGTCTCTCAAGCATAAAAGTCTACTTGGCCCTCTACCAAATCCCAGGGAGCTGATTGGAGAAGAGGGGACATCAGGACACTGCTTCAGCTCACTTCAGCTGGGAAGCAGTTCTTAGGAAACAATTGAAACTAAAATAAATTAGAACAGCCTCTAAGGAGTGGGCCCACATTACTTCCAGTACACAGTGTTTTAAAACTGCTTTTTCCTCCCACTCCCTGATTGCTGCAACAAGTACAGCTCAGCTGAACAAAGGATCCCACTCAGTGGGCTGGCTAGCAGGCAGGAAAATAAGAACAAGTGTAAATATACACAGTTTGGGACCTTACTGCAGCAAGGAGCTGGGCTTTGTGGTGCCACTTAAGAATCAACCAAATTCTTGCCTACAATAATAATAATAATAACAATAACAACAGTTGGATTATTTTACACAGTAGAGCTTGGATACTCTTTAAACAGTTTTCAGAGAATTCCAGTTAGTTAATTCCTAATGGGACTTAAAACTACTACTTTTATTTTTTTAAGAAAAAAAAGTAGAGCTAAATCCAAGAGGAAACATAGGTTGCCTAGAGTAGAACACAAGTAAGGTTTAGGTGCCAATGTTCAGAACTGTGATCATGAACACTCCAGCTTTACTGCTCCTTGTACCCAGAAGTGCTTAAATTCCAGTAGCAGAGTACTTCTTGAACAATTCCCTACGGCTTTATCTGTATGTTCCTAAAAATACTGGGGTTTTGACAAGGCACCCAGCTCATCACTCTACTTTTACCCAACCCAAAGTGGGAAGCAGAAGCATCTTCTTCCCAAACACCTTGAGAGGCTCAATCCAGGAGGCATTCTCAGAATATTTGTAATATGCACACAGAACCAGGTTCCCCACAAAATCCAGTGGTGACTGTTAGTGTTGGTGTGGCCCCTTTTTATTTAATTACCAAGTACTTAGAGAATTTATCTATGAAGTAGGAGACTTAAAGTTCAGTTCTGCAGTATGTCTGATTATGTACAAAACCGCTTTTCTTCTTCCAAGGTGGAAGATAGATTTTTAATCACCAGCTGATAGGTAACACAGAACAAGGACATACTTCTCTGCTCTTACTAAAGCTCTGTTGCAGGGTCAGAGAGAAAGAGTAAACATAAGGATGAATGTGTAGCCTGAAGACTTGACTGGAAAAGGGAAATACAGATCTCAGCCAAGACTATTGGCTGAATTTTGTTTTCCAAGATCTTACAAGTAAAATAGCCTCGTGGTTAAGACAGTCTTTGTGGAAGTAAGAATTGCTGGTTTGAATCAACTCTAATAACAAATTTGAAAAGCCTGCTATCCAATTGCTTTTTTTAGAAAAGTGGTAGCCCTCTGTCCCCCCTAAAACTACTGTTGGCTGTGGATCCACGTGCAGTTGGAGTGGACACAGGCACATCCCTGCATGGTAAAGAAAGGGGCCACATTTTAAACACACATATCGATCCCAGCAACATTTCCTATAGCCTGTCCTCACAGCTATGGTGTGGGATGTGTTCAGCGCTGTGCTCAGAGTACTAGATGTTTTGGATCCTGTTCTGAAAGCTCCCAAATTTCCTCCTCTGCCCCTAACTTGGGGTCCTGGATTTTACTCCACATTTTCATGTAGGTTTCATTTAAAATATGGTTTACTACATGCGAGTTTGTAGAGCTGTTGCTGAAGGTATTTTCAGTACAGCAATTTAGTTAATACTAATCTGCTAGAAGGAGCCAATAAAGTGAATCAGCTTCATGATAGGTGAGATAAAGCACCTCGCATCAATCCTATTTTAGCAGATTATAACAGCTTTCAAATATGAAAGAAGGAAAAAAAGAATTTTTATTTAGGCATTTAGCAAATGTTATTTTGCCTGTCAGAAGTATTCTAATCATGACCCATAACCTAACCCTTGTGTGTAATGATGTTTGGAGAGGAACTTCTGTTTGTCAGATTCTCATGATTTAGAGTTTAATTCCTGCCCCTCAAGTAAGCCCATTCTGACAAGCTGCTGTTATGCAGTGTCTGTGGTTGCTTATGCTATTCTCCCCAAGCTGCAAATTGCATGCCTAAATGCAGCTTCACCATCCTAGTGCTATACTCACTCTCTGTGCTGCATAAAATGACATTAAAGAAAAATGTAGGCTGTGCTTGAGCAAAATCTGAAGAAGGCTGGATTGTTGTTAAGGTGGGAAGAAGAATAAAAAATGGACTGAATTAAAAGGATAGGTTGGATTTTAGATGCTAATGATAAGGGACTCTTACTGATGTACATTAATTGACTTTGGTCACTCCTAATCGGGTAAATGGGAATAGCGTCTCGGAAAGAATTGCACCAGCAGTAGAAAGATTTTGATGGTAACAAGATGTTGAGCAGTTTGATAATATTCAAGCTAGAGTTATATTGGTTCAGAAATTATAGGAGTTTGGATTCTAGCAATTCTACAATGAAACCAGTAGGAGCAACTTCAAGAAGACTTAACATGACTTTGTTGTTTTATCAGGAGATAAATCTCAGGAACTGAGGTGACTTTTGTCTCACCAGACTCAGTAAAAAAAATACTACCTGAGTACTCTTTCTTTCTGAGTTTTGGTATTCCAGATATTCCTGTGCACTCTCTCTCGCTGGAGAGCCTTTCCAAAGGCTGCTGCAGCAAAATCACGTCTCCTAGGAACAAATAACCCTCTGAATTGGTGGGACAAATACTTTAATTTGTTTTGCCTCAGCTGATTGCTGTGATCCTCTTGTTTGTTTTTGCCTGGGTTAACTTCTTTTGATACTTTATGCTGTTCATCACTATAGGAATTTAATTAAATTGATATATTAACTGTTTGGTAGTTACACTTGAAGTATCTGTTGTAAATGTCATGCTGCTGTGCTCTCACCCCGGGTCAGCATTGAAAATGAGATATTGTGCCTCAATACATATATAGCCAAGGAAAGTAAAACATAAAATAACTTGTGATTTATCATTATCACTAGAGGTATTTATTAAAATTATTTATTACCATGAATGATGCAGCATTTCATAAATCCATAATGTTATGTGTGCAAGTTGAGAATAAGAGATAAATAGGATGGGGAGATCCAACTTTGGCATCAGTGGTAGCCCTTCTGTGTGGCCTCCTACTAATTCTTGCCCTACATACACAGGAAGTTAGGCCAAAGAAAAGAAAAGGTAATACTCAGAACAACTAAGAAGTTTTAACTTTAGGTCATGACTTGGTTCCTTCACTATCCTAAAATGGAATGGTTACCGTGTGTTTGCTTCATAGAGCTGTTAAAATGAGCAATGCCAAGCTTTTGGATACTTTAACAGTAGCGTCTTAGAAAAGATTAAGGATGCTCATTCTGTATTTAGTGGAGGACCGAAAAGAGTCTGCTGTACAAAGTATACACTGACTGGTGAAGATGAAATTCGTAGCCGGTTCAGCAAGTACTCTCAACTGAATGATGGAAGAATCCTCCAGAAAATACATAAATACATTTTTAAAGCAAATAGTGCAAAATGTGCAAGCAATCCTAATTCTGGTACTTCCTATCTTTTGAAGGCTTTACTTTGCAGGATTAACATTTTAGTGTTTAATATATGCATATATTTGACTACATGTTTCACTTAAGTATTATTTTCAAATAGGATTTCAAGCTCTGTTTCAGAGATTAAATAGACACGTCATTAGCTCAAATAATATGGTAGTGCAAAATGTCTTAGTTACATCATTTCTCAGAGAGATCCCAACTGAGACTGAAACTGCATTATGCAAGATGTTGCTCATAAATAGAATTCTGAAGAGTTTAAAATGTGGAAAAATTAAGATGATGAGGGGTGAAGAAGCTCAGCACTCTTACTGTCCTTTTATAGCTAAGGAGTTTAGAGGATCTTAGATACAGAATTAAGTGACTTATTCAGGAAGGCATACAGGAGGTTAGGAACTAGCCGCAAGCCTCCTAAAGCTGACCCCAACTGCTTGACTGTGTCTGCCCAATGTGACAGAAATAGGTCCTTGTTCCTCTGTGTCCTATCACGATGGGAGCTGCCTGTGCAGCATTGCCCACATTCCCTGATTTCCTACAGAGAGACCCTCAGTGCTCTCCAGAAGATCCCTCAGTATAGATGGTCAAAGGGTGAAGGCTGCAGGACACACCACAGAGCACGCTTGCCACAAAACATCTACAGCCACTAAGATCCTTCTTCCTGTCTTGTTCTGTTAAACACTTGGTCAGTGTTCAAAGTTTGCAGTTCTAAGATGGTTAGTCCCATTGCTTTTTATTGACACAGCTATTTTGATGTTTAGTTCACTGAGGTTGTTAATGATCTTGTACATGTCAAATAATCAATATTAAAAAAAGAGAGAAAAGCGCTGAAAGGAATACCAGCACTACCTCAAAATAATTCACTACATAAATTCCTCAATGTAGAGAACAGATCATTGCAATTTCTAGACATTGCTTTACTGCCAGTATAAATATTTCTTCTATTATGCTGGACTGTAGACAGAGCAATGTGTTCAAGATACTTAAATTTATTAAGTGAGGCAGCTTTTCCAAAATGTCAATTTCTGGCCAAAACACCGACAGTTTATGAAAGCTGCCTCACTTAATAAATGCGTGTATATCCTGAATGGACTGTTCTGCCTGGAGCGTGCTGTAACTGGAGGTAGGACTCTACATGTAGAATTCATACATACATTGTTATATTTGAAATGGACCTTATAAATTATCTTTATATGTGATTTTATAATCTTATGTATTCAAAGGCTTCAGAGACATTTAGAAAAAATGGGGAAAATGCAGCTTAAAACTTAACTCCAGCAACTGTTGAACAGTTGAAAGTGTTAGTGTGATCCTGGCCTCATTTCCATTGAGGACCATGGGACTAGGATTTCTTTTCTTTGGCTATAAACCAAGCTTTAACTTTGATTCATTCTGTGCCCTTGGACAAGTCCTTTAGTTTCACAGTATCTTGAATTTTTCATCTATAAATTCAAAAGATTCATACTCAGCTATTTTGCATGGGCATAATGATGCTTAATTAATATTTATATGATTTTATAAGAGTCTTGGAAAACAGATTCTTAAGGAAGTTTTTAATAATCAAAATAAATTATTTTATTAATTGGTGGAGTGATGCACGTGACACAACATTGGCAGGCAGGGAAGAGACACAGCCCCATGTTTAAAAGGATTTTAGGCTAATCACCTAATTCTTATAAGAAATTTAGCGCTCTCTATTGAGCTAGTATTTCTCCCAGTCAAATTATATTAAGCCTGCAGGGAAAATTCATGTTCTGTTTCAGCATTGGTACGTATTGAAAACCAATGAAAATATTAGAAGACTAAAAATATTCAGACTTAAGTTTGCTGGGAAAATATCATCTTGAAAGTCTTGATGAAATAGCAGAAACTAGGTTTAGTGGAGTTACGGAATCACAGCACTCTATCAGACTGACTAAAACTGCACTGTGCTGTCACTTGGATGATACAGTTTAGAACAATTCATTTTAAATTTTCTAGAATACTTTATCCACGAACTTAATATATTGCTTTAACACCACACTTTTTAGGAGCTCGGACAGAATGAAATTAGGACTCATGGAATCTCAGTTAACTACACAGCAACTTTTATGAGTCCAAAATACATAGAACAAAAACAATTTAATATGAAGCTTCAAAAAATTAGTAGCTGTTAAGTACCACAAGAAACCGTTTTCTTTTGGTAGTTCTGTATTTTTCTCAATGTGAGATTTAGCAGTAATGAGTCATTAGAGTGCATTGGGCACTCTGTATAGACACCATTGATTGCTTTTGCAAATAGCAGAAGGGTAGCAAAGTCCTGGAAACAAGCCACATTACAGCTATTTGAAACAGTTTAATTCTTTAATATCTTAGTGATATTTTCCTTGTAGGTACTAGGTCTCATAACTATGAGACATTCCTTAGAAGCAAGTCCATGTCCCTCTGCCATCACTCATCTGAAATGAAGTGTCTGTTTTATTTAATGATTTAGCCTTCTGAAATTTAATAAATTTGTATCTTTTCAGACTAGAGACTGTCCTATCCAAAATCCCATGATTTGAACACCTTGAGTTTTAGTGGCCGACTTCTTGTACTGCTCTCCTGTTCGTTCTTGAAGCTTGTTCTGTGTCACTGGACTAAGATGCCCACACAAAGTCAAAGGTCTGTAGCACATAGCACCTTAGCACCTTCCATGGAAAGAGATCTTTATAGTTGTTTCTACATCAGAACTGTGCAAGACTGGAACTCTAAATGTGTTTAGATCAGATGCTATTCTTGCTTACATTTAGGTGTATCAGTGCCATCATTACTGAACGGGAGAATTTGATGTTTGCTAAAATGATTTTGTTGTTCTGAGTGAACCTGAGTTTTGTTGCTCTGAGCGTAGTGCTGCACTTTATGTCTGTTTTTGAGTGAGTTTTCCTTTTTAATACACATTTTTTAAATTAAGCAATAGTGCTTATTTCCCACACAATACAACTGCACATTTATGAACATTTTAACAACCAGACTTCTCCCACGATGTGTTCTATGAAGGATAGAAAGCAAAAGGTTAAAGCTTTAAGATGTTAAACAATAAAATAGGAAAGCACTTCAAATGATGTTCTTTCCCATAGTGAAATAGCATCCTTTATTAAAAAACAGAGGTACTATTCATTTGAGACTTATTCTTTGTTTATGTGGCCCTTGCTGGCATTCCAGAAGCAAGGGAAGAGTTTCTTCATAGACTTTATATACACTTCAGAGCTTTCACAGAAAGCAGCTTGTAAAAGTAGTAAAGAATGTAAACTTCATGAAGCTGAAGATGAAGAATATAAGCAAATATGATTTAACCCACTCTTTAACGGATTTTTTACATTACACTCTCCACTAGATCAGTATGGCATCACTTATTCACAGGCTAGCCTACTGGAAATATTCATGTGGAGAAAATGCTACTGGACCTAAGTAAGCACTTGAAAACCTATTTCCCCTCACCTGAAAGAAAGAAAAAGCAACACGACTGAACCTATTCCTCTGTGAAACCGTGGGAAAATACAGCAGTATGAAGTAGATGAGTCTAATGAAAGAATACCAATTCAGACATCAGTATTCAGTCAGTTATAAAGAAAGATCAAGAGAAGATGCTCAGAAAGATGTAAAAATGAACCACGTGCTGATGTGGCTTGGAGTCTTTCACAGAGAAATGGAAGAAAACCAAGAATAAAATAGAAGTTGACATGGATAAGTACTGCAGATTGTAAAATGTTTCTGGTCTCTTTTAAGTACTTCCTTTAGTCAAATCTAAATATGATCGCAGTGTAACCACTCAAAACAGGCACCAAGCCACCAAAGGAAAATGTTCCCTATTCATTTCAATAATTCTGTCATCAAATCCATTATTTTTTCTTTCACTGCACAACTGAGAAAGGAAATTCAGGCAGACATCACATCAGAAAAATTCTAAAACTTGCCTCCTATATGGAAGTCATAATAATAAAATCGTAAGCCGTGTGTTGCTGCTTTTGAGTAGGAATGTATCTGAGCAACTGAGTTTGTTCCGCAACTGAATTTGTTCCAGCTCCTGATCTCTGGGTTGGTTTCTCTTCTGGGGCCAAGGAGTGTGGATCTCTAGACTTTGAAGGAAGTGTGTTGACTTCCATCAGATGGAATCCAAAAGGCTACTGGAAGAGAGGCTTGTTCTTTCTGAATATTCATCTGAACTGAAAGCCTTCTAAAGCAGTCTGGAAATGCCTGTGCTTATGAGATATCCTATCTACTCTGCAGACACTAAAGATATAAACGTTTTAAATAATTTTTACACTCTTGTCTGTAGTTTTGATGCAATTATCTAAAATGAACCTCTTATTTTAGGAGACCTTTTCATTTTTCAGATGAAGTTCATCAGCAATTTTGCAGAATTAAAAATGAAAAAAAGTATGTATGATCACCTGTAAAAGAAAAATTCTATGTGTGAAAGGCTCACCAGTTGCAAACACAGTTAACTCAGTGTGAGGTTTTGCCTTGGGCATGGAGATGTGGTCAGCACAAAATAGCGCTCTGGAAAGAAAGCATTCTCTTGAAGACCAAGTAGATAAAATTTTATTTCTGGTTATTTTACCCAGTGTTTTATTTTAAAATCTCTCTGTTTAGGTTGTATGGTCATGCCATAACCGTCACTGTGGGTATGTAAAATCACCTGGCACATAGCTGTTTCTGAATCAAAGGAACGTCTCTTTTTCACCTCATTCCTCTGATGTAATAAGTTTTGTGTAGGCTTGTCACAGTGTAATTTTAGCTGTGCCACTCTTTCGTTTCTCCTTCTGTCAAATGGTGTTTTATTTTGGGTGACGGTATACTATTCACTGTACATTTCACTGCCATTCAGGATTCTAGCATTGGTTTCTTTGCAAGTATAAGCATAGCTTTGCTGCTCAAAAGAAAGAAACTAAATACAGTGTAATGGTAGATGAATTAAGCTGAATAATTTACAGTGCCAATTAGTCAGAGGAATACATGTTAGCAATGTGTTATATGATATTTGGAAAATAATTTTCCACTCTGTCTCTTTCCACTGCAGGCCTTATGAGTACAGAAAATTAAAAACTAGATTTTGCTTTCTCTGCAAACCTCAGTACTCCTGACAGTATGTATTTTAAATTACCTCATTTTTTTCTTATTTATTGTGAGGAATAAAATATTGAAGTTCTAAACAACATGAAAACAGCTGTTAGAATTTCCCCTGTTTATTGTGTGGTTAACTACAATTGCTCTAAACACACATGCTAAAGCACACATGCGCCTGGGGCCCTAAATTGTAAAAAAATAGTCAGAACCAGTCAGGGGAATATGCTCAGCTTAGAAAGGTTGTACTACTACTCACAAAATTCTGGCTGTTGGACTTCACCTACCCATTTCTGTAGCAGTGCAAGCCCATTTACAGCTGTGACAGGGGTGGTCATCCTTTCTGAGAAAAGAAAAGCTGTGATTCCACCGGACAGTCCGCCTGCAGACTGACATCTATGAATTATGCAAATAGAGAAGCAGAATAGGGGAGCAGAACACAAGTTTGTCCTAATAAGCAGGCCAGATTTGCCGTGGAAGAGTGAATGGAGACACACTCTTGCCTGATAATTATTAAAGTTGGGAGGGCACTTATTCCCATGGTGCTTCTCAGAGAGGAATAGTTTGTTTTCGCTTGTCTCTTCAAGTGGAAACAAAACCGTGAATTAAAAAATGGCATGCTGAGTTTTAGGAGTGGTTTTTTCTATGTTTGCCAGAGAAAAGCCGTGGGTAGAGGGCAAGTTGTCATTGATTTTTGAAGCCTGAGTGCGCTTTTCATACCCTTATGGTGAATAGTAAACAGTGTAATGCTGCTTATGATAGCAAGTTTATGAATAATGCTAATAAATGGAGTGTTCACACTGCTATTCTCCTTCCCTGACATAACATAGCCACCTGCTCCCTACTTTTGGATTGGTAGAAGATAAATATCATCTTATTTAGGAATATAAGAGGCTAATATATTCTCAATGAGAAAGTATTTCCACAAGCATTAGGGTTTTTTTTTTTCCTTTTTCTTTTTATTCAGGTTTTCTTTCTAGTTCTCTTTGATAATCTATAATGAATATATAAACTTCCAGTAATATTCTTCTGTGAATTATATCCTGTGGTAGTAATAATGAAAATGCTATCAATACCTTAGCGCAAGCGTCAATGTAGATCTCAATGGTGCCATATATGGACTCAACCAACAGGTCATTACAGTTATGTTAACATTGATTTCTTGAAGAAGAAAGAAAAAAATACCATTACCATCATATAACATAAACTGAATTTAAGGCCTTGTTTTGTAGACCATAACCATTGAGTCATTTCATTAATTTTCAGGCCAGACACAAATGATGACAGTTTTATTAACAAGGAAAGCATTTAGAAAGCTGTAAAATATAAATAGCAATACATATATAACACTAAAATATTACCAAATATGAATAACTTTTATATAATTCTGTCCATCAAAAAGTAGGGCTTACTACGTTAAATCAGATTTCATAAGGACCCCCCAAATTAAGTCACATGTGCAACTATTTATATACACACGTACAAGTAGTGTTTTCGGCAGGTTGGTTGCCCTTCTGAAGCCGATTTAAACTAGTGGTCTAACTGGTCAAACTGAATACTCATAGCTGATTTCTATTCCTGCATTTTTCTGATCAATAATATCTTATTACAAAAAAAAAGAGAATGAGAAAACAAACAAGAACTAGAGCTCCTACATGTTTTTGTTTGAATTCCTCCTTCCTTATACACTGGATCAATTGAATCACTTCCCATTTTCCTGGATTTTTCAGTCTTAGCTGCATGGGAGTTTTCACTGAGAAGAGAGAGAATGAATTGCCTGTGTTACTATAATGTAATTTTGCAACAAACCAAGAATAGCCCATTGTTATGTTACAGAAAATGTTCGTTTTGTATTCTTGCTTTTTAAACAAACATGACACTAAGCTTTCTGTACTAACACTTGGGAGTTACTCAGTGGTTGAATTATGTTTCCTAGAACAATGCCGGCATCAGCGTAATAAAGTGTATTTTCCAATTCGTACACGGAAATGAGAGCTTAAAAAGTGAACTTTTAAGCAGTACAACTCTTCTTACCTTTTTTTCTCCTCTTTGAATGATATTCAACACTGCAGAGTCTAATATCACCCTCAATATCACCTACGTTCTATTTTGAGACCTAATTGGGACATAGGTAGTTCGCAGGGTTTGCTTGGTCGTGGATTGACCCCCGTGTGCTGCAAGGCACCTTCGGGGTCCTCAAAGGTGTTCCATAAATGGTACCCACATCGCGGTGAGGTTTGGAACGATTTTCCCTGCTTCCATTATTTTACTCTCCTTTTTGGATGCTGCTAAATCACCTCTGCCAGCTATGACTTGCTGCTTTTCAGCTCACAAAGAGAATTCTGAACAGCGGATTCTTTCCTGTTAACAGATTTCATTAAATGGCAGTTTTTGTCAAAAGTCAAATGATCTTCTCACAGGAAGACATCCTGAGTCCCATAAAAGTCTTCATCTCTGTCTGCCATGTCTCATGGCATAAATAACACGCTACTTTTGATGTTGTATGAACCTTGCTTCCCATTTTTGCTTGGTTTCAGGAGGGGAAACGGGAATACAACAAATATTGTTTCGATAGATGCTATTGCTTATTGCCATTGCTTAGAAAGGCAGGTGTCTATGTGTTGCAGGTTGGAGCACGCACAAAATTTGGACACTCAGACAAGTACCGTTCCTTTAGCTACCATTAATCACGTAGTGTAGCTGAAAAGTTTGTTTCTTTCCATTACAGACTTACAAACTGCCAATACCCACAGAGCACAGAAAAAATTATGTAAAAATGACAATGTACAGTAAATGGATTGTCTTTGATACATTTTATGAAGTGCAGATGTGCTGTGAGGAAAGGCAGGAGGGAGATCATATTTCTTATACATAAAGCAATACTGTGCATAAAATGAAAGGATGTGTGAACCTCAAAAGGCTTAGAATTAAGCAGCTGTTTGGAAAAGCGTACGCAAGTTCATGTGAGCACCGACTGTACTGATACAGCAAAATATGACTGAAAATCTTGTTAAGAAAATTTCCTATGAAAGTATTTGTCACAATTTTTTTCCTACCTGGAGGTCCTTCAGTAAGGTCCATAGTATTTACTAATGTTAGAAACAATTAAGCTGAAAACAAGGGGAAAATGCATAATTTCTGAAGGCTCATTTTCCACGTGCTTCTGAGAAGAAGAGTTGCTCTGGTTTCTCTGTTTATGTAGGGGTTGTGGGTTATCAGTGGAGAAAATAATTCACCGGAGAAAACTTGGGAGCAAATACGATTTTTCTGAGGAAATATTAAAAAAAATCACATTAAAACTCTGCTTTGAGCAACATAATTTGGGTTTTCACCAGAAAACCCATTTCCTTGAAAAATGTTAAAAAACATCTATTTCTTTTCTTTAGTGAGATACACTCACAGGTGTGGTCAGCTCTCTGCATCATTGCCAGTTCGCTTACAGGTAAAATGGATGTTGCTGACAACTACCTGCAAGGCCTTCAACTCTGCCCTGCCCAGTCGCCTGACTGCCTCTTTCCCAGCAGCTCGCCGCAGCAGTTGCCACGGTTGGGAGCCTCACCTTTCTCCTCAGCGCTAGCACTTGCAGAAGCTGTTTTTTCATGTCTGAATTCTCAACTGGTCTGAGTATGTTTGTGCTGGTGAAGATACATATGAATAAACCTATCTGCATTTAAAAAAACAACATATTAATCTTTCCCTAGAAATGCTACTACCAAGCTTTTTTTTATCACCTGTGATATTATCTTCCATTTCTTTTAAAAGTGATAGTCCAGGTCAGTAGAATTTAATTGGAGGTACAATATTGTGGTAAATACTGTCACTCGTAAGCATAAATGTTGCATACAGTTACCAGATGTGCTGACAAGAACCTCACAAATGTTTGTTCTAAGACAGTTTTATTGCCTGCTAGGCATAAAAACTGTTCTTCACATATGCCCCAAATGTTACAGTGCTCAAAAAAAGATGGAGAATTTCATTCATCAAATGAGATACTGTTGTTTTGCTACTGCTAGAAGTATTATAGCTTCAGTGGAAGGTTTTTTGTGGGCTCTGCTGGAACTGGCAGTCTTTAAGTCTCTAATGGAAGCAAATGATAGACTTCCTAAAGCGACAGTATCATTTCACTAATGTGCAACTAAAAGTATTCAAGTGAAATCTAATAGCTTCTACTTTCCAGAAACATTATTAAAATAATTGCTCCCTTTTTTGCAAAACAATATTTCATGGAGCAGATTGTCTGAAAGGAAGGTAACCTAAACTATAACGGGGGAATGTAAATTGCCAAGACACTACTTTAATAATTCCAAAGCGGTATAGCTACAAGGCTTCAACAGCCCAAGACACTGTGTGCTGAACAGAACCTGCGCTTTCCCATTGTCCAAAAGGTCGTGGGTCTCAGCTCATCTTGCTTATTTTTCTAAGTTATTCAGTCTGTTCATTTATTTATCCGTTATTAAAGCAGCAGCATGACAGCTTTGTTGTTCTCTGATGTTGTCTAATTTTATTTCTATTTTCACACTGTCAAATCTGTGTGTATGTGTGTGTTCATATACATGAATACTTGGGTAGTGTGGCTATGAATATATATCTAGATGTATACATATATATGAATAAATGAAAGAGAATACATTAATAAAATATTAATGGTGTACAATTAAAATATGATTAAATATGAAAGCAAGATTTGGAAAACAGTGTATATCTCAGCACATTGCCTTTCTTGGCATAAGCTGAATTTCACAGTAATGTTTATCATATTTTCAGTTTTTTCATTTAACAAATGAATGGGAATAGAAAATGTACGTGAAGCACAGCAACATAACCAGATCTTTGGGTGTCCTGCACTCTTGTGAGAATTGGCTATTTAAATGGCAACAAGTGTTTCTGTGTTTTATTTTTCTGAGTGCTTCTTGCTGGAACCTGCTTTGTTCTCTTATTAAAATAAAAATAAGAGTAAACCCACATTTCATTACATATACAAACTTAGCACAGTTTCAAGCTATGTTTTCATTAGCTTGTTGCCCTCAAGCAGGATAGCTGGCACTCTTGGTCTCTGGCACTTGTCTCTGCTGCTGCCTCAGAGCATGGTGCAGCCAGCAGCTCAGAGCTCTCCTGGTCCACCTGCCTCTATCCCATGCCCAGCTGAAACCGGGAGCAGGGGAGCTTCTAGGAAAAGTGAAGGAGGTACAGGATGTACGGGGGGGGGTGCTCTGCTAACCCCCATCTGCCCTATGGCAGCACGGTTTTCGGGATCTGTTGCCAACACCTCGCAGTTGTGGTCTACCACGTGCTCTTGTGATTTCCCTGCACTGTGCTGTGGGCAGCAGTTGCCAGCGTGAAGATCTAGCCCGGTCTGGGTGTACTTTAAAAAAATTGAGGCTCTCTGCAGCAACTGAGCCATGATATTTCTCCAGAGGCAGCAAGTTTCCTTGGAGGGCTGCTGGTGTTGTCCTGGCTTGGCTTCTCCATTCTTCAAATTATCTCCTGTTAGTGACCATGCCTTGGGGAAAAGTGGTGCACGAGGGCATCTCGACACATCGCAACAGGGGCCAGGAAGGGGGAATGACTTTAAGCCTCTATAAGGCAAAAGGATCTCCCATTGCCTGCTGATCGTGTGGGTCTGTGCGTTATAGTCCCTGTGTGATTACAGCGTTGCATTAAGCTGACAGTGCAACTCACTGGCTGAGCCTTGAAATTTAACACTCTGCAAGTATTTAACCTCCCTGAAATTCTGACGGCAGCATTTGATTTTAAGGTATATAAGGCCAAATTCCTCCCTCCCATAATTTCGTTGGCTATAGTAAAATTATAACACAGAGAAATTTGTCACAGAAAGTCCTGAAATAGCAAACCTTTATGTGCTTCAATCACTAATAACCTTTAGACATGTAGTGCTGCATGAAATAAATAAATCCCCCTTTCAACCTTTAAAGCATGTGTCTAATAGGAAAACTGAGAATGTATAATGTGGCATCATCATACTCAACTACCTGCTTCCTTTCAGTATCCAGAATCTTATTAGCTGACTTCAGTGCGTGAGTAGGATCCTTCCTGCTCAAGTGTTAGCAGCTTTGCAGAGGCAGCAACCTAAGAAAAGTTGTGTTTTATTCTAATTAATTTCACTTCAAAATATCTTATTATATATTAGTATAACATATGTGTGTATATATTGCTTTAATTCTATAGTTCATTATTATTATGACATTTTATAGTTATACTACTATATAATTATATATCTATAATCTCTACGTATCTATAGCTCAGCTACCCCTGTGCAGTCTCACTGAGAGCATTGGACAGCCCAGGTGTTTCTGATCATATAATTAGAAGACAGTGGTGGCTGACAGTCTGGTCTTTCCAGCCGAGCAATTATTGCTGGGGACTATGCACCAGAAATAATCCCATCTGAAGCGACAGTCATTACTGTGCTGTGGCACCATGCTAGAGAAGGCTCGACTTACTCTGAAGCGAGTCAGTCTGGGTTTAAAATTACTGAATGGTAAACATCCAGCCCAACGATACCTGTTTCCCCCAGGTCACATTTCAGAGTAGGAATGTTCTTTAACTATTTGGACATACTGCAAAGTCCATGTATTAATATAAGCATTTCTCTGGACTCAGCAAGGAATAAATATGCGCTGCATCAGAACACGTGACTAAAGTGTCGGCTAGGCTTGGGAAGCAGGAACAGACCCAGACATAGTGATGGGCTAACCTAGGTATTGAAATACGAGAACACTCAAATTTCTCTGGTGTCTTATATACTGACCACACACAACAGTTTTCCAGTGTTTTTAATTCTGTTTGCAAACTGAGCTTTTTATTCTCTTTTCTTTTTTGTGATCATGTATCTGCTTGTCAACCAGAAACAATTTTGTGCTAAATTTTAAGCAGCAATGTTCATCTGTCTTTTGGTTCTGAGTGAGCAAAATAAGTGGAGCCAAGTGACCACTCTTTGTTCTCTTCTTTGATTTTTTTGGTTTGTTTTGTTCATAAAACCTAGGGCACAATTTCTCTGACATTGTTTAATGTCAGTCAGTGACTTGTCCTGGAGGCTGAAACACTGGGTCTCCAGCACATGGAGTTTGAATTCCCTTGCAACAATACCTACATTAATCTGAAAGAAGATTTTTTTCTCCCTTCATTTTTGTGTGAACTTCTCACCTTCTGTCACTTTTTTTTAATTGGGTGTAGTATGGATGTATGTGTGTGAGAAGAGAGGCAGAGAGAGGTTTGAATCTCCAGAAATAAAATCTTATTACTGTATCATTCTCCCACATAATCAACAGAATTGGGACTTTTGCTTTCGCCTCACAGCTGTAATCATGCCTGAATTTATCTTTTCTGTTAAGGTTCAGACTGTTTTTATTTGTCTCTTTTTCTCATTTTCCCCGCCTATACACCCAGGCACACACACACACTCTTGTACTAGTGTGTGCATATGTACACACGTCCCCACACTCATACAGCTAAGGTAGAACGTAATTTCCCAGTGCATACAGCAAGGCCTAAATCATATAGGCAGTGAATTCGCCGTGTGTTAAACCACTGAGGGGATGTGGCCGAGCTCTAGAGGCGGAGTGGCATCAACATTATCTTCTCTTGCACTGAGTTGGGCCTATGACTTTGTTCCCCATAGCATATAAACCCCGCAGAAGCCCAAAGCAATATTCTCTTTACGTTAAACAATGCAAGGCAATGTGTTCAAGTGATTTGGTTTCCAGTCAGTAACAGGATTCTGGATTAAGAGCAAAAAAAGAGACAGTACTTTGATGCCTGATTTTCCTTATTATTCTACCAGTGGTTCCCCTTTTCCCTTTATAAACAGCAGCAGGTGTTTGTTTTATTTAATACCTCACTGGATGAGTCCGCAGCACAAACTGAGCAAACTGTGCTCCTGCTGTACCGCAAAGGTGCTTGGCGGTAGCCTTTTATGTGTGCCTGGGGGGGGAGGGGGGGGGATGTTGAGGCAGGGAAAGGAGCAGCTTGTTAAAGATGATACCCCATTTAAAACCGACTCGTCGGGGCAGCAGACTGGGCTTCAACTCTCAGTTTGGGATCCTGGCGCAAGGCTGACTTGCGTGCTCTGTTGTCTGCTGCTCTGCTTGATACTGGTGCTGTCGCTGCTGCCCTTCTCTCATTCCTGCAGGTATTCAGTATCTCCAGGGAGCACTATCTTTGTGCGAATGAGGAATATGACACTGCAGGATGCAACTACAGCGTTAATGGGTCACTGAGTGACAGCTGAGCCTTCTCTCTGAGGTATCGAGCTGGCTATCGCTGCCAGGAGCACAAGGTCTATACAGTGAAGTGTGCCAATTTAATTTTGTCACATGTGGCCTGGGTTGTACAGATAGGGCTGTTTCTGAAAGAACTCTTTGACAATGCTAAAACTGACTCAGGCCACAATGCAACATTTAAAGATGCTAATTAGAAAATAATTGTGCCCGTTGTACAGACTTTACCTTTGTAATATATCTTAGAGGCCCATATAGAATGGGAAAGAAAGTATTTTAATGCTTTTTACATGCAGAATGAGGCACTAGATTCTGTGATTTATAACAAAGCACAGTACAACTGCCATCATCCAGTAAATCAGAAAGCAAAAATAGTTCCTAAGCAGCTACCATCCTGCTTTATTTGCTAATTAAAATGGGTTTTGGAACTGCTCTTCAAAAATGATTGCTCTAATTAATTCGTTTTTCTTTTGCCGTTCTGCATTCTATAGCATTTGAATACAAGGCAATCCCTTGTGCTTCTCAAAAGCATGACAGCCAACAGGGCATCCTTCCTTTCCTCAGAACAACAGGCTTTATTGCTTGTCATTGGTTAATAAAACGTCTCTTCTATACCAGGGCTGAAAAGTCATCCATATATACAGTATCACAAATCTGTTTGCAATAAAATACGAGTATAAATCCCAGTTTTTAATTAACATGAAATCTATTTTTTTGATTTATGCAGAATTAAAAGAAAAACAGATGATCAGTTTTAAATAGCCAGTGACAGATTTTGTTTTTAATTATTTTTAAAGCTTAATAAAAGAAAACAATGATTATTGTAATTGTATTCCTGCCATTGTGATACAATCTTTCATTTTGTGGATGATTGATTGATGATTCTTAAGGTAGTTCATACAGCTGCCTTTAAAACATTGCATGCATTGCTGGCATGACTGTGCAAAATATAAGACATCATGCATGAAAAGAGAATGAAGGAGGGTGAAGTATGGAAAAGGATGCACTCACTTGGCACTCCTCAGAGTTCTCTAAAGTTTGAATGCGATTCAGATTGGTCAGGACAGAGATTTGAGGAGAAGTAATTGAATTATTGGTTACAAATATGCTATCTGATAGGCGTAGCCTTGCTTTTTCTGTAAGAGAATTATTCCCAAACCGACCCTGCTGTCTGTGTGTGTATATATTATTCATAAGTTTCAGTGAAGAATTTAATACCCTAAAGGCTGTTTGCAAAGTGTTCTTTTTAACAACTTGTTGTTCAATATAGGAATATGTTTCTTCTATTTCTTGTTATGTTATTAGAAATCTTGAATGAAAAAAAATGAATGGGTCTTGAACGGAAGTCCACTGAAATCAATACAAAAAGAGATTCTAGTTGATTTTAAATGCTATTTGATAAAGTCCATAAAGAGGAAGAGTAAAAATACATATGCATGGGTATGAAATAACAGACACACAACCTTACTCGCTAGAATTAACAAGCCTCTCAAATGTTAGCACTTACAAATCCGACACAATTACAACTTACATGATCCTACAAATATCACTGGAGTGAACCCTCCGCTTTATTCAGAAAGGAGGCATGAATCTGTCACTTCTTGTATTATTTAAGCAGTTCTACTCATAGTAGCTGACAAGAACATTTTAAACTCTTCAGATTTTCATTGCGAGGGCATTTGGAATGAACCTATGTTTTCCTCAGCACTGTATAAATGACCATGATTTGAGCCTACCATATTTTAAAGAATTTAGGATATTAAAGACAAATGGCCCAATATTTAGTTTTGTGGGTTTTTATCCCTGCAAGCTAGAGCTAGGTCAGCATAGTGGCTTTTGGATTCTGTTTTGTGCAATATCTGGATACAAGGTGTTATGAGCACTATATTAAGTATGAGATAACTGTAACAAAAATCCATTTTTCAGAAAAACATCTCTGCCAACCCAAACCTCCGAGCTATTTGAAGCTGGCCTCTCCATATCTCTTTGAGTGGTCGTTAAAAAAAAAAAAACTGAAATGACCTCACAGTATCTAGTTCCTCTCTGGTTAAAAATTTTCCAGCACAACAGTATTTGCCAGCAAATTATAAATCACTGGAAGGAACTGGCACCTATTTACCTTTCCCATCTTGCCCATCTGTCTTTTCAACAACAGCTCAAGCTCAAACAGCCACTTTTAAAGTTTTCTTCCCTAAAAAGGAGCAAGAAGGCTGAGTACTCCCTAGAGGTCCAATAAGGCAAAATCTTCCCTGTGAGCAGAGGCCATGCACAGCCTGCGTCATCCTGCGCAGGGTGCAGAGATCTTCCCCCTCTGCATGCGGCTCCCTCGGCAGCAGTGGCTGGACCAGGGCCAGGACTTTGCCTCCCCTTACCTGGCGCATACCAGGTCTTCCCAGGACCATCCCCTTCTTACCCCATGGGACTCTGCTCCATCCACTTTTGCATGTCCCCCATTCCCATCTTGCTCACCTCCGTGAGGTCCTTATTTCAGCCTGCCACTAAACTGTTCAGGTTTCCTTTTCCCTTTTTTTCCCCTAATGATTTATAAAATTAATGAGCCACATTTTCATAGCAACGAACCGTGCTGAGTATGTGCATTTCTCAAATGGCTGCAGGTACTTAGCCTTCAACCTCATGCTTCGCAACACACTCCAAGCACACACCAATACATTTATTGATGCATTCCCCATCGTGGCTTATTGCTGTAATAGTTATTTTCCATACATCTGGACTATGAGCTTGTATACTCAAGTCTTCACGCTCCTATGCATTACATGTGCACATCTAATACATTTACACATTACATCCTTCTCATTTCTGCTCCCACCACCCATCAGTTTTGTAGCTAGGCATCTGCAAAATACTACAATAAACAGCAACAACAAAATCTTTTAAAGTTAATTTTATGTTTTAAAATAACAAAAGAAAGAATTCTCTTGGTAACAATAAGAAAAAAAAGTCTACATGTAATTTGCTTCCTATTCTCGTTATTGTTATCCATAAGTGCCTTTCATCTACTCCTGCCTGTCAAAATCTGCTGATTTTCTCTGTAGCCCTTCAACACCCTATTTTAGTGCAGAAAAGTTTTCAGAAGTGCTTCCTGATCCAAAAAGGAGCTAACACAAGTTTCTTCTGATGCTTAAGCAGCATCTGCTGATTCTTCTGCCTGCAAATATATCTGTGGAAAGAGGCAAGGAACAGGGTCTAGAAGGGAAGATGCAAAGTCCTGCTGAGGACTTACCAGTCTGGGTACTGACTAGCTGTCTGCTGGGAGATGTCTGAGATGGAGAGGGGTGGAATGGGAGAGACTGGTGGTATGAAGAGATAGATAGCTGAAACAAGCAGATGGCTTAGAGGAAGCTGAGAAAGACTGTTAGCACATAAAGCAGCAGACACTTGACTATGAATTGCCATTTTGAGTTGCTAGTTTTTTCTTCCATATTTAGCTAACTACTCTTCTGATAATGACTTATATAATAGCTTCACTGTAAAGATATTAAGTTTCCTTTAGATTAAAGGTATATTTTTCATAGAATGGAAGTGCAGGTCTAATGCAAGGAGACGAAATTGGGCTGAGAGAAAGGCAGCTATGCAATTTGCTTTCTTTTCCCTTAATCAACTGAAAGTCATTCATTCCCCTATCAATGGGAAATAGGACCCAGGAGTCTGCAGAGGGCAGTCCACAATGACCAAGCTGCTCGGGTTCTGTCATCCACATGTGCAGTGCCTGAGATAGCACATGCTAGTCCATCTTTCATGTCCTGGACGCAGGCTCTGTATGACCCTAAACTCTTTCTGTCTTACTATTTAAGATTTCTCATTATAGCAGTAGACTTTTTCCTTGCTTGTTGTCTGACACTGGACTTGTCCCTTACTTTACTCTTAATCTTACTTTCCCTGCGTGGAAAATGTGGCTTATAATACTGGCTGGTCTCAGGGAGGTATGCCATGTGTAGGTGATGAGAGCTCTTTACAATATATCAAGCACTGTAGTGATTATCAAGGACAATCAAGGAGGAAACATCTGTTCAAAACAGGATACAAACATCAGGCTTTGCCACGCTAGAAAAGTGCCTGGTAGGTCCCCCGTACCAGGACGTTCCTGCACAATTAGCCGGTCACAGGAGAGAGGCTCTTTTCAGTACTTGTCTTCATCAAACAGTATGGGTAATATATGGCAGATGTATGTTTGGCAGTCACTGCCTATCTGGAGAAGAAGGGTGTACTAAGGCATGTTTCAAAAAAAGCTATGAAACATATGTATCCCTGTGACCAGGCCTATACTGCTCCTGGGAGTCTTCAGGCTGGGCATTATCTCTTCAGTCTTGAAAGATACTCTGGATCAGTCCTGCTATCGTCTAGGAGATTGTAAAAAGATTTGTACTTCTGGCGCATAGATATAAAATTCTCCTGGTCAGAA
The DNA here is from genome assembly GCF_036417845.1 of Apteryx mantelli. Taxonomy (NCBI): domain Eukaryota; kingdom Metazoa; phylum Chordata; class Aves; order Apterygiformes; family Apterygidae; genus Apteryx; species Apteryx mantelli. The sequence continues at coordinate 15,728,339 of NC_089982.1, read as the reverse complement.
TTCTCCACTGCCATAGCCAGGTCAGTGTGTTTGTTTTGCAGAGATGGACATGCTTCAGTAATGCACAAGCTGGCCAAGAGGCAGGGCCTCTGGGGACCTTGGTGACATTCCTTGTAAAGGGCTTGTGCGTAGGGCCACCGCAGGTTAGCTATATAACTGATCATTTGTGAGACTTTTTCAGTCAGACAATGTTTCTCCCGTTCCATGCTCGGAATCCTGTCAAGTGTCCTTCCTCTTAGTTACCTGACAGTGGACTTTTTCTGGTTTTTAAGAGAACGATGATGTGCTGGTATAGTTCAAGGCGGAGGTGCATGCATGCAGCCCTTGGGATCCGGACAGTACAGGCATTGGTCACATTTTGCTAAATACATTGCTTTAATGTTTTTCCATAACAATCTATTCATTACTGGTAATAAGCATAGAAATGATGATAAAGATATATCTCCAGTTTCCTACTGTACCTGTAAAATATTAGTAGTTTAAATGAGACCATGTAAACTATAAAATTGCAGTGTCGTGTTCCCTCATTGCAATATGATTGGATTACAGTTCAAAATGGTTCATCGTCAATCCCAGCAAAGACAAAGCATGGGTCTAACTGTTGTCTTGAATCCAATAGCTTAGGTTTATTGCCTCTGTAGCAGCTGTTTAAGTGCCCCTTTCCCTTCCACTCAGTGATGTGATACGCCTTTTTCATAAAGCGAGGCCATCAAACTTGCCAGTGTTATGCTTCAGCCCACCACAAGGGATCCAATCAGGTTTAGAACTGCACGTATATGTTTAGAGGGGCATAAATAACCAATGAAGGCATGAGGGCCCCTTGTTTTCCCTTAACTGAATTAGAATTCAGAAAAAAATAATGAATATTCATCACCAGTTCTAAAAGTGCCCAGCTGTTCATGGGCCATCACTTCCATGAAGGAAAGACACATCAGGGTAAGAAACATCCTGAAACGTAAGAACTCTTTGGGAGTCATATAAAAATATTTAAGTAGTAAGTATTTAAGTTCATTTTACAAATGAACTCTGGGTCAAGAATTTCCTGCTCTAGCTGGTCATTAACTGCCAGGAAATTTCTGAACTGGATGTCATTACTGTTAAATTATGAAAATATTTATAAGTATAGAAAGAAATCAGTTAGGTAATTAACTTATTTAAAGTTTAAAATGAAAGACAAAAATACATGATGCCAGGGGCCTAGAGTTCAATTCACGGGTATTAATATTTTTTTAACAGCTGAAGTTTCATAGAAGCAAACTAGGAGGCAGGACCTGCTTCTCTCTAATACGCTGAGCTTAAAAGCGTCATAACTTCTAATGATGGTAATACTTGTTCCAATTTCAGTTCATTATTTGAAGTAACAATCAATGCCAATGTCTGAAGTGGGAAAAATATGCACACACACACAAATTGAGGCTGATCAGAATGAGGGTAAAAAGTGCAAATTAGTTTGCCATTTCCTCTTCATATTTTTGAAGCAGTGCTTGTATAACCCATACTCTTGCAAAATTACTTTTTCTCATTTGAAATACCTTTTTTGAAGTGGAAAAGCCACCTTTACTTTAATTTAAAATCGACTTCACTATAGTGGCTGGTGATTTGTAAACATTGCATACTATGGAAACATTTCTTAGTGATTGCTGGGCTGTTCCCATCCCTGAGTTGATGCTTCCTATCCCTTTCAAATCAGTTGCAATGAAAAAGGTACTCCTCAGCATTAAAACATGGTAGACACTCCAGAAAGAAGGAATATGCAAGAAACCTATAACATATTCTTTTGGATGCCTACGCCTTCTCTGGCCATCTACCTGGGAATAGTCTGTCCCTTTTTTCTTACAGAGTTCACAGTTTGGAATTTTAAAGGTCCTATTTGAGAGGAACTTTGGATATATTTTGGTGAATGTCAGGAATACTTAAAACAAGGAAAGCATATTTTACATGGAAAAGGACAGCATTTACATATCATACTTGGCAGCGCAGCTTTAATTGTGCACCTTATGATTGTGTGCAATAATGAAAGCTCTTATAATTTTATTCTCATGTATTATTTCTCAGCTAACCTAATCTATAAGCAGGTTGCTAATTTACTGTTTGAATGCATGTGAACTGCACAGGTAATGCACTCCCAGTGTGGCTCCCACAAAATAAATTTCTGTTTCATTTTCTAAAATTAAGATTATTAATATTCTATGAGAGTAAAATGTGTTATTACTTTGTATTCAGGAGATTTTCACAAACATTTTATGTCACAAGAAGAATAAATATATCCATTCTCTACCACACCTACTGTACATACTTTATTGTAATCTTCTACTCTTTTGCATTTTTCAGCCTACAGCTTTGTAACCTGGATGCCAATGGTTATGCTGATGAAGTTGTTAAACTAATTAATGTATAATAAAGTAATAGCTAGGTTTATCTCCACATTTCCACACTCCTGCGGAAAGACAAGAGCTGTTTATAAATAAGCACTCACACTGACAAAAAAAAAACAATCTGTGAACACAAGTCATTTAGGGGATAGAAGCTGTTAATGCAACAAGATGACAAAAAGTGAACCCACCGAAGATTTTGGTGTTAATTTTATCTTTCACCATGACAGGTTTTATCATTGTCCTTTAGACACAGTTGTGAAACAGTAACTGATGAAAATTCACAAAAAGGACAGTTTGTAGAAACTACTTTCATCCTGCCTCAGAAAATGGCTTCATTCAGGGACCAATAAATTACATGTGCAGTTGATACAATTTCTCACAACTTGAATTTTGAGGATGCCAATGTTTACTATAGTATTCCACGCATCCATCCTATTCAGCAGATTGTTTAAGCGTATGCTTCACTTAAAGACACTCCTTAGGATGTATCAAAATTGCTGACATAAAAACAATTGGTACTTACAGTAATTTGCTAAATAAGTATACTGCTGAATTGGAACGTTTACCATATGCTTACATAAATATTTTGAGCCTTTGCTAGTCAAATGCCTAAGCATAGGACTTTCACCCTGGAATTTAGTGAGTAATTAGCAGATAATATCTTATTCCATTAATTAATAACTAGTTTGTTAGTTAATTTTTCATAATCATGGCATGATTTTCTTAGAACTGTTTGTTTTACAGTACTGTTCATGAAATGAGTTTTCCAAATATTTTTTTAGAATTTATTCAGAATACTTCATTTCATATATCCAAAGATATTTCATTATCATTGTCAATATTGCAAGTTCATGTTTTCTGATTTTCAGTTGTGACTGGACTTTTTGGTGACATACTAGTTTTTTTTCTGTTCTCTCACTAGTTGACTGATTTTTGGAAGTAAGTTTTCTGAGTCTAAACACTGGGGTTTCAGAATTCTCTTCTTTCAAATATTTTCCAAAATTTTAAAAGAAAATATAGTTTCTGTGAATATACTTTTCAGGAAGTTAACTTGTTGGAAAAGAAAACTGTCAAAGGTAAGGAGTGAGCTTTGGGTTTGTTTTATATAATCAATAAAATATTGAATTAATAGCATGAAATTATTTTTTAAGTATTTGCCTAGATTCTAGTGGAATTGTAGCTTCCACACTAAATGCCATTAAGATACTTTCAAACTTGATTGTAAGTGGAGTTTCATTGTATTTACTTGCATAGTATCTGTTTTTTATTGTAGAGTCCACAAAATCTGTAATGCTGTTTCCATTATTGTACAACACAGGGAGAACCACATCTTTATTTCTACCAACCTGCCAATCGTTAAGAGCTTCAATTTGATTCAAAGGTGGATTTAAGGTTAAATTACTTTGTGAAAGACTACATGGGCAAGTCTATATCCACAGATAGAAATCTGTGTTTTAAAAGAAAATTTCAATAACGCTGTTACTATAATTTTTTGGTTTTCTTAACTGCTACTAAATACGTTATGCCTCCTGCCCAGGGTCACTTTGTTTATGGATTTGATCTTTTTTTAATTCATAGAATTGTCCTGGATCTCAGCAAGAATAAATCTTGGAGCAACTGTAGAAAAATCATAGAAAACATCTTTTTATTGATTTTCCACATTTTTTTCCACATTATAAGGGACGTACATGAAAGCTTCAGGAAGCAAAGAAATACCTATATATAGCACAGTGATCAGAATAGTTGAAATCACAAGAATTAAAGCAATTCCCTGAGTCAAGGGAATATTTTATTAGAATAACACAATAAATTCCAGCAGTTCTCTTTAATGAGTTTCTAAATAAGCTTTAATATCCTCTTTAATACAATATAGGTTGATTTGATAGCCAGATTCATGGCATCATTTGGATTAGCTACTACCCATTTCCCCTGAATTAAGAGCAGTTAGGAAATGAGTTACTAATAGACTATTTGGAGTAGAAAAAGTATTTTTGTGAACTTCTTTGCACTTCTGATTTATGCACAACTCTGTTAATTTAGCTTTGTGATTGTCCTTTCCAAACAAAGTGCCTAAAAATGCAAGTGAGCCCCATCCTAGTTTTGTATGACAAGTAGATATAAACTGTATTGAGATACAGTTTAAAATATTCCTTCATTTCTAAATAAAATATTTCACATTGCTAGCAGAGTAACTTCTTGTACCATTCCTGTTAGTGGAGTCCAATTTCTGTGCAAAAAAAACAGAGAAATCATTTATCAGCCATTGATATGGGTGAAAGATAAAAGTGGGTTGTTAAACCTTCAAAAGCATCCAAGTGAGTTAGGTCCAGATTTTTAAGGATAGTTACATGACTTTAACCCACAAGTGCTCATTTTCAGTGTAGAAAATTAAACTAGGCTCCTCGATCAACATTTTTGAAATATTCTCCCCATAGCCTTCTATTGCTAAAAATGCGATGGATTTTATTGCCTGTAAGGTTCCAGGTTTGAGAAGCAGCTCAGATTCAGAGCGAGTGTTTCCATCAGCATGTGCAGGAGGTTTCCTCTTCAGGGTGGACACACTTAACTGGTCTTTGACTATCCTGATCCTGGGGGTTTTAGATCAGTGCATTCCTCTGGAGATCCTCCCAGGATGAACTGAGAGTGACTTGTTGGTTCTGGGAAGTATCTTCAGAAAAGGAAATACATAATAAATAATATTGGACTAACCTTCTCCACCAAAACCTTTTTGGCTTTTTTTCTGAAGGCAAAGAGCAGTCCATTCATGAGAATTTCAGCTTTATATGACAGGAAGTGTATATCATAAAGGTTATGCTGAAAGTTTTCACCTCAAATGCCATTTCACTTTTTTTCACCTTCCTTTAGTATTCTTCATACCTATATTTTTGCACTTTCGCACCGGGCTTGTGGTACTGTTATTTATGCATTTGGTCACAGCTCTTGAAGCTACAGCTGCTGTCTTCTGTTGGAGTTTTTTTAGGTTTGTTCTCACTAATGTTTCACTGTAATACAATGTTATCAGAAGAAGAGCAAGGACAATCTTGTTAATTTAAATGGCATTCTGGATACCCTTAAGGTTATGACAAATGGATAAAAGCCAGGAAAGTTAGCGTACAGGCTGACATGCTTTACTAGGCTTGTCATGTTAAGCTTAAACTTGATGATAGAACATGCAAGTTAACAATGATACTGTGTGAGTTTTAAGTTCAGACTGCCTTATTCTCATCGGAAAAAGCTATTATGCCCTATAGTTAAAAATAAGGTTTTGTATCCACAGAGTTTTCCTGCAAAAGCTATACCCTTGTTTTCTGCAGAGTGCACCTTGACACAGAAGGGGTCCCTCATCCCTGCCATTAAGGCAGCAAATATTTTGTATTTTACTTCTAGAGCAAAACAGAGCAGAGTGAACTCCTTCCTCTTGTCAGGATTTCATGTTTGTTCTTCATTTTCCGTTGTTCGTCTTGATCTTAAATGTGTCATCCAGACTGAAACTGCATGGTTAGCCCTTCATTTCAGTACTATTATGCCACACTCACTGAAGTTTAAACTAGCCCATGCACCAAGAACAACCTACCACCCAGTTCATTTGCAAACTTTGCAACCCGTACCGAACGACACATTGCCATGATAACACACTCGTAGAACCCACATGGGTTTTTGTAGTGTGTGTGTGTGTGTGTGAAAGTTTGCATAAACAGGAGCCAGAACTTTTGCTGCAGTGTAGACATAACCTGCCCTCTTTCACTCTCTGTTTATTTTTACTGATTTTAAAATAATTTTTCAGTACTCTGTTATAATTATGTGATAGAGCTGTTCTAAACAAGAAATGTTCTATTCATATGTTGTAATAAATCCTTAAAGTTACTGTTCAAGTGAAATTAATGCAGCTCTTTAAAATGCATATTAATATATGTAATCATACCTTTGCTCAGTGTAGAAGGCAGCTTCAGAAGCCTGTTCAGTGAGCTACTACAGTGAGCAAAGTTTATTGGAAAGGATCTGTATACTTTATATCTAAGACTAAATGTCTGGCTCTGAGTTAAGTTCAAAAGCATGATGGTCAAGTTAATTTCCAATAGGGTGCAGCTTGTGACACCAGGTCAGAGTCTCACTTCAGTGCTGCTGGATGCCTCGTGTTTATCCATACTGTGGTAGAATTGCTCTCATTCTGTTTTAGAACACCAGAGGTGGTCCACTGAGTGCCCACCCACTCACAGGCCAGTTAGACCTTTCTCCCAAAGCTGCACAGCTGTGCTCACTGTGCCAGGCTGATGGGCAAAGCCTGCAGCTTGCAATGAGAGGAGGAAAGGTAGAGGATGAGAATATTTGTATTCTTTACCTGTGTTTTTAATTGCTTATGTACTTAAAAAAAATTTAAATTAAAAAATTGTTAAAAGTCTTATCTTTAGATAAGAACAGATTTAGTCTGTAGAAAAAAAGGCAATGCCAGCCTTTAAGGTTCTTGCTCATTGCTTCTGTACTTCCTCTTTCTTCAAAACTTCCTTTCTTGGGAAGAGTTAGGAACCTTCAGTGATTAACAGCTGAAGTCTTCAACAATCTCAGTTCAATCCAGATAGCTAAATTTTTATCAGCCCCTGAGAAATAACCAGGCTGCTGCTTAGTGAAGTCAAGAAACATACAGCCTATACTCTCTTGCTGTCCAGTTCTCCTGATGGTGGAGACCACTAGAGGTGTTTCTCTAGAGTGTTTTGAAAATAAGACATCCTGATCATGATGGCTTTCCAAGGCAACTGTGGCTTTAGTTGAAGACCTTACAAATGAATTTTGCTGATCTATGTATTCTGTATGAGCTCTTGAGGGGTTTCAAGCTTTTTATCACTGCTTAAAATGAGAGAAAAGAGGAAAGGGAGGATTGTTTGTGCTTTGGGTAGTGAGATTGTGTTTTAGCCTCGTTCTCTGAATGATTATGGATGAATGGATGTAGCAATACTTACAGCTGATTGACTTTATGTTCAAGCAAATACCTAAATATATTGTCCCAAGAGGTAAATATTGACTTATGCCAACAGTAGTCAATAGCACCATTTTAGATGCTCGGTATTACACTTCAGCAAAAACAAGTGGTAACAAGGACTGCATGACTGCGTGCATTCCAGACGCAGGCCTTCATCCTGCTGCGCATAGCTGCCTGGGAACATAACCATTCCTTCAAACTTTGAGACATTAAGAAGGTAAGGAAATATTCCTTATCCTCCTTTCCCACTTCTGGTGTCTGTTGAGTGATTTTGTTTGCTGTTTCCTGATCCTTCCTTGGCACTTAAAGCTTGGAAGAGTAATACTTGATCTTCTGTAGTTATATTTTACAAGTTAGGTAAGGATTGGGGGGTTTATTCATATGTGCATGTTGAATCCATATGTATAGTTCTTTCAGTCTCTAGATGTGCAGTAGTCAAGAGTTCTCCAATATTTTTGTTTTAAAAAAGAGAGAGCTTTTAAAAACTCCATAAATAATTAGTTCTTGGACTGATACTTCATATATCCATGAAGCTTCATTATCATGCAACAACTTTTTGTGCCCTGACAGTAGAAGAGCCTTCGTTACAGTGGCACTATTATGCAGTGTTAGTATTCCAAGAAATGAAATTTTAGAAAAATCTACATTCATAGAGTGTATAGGGGTGTGTTAACACTCATGCAAATGAGGAAATTCAAAATTAAGACTGTACATAGGGATTTCTGAAATTAGCATAGTTACAAGGAAAACTGCATTGCTTTGGCACTTTCAGCTGTTCTGATTCTGACTGTTTAAATACGTCCATTCTCCTCTTTAGAAATAACTGACTATCAAAAGTAAATACTGAAAACATATTTTAACTTTGATCAACCCCTCTTTGAGGCCAAAATCACATTTCTGCTTCCAAAATTTTCCAGCTGAAACTAATGAAAGAATATTCCTTCATAAGGAAAGCTGCTCTTTCACTTGGGGATACATGTGCACACTCTTAAACTAAGCCTTTTAATATAAAGCAGGTGAAAGTAATGCACAAACAATGCAACAAAAACCCATCCTACAAAGCACTGTTTAAGTTTTATCATAAAAATAATCTTAAACAGAAGTTATTTATTTCCATTCAATAACTGGCTGCTAGGCACCTATGTAGGTGTGTGTACACAGGTATTTTCAGTCAAATTGTGGATCTGACCCTGTTTCCATTCTGTATTTGAAACTCCTGTTGGAGTAAATCGCATGTATAAAACACAAAGCACTTAAAAGTTTAAGTCCTGTTGTGGCATGAAATAATTACTGACAGAAACCCACTTCACTGGGTTTGGTATTTTATCTTTCATACTTAATTGCCTCTTTAACCACTGGTAGTTATCAGTTCCGCATTCTGTTTTGCTAGAAATATGTGTTATTTTCTGAAAGATTGTACCAAAGATGTACTTCTCAAAAGTATTGCTCCTAAAGAAATTTTGTATGTCTGTTAACCCAAATTTGTGACCCTGACTTTGAAAGAAGAGTGAAGTGAATGAAAGGAAGTGTTTTCTTAGCATGACGTACAATATTATCTTGCTTTGGTGCCTTGGCTCTATGAATTTAAATCAATGAGAAAACAAAACAGAATCAACAGGAAAATCTAGCTTGGTCTTTCTTCCAACTTTAATTTTGCTTTATGCATTGTGCATGTGCCAGCTACATCACCTTGCATTTATTGAAATGTTTTATAGGTTTTCTCAGTCTTAGACTTTTCTTTAATACCGGGTGCGACAAGAAAAATCACTTCTCTAACGTTTGACCTCTCTTAGCTGTAGTAATATATACCAGAGACCAAAAAAGTGAGCTCATCAAAACTGTCTGCATGACTAAAATTCCCTTAGCAGCTTGTACAAGGAAGGTTATTCCTTTTCTTTAATGTTTTAGCACCAATTGTCTGTTTGCCTGACTATTTCTCAACCATTAAGGAAAGTTTACTGTTGTAGCAATTGGGGAAAGAGAGAAATCTCCCACTTCTATATTAATATAGTCCAATAATGTATATCACCATACAAAATATTTATTTCTCATAACGTGAAAGTTAAGGGGCAGAAGAACAACAGAGCTTTAGGCAGTGAGCAAAGTAAACATCAGGTGAAAGACAAAAGCCTGGAAGAATTGATTATGCCACTTGGCTGCTCTTCTGAGGAAGATAAAAGAGGCCAGGACATGCTCTGCTACTCCCTGCATGTAGAAGTCAGGCTTGGAGACAATACTTTGACATCTCTGCCATGCAGATAACTCCAGCAAGCAGGTCTGCTGATTTAACTATTCACATTTTGTATTTTTTGTGCCCATTGATTGACAGCTACAGAACACATTCTACCAGCTTGATCTTTGTGTACTGGTTTTAATGAAAAAGAAAGAATTAGGATGGGAAAGGGATGAAATTGAAAAGATAAAGTGATTAAATAAAAGATTAGGGTTCCTGAAGACTGAGTATTCTGCCAAGATAATACAAGGAGAGCTTGAGCCAAACTGTGTCAGGCCTGTATGTACACAGCCAAGGACACTGGAGACTGTACAAACTTCTGCTTTGCAAAGCCTGCTGAGAGATGTAACTGCAGGAGGATAGCACTTCACAGATGTGCAGCCTTTCAAAGGCCGGGTCACAAACACGGTGTTGCCTATTGTCCTGCAGTACCCCCAAGCCACCAAATCAAAAGGCCGATCCAGCAGCATGTTGCCATTAAATATAATGCCAGTTAAAAACTCACAACATCATTGCTTGGTACTGTGCTGGATCAATCCAGAGACAACGTGTAATGTTTTGCTGATATGAAGATCTAAATCATAGTCATTATCTGGGGAAGGAAGAGCCTGAACTCTCTGAGATACGAAGCTCGCCCTCCAGCCTTCTCTCCAAATAAGCCAATTGAAAAAACTAAACAATCAAACATCCAGAGTAATTGGACCCAGTTTATTATGTGCATTGTTCTGGACAAAAGTTGCTGCTGTCTTGTTTTTGCTTTTCTTTGAGTACGGGAAGGAGGAGCTGTTTTTTTTTGGGGGGGGGGTTAATCTGAACTTATAGTTCAAAAAGTAATGATTTCTGGGATCAATATGAAACAACAAATTGCACTGAGCAACAAGAAATTGGACTGCCGCTTATTCTGGAGAGACAAAATAAGATAAAAGGGGCAGAGACAGTAAGGATAAAAAGTTTGCCCAAAAGTGTGTTAATGCAACTTCCGCCTGCCTTCCCTGGAAACCAGGCTGTCCAAGGACAGAATAGGGATCTGTGTATGAAGGACCCGGTTGTGACAGCTTCAGAAATAAAAGCCAGTAACAAAATGCGAGAGCTCTGTGATAAAACTCCTGATCTTGATATCTCCTGGTCTCAGGGTCTGATGATTCTGTTGCTCTCAGCTTGGCCTTTTGCCTTTTCCAGATACGTGAGATACAAGTGTGGGGGTTTCCTACAAGTGATAGCATAAACGAGGCACTCAAAGGCAACTCTGTGGAGTAGTGTTTACGGTGCTAGTTCTGGAACAATATCATATTATTATATTATTTCAATACATTTCACATCACCAGATTTCTCAGGAAAAAGAGGAATTTTACAGTTCTGCCATTCTCTCTTCTGAATACACTTGAGAGGTACATCCTACTTCTACAAAAATAGCATCTGTTGCATCTGCAAGATATTCAAGCACATGCAGAAGAATAAAAATGATCAACAAACCATTCCTGGGTACGAAGTTGATTTGCATTCAAAATGGTGCTTCAATTATGTTAAAGTAAACCCAGTGCAATAAGGAGAAAAAGAAGTTTTTATAAAACGGAAGTTCTCTTCTGTACTTGGGTAAGGAAGTAACAAAAATACAATGAGTTAAAAACTCATATGAAAAATTGCACTGGGGGAAGAGATCATATCAGCTAAGCTACCAGTTGAAGGTGTTTGTGGATGTAGATGTTGAAAAGTGTGAAACGGCATTATATAGTATAATCGCCGGGAGCCACATGATGGAAAAGAAACGGGAAAATGAAGAGGATACTCTAAGAGTAATAGAGAAAGGGAAAAAAAATCTAAGATGACTGCAGTTGTGACTAGGAGAGGGAAGTATATTAGTAGTAAAAATAGTGTACTTTAATCCAGAGGTAATTTACCAAGAGTGAATTTGAATATGCAGTTCTCAGCTTGGCATGACATCAATAGGAATTGCCTCGCTTCTGCCTTGTATCCACCTGTAATGTGAAAGCTGATAGCCAAAACACAAAACCCAGCACACCGGGAGTTTTGGCCATTGGCACTGCAGCATACTCCTCTGCTTATGAGAAGCACTACTTGTCTTGATATGTGTTCCAACTGGGCAAGACTTTTATGTTAAACTTTTGCTCCAAAGACTCACTCAGTGTTGGGAACCAACTAAAGATAAAGGGTGCTGTAGGAAGGTGATTGGTGACCCTGCATTGAATTTAATCTATTAGAGCCGAATTATTTTAGCTGGCATTCATCTTACTGAGAGAATTATTTCTTGGCACTCACTACTGTAGCAACTGAACACATAATGAACATTAATAGATTGTTTTCATCATCATAAGCCTTATGTGGACTGAGTAAGAATTAGCCCCATATTGCAGGTGGTGAACTAAGCCCAATCCTTCAACATGATGAACGTGTCCTACGTAGTGTTGTGTGCCCTCAACTCCCATTGGAATTGCAGAGTGGTGAATACCTCGGAGAAAGCTTTCAGACATCCAAGCATTTTGTTTAAGTGATTTACTAAAAGTTCTACATGTGTGGCCTTCCTTATTCTCAATTACACTAAAACCATACTACATTAACAGGGCAGGAAGCCAAGGAACAAAACCTAAACCCTACAGTTCTAATACAGCATCTTAACCACAGAATCGTTCTTTCTCCTTAAAATGGGTGCCAAACGATCCAGGATTTTCAGAAAAAATGGATGTTAGGCTAATGGAAGCAGTGCACTTCCCTGGCACAAATGAGAATCTGTCAATGAGAGTAAATGGATGGAAGCAGGAAAGTGGTATAAAAAAAGAAACAGTGGAAGAAAGTGGCAAGACTGAGAGAGTGTGGAGAGGGTCAGTAACAGCAGAAAGTGATGAGAAAGAAGATGCTTATTAGGTAGAGCATGGAAAGGAGGCCATTATGAATGGGAGAGCAGAAACAGCAGTTGGTAAGATAGGAAGAAGGAATACATGTGTTGCATGTGGTTTAAATAAACAATTATTTATATTATTTATATCCAGGCACAGGCAAATCGCTGGAAAAAGAAGCTGTATGCGCAAAGAATACCTTGTAATGCCATAAGAGCTATGTACAAAATGAGATTTCTACCACATGGTCGTTTGTAGTATATGTCTATTGTTAACTGTCTTTTATAACTTGTGAATTATTTCTTTATCATGTACAGTGTTTACATTGATTAAGTAATTATTAAATGCTGAGATATACTTCTTTGTATTGATCATTGATCGAGTACTACAGTAATCAAGTAATTTTGCTTTGGGATTTCCTTTTTATTTCTTGTTATCATTAATGGCATTTCCCGTCAGGTTCTCCTAGGTCCTGGACAGCAGCTTCTAGGCAACTTCTTGAGGGAATACTTGTTAGGAGGGATTTCAAAGAATTGGGAATTAAGATCTAAAAACAAAGGGCATCAGATAAAGGCCTTGATCTTGCAGCTTTGTGTTTTACCACCTTCTCCCCTTCTTTCTAATCCCCTACCCCTTTGCTGAAGCTAACCACTGCCCAACAAGGAAACCACAAGTTGTCTAACAGGCAACATATGTTCTCTTTCCTTTTATCTAGTTTATTTCTTCAGTATCATTTGTATAGCAGAAATTAGATGCTGCTTTGGAGAACTCCTTCCACCTGCCAGCTCCCACCCTGCCAATGTTCTATTCCTTTGCAGGAAGGGAAGAATAATGATGTAGGCAAAGGTATATCCATGTGCATATTAATGAAGAACAACAAGTTTTCTTGAGAAAGACGATTAGAACAACTCATACAGCTACTTTCAGGCCCACAAGCCCTTCACTGAGTCTGTAGTTTTTCTAAATAATTTTTGAAATATTACTCCAGTATTAATAATACTCTAGAACACAAAGGGAGAAGGCACTGGAACGAGCTGACCTTATCATCCCTGTAAAATTTCCAAGTTAAAATTATACCTCAGGTTGAAGATACTACTGGCACCTCATACTTTCACCTAGTATGTCATATGCAGTGATCACAAACTTCCGCAGTACAGCATCCTTTCTTCAAAGATAGAGCTTTTAAAATGATCCTTACAGATTTGCTGTATCAGATTTTCTGGCAAAAGTATCTTCAGTGGGATTTGCTTTTCGAGCAGATGTCAAGATCCTGTTATTCACCTTGTACTCACATTCCCCTCTAACGGGAGAACTGGCTACCTAAACTTCTCTGGGTTGACTATGACAGAAGCGATGAAATGCCAACAGTGTAACAGCGGGGAAAAATACGTGATCTGATAGACATGGATCACACACTGAGCTGAACAGCAGCTGAACTGTTGTCCAGTCTATTCACACTGCAGTCACTTACCATAACTTTCACCCTACACTGATCATTGGCTACTTATTTTCAGTGCAAGAGGTACAGTTTGTCCAAATATCAGCTTTTCCTGTTTTGCTTGCATTTCACCTCTGGAGGGGCTCATCACTTTGTGAAAGCATGTTGCAAATGCCCTCCAAAGTGATACGTCTTAGGTAATAGCTGCAACCTTCTTATTATTTTTGTATAGCAGAAAAATAGTAAAACATCTTTTAAATAATTCCACTTAAGGTTTAAGCTCAGTGCTGCAGAAAGCTGTCATGGTGGTTTTGCTTTCAAAGGCTGAGAGAAAGGGAAAATGATGGAAATAGCTCTGACCTTTATTCCCAGTATAATAGGAATGGATCATTTCTGTGGTTACTGTATAGAGAGAGTTGATATTTTAGGATGAAACTGTAGGATATTATTGGCTGTCCAGTTTTGAAGTACCACATACAGCATAAATGCAATGTGGGTTTAAAAAATGTACGCATGAGTACACACTCACATGCATACACACATGCACACGCACACACACACACTTTCAGCTTGTGTACTACAAAGAATATCTACATGCAGTAAATTGGAAGAATTTGTTTCCTTACGTCTTCCTCATCTGTTCAGTTTTATTCCTGTGTCCTTTGAGATGTCTGTTATTTTAACATACTGCCAGGTATCAGAATACTATGAAAATATTGCAGTGCCTCACCTGAAGGAGAGCACAAGGGCACACGAGTGACGGAGATGAATCTGGAGACACTCAAGACTAAATATTGCAAGAGCAAGAAGGCTCCTGGCAAGTTAGTTTGACTGTCACAGAAGAATTTTTGCTGGAAAATGTGACTAGGATGCTTTTTATGTATTGTATTAACCAGGACAGCGATGCAATGGCAAGAGGTCAAAGCTGTGAAGAAGGATATATGTGACCAGCCATAGGAATTAAAGTGATACTGGCAAGGCAATCATAATATGTGCATGAAAATCTACAAGAGCATTACCAAATGCCAGAAAGCAAAGAGCAAAAAAGGCAGAGCAGTGATTCATTTTCTCTAAGAAATGATAGGCATTACTTTTAAAACCTACACAGTGGGGCAGGTGCAAAAACAAAGAATGAAACAGTATAATTAAGGCCACCCACAGCCTACAGACCTGCTTATATCCAGTTGGCAAATTTTTAGCTATGACATTTATTTATTATTAAGAGATTGTTGTACTGCTGATGTCATCAGATTATTGAGCACTTCCCAGCTAAAATTGGTTGGACATAAAAAAATCCTTAGAAAACTTAATGAAATTTGTAGTTACCGCCTACTGATACATTATTTCAATTGGATTTGTTTATTAGACAGTCTTAATTGGCATAAGGTCAACTATTCACCCCACTTCTGTTATCATTTTAATCTTTAAGAGCCTAAGGACATTACTAGTCAATACTTAATTGGAATTTATCTTCAAGTAGAGCTAATGAAATACCAATAATACAAGTAGGAGGTATGGAAATTGAACAAATAGCAGGAAATGTGTGGTACGCCATGCATTGTCCTTGGATTTGGCTGTGAGTGTATTTTGATAATCATCGTTTTGTTGGTGTCACTGTGCCACACTTGCAAGGACCAGAATTTTCATGTGAAAACATTCTGTAGTCTTCCTCCACCTGTTTTAAAAACATGTTCCTTAAAAAGTCATTAAGAAAAACTGAAATTCTTTAAAAAGTCAAAACAGGCAGAAATTGCTACATAGAAACTATACATAATATTCCCGGCAACTCACATGTAAAATGGATTAGATTTTATTGTCTCATCCATGTTATCAAGAGTGACTGGATTAACTATTTATCATATGAAGCAACAGGTAGGATGTTACGAAACAAAAGGAGATATGTAGACAAAAATGACAGAAAGGGTTGTAAAGGGGACTTCCCATCTTCCCCACTTCACAATCTCTGACTTGTTTCATGTCATTATGGACTGACCATGAATTTGATTATTTCCAATATTATTTTACTGAATAAACAGAGAGAGGTAGCTTTTTCCACTAAAAAAAAAATCTTTTAGTGATAGAATTAACAGTTCTGCATAGAAAGCACAGCATATTACTTGAATGAATGAATGAAGTATATTCAACAGACTAATTATGGAGAAGATATCCAACCAAATAAGCTAAATTAATGGCAAATCTTAAAACTAGAGAGGAATGGTTTTCTTGCATTTTTAATCTTGTACTGGATTTAACTTTGAACAGGAACAGAAACACATCCTCTAGCTAATCAGCTTTGAAGGAAAATATGCTAACATGAGAGCAGGGATCCAAAATCAAACAACTTGCAAGCTTTGCTATTGTTACTAATGGCCTTCACAAGTTTAGTTAGTTAAACAGATAAATGAAGGAACTTACAGTATCTGCTGAGAAAGTTTGAAGAGTTTAAATAAACACTTTGTGAAAACTTATTTTACCTTACACTACTTTACTTGACAACTATTCCAGAAAAGCATCTCAAGCCTAGATTTAGTACTGAGTCCTGAGATGAAAACAGCACTAGAAAGTCAGGTGTTTCTTTCTCTAGGAAAGATTATCACCTTCACAGTTGCCAAAGCCAGACTCTGTACTTGTATTAAATCATATTCTTTTCTTCTTGCTAGATGTACTATAATGTATGTTTTAAATATGGTCATTTGTCACAAGAATAATGTGTAGCTTCATCTTTTTGTCACTCTTTAGTGGTACTCTTTGTGCTAATACCTTTCTTCCTGGTAAAATATTTGACTGGTTGAAGAGTGTAAATCACATGTAGGGAAGGAATCTTGGCTATAGATACATTATATGAATCCAGGCCTTTGTGGTTCACAACTATTTTTGTGGAGATGGATCTCTAGAATGTTTTGTTTTGTTGTGTACATCAGATTAGCTGAGGACAGGTATTATACTAAGTACCAAGGTTTAAAAAATTATTTTTTAAATCAGAAGAGCCAGATTGCTGACACTACAGGTCTATACGGTAGTAGATCTTGGTTATGCCGTTAGTGCTGCTAGCCTGACTGAGCTGCTTGCTCTTGTTCTTCCCTCTCCCCTTCCATGAAGGACTCCCGCCCTTCGCTTACACTAGCAGAACGGCTGCAAGTCGCGCCTTTTCCTTTTTTATTCTTTTCTAATGGATTCTTTTATACCTCTAGTTAATGGTGTGGCCACACAAATGGTTGAATCAATATGACTAAGGCAATGGCAATCTGTGACAGAGAGGGCAAGACTAAGGAGCAGAGGGCATAGCAGGAGCAGGGGCAGAGATGTCCTGAACTAGTTCCCTGTTGACTTCCTGTGGTTCTCAGTTCTCATTTTCTCTTTGGAGCCGCAAGTGTAGTCTGCAGCAAAATACCACGATTCCTCACCCAAACCCAACCATAAAGAGGAATGAAAGGTAGAACTATGACTCGGGGATTCAGTCTCCTGGGGGTTACAACATATGCATCACACAGAGACGCTTTGCTCTGCACCTCAGTTAAAGAATAGCCTTAAATAATTATTACACATCCCTTAGACCTGCATCTAAGTTAAAATAAACTGTGGAATATTTAGCAATTACCTAGTGCATTTACTACATTTCATCAAGTTTAGCATACATCAGAACTACAGAATCACCATGGACAGATGTTGAGAAAGGAGGTATAGCTGAGTTGCCGGTGATTTAGGAATAAATTTCAATCACTAAAACAAATCTGTAAAGCTGCACCTCTCACTACCTGATGGCTGTTACAAAGTAGGAAGTGAGACATTTAACAGTTCAACTTCGTGCTTGCAAATCATTTTGTCTAATAATGCAGTTAGGAAATTATTGAGTACAGTGTGTCCTGAAAGGCCATGTCTCAACTTGGCTTAAATCTGCCTCTGAGTAATGCTGAGGAAAAAATTAAAAGAAGGTGGGAGAAGAAAGGGTTTTTTTCACCCTCTTTGTTCTGTATTTGTATGAGGATGAAGTAGGCTGCACTGCAGAACAAGTAGTTTTGTCACAGAAGATATCTTAGCTGATAAAAAGAAATAACCTTGTCACCTTCTGTATCTTTTGCTGCAGTTAACTTTATGTCATTATGCTTCTAGTATTTTGCAGCTTTACAGTGAGACACTGAGTCAAAATAACATTTCTTTTGTCTCCTTACTTTTTGTCCTCTTCCTCAGAGCCTTGAACTCCAGACATAATGTGGGCCTTGAATTAAACACCTGCTCTCTTTGGGTTTTAGACACTTGCACCTTTATTAGGGACTTTAGCACATATTGAGTCTAATTCTGTCTTGCTAGCACTGGTGTAACGTAGGGATCATTACAATGTAGTCAGTGGAATTACTCTGGGGAGAAAATGGGGGTAAAAGGTCTCTGGATTGTCCACAGACTTTCAGACAATTGGAAAAGACGTTGCAGTATGTCCTCCAATTACTATTAACCAAAGTGCTCTTCCCCACATAGCCATTTTTCTCAAAGTGCCAGTTTCTTTTGAGCTCTGCTTCCCATTAAGACTTTTCTTGAATGAGGGCAAATGAGAGTGATGTTCACTTTCATCAGCAATGTAGTGTTGGAGGACTTGCCTTGCTATTACTATGTACTCACAACCTATTCAGCAGCAATTGCAACACACTTGGTTGTCTACTCTGAAACTTTAAAAAAAGAAAAAAAGGGATTTTTTAAGGCTCAGCTTAGTAAGAGAATAGTATGTGTGGCAGCATTTAAAACTTTCAAGTATTTTTTAGAACAAAATGCTTGAGAATAAATTCTTCCTCTCTTCTCTTGCCAGCATCCAGAATCTGATGTGTTGTGTTTCGCCCACAAGAATTCATGACAGCATCACATACCTCAGAAGTAAGGTAAGAATTGCAAAAAAAAAGATTTGGCTTGATTGTTATTAACATGTCCAGATCTCACAGCAAAAAGACAGATGCTGTCTTAGCAGGTGAGTGGAAGAGAGTGTTCAGATAGATAGAAATTAAGCTACACTGTAAAACAGACAACCTTGAAAATCAGTCCTGGGACTGCTTGATAAAGGGAATAATACATTTCTGCACTGAGGCCTCTCAGTGAAGTAACAAGTGAAATCCACTAGCTCCTGTCCCTCCCGAGCCTGGGGAAGGTGCTTCCCTTTCTCAGACTTCTTTCCTCCACTGAAAGGTGAGTGTGAGCCCAGACCTGACAGGCGTTCAGAGTTAACCCCCTGGTCAGGGTCTTGGCATTCTATTTAAATTAAAGCAGTTTCCATCTCTGTTATAAGAAATTTATGTCCATTTAGACTCCCTTAAATATGCCTAGATTAAGAGTGACAGAATCTAATTTAGGCAGTTTTATTAATCACTTCTGAATCAAGTGCTGTATCTGTTTTCTAAAGGAAATTAAATAAAGAAGATGTCCTGTTCATATTTATGAGGGATGACTTTCTAGATCAGAGGAAAAACCTACTTCCTCTGGAATATTGTTCCTAAACAGCTACTCAGAATAGATGCAGAAGAATGCTGGCCAAGAAGCTGTTTACACCGTGATGCACACAACTCTCTTAACTTGCATTCATTTATTGTGTCAGCATGTAATCAGCTGTCAAGCTGAGTAGTACCAAGCACTAGCCCTCTCGAGCTGGAATGAGTTGTTTGTGTGCTATGTAACTCACTGAGCAATGCCACATTCAGTGGGGAGAGAATATACGTGGAAAACATTGTAGTTTATTACAAACTGTGTGCTTTACCAAATTTAATGCGTTTATTGGTTCAGTTATTCCAGTACTTTGCTGCTTATAGGCCAGTTATTCTCCATCCTGTCTTATCAGAATTCATGAACAGTACTTGTTGGAATAAATGTTGACGTACAAATTCTAATATAGTTTTAGTTATTGCTAATATGATGATACGCTACTGAAACAAAAAGTTTACTCTAAGTTTATAATAACTTTTCAGCAGAGAAGAGTTAAACCATAAGGATACTGAAGCATTTTGGTTTCTAAGTTACTTTTGTTTACTTTAGTGATGGTGCTGAACTTGCTGTTATGAGTTAGGTGAATAAGAATTGCTTGTGTGAGAAAATATTTACTATTTTGAATCCTTGTGGCTTAAATCCTCTTTGATAAAATTCTGATGGAAATCTGGAGTAACTTTCAGTGTCTACAGGGACTAAAGCTCTTTCATCAGGAAATCTCCAAATGCTACAAAAAACTCAAGTAACAGTAATTTTTTTGAGGGGAAAACACAGATGGAGAGTTTGCTCAGGTCATACAGTTGTAGAGATAAAGGTAGCTCTATCAGAGCTCTACCCAGTTGGCAATCTTTCCTCTTACTCTTTTAATTAAGGCCAAATATATATATTATACATATATATGGCAAACATTGTATATGTGATTTTTGGGAACCTATCAAGTTTAATCAGTACGGATGAAATATCTCTCTCGACAATGATTACAAAGATCATGGTCTAACTTTCAAGCAAAAAATCCCACCAGAAACAACAAAAAACTCTCCAGGCCTTTTTGGAAAACCACTGCCTTCACTGACACCATTTGAAAATATTCTTTTTCTTTCCCTTCCCTTCAGCTCTTGTTAGTAACTTAAATTTGAAGGAAAGTCCAGTCTTTTCATTTTATCTACTACAGGAATTTAGTTAAAGGAATTTTGATTAAGGCTAACTACATGAAAATGTTTTACAGAATCTTACTCTAAAGTTATGTATATCAGAGCCCCAACACCTCATTAGAGTTTTTATACATTCTCAATCAACGTTTGAGTTTGTCTGCATTAGTGGAGTTGCTCTGGTGGGGAGCACAAGAGCTATGTGAACACTATCACAATGCCGCATGGAGGCCTCTTGCTGTTGAAAGGCCCCATGTGC
This sequence comes from Apteryx mantelli, assembly GCF_036417845.1. NCBI lineage: Eukaryota > Metazoa > Chordata > Aves > Apterygiformes > Apterygidae > Apteryx > Apteryx mantelli. The sequence goes on along the minus strand of NC_089982.1, from coordinate 15,707,599 downwards.
ATGCAGGCTTCTTTTCAAAGGAACTGCTTCCAGAATGGGATCCAAAAGGCTTGATGAAAGGTGAGGAACTCAAAAGTTTTGAAGCTGCTGTGAGATGTATTCTCTTTTAAAATAGATGTAATTCCTGGAAGGGAGGAGGGCATTTAAGGTGTTGATTTTTTTAATGATGAAGTTAGCACAAATACTCAATTATATTCCTTGGTATTTCTGTCTAATGGGCAAACTGGCACCTCCAGGCCTACTTGACACCTTCAAATTATCACCTGGCTTAGTGATTTTTTTTTTAAGTATTTCTAAATATCAATTTTTGCTGTAATTGTATTTAGTGGTGAAGATGCAGGATTGCAACAGAATCTTCCGTGAGGAAAATGACCAGGCTAGGCCTAAATGTTGAGCGCTGTCCATGTTACCATTTTAAAGAGATGAGCTCATCTAACCTGTTTTAAAATAGCAATGTTCACTGTCTTAAGAATATTGCTCTGGTTCTGTTTGCTACTGTTCAAAGAGTAGAAATGCAGAGATAACTCATCTGCTTTCCCTGAACAATTCAGACACAGACAAATCACTGGAGTGGTTCTGCAGCATTGCTGGAGTGGATTTGCCTCATCTCAGAGGCCTTCTTGACCTTGCTTGGTGGCTCCTGGATGACACTACTGATAACAATTTCAGCATAAGCCTTTCAGGTATGACAAGACTGACTCCTAACAGCCTCCTCAGAGTTGCAAAGCCCATCTTTGATTCTCTAGTTTGTCTACTTGACTGTAATCATTGTGTCTCCTCACAACACTGTGCCTAACTAACCTTGAGAAAAGTAATTATACACTCACCATTGATTAGTAAGGATCCATATTTAATTATGTGTAACATGTTATACTCTCAAACTTTTAGTTCTTTGTTCATCAACGCGTAATAGGTCAGGTTGCCATTTGCTTTCAGCCATTGCAGTGATGATCTTCATAGGAAACTGAGTTTTTTCCTTCCCTTAAATTGCCTAGGGAAGAGAGTTATTTCCTGCTTCTCCAGCTGCATGCAAGCAGAAGCTAGCATCCACCCTTTGGATTTTATTTGTATTTTTTGCAAAGGAGATCTTTTTGCGAAGCAGTACTTGAGATTTCTGCATTGAATCTGTACTGCGGATCTGTGGAGATCATGTCAAATTTGAATCTAATGTCATAGCAGTTTCTTTATTTTTTTGATCACAGAGACTGTTAGATCACTGATGCTTTAAGATCACATAATTGTACAGACCCAAACTCTTCCTTATCCAGTTCCTTTATTTACTGCAAAGATAAACTTTTGAAGTAGAAAAGGAACATATAATTAAAAGCTCCTGAACTCTAGCTTTAGCATACTGCAAGCTGTCTGACTTTGCAGACAGTCTCCTTAGAAGTAATATGTGATGATTTACCTCCTGCTGAAAAGGCCATAATGCACAAAGTAAACCTTCCTTTACAATATTTTCCTCAGACAGGAACCTAATCTAATCTTCCTTAAAAAGTAAAACTAATCTATGATCCTCAGAGATGCAATTGAAATCCTTGCTCCTGAATCTGCACCCCAGCTTTTTTTTTTTTTTTTTTAATTCATTCGTTCAAAGAATTCAAACCAAAGGAGCCTAGTTTCTAGATCTGGTTCACATATGCTCTGATTTGGAAGAAAGGTCATGGCAGCAGCCCTTCTGAAAGCCAGACCTTCTACCAGGCTGCGGTTCAGCATCGGTTAGACCTTGTCCAGTCCCAAACGTAGGCTGCTTGCTACTGGTTATTCAGGGTCAAATTCAGAGCCTGTTTCATTCAGAAACATCAAACTGGGTGCTAAGTGAATTAACTTGGGATGAAAGATTATAAAGTCCCTCCTAAGAGATCACTTCTGTCTTCTTGCTGAAATAACTTCTACAGGCTTTATAGTGTGAGGATATCTGTAGGAGTATCCTTCTTGCTTGCCTCCATGGACCAGTCATGCCTTTATGTGATAAACTCACAGGCATCATGGTTCTACATTGTGCAGCCCATGGCATATTCCCCTTATCTCTTGGGAAATTTGATTACAACCAAGGCAGAGCACTGGAGAATAAAAGCAGAGTGAATGCAACCTTAGAAGACACTATTAGTAAAATACTACCCTATTGAGAAACTGTGACATGAAAATGTACCAATGAGTTCATTGCCTACTGGGGCTATTTCTGGGATGTTTGCACTCACCTCTTGCTCAGAGATGTGCCAGGTGTAGTCATTTAGTTTTGAAGGTTTGCATAGGATAGCTGTGCAGTGTAAAGCAGTGGAAGCATTTCACTTTAAATATGGCTGTACTCCAAAAGAGGACAAAGTAGTTCTGCGTATCTCATTTGTACAATAAAGCCAGTTAGTAATATGCTTTGGGAGCAGTTTGGATCCAGGGTGTTATAAGTGGAGGAACATTATCACTTGAAAGTACTTCTAGTGGCAAATGGTCTGTCTGAAGTAACAAAGAGATTGTAAGGGAAGCATAAAGATCAGCTCTGAAAGCACATCACGGTAACTCATATGGCTATAGTAAAGATTTACGTTCATTAGTATCATGGGGTTCTTCTGTTTGTGTCATGAGCAGTTCTGGTAAACCATAGGACTACAAAGTAAAGTTGAGTGACATTACCATCGCTAAACCGAGAATGAGATATCCACCTTGTGGTTGGTAAAGGAGGCATAAGAATCTCACAATGATAATAACAATAATACTAGTTAAAAAAAAAAAAAAACCACAAGAAGAGTTTCCTTTACACTGAACAAGAACAGAATGAGAAAAGCCGTAACAGTCCTAAAGCTTGTTTATTCTCTGAACAAGAACTAGGTCTCCCGATCTTCCAGGCTGTCCAGACCAACAGAAAAATCAGACTGTGAAAGCTTGTTTTAAAAATAATTTCTAAGTACAGTAAATAGCCAGTAGATTTTGAATAAATCTGCAAGTAAGAGGAAAAAGAAATGTGTAATATTTGTAAATCAGGATATGACTTGCATGAAAGCTTTTCACTGACAAGAATCAGGTAATATATATACATTGTTTTATAGTCGGGATATGTGCTGCTGATACTGCAGAAGAGGTATATTCTCCTCCTAGTAAAAAATTCTGACTGAAATCCTCCATTTTCTGGTACTATTGATTACCTATGATGCATCCTGGAGGCAGCTTCTGCTCTTGTTTTATATCTGATAACACCTCAATGAGGAATTGTATTATCTAGTTTTAAAAAGAATAACAACCCTCAAACAAATGTCACTTGTGGAACTAGAGGGGTGTGCAACACAGTGATTGCAAGACTAAGGACAGGAGAAGAATTTTGCTCTGAGAAGTTCAGTGTGAGAATTTACAAAATCGTTTGTATATGACAGAAAACATGATGAGATTTTTCCTGAAGATTATGTTCGAGCTACTTTTTATAATTCTTTTTAATGAAAGCTTATTTGGTATATGTTTTTAATTATTGCATTTTGGGAGGAGGAGAAAATGGACAGCGAATTACTTGCACTAAAGTAGTCCAAAACGACTTACCTTCCTGCTAAATGACTCACAGATAGCCAAGCAACCAGTGTCTATATCAGGTACAGAACCCTGGTATTTGCTTTAAAAATCTCTTATGAAAAGTACTGTTTCCAAGCTATTACTTGGGGCCAAGGCAGGTTAAAAATTAATCCAGACCCTGTCTTCAGAAGCAATATGAACAGTATTTATACTTGACTTTCTGACTTCACAATACAAATCACAAAGCCAGACAGCATGATATCCATTTCTGCCTTCTCTTAGCTTCTGCAGAACCAATGTCATCGGGCAGGCAGTCACATAATCTGTCCTACAAGAGTAGGCCGGTGCAGTACCTTCACATTTTGGGCTATTGTATGAGAACTGAATTCTGACATGTAATTAAGTCAGCGTAAAAAAGTGATAGCACAATATTTTTCACATTTAATGAGGCCAATGTCACTAGCTTCATGGACTATTTGCAGTATACGCACAATGTATGGGTCAAAGTAAGCCAAACCAAGTAGGTCTTTATGTCAAACACCAATCTGAACATCAGTGTTTTCCACTTCGTAATGAGCAGGGGAGAGGAGAATCATATACTTACTTTTTTTGTTGTTGTTGTTCAGTATACTGTTTATCTTGGAAATTATTGTATTTTCAAGTCTTTGAAAAATCTAATAAGCATAGATCCTTCCTGGAGCTACTTTAACATCCTAAAGGTCTAATACTCTCGCCCACAAAAAAGTCCCTGCAATCTGAGACCTAAGTTTTTTCTTCAAGCTATAAGCATGCATATTCAAAAAAATAGTGGGTTATATTAATATTCTGTCTCACTCTAGTATCATATGCATGTCACTGCATCTTAAATTGCCAGTTCACAGGCAATTGTAGCTATTTTGCAGGTGATTCTTAGCAACTGCTTGTGTTCAGATCTTGCATGTAAAACTATTGGAGAAACCCTCCATACTGATCTCTTCAGTTGTTTGTATTTTAAATTAAAAAAGGTGTTAACCCCTACTTAAATGGTAAGGTTGGTCCATCAGATGATGCTTAGGTAAGTAAGTAATGAATCTGTATTACTGTTATCATAGTGTATATTTTAACAGAAGTGGGTGCACTGGAGAGTTCCACTGCATAAGGTATATATTTTGCAAGACTACGGACAAAAGCCTACATTCTTTTTTTTTCTTTTTGAATTAAATGTTCTTGAACCAAATAATAACAGAAATCCAACAAATGCCTCAAATAAGGAATTTTGAAAGACAGAGAGGAGTTTAAAAAAAAAGCAGAGGGCTGTGCATCTGAATTTGGACTCATCAATCAGATCTGTCTTGACAACTACAAATGCGAGACTATGTCTTTGCCGTAAGAAATATTTTGTCCCCCTTGGTCAGTCTATCAAAGCTCTCAGATTCTTGACTCATCTGTAATAGAGAAAATAACTTCAGGCACAACACCAAGCGATGCAAAACAGTTTAAGATTTCATGGGATTTTAAGACATTCATCTGATTTCCAGTGGATCCACAAAGACATTAAGTACTAAAGAAAATCACAATGAGTCACTGCACTGGTACCCCTGCTGTGCTCTAACCACCCGATAAGGTGTGGCATACCAAAGCATGGCTAACAAGGCCAATCTAAGAGCCCCATTTCTTCACATTAATATGAGAAGGAGAAGTAGCGTCAGAATGTGACAGTCATATATTGTAAACTTGCTTGATAAATACATATACTGGATGGGGAAACTGCAGTCAAATTTTGTTATTTTCTAGCTAGCTCTACCACTTGACCAAGACACAGCTATGTCCTCCAGCAACAATTCATGCCATGCGTTATGTCTTGTCATTTATGTGGCCTCAGAGAGACTGGAAAAGTCAAATCTGATATGACAGAGAATCTGGAAAGATTGGGTGGAGCAATCAGTTCTTCTGCACTCACTCTGCAGTGGGGAACCTCAGACCTGAAGAAGCCATCTCAAAACATATCCCTGATGATTAACAGAACTAGCAGCTACCCCACAGGGATCTTCAGTTGGATCTTCTTCTCAGCATCAGTGATTCCTCAGAACCCTGCTGGTCCTCCAGGTGTGGAGCAAAAGAAGACTTGTATGCTCTTCAAGTTGCATTTCCTCATGATCAGGGGTAGCAAAAACCTCAAACAGTGCAGGAAGCAAAGTCCTCTTCAGGAGAATGTTTGCTCTTGGATAGTGATGAGAAGAAAAAAAGAAGAACGTATAAAGGAAACTCTTGATATCCAAGGTGCTAGAAGTACGAAGTGGAAGAACTCTGGCTGCTTTAACAAGAAGAAGAAGAAAGTTAAAGTTCTCGTCTTCACGACGTAGCCATATTTCATTAATTTTAAAGGAAGACTCTCTTTACTTTGATAGGAAACAGTTATATCAAAAACTGCTTTGAAGTTGTACTGTGGAAAGAAAACAATGTGCACAGCCTGGTCAGCACCATGTGTGAGTGGACCAGAAGCCCTCAGATAAACATGAGGACATAAAGAAGACAAAATGAGTTTCTCTGAACACTAAGTTACAAGGATTGATGCGATATTTAATTCTTTAAAGTCTCCTGCTTAGCTGCTAAGATGAAATGATGGAAGGATATACATCTCATAATTTGGTGGCAAAATTGAGTAGAAAGGCATGAGTTTTGTCAAGTATAAAATCCCTGGGAGCTTTCATATTATTCAGATAATGTCAAATACAGAGCAAACAGCATAAATGCTGAGCTTTGAGAAACTCTGTGTGAATAAATATGTGCCTATAACACTTTAGATATAAAATATTAATATATTTAAATGCTAATTCTTCCCTAACTGTACTTCATTCTGAAAGAAAATGTGTTTTTTTACAGAAGAGTCATTGGCTACAAGTAATGCTTAACATTATTGGTACAGACAGTGGCTGGAAACAATAGCTAGCCCTTTTTTAAACTCCATACTCTGTGAATTCTGTATTTTCATGTTACGTAGTGATAATTACAGAAGCAAACTTAGCACAGGGGCACACAGCATTTTTCCTGCATCATTGCTTAATAGTGTGGAGCTGGTTGGAATTCAGATCCAGACCCTAAATTTGCTCATGTCTCAAAAGTGGCTACGGATTAGCATTTAATAAAGAATAGGTCAACTATGACCAGCTTTAATTGAAGAGGGACAGCCTGAGATAATTCCAAATGTAACAACATGGTTTCTTGCCTGTTTTAAGGAAAGGATAGCTCTCACTTCCTTAGTGCTGAGGGGAAAACTCCAGGGATATCTGTAACGTTTTGAATCCCTTCTGGTCAGGCCTAGAGGCAACACTGAACCAAAAATCTAATATATTTACTAGTTTTATTGGACATTTTGGTCATTCACAGCATTGGGGACAGAGGAAGACAGCTCACCAGTTGTTTGGCAAGTCTGAAGAGAAGAAGCAATTTTAAGCTAATTCAATATGAAGGCATTATTCAGCTCCACCGTTGTACTCCTGTTAAACACATATGCAATGCAAGGATCTGATTCTCTGTGTCTGTTCCTAGATCTATACCTTTAGAGTGATAGTCTCTAGTGATAAATAATGGTGTTTAAATTTGTGGGGTACTGTGATAATGGAGTGATACTACAAAGATACCTATAAAGAGATAGGTGCTCCAAAGCAATCTCTTCCTGGGGAAAACAGCATGCACCCTACCAACATTGCAATTACCTGACACTGTCCAAGCCTGCCTTCACTTGCTTTTATGCCTGCTGGATTCCTCTGCTATGTTATTGGTATATATCTACCTTAGCTATTCCAATTCTCTTTTTCTGTGGCATTCCCAAGCAGCAGTTTTTTGGGGCTTTATCCACCTTCTCAAAAAGACAGCATTGTGCCTCTTTTGTGAGATCCATATTCATTTCTTCATTGGACTTCTTATTCCTTGAGCCCTACACAAACCTGCCCCAGGATATTTTATGGGTGTTTTCTTTCTCAGTTGCCCTCTTTACTTTTTATACTCATCTTACAGCTGAATTCTCGTTGTCCATCTATACAACTCACCACTTGTGGTTCTGAAGCATTTTTACTGCAGTTCTGGCCATGGGAAACTGCTTTGCTATAGTCCTTTGCCTCGTAAACTGTCCATCTTCTTTCAAATCTCAGCTGAAGATGTGCCTTTTCTCACTTGCCTATAGCTCTCGATTTTTCTGTTTGCAGTTATTTATTATTTAACACATCAATTGTGTTGCTGAACTGTGTAAAGTATTTTGGAATGCATAGTATTTTTAAAAACTTACATAAAATATGGCTGATTTGTGTTGTCAGGATTCTTTTCTTTCACATTAGTTGGAAAATATCACCATGAGTTTCCACAGAATTAGACTGATATGCTCTTGAGTAAGTGAAAGAGGCTGGGACACAGTATATTTTATGAGAGGACTTGTCAGCAATCCTAGATGCTATGTAATGGGTCAGCAGCTGGTTTCCTGTCCGATGAGCTGCTTTGCACTATGCAACAAGCAGCCCCAGGAACAGGAAATTGCCACAGCAGCATAAAGCCATTTTATGATAAGAAACAAGAGAAATGAGGGCTTCTGTCAAACAAACCTGGTGCATAATTTCAGCATTTTGCCTGCTGTCTTCAGTGAAGAAGACCTTGCTACTTTATTTCTTGCAGCTTCTTTATTGATACAAAGCATTACTGTACAAATCTCATGTGCACCGAAAGAGCAGCAGTGTGTGCTCATATTGTATTTTTGATCACTTTAGGTCCACGTACAACCTCCAATGCCACAGGGCCACCAGAGTTGCATTAAGGCTTTAAAATCATTTTAAGGTGCCTATATCAAATAATGGGTCTTGCATGCCCCAGGTCTAAGGTTGAGTAAGTCAGAAAACAGGGAGTATGCATGCTGCCCCCAGAGGCTCTGTCACTGGCAAAGAAGTCAAGCATTGCTAATTGCTGAAGTGCCTTACTGTGTCCTTTGGCTTAAGTAACTAAAAAACTGATCCAAAGAGACTGTAAGAATCAGTGGGAATTTTCTTCCATTTACTTCAGCAGAGCTGGGGTCAGGCCTTTATCACATTGTTCCAAAACCTGCTTAAATACACCTTGAGCTTCTGCTGGGCTCATAAACGCTATCAATTGTTCCCAGATGCACTGTGCAGAAAATAATTTTCCTTTTCCATGAGATCTCAAATGCAAACAGCAAGCAATATGAGTAGTCTGTGGGCAGCTGGTTTGACTTTTGTCCTAGAAACTCCAGACTGGCCATGCATAACCTTTCTGGAATAGAAAAAATAACACTATTTCAAATTGATTTGGATGTGAGCGCAGTCAAAAGGATTGAAAATTGGCTGAGAAGACCCTGGCTTGGGAGAAACATCAAAAAGTGGAGAATGGAACTGTGAGCAGGAAATTACAAAATGAAACTCAAAACAGAAAAGAAAAGTTAATATCTATTCATTCAAATTCAGTGGTCATTTGCACATGATGTAGCTTCTTTGTTCCTAGTCTCCTTTCATGCATGTTTTAAATATATCTGATAAGGCCATTGGCTTCAGTAAGGGTGTTGCTGGTTTTCCTCAGTGTCATTGGGAGGTGTATCAGCCTAAAAGACTTTGAGATGACTGCATGCAGCCAGGCAAAACACACCCAAGTTCCTACAGTCTTCAGGAAGAACAAGTATGAATGATAGATACACATCTTTCCCTATGGCATCCTTTTTCTCCAGATATACTGGAGAGTGGATAGAATTAAGATTATACAGTCAAACTGAGATCTGACATTTCCTAGCTCAGTGAGGGATGTGTCTTAATAAACTTCCACATGCGGTCTAAATACTGATACTGACCACCGAAGAGAGTGAGTAGTCAGATTTGTTAGTGTGACACTGGATGGAGAAGAATTTAAACTTAAGAGAATTCAAGCTAAATAACACCTCTTTACAGCAAGTCCTATCAGAAGAGAATTATCTCCCTTGAAATATGATAAAAGGCCTATTTCCTGAGATGCCTAAGAAGCAACAGAAAATAAGTACACTGCAAGAGACAATCTTGCTTTGGCAGGAAGAAGGACCTGGTAACCTTAAGGTCATATACATCTAAAATGGATCCTGCTACGATTTTAATGCACTGCCTTGGAATGGGGCTAATAAAATGTTAGCAGCTAAATTCATTGCTTAACTGAAGGATCACTACTTATTTGAAAGTGTTCACACACTGATATATTTAGAAACCAACAACAGCCTGGTTTCAGCTGACTGTCACACATGTAGGATGGGTGCTAGATACAAGTGTCACCAATTTAAAAAAAAAAGGAGCGTTTTCAAGTATGATGCCACAGAGCCATTGTGTTCCAAGAAAAGGTACAGAAGCTAGAAGTATCAGTTGAGATCTTGTCAAAGCCATTTATTTCAGGGATTTAATGAAGCCTAGCTACCAAACTTACTTAAAAAAAAAAAAGTGCTAAGGAGCTAGTTTTCACTCTGCAGTTATAAATTTGAGATGCTATATCTAGGATATGTGGTAACCAAGTTGTAATACAAAATGTATCTGCTTTTATATTTAGTGCATTTTAGATAAAATGATCTATAGCTAAAATTGATTTATAGAATTAAATGAAGCAATTACGATTAGGCCACATAATATCTATATGCATGAAAGTCTTGTGCATACAAAGTAATTAGACAAGCCACTGATCCAATATACAGTTAGACATACTGTACAAATGAGCAACCTAATTATTTTCTTGTGCTTCTGTAAAGCAGATGTAAAATAGGAAAAAGTCCAATGGCTTGTTATGTGTTTTTTGTGCAGGCCAGGTTTGCCTTGAATTTAGTTGAGCACAATGATATACAGCTGGTGTCACAGGGAGCAGCATCAGTTTACTAATATTTGTTTGTTAATTTAAACATTTGTTAGTTTGTTAGGATGAACATAGCTTAAAAAATAAAAAGAAAGGAAGAGGAAGGAAGGACTGAGGGACTGTTTATTTGTGGAAGAAAATACACGAATACAAACTACTGGAAAAATAGGTAAACATTTCATCTAAGCTGATTTTCAAATTCATACACCCATCAGTTGTGCCTGGTAAAATTGATACAATCTACTTTTTCTTCTGCTAGGAATAGCTGCCTGTTTCTCTTGAAGCTACCCCTCAAACTGCTTTCTCTCCTATGTGTTTTCTTTCTGGCCTGCGTTTGGGTTGATAATCGTAGGTGTTGGGTAGCATGGAGTCGCACACTGCTCTCCTCAGTCTGAAAAAGCTAGCGTATCTCATTCTTCCCTTGAAAACCTAAGCTCCATGACTTTTAGATGTTTTTAAGGTTAGGAAGATTGCAAGATAAGAGAAGCAATTACACTAGCCATTTAGCTCAATTAATAGACTCAAACCGGCAAGTCCAACTCGATCGTTCTGACAACGGAAGAGGTGGAAAAGCTCGGCCGACTAACCCCCTGGTAGACATATATACTGAGGAGACTGCGGGAGACCAAGGGGGACAGACAGTGCCTAGATAAAAGCAGAAGCCTCAGTAAAGTACAAGGGGAAACAGGGGTTTTGTTCAGATAGGAATAGGCACGTCTGGTTGCCTTTGTTACTGCAGATGCTGCTGTTGCTGGGTTTTACATACTCTTCAGTCTTTGTGTTTTTTATTTTTACAGTTTTTCCTGAGAAAGCCAGATATATATCACATCAGCTTCTTGAAATGTGCTGCATTCACAAGCCTCTGAATGACAAAATACATGAAGGAATCTAACACAAAAGATGAATTGTAAAAAAATAGAATGATGCATAAAAATGGAAAACAGAAGAGTGTAGATTAAAATCCAAGAGGTGTTTATAGAACTGAGTCAACAAATCAGCTTCAATACCTTCATACATTTACCTTAGGACTATCTATAATTCAGTTTCTAGATTATTTGCTTGAGTATGTAGGGACTGATTGCCCTCTTGCTTGTTTGTTTAAATCAGGAACATCTTCAGTGCATTTACTAATATAACTGTGACATAACTGAGAGATGAGTCAGGCTGAGAAAAAAGTTATATAATGGCATTTTTAAAATGTGCTGTAATTCAACATGAGGAAAAATAATTTATAAGCTCACAACAAAAAAGTGAGCAAGTCAAACTATATACCAGGGACCAGTTCCACAGCAGAGCAATCTTTATCTATGCTGATGAAAGATCTGCTTGGGGATGTTGGTCACTAAAATGAGTACAACACAGCAATTTCTCCCAGTTGGTGTTATTGACTGGAATTCACTCTGGCCCTGTGTATGCCATGCAGTGGTCATTTTTACATGCTGTGAGGATTGGAGCCATCCTGTTTTTCTCATTCCTAGAGTCACATGCAAGGTATCTATTGAAACCCATTTTTCAGCTTTTACTCAGTCAAGAAACAGAAACGAAGCCAGACGATAGACTTGAGCTTCTTACAAGTATTTGCCAATGTTGTTGGAGCAAAGGACATCAAATACAGAGAACAGTTCATATTCAGTCCACTTGATTAAGCAGAATTAACATTGAGTAATGAATACATTTGAGGAAGTCATGACTTGCATGCAGATAGTTTCACAAACAGGAAATGAAACTAAATTAATTTGATAAACTATTCCTTGCAAATGAGACACTCAGACATACCTTTGTGAGCGCTGCATTGAGAGCTTTCCGGAGCAATTGGTGAGGAAGGGAATAAAGGGACTGTTTCCGGGCAGAAGTGTGACCAGGGTCTCTACCCTTCCCTGTCCAGGAACCATCCAGTGGTTCCCAGACAGCTTCCACCATCTCCCAGCTACCATGGAGCTGACACCTTGTGCTTAGAAACATTCTTCCAAAATGACCAGGAGACATCACCATGAGAGCTGTAGTTCAGACTGATGCTCAGGTTACCTTTTAAGTAGCTGTCAGGAAATCAGGTCACAACTCTTTCCTGGTGAACTGTTCAGTCTGTGAATTTTTAACACTGTCAGTGTGGAGGTGCTCAGCACCCTAGAGTGGAGATATGTACTTCATGGGATTGAAACATACATTTCGGGGGAGAGTTTCAGCCCCCTTAACAACTATGTTGCATCAAGTTAAACTCCCTGTGAACGTACTAGATCTGACTCCAGTTTAGCTACTGTTAGATTTATCTATTCATTTTACTGTTGTAATTGTATAGACATAGCTACACTGGGAAAAGCAAAGATTCAGGGTAGTTGCCTAGGTATGTAAAAGTAAGATGGCTACTTTCACGTAAGATACAGCTGTGAAATAATGTGCAAATGAATAAACTAGATTCCTTTTCATTTACCTTAGACCTAACCATGTCTCCTCTGTCCATGTGTAAGAGAGCCTGGTATTTTACAAAAGGAGTGAAGAGTTTCTCAGCTGAGGTAAGCTGTAGACTACCATACTTGCTTACATGTGTTCTGCTGGTTTCTCCGTGGGTATGTGCTATGACCACAGCTACCCTTTTGGGAGGTAGAAATATAATAGCTCAAATAGAATTTGAGTGCAAAATGATTTAACACCATTCCTTATCTTTCCACTGAATATAGTTACAAAGGTTGGTAGATAAGATTATTGAATCATTTGTAGCAATTCTGTTTTTATTTTTCCATCTTTCTGGGGACCAGATCCCCCTTTCTGTTAGATAAGGCTGAGAAGGTGGACTTTGTATTCCCAAATATTAAAAGGCAGGGATATTCTGTCTAGAAAATAACAAATCTATTACTAATAAAGCAAGAAGAAATAAGAGAAGGTTCAGGAGGAGACTTAAATGGGAGCATACTGAAACGTGTTACTGCTTTTTTCTCAGCAGAGGTAGGTATTTTGTGTGCATATTTGTGTGTGAGAGAGAAATGCTTTTAAAACACACACACATTTTTCAGTGCAGGTAGAATAACAGTTTTTGCTCTTGAGAATACTCAGGTGACAGACAAAGTAGTGCTTAAAGAAACTTTGAGCTGAAGTGTTATTTCTACAGCCATTATCAGCTGCGTTCCCATGACTAAAATGCGTTCCTCCAGAGAGAGAGGAAAACTAACAGAGCTTCTAGCCTATTCACAGGAAATCTTTTTTTCTTCTTCAGAAAGGAGCAGAGGGAATAGTAGGTGAAAAAATTAACTTTGTTGAGACCAAAATTTTAGCACACAAACAGACATGAAATGGACAATTATAAAAGAAGTTAAAGCCCCAGTCACACAGTGGGGAATCCCAAGACCTCTTGTTTTTAATGGAGCGGTGACATCTGAGACCAGATGAGCACTTGCTCTTTCAGACTACAGCACACACAGTACGGTAGTAAAAATTTTCAATTGCCAGAACTGTAAATCACTTGGTGGAGTTCTATTTTTTTGATCTGTGCCTAAAATGATAACACTTTATGCATTATTAATCAAAGATCAGAATATATTTCTGTTACATGTTCAGTGTTAGGACAGCATAGATTCTCGTGGCAGATGGTGCCAAACTGGATTTATACCGGTTGATGGTATGACTAACTGAAATAAGAAGTTTCTATCATGTCTCTGTGAAACAGAGATTATCAAACCCATTTTGCAGATGGAAAAGCAAAGACTCTCACATATGTTTCGTAGCAATTTGAAAAACCATTAATTTGCAGGCCTACTCTCTGTCTGTTATGTCAGATCTCTAGGTACTCGTCCTCCTCATTGCATGTTACCACTGAGGCACAAGATGCAGTTGATGGATGAGGCAAGCACCCAAACAGGTAGCCGCCAGCTGAAAGTCTCTTCCAGACGCCCCATTCTGTTGCAGTCTCTCTAGTATCATCCTTCCCTGTGGAGAGCTGGGTAGATTTAAAGATAAATTTCCTACTTACCTCCCTAAGTCTGTTTCCTTTTCAATACAGCATTATAATATATTATGGCACTCTATCAGCATAGATCTTTTGCAGTGACATGCAGAGAGACATTGTGAAATGTAGGATAAGTGTTAAAAATTGTTCAGTGGGACAAACTAGTACCTCCAAATTCCATTTGGTAATTTTAGGTTGTCCCAAAATTTTAGGTTGTCCCCCAAATTTCTCCCTAAAGGGAGAAATTTCATGAAATCACAGAATCACAGAATCACAGAATGGTTGAGGTTGGAAGGGACCTCTGGAGATCATCTAGTCCAACCCCCCCGCTCAAGCAGGGTCACCTAGAGCACATTGCACAGGATCGTGTCCAGGCGGGTTTTGAATATCTCCGGAGAAGGAGACTCCACAACCTCTCTGGGCAACCTGTTCCAGTGCTCTGTCACCAGTTTTTAAAAAAATAATATTTACATGGATCAGAATTTTTTTTTGTCATTTATGTTATATGCAAAAAAAGGTTTGACAGCACAAAGAAGTGAGAGGAAAAAGTCTGTTTTTCAACGTACTGTGATATGTGTTAGCCAATATCTTATGTATAGTGCAGCTGAATTCACTAAATTGCTTGTGCAGTTGGTCATTTGCTTTAGTTATTAGCCTGATGTTCTGTAGTGGTGAGAGCAGAGGAAGAGAGACACAAAATTGTAACTCTTTTACACTTCAGAAACTGGAAAGAAATTCAGGAGCATATTTTTACAAATATAAGTGGTGGTAACGTGGGAAGAATTTCTAGCCATGTCTTAAAACAAGCATTCCCCCCGAAAATCAGAGAAATATAGAAGCTCTATTTGAAAATGAGGTTTAAGCACTATACATGTCTGTGCTTGCACTTGGTTTATAGTCACGACGAGAGAAGAGGTAAAGAACGTCAGGGATCAGGGGAGGAACAGGCAGTCAAAGGGAGGAGTTTGGAAACAATATGATTTTGAAACTGACTGTGATTAGTCTTTGTAATGGAGGAAAGAGTTAATGTTAGGAATACTTATGTATAGCATGCCTAATTCACTGAGATGAACAAATTATCTAGGGTTGAGCTAGAAAGAATCCTGGTTTTAGACTACAAGAGAAAGACCCCTGCTTTGAACTACAAGAAGTTAAAAAATCCGTCTTTGAACTACAAAAGGAGGTACCAGTAAGAAGAACCTTGCTTTAGCAGAGAGGTAAAAGAATTCTGCTTTGAAATACAAGCAGGGGGGAAAATCCTATCATACTGGGAGATGAAATGAAGTAAGAAATGTGCTTCCAAAACAAAGACAAAACCTGAATTTAGGCATTTGAAAAAGAACAAGAAGAAACAGCTGTACATACAGCAGGGGGGTTGTGATATCTAATGGACAACGCAGAGGACAGGAAAGAAAGAACTTCTGAGTCATGGCTCCTGTTAAATTGCTGTCTCTGTAGCCACGTTACTTACCTAACTGCTTCACTCGTTCTCTCTCTAAAACATGGGTGGCTATGCTTGCCTACCTCATAGAAGTGGTGATATGTTTTACAGTGCTTTGAAGATGCTAAGCCTTATGTACACGCTAAGTATCGTTATTATACTTTACTATGGCTTATTACAATGCAAAGGAGAGAATAAAAGCCTGCTTTAATATAGAAAAGATAAATGAACATTCTAGCTGGAAACAGAAGTAGTTAATGTAGGAAAAAAAAATCAAAGGACTGAATAAAAGAAGAAAGGGAGGGAGAAAAGAAGCAAGCAAGAGCACTCTTCCAGGTTCATCCTTCATCCATGAAATGGAAATGACTTGGAAAGGACTTGCAACAAGGTGAATTTCCTCAAGAAAATGACTTGCAACAAGGTAAGCGCTGTTTGCTTCCATCCTACCAGAAGCAGTAGGCCTCTTGCTGTCACATTGCCATCTGGTGGGGAAAACGGTGCTGTAAAGAAAACCAGCAATCTTTCACAGCATGCGTTCCAGGTAGGTTATCCTGGTAGAGCGAAGCCTGGAGCCCCAAGATTTTGAAACGAGAAATGCCGCTACCTCAGAAGCCAATTGTCTGATCGATCTCTTTGGGAATTCCACACTACCTAGCAGACTCATTGTGCTAATTTAAAAGCAAGTGCAGCATATAATGGTACTTCCACTAATGGGTAGACAGAAGAAAGCTAGTCATGCTGAAGAATATGTGCTGAATACTTCAAAAAATAATATATAATTAGGGAGGCATATGGATAAATGAATTCCAAAGACGGAGTACTTCAGTCACTCAACTGTACACTGTAACTAGCTCCTTTCTTTAATATTTTCAGTGAAAATGGAGAAATAATGAGACACAGCATATGTACTTGTACTTCTGTATACATTAAACAAAGAGTTTTCTTTGGATGGCCTGATAATTGTGTCCAGCATAATGAAGATATATGAGGAAAACACAAAATTAACATTGCCTTGCGAAAAAATCAAAATGTGCTGAATGCAGGTTTTTTTATCCAAACACACACAACAGAGAAAAGTGAGAACGAAGCTGGCAAGGAACAGAAACATCCATGTTCTGCAGAATGTTTTGCCATTTTAGAAGTGAGTACTGAAGTGTGGCATAAATTTGTTGCATCTGCAAACAAAGCTGGTTAAGTCAAGCATTTCTAGACAAAATGCTAATCTTTGTGGGCTAAAGCATATTCCCAATATATGACAAGATAAATCAATAAATATAGGAGTGCCCTGGATAAAACTAGATTCCCTGTACTTACTTTATCTTCATGAATGAAACAATCAAACACAGTCCTGTTCAAGGAGGCCAGATTCAGAGTTCCTTTTCAGCAGCGATCATCAGATCACCTCTCCTAACTCCATTCTCCAGGCTTGCAGCAGTAAGGCTTCTCTGGCATCACTCAAAGGTACCAAAACAGAAAGTCCTTCAAATATCGATTCTGCCGCTAAGCATTAGGCACACTGTTACATTTGATTTTTATGGATTGTCACCTTCATCACAGCTCCTTTTATTCCAGGTGCCCCTGAGATGGGTGAATGTGCATGCTAAATACACCCTATCAAACATTATTCTTCACTCATTTTAAACCACATATTCTAACAAACAGGATGGAATTCCCCATGCCATGCAAAGTTACTGGGGACCACAATTCATGCGTCCTCTGGGACTGAGAGTAGTAAGTACTTCTGTAGTGCCATAGGACATCCTGCACAGGGAACACCTATGCCCTTTTTAAGCTGCGTGGCTGAATCACTAGACACTGGCATAAACCTCCTGAAGCTCCATAAACCTGCTACAAAATTGAAAAAATGGATAGACTAAACCCATTTTCCTGCTGCAGCTCATGATGCCCCTTTTCTCAGCAGCATGATGGGGCCTGAAAAGCAAGAGGTTTAGAGGTCTTCTGGCCAGTCACGAGATGGTATGATATCGAACTCCACCCATGTCATGGCACCAGCACCAGAACAAACCTTTGGGTTTTCCACAGCTTATTTGACTTACTTTAGCTTTTGTCCTCTGGCCAGAGGAAGCTTAGTGATATTTTGAAGATTTCTCCTGCATCGTTTCAGCTCTGTGGCATGTAATGCATCAACTTCCTAAAGCATAAGAGCTGTCGTGTTTCTGAAAGCAGGAAACGTATCCCTATAACTTTATGTCAGAACAGAGAAAAATCAAGAACACAGGCAACTCTGTGAAAGAGGAGTGGAGAGACCACAATGCTGGAAGCAGCTGAATATTTGTACTAGCAAAAGTCCTTCTGGAAAGAACCTTTGTGGTCCTTGGAGCACCTTTTTCTGACTCGTGCTGTTTAGATGGGCTGAGCACCAATTCCCCCCCCCCCAGTAGAGGGAAAAGGGCAAGGGCACAGCAAGAGAAAAACTGCATTTAGGTTTTATTAGCCTAGCAGAATGGTCCCCTGGAATGTGAAGCATAGTCCAGAGCAGTCTTATTCCCCCCGCAACTCAGGTTAATGCTTACAGGCTGCCCAGCTGTACTAGTGTGCAACTTTCATCTCTGCCCTGAGGAATTCTCCTTTTTTCATTGAATTCTATTGTGGTGGCTTTTTAGCTGGAGGGCTTGGCTGGATGTAATTTTTCAAGTTTTCTCTACCTGAAAGTAATTATGTTTTAGCATAAAAATCTAAAAATTAACATTAGCTACAAAATGTATATTGAAATATAAAATATTACCAAAATTAGGTAATTACTGGAACAGAACTTATTCTGGTCTAGAATAAATTCTAGATCACCATCCTGGAGGGCAGTAAGGCTCTGCAGGTAATAAATACCTAAATTCCAGACTATGAAGCTCCTTCAGTATGAGGAGGTTTTTTCCCCCTCCTTTCTGTATTACTTTCACTATATAACACTCAATTCTTGTTAAATATGTCTCTCAATTCATGTGAACCATATGGAATTTAAATATTTTAAAAAACAGATGCCATTCAGCACAGGAATTTTAGGAATATAGGGCTTGATCCTCCCTTGCAGCATCCACAGGGTGACTGTTTCCGCCAGTTCAAGGTAAGAGCAAAGTGGGTGGGAGACATTGTCGAATCTGAATATTTTATGCCCACTAAAGACATATGACAGCAATATAAGATAAAAACTTGTGAAGAATTAAGTCTTCAGAATGTACTAAAGCCATTCCTTCCCAGGACTGTTATGAAAAAAGCAAAGTCATATACATAACTGTGACTCTCCTGTTTCCAGTGGAAACATGATATGCTCCAAAAGAATTAAAACAATTTTCAGCCAGAAAGGACTTACCCTTGCATTTCTGACTTACTCTGTTTGAGTTTTTTATCTGGAAATCATAGAAAAGCAGGAAATGCACTTTACAAAATCTCCTTTCTTGCTCTCTCCCTCTCTGAAAATGCAAGATACTTTTCTTAAATCTTTTTCAGCGCTTCTGGAATCAACAGTACACACAGCTAGAGGAAAAAGTGTTATGTACCTTTTTCTTGCTAAGTGCCTATCAATCTGGAAAGGCAAAATGTCTCACAGAAGTCATACTGATGTTCATTTGTGGGCATATTTCACTTCAGGGGGAGCTTAACAGGTACAACCAAGGAACGAACGCTTTAAGACAGTGGAATGCAAGCCCATGGCTTGGAGTTATAAGCATTGCTGCAGCACAACAGTGAAAGAGGCTTAGATTTGAAACTAGTCATACTCCATCCTGTTGGGTTTCAGGTTGTACAGTGAAGCAGTGTTTGTTGATCAAGCAAAATAAATGCCTCTATCACCAGTTATAAAAAGATACATTCATCAGCTGTTCTAACTGAAGCACAAGGCAGAAGACACAAATGATGATGCACTTGCCACTTTCACACTCTTTAGCAATTGCAACTTCTACCTTACAGACTCTTTTAATTTCACATTGTATCTTGCAGGACAGAGCTGTTTATATGACTATTTAATTAAAACCAATTATCACAAAGTGATTCCATTTTCTGCATTGCAGTCCCTTTGCTTTACTTAGGAGTGCTCTGAATTTACATCAGCTTGACAATTAAAGCTCCAAACCAGTTGTGAAAGCCTTTTATATCTGGTTTTCATTAGTTCATATTAAACCATTCATTGGCTTGATTTTCACTTCAGTGAGCCTTCTCATAAAATCTGCTTAGGCATAATGGTGATATCACATAGGAAGTGAAACGAATTAAAACATCAGCAGAAACACTAACTACAAGAGTATTTTTTTTTTCTCACATTTTATTATTTTGCAGATATACTTGTCTGTCACGTGCAAGATATACTGAGAGCAAGAGGCTGGGAAAGCAGCACTAAGTCAAAGGGGTGCTTTGACACTGTGTTCTAGCTTCATTTGCTGAAGCAGGTGTGTAGTCAGCAAGTGTCTGCTGAAGGGAGTTATGCCTTAGATGGTCTCTTCTTACTATTATAATGGTGCCCACTAGAGCTGCAATAATTAAGGATCTCTCAGCATTTCATTACAAAACCATATTTTCAAGTGAGTCTATAAATTGCATGTAGAGAAATTTTGCTTCTTGTTCAAATGTCTTCCTAAAATTAGCATTCTGAGTGGGCTCTTAAAAAAACACACATATTAATTTGTTGATAAGAATGACTTAATGAGTATTTAGTTGAGAAAACACGGAGGAACAGCTGTAACCCAGTATGAAGAAATGCTTTACCATCTACCAGATACGTGCAAATATTGCATAAAATGTAACGTACAAAATGTTCCTGTACACAGGAGCAGACATGGATCATCGAAAACATATCTGTTGAGCAGACAGGGAGCATACTTGCCTTTACAGGATCTTGATGTTTGGTGGGAGTCCTGTACAGCGTAATTGAAAATATGAATCTGCAAGAGCTCATGTATTACTAACCTTGTTAAAAGGCTGGAAAATTTGATTAATACCAACAATGTAGCTTGCCTAAGATGGCAGAAAGGGGAAAAGCATTCCTGTCATCCGGTTGCACACCCAGTCCAGTAAACTCTGTGTCACCCAAGTTATCCTCCATGTTCTCTGGTATACACTTCAACTAAGCGCAGTCATCAGCTGTTGGGACAACGTGCTTGAAACTTGCCTATGCAAAGCTTGTGCCTAGCAAGTCGGGCCAGGTAGGCTGGCAGGAGTGAGGGGGCAGTCTTCACTGGCCGAGATGCTTTGTACCATCCCATATGGGCAGACAGCTTGATGTCCTGCTTGCACATGTTGTTTGCCTTTGTGGCATGAGGTAAAACAGCCAGAACAAGACAAGGTTTTCTTTGTCCAGTTATTATCAGTCTGTTTTCTCTCTTTCTCTTCCCCTTGGGACCTTGTTTGTAGTGTGTGAAAGTGTGGGGGGGTGGGCGGGGGGGGAGCTGTTAATATGGCAGTGGCATTAATACTGTTCCTTGTCAGGCTTCATTCTATTATTTTGGAGTTTCCCTTCTTATCCAGAGCCCATGTTGCCATCTAGATGTTAGGTGGACAAGGATCAGCTGAATGCTGCTGACTTTGAACACCAGATACTTTCCGTAGCACAGTTTCAGGCAGTTCTCGGGTCTCTGTGCTGTTTTACATATGTAGCAGAGCAACAAATGGCATGCATTTTTTTCGTCATTCATATAGGATTCAACCAAAGAAGCCATTTCAATCTCTTTGCTGCATTATAGAAATATTTAATTTCATTTTATTTTACATACCTAAACATTTTTACTTGAGATATACTCAGGATTTACCCAAACAACTGAAGCAGCTCTTTTTGGAGCATATAGTAATACAAGCTATAAATAACAAAGGTTTAATTATGCATTTACCCAAGAGATGGTCATTGAATTAAATAACACAGGTTTCAAAAAGCTTCATAATTATGCATTTTGCCTGAGACCAGCAAAGAACTATTTAAAACAGTAAACATACATGTTCAGAGAATGACATTAAAAACCAAATGTAAATAAAAAAGCACCAAAGTTCCGTTTATAGGATATATGCAGTTCAACAGTAAATATCTGCTTCTGCTCCTCCAATCTTGTTTTGTTAGTTACTTCTGATTCATGCCAGTCTAGCTAAGAGCAGACCCAAGGATGAAGTTTTGTTCTCCATAAATCATGCTGTTATGCCTTTTCTTTATTCTTGACTTTAATTGTTCTAGCTAACCTGTCAGTTTGTCAGATCCTTGACACTAAACTGTACTAAACCATAGTTCCTATTGGAGTTACTTGCTGCATACCTATTAGTTGAATAACTGAACCCCTCAAATTATGTGAAATGATGCCTATATGTCATGGAATATATTAATCTCTTGCATATTTATCAGGCAAAAAATCCAAGATATAGGCCAATTCCCATATAAGGATACAAAAGAAATCATATGTTCAAAATTTGACAAATCCTAATTCTCAGGTGCATGAAAGTATACAGTATTAAGCTTAGGTTTTGACAGCGTGATTTGTTCTAGTAATTTCCACTTAATTTGAATATTATCTTCTGTGTATCCTCTCCATTTTTCTTCCATATTTCAAGATCCCAGTTTTACAAAACAAATAATTTTGCATTTTGGTTATATGCCCTTTACCTGCCCATCCGTGTAGTCTGACATCATAAATAATTGACATCTGAGCCAGTTGCTGTGGAAAAGCCACTTGGTCCCACCTACTGAATAATGGTCATTTCCTTACTTGAACAAAATGATGACACCCTCTGATAAACATCCCATATGTATTAACTAGTAGTTCTAATACTGATGTTACAACCCCACAAGAGGGAAAAATTCTTCATTTTTTTGTCTCCCTTTTTTATTCATTTCCCAAACAGTCTATCTGCATTTCACCTAAGTGACCTAAGAGCAGTAGCACCAGTTTACTGCCCTTAAATCTCTAACTTTTAGTTCGATTGAATGTTATCAGTTCCCACTTTTTTTTTGATACTTTGATTAGTACTTCAGCTCCTCCAATCATGTGAGACCAGAAACCAGTTTTCATCATAAAAAGGAAACAAAAGGGTTAGCTTATAATTGCAGAAGAAAAAGATTTGAATCTGTTTTCTGGATATCTGATAAGAATCTGAAAAGAGCAAAATGAACTGCAGTTGTGTCACTAAACATCTCATTATCTTTAAATTAAGCCCATGGCATGATGTGTTGAAAACATGATTTTGGAGCTAGCAGAAGGATTTCCCTGAGACCTCACTGGTCATGTGTGGGTGTTAGAGGAAGATCCCCCTCCCGGCTGTCCACTCCAGGACTCAGAGCATAAAGGTTAGATTGCCATTTAAAAGGGTGATGATCCAGTCTGCGTGTGGTGTCCTCGC
This sequence comes from Apteryx mantelli, assembly GCF_036417845.1. Lineage (NCBI taxonomy): Eukaryota > Metazoa > Chordata > Aves > Apterygiformes > Apterygidae > Apteryx > Apteryx mantelli. The sequence continues at coordinate 15,684,569 of NC_089982.1, read as the reverse complement.
GCAGTCACGATTGCTTGCCTCCAAGCTGATGGTGAGACCCACTCCTCCTAGAATTACAGTTCTCTCAATCATTGGAAAGCGAGCAGGAACAGTAGCATAAGGCCCTCTACAAACTAAGGATGGAAAAAGGGCAGAAGAGGGAGGAACCATAGAAAAAAATGAGAAGAGTTGTACAGAAAAGTCAAAGGGGAAGCAAAGCAGGCAACCTACAGATCAGCTACTACTCTTTGGGAAAGAGGCTTTGTCTTGAAAGCCAGAAGAGAAAGCATGACCAGTAGCTACAGCTAGTAGATATGGAGCATGCAGCAAATGTGAGCCACCCCCAGCTGAGCAGAACCTATATGGAAAGTCTGGACTTTTAACTAAAAGAAGATTCTTTTTTGCTTGCTAATGCTCACAAAATTTTCTGGGGGGGGGACAAAATGAGAGAAAGACAAATGTAAAAAAACAGAAAAATATTTTTCAATATTTGAATCCACATTTTTTAACTGAAATAAAGGCAGGGCACAGTGCTTTCTATCACAATATCTGAAGCAGAGATTCCACAGTTAATACCAAAAAGGAGAATGAAGAATGGATACCAAAGTACTTGCTGATCTTCATTTGGTTTTACGATTTTCTGCAGATTATGATAACTTTCTAATTTCATTGTGGGTCTGAACCTAGAAAAATGGAGACATGGTATGAAGGGAAACAATGTGAGCAGCGTCAGGCAGGTGAGAACCCACTGCCATTGCCAAATGCAAGGTGAGCTGGGACCACTGTCTCTGTTCACACATGTCATCATACAGATGTCATCTGGTAACAATTTATTTAATGCTGTAGAAAGGGGAGGTTTCTCATCTTAATTACACCAGGTCCAAAATAGCACCATGGCTTTGGTTGGAGTTATTGCACAATTAAAGCAGTCACTGGTGTAAAGCAGGCTACAGTCAAGATTCATATTCTATTACTTATGGAGACTGTGAACTGTGGCCTGGGGTCCTGGTTTGTGGAAGTGGAGGAGAAACATGTGGGCATGAAATTGAGACCCCCGTGCAGAAGGACTGCATGCAGTGAAGAGAAGGGTCTGGGGACCATCGGGTCGTGTTCTGCTTTGGGAAGTGGGAAGGTTTCTGATATTTTATCATGTGGATTATAATATGGGAGATGGAGTAGGGGGACATGTAGGAATGCCTCCTCCTGAGCTGGCACTAGAGTCTATTGGACCGATAGCAGCTCTCACTTCCAGTCTACACAGGACATAGTGCTGGTACGACCATCACTTTGCTGGTGGTATGCAAACAAACAAAGCTGAGGATTCTTGGATAAATATAAGTTCTTGACAGTCTATAAATGCCATTGCTTCCTAGACCTGAAACCTCTGGCTAGTGGCCAAGGAACAGCAATTCACAGCTGGCTAGTGGTGAACAGCAGAGAAAGTGAATGAAGGAGGGAGCTGTGGAGGCCTGGCAGGGCGGGTTTGGTTCTTTGGGTTTTTTTAAGGAATTGTGCCTGTTGCTTTGATTCATAGTTACAGAATGTCTGCCACTTCTAATCGTCAGAAAGTTCCACAGGCATTGACTATTTCATCTCCTTAAACTATCTGCTCTAAAAAGATACGTTATCCCCTGTTTTACCAGGGGATGATGACAGAGACAGGAAGCATTAGAGATATGTGATTACTATATAGGAACTCAGTGCTGCAGGTAGAACGAAGGTTTAAATAGTCCATACCTGAATTTCTGAAGATCAGATGTCAAATTCATGGGCTTTACAAATCAGCCGGAACAGCAGCAGAACTGTAAACTGACCACTGAATGACCCACAATTTACAAAACAGAAACGATAGATGGTTGGTAAAACAGCTTGGCACAAACGAAAACCAACTCCAGTCCAACCAACTCCAATCTCTGTCATTAGAAACAGTACTTGGGGGAAAGAAGGGAACCATGGAGTATACAGGAGAAGTACTGTCTGACTGATTTAGGGTTTTTTGATTGTGTGTAATCATAGGAGATGATCTGGCAGGGAGCCAAAGAGATCATCTAATCCTTTTCCACATCCATAGAAATGTCTCAATACCAGAAAATATCTATTATATTTTATTTCTAGCTTTCTCAGAACCACTTCCTATTAAATAACTTTCAAGGAATCTTTTCTTTCTGGCTTTCAAGCTGGAGCGCAAAGAGACAAAAAATCAAGCAAGTGCCTGATCTTTTGGATTAGATATCACATCTGCCAAAGAGGAAAAAAATCTGCTCTGGCAGGGCAAGGAATAGTCAGGCACTGGAACTTGAATTTTCTCTTCAGTTTGCCCATTTAATGGATTAAAGGCACACCAAGGTTCATGTCTACCACATGTTTTCTTTCATTACTAAGAACTGCTCTTATCAAGAAAATACTAACATTTACTTAGCAACAGTAATACAAATAGAAAAGGCTCTCCATTCACAGCCCAGCAGGACTGGGTACGTGGCTGTTGTTTCCAATGGCCTGATGTGTGACAGTTTCCAGAACGGGGCTGAACATGCTACAGGATAGAGACAGCACAGGGATCTTCTTACACCCCGCGGAGAAGCCTAAGGGGGAATGGGATTTGCTTCTTCAAGTCCAAGAAGGCAAAAGTAATAGCCTGACTGTATTTAGATTCTTCATTGTCCAAATAGCTAATAATTTGGTAATATGCCTGCATATTTTTGGCTGAATTGAATGCTACTTGATGTTATTCCCAGAGGAATTTTATCAGTGAAAACATTCTTTCCTGTGCGAGAATTGAGACATCTCTAGGAGCGTGATTGCTGAATAAGAGAAGACCAACAGAAACCCGTTCACAGCCAAATACAGCATTAATTTATGCCTCCTGGGAGGTAACAAAGCATATGTTTTGGTAGCATCAGGTGGGGAGCAGCAGGAGGAAGTCTTAAGATCTCCCTTCGTTATCTGAGATCTTTCTCCTGTATTAAAACATAACCTTTGTGTTGCCCACTGAGAAATCCTTTTGGCATTTCACAACACCTCTGAGCACCTTGCCCCAAGGCTTTGTAAAACTCCTCCTTCCAGCTGGCTTTGAAATTGCAGGATAGACTGTAAATTCTGTGCAGCTTCTTGGGGAATGGAAATCATTTGTTTGTCCATTTGCACTTACTGCACATCAGACAAGGCTCCCCAGTCAGACTTCTTGGTAAAATTTTCCTATGCAAATTCCAGCAAAGTGAACATCTTCTGTGCTAAATATTACTGCGCGGTACACATGTTATTCCCCTGTCAAAAACAGTTTGTGCTGAAGTGCTTGGTTGTTGTAAACAGGGAACAAGGCAAATGACTTCAGGGGAAGGCTCACGCACAGGCACGCACGCACGCACACACACACAAAGCTCTGCAAGCCACTCTGGTTGAAGCCATAGGCAAACCAGCAGTTTAAATCTGCCTTTGGAGACGGTAGGCCAAAGGGATCTAAATAACCCAGGAAACTTAAGACATTATCAAACAGATGTGGTTTAATTTTGCTACATCTGTTTGCAGATATAGAGAGTGTGAGACTACAGGGCACCTGATGATAGCAGCTGGGGAGGGGCAAAGCCGCAGGCAGTGAAAGCTGAATGTCAGGGACGTGATGCCTGAGGCAGGCGTCTCCGGGCATGGAGTGACTCTTCCCATTCGATCTGCCAGCTTGATAACATTTGTTTCTTTAGACGGAAAAGGTATTTCCTCTAGAGATGCTGCAGTCATCTAGCGTGGTACATCTTGCAGGTACAGTGAGTTAGGAAATAAAAAATTACTACAGCAAATTAGCAGAGGGTTAAAAAATTAAAGTCAGCATTTTCAGGACTGTATGCAGATTTAGGAGGGCTTGGTTTCTGCATGCTCAGCCTGAGACAAGTAATGGCTCAGAGGCAGCAGGGCTGAAAATCAAGAACTTCCAGTGAGGGTTTTCAGCCCTCATAAAAAACAGGCATTAGTTCTTTTGTGTGCTGAACACCTGCAAATTAAGCACCAGCATCACTGACAACTTCTGGAAAATGTGGTTTCCTGTTTCCACCTGCATGCATTACCCTCAGCACCTCCAACCACCTAGACAGATTTAATAGTGCAAGTGAGAACTGTGATCTCAAATTCCCTGCTATTCTCAGTCTGCTATATTTTTTTTCAAATTAACAATTAGCCCATATATTTAGGACTGTATTTAATAGGATCTTTAAAAAGAAAGCTACAACAATGGATTTTTCATTTTTGAAGTGCCATATGCCATGACTTTTTAATAAGATCCTCTTGAGCTTCTCTTGGTTAGTCTGTTGCTAACTTATTCCTAATTTATATGCATAATCATTTCAAAAAGAAGCTACACAAAGATTATTTTGATGAACATAAGATGGGATCCTGCAAAAGATAAGTTTTTGCAAACAATCCTGCACTTTGCTTCTCAGATATCAGCTAGAAAGTGTCTTCTCTCATGTTCTATCCTCAAAATTAAAAAGATTTTGCTTTTTTCTGGATTTAAGTTGTTATTTTGACAGTCTAAAAAAAGAGGAAAACTTCTACCTGATGAGGCACAAACTTTCAATATCACTGTCTGCTTTAAAGACAAAAATGTCAGAGACAGGAAGGAAAAAATAAAACTTTTCTTTTTGGAGCAGCTGATTATTGCACCTGTCTGAAACAAGCACCATAACTGTCCAACAGGTCTTCTGATTATAGTGCAGAACTAAAAATACCGCCTCCCCCCCCCCCCCCGCTAGCTTGGCAAAATTTGAGCTATATTTTATGTCAAGATGCAGAACCTTTCGTCTTTGCCTGGTCGTGGGTCTGAGGAAGCAGCCTTGCCTCTGCCGATTTCCTTCACCGTGCCTCTCGTCAGTGTCTGGAGCCTCCACGGTTAGGTACCTCCTAGAGCAGAGCGTAGGCTTTTGGTATTACCTGCTGCTTCTGCTGTTCACAGGGGAGAGGGAAGGCACTGGCTCACGTTCACGTTGCGCTAGCAGCCACTTCGGTAAACTGCGGGGTGTTTGTAAGGCACGGTCGCGCGCGGATAGATACGCAGCTAAGTCTGCTCAAGCTCATCCAGTGCCAGAGGCACTATGGCCATGTTAGCACAGTAAATTTGGTTAGACTTAAATAGTTGCCATCGGTGGAAATGCCTGTGCTTGCTGTGAATGAGCTCTTGGCCCCGAGGGTCCTGGAAACCCTATAGCTGTGTCAACGTGCCGTTCTGCCTGGGGTAAATACCCTATGTGTCTTCCTGGTGTGGGGCTAGCTCATCCACTAAAGGCTTGGAGTCTTCATGCCTAACTGTAAGTTCAACTTTCCTCCCTCTCCCCAAAAGGAGATTTAATTTAAAACTAAACATAAATTAATCATATTAACATAAGCAATTTTACTAAATTATTTCCTGGTACTTTCTTTAAATACAGCTTGAATATTTTCTGCATTATATTGGCTGATACCTACAAGATTTCCTCCTGCCTTTGAACATGAACATATGATCATCCTTTCAGAAACAGTGAAATCTTTTTATGTCGCTCTTCCTTATTCCTCCTGTTCTTCCATATCTTCCTATATCTGTGAAATACAGATAGTGTTGTGTATATGCTTTCTCAGTGACAAGCAAAGATAGGAAATAGAGGAAGATGTATTAACTGGAGCTCAATCAGTATAAGGTTAAAATTATGGCATTCAAATATTTGGTTTATTTCAAAGGCAGAGATTAGCAACAACTAGTGTTATACTAAGACAAGATACATTGAGAGAAATACAGAAAGTATGGCTGGTCTTTGCCCAGGCTATATGGCTGTTGCTTGTAAACTATAAAAAATATACATGATATAATCATAGAAATAATTATAAAATTACTTTCTAAGGGCCACTAAAATAAACCAAGAGTCCCTTTTTCAATTTCACTGAGTCCTGCAGCTGACACTAAAAGTCTTGTGTTGCTCATTCAGTCAAATTTCCCAGTGAAGTGAGAGGGGTTTTAAAGCACGAAGGAATACGTGACTGACTCTTCAGGACACATCGGTTTTGATGTGAACTGAGAAAACGGCTCCTGCTGCGAATATAACCATTAACCCGGTGCTTTGATATTGACAGGCAGCTACAGCGTTTAACCACCAGGCAGAGAACGGAGCGGCTGGAGCGAGGGGAAGCGTGAGAAGGTAACGAGGGCTGGCGGGGAGCATGCCCCTGCGAGCAGCTCGCTGCGTTTGGGCGCCGCGCTCTCCCAGGCCCCCTTTGCGGAGCCCACCACGCGCGGCCTCACCCCAGCCCGCCCCTGTGAAGGACTCCTGTCCCAAGGGGTACTTATACAAGACCTTAACAGGGAAAACCAGAAAACAAACAGCTACCGAGATGAGGAAGAGGTGCTGAGAAAGCCGGAGCCCCAGGCTACTACCGGCTGACATCAACGGGAGTCGCTCCAGCGAGCTGAAAAGCAACAGTTCTGCCTTAAATTTGGCAAGGCCTTTGCAGGGGGCCAGGCTGGAGCGTTCAGGGTTTGTATGAGGATGGGTGATGTCTTTCCTTTCTCTCTGAAAATACATGTTGTTGTGCTCTGCTACAAGCAGCAATAGGCTCCCATGAAATTATGAGAAGGAGCAAAAGTAAATTTGGAAAGATTCGGTAATGAAAAATGACACAAAGGAGCTCCAGAAATTTGCATGTAGGAGGAAAATGGAATTGTGTTTGCACTGTCTGTAGTAAATATGTGTTCCTTTTAAACTGTGCTGGTATAAACTGCTCTCACATATGCTGATGTAATTTGAGAGGCCCGCTGGTGAAGCCAATGCAGTTACAGAAGTGTAAATCCAGCGAGAGAGAAAAATTAGGAGCTATTGTTGTGACATACATTAGGAAAGTATATTTACAATGAACATAAACGAAGATATCTGTTGAACATAGCTGCTCTTGGAAAAGTTTTGCTTGCGTACCATTTGCCCAAGCAATATCCCACTTATCACAGACTGAGTGCTTATATAACGAAATCAGTTCCTATTTATCTTCAGTTTCTGATCTGTCTATCTATACTGTAATGGTCTGGTTTTGCATTTTCAACCTTGTACTGTACGTATTTTTCACCTAAGCCTTCTCCTTTTATTTGTCACTCTTGGGCCTGTTCAGAGATCCCTCCCAGCTCTTTCCTGCCCAGGGCTCCTTGTGCAGTGAGTTTTACTTACTGAAATGGGCTTTTCCTCCTAAGATTCTGTCAAGCTAGACACTTTAAAAGCTATGGTTAATTCCCATGTTTGACATTTATTTCTCTTGGAAACTTCTGCCTGCTCTGTCAACCTACTGTTTGTTTGCTCCTTTCCTGCTTCAGACCTGCCGTTTGCTTCTTTGCTGTTTTCTTTCTTTTTGTGGGTAGCCGTATCATCTAAGGCTGGGACTGCAGCAGATGCCTCCTCTTGTATGACCCACCCTAATGGTTGAACTTAGTTCTCACAAAATACAAAAAAAAAGATCTGAGAGGGTTTTCATCTTTCCACAGTTTCCAGCTGATGCTGCAGGACATATCTTGCAATGTGGTAATTGATCTTAGTCTCCTTCTCTCTGTACCCTTCACACACTAGTTTATGTACTATTGAGCTTAATACTCCTTGAAGTAGAGCCACAGGGCCTTCTACTATTCCTCTAGAGTGCCATCTTTTAGATTATAAAGAGCAAAACCAACAATAATATGATAATAATAATACAATATTGTAACTGAAATAGGATTGGGATTGGGATTCAAACGGGTGATCTCCAGATACAGCTCAGCTGTCACAGGAAAGGATGTTACTCAATACAAAGGTTTTATTTTTCCCAACTCAGCACATAGCCAATATTTCACCAGGATGACAAGAGATGCTGTACTGCAGTTTTTTTTCACTTAACGGTAAAACCAAGTTTATGACTGCTTATGGTCACTAATGTGTCCTGGCATACTTCCAAGTGCTGGACCATTAACCTTGCTGTCAGAGCTAAAATCCACTTATATAATTAGGTTATCTTTATCTCAAATTTCCACATGCAGTTTCACTGGGAAAAAAATTGTTCTTCCTTTCCTTTCTTTCAGAAAAGAAAACATCTGTGTGGAGCTGCTCTCAAAGAAAGGTGGCCTGGCTTTTGCTTTGCCTTTTTCACTTTTTTTTAAACACAATAACAGATCTAATCCTTCATTCGCTCTCCTTAATCTCTTCAATTCTGTATCTAAATCACAGCATTCAGTTTAATTCCTTTTATGTCCTTATTCTTCACCCATGTGTATATTCCACAGAGGTGTTAAGCTGGGTGACTGGCAGCTTTCATGTATGTTGCTTTCTCCTTAGCTCTCTTCTACCCAGGCAAAAGTTATGGAGAGAAGGAGAGGTTGTGATTTGCCACGAGATGCTGTGGGGTTTACTTCTGAAGGCAAGGTCAGAGTGCTGTTTAGTCTTTGGAAGGGCTTGACGTAGTTCTTATTGTATGAGTGAGAATTTTTATGTCATACTTTTGATACTGTTTTTCTCTGCACTTTTCCTCTTTGTGTGTAGCACATTCCTCAGGAATTTAGTAATTTCGGTCATCTGTGTAATCTTATACTAGGATTTTTAGTAATGTGATACTCATACCTCGAGAATGCACCCCTCAAGTTAAACAAACAGTTCTGAAGCACTGACAGGCAGCAGAAGGCATTTCACATGCTATCCGCAACATGGATGCTTGCAGGTTTAAATTGCAATTATACTTTGAAACTTGTCCCTGTGAAGCAACATTGTGAGAGTTTGGTGTATCTGCTTGCAAAGCCGGCAGAGGCAAAGTGCACTAGGAGTTTTCTAATCACCAGCACTTTCAGATACTGACAGAGCTAGTATCTGAAAATCCATCTTTGTTCTGTCTGACAATAACATCATGTGTAATAAAAATTCTAGCAGGTCAAAATCTTTCCTCATTTACATTTGTGCAACTTCATTGCCATCAAATGCCTCAGTTCTCATCATGTTTTTTTATTGTATTTCCCTGAAGGCATGTAGGCAGTGGAACTGCACAGGTGCAATGGAGGGCACATCTGGACCAGCAGCTGTAGCTTGGTTAACAGGTTTGTTACGGGTGAGAGCAGAATCCAGTTCAGGTACTTTCTGTGCCAGATCTGCACTACTAGCAGAAACAAGATTGCAGCTTAGACACATTCTTGTCACTAAAGCCCATCAGCTTGTCTCTAAATACATCCTAGGAGAAAATCTGTGGACTAACATGATGCTGTTTTGGGTTACTTTGTTTTCAGCTAAGAGCCACCATGTAATGGAAGCATACATTCAGGTACCTTTTCCACTGACAGGAATTTGGACATTGGTTTGAATGAGGGACTGTGCTTTCTGTTTCTTTTTTGTCAGAGAAAAGATAATGTTTTGAACCACTCTCAAAGCTTTGGGCCTGCTCATTCACTATGTGTTCTTGTAGACAGGAGAGCTGATGGTGGGCACAACTTTGTGCTTTTCTTCCTGCTACAGTCTATCCATTTCAGCTGTCCTGAGCACTGAGAAGCCATTCTTGGCAAAGACTATGGGCACAAAAGAAAGTAAAAAAGATCATGCTTGTCCCATGAACCATAACTGAGATTGCCAGCTTAATGCCCTGCACCGCAAAGAGAAGTAAAACTATGCAGGGGACTCACTAAGCAAACCTCTCATACCTAAAGGGAAGAATATTTTAAGTAATATAAAGTAGACAAGAAAGTTTTATTAGTGATAATGTCGCAGTGCTCCTCTTCTTTAAAGCTATTATGGAAGCTATTCTGGATTTAGAGCTGTAGTCTATCTCAATCACATGTAAGACAGAAAACTATATAAAGTAATATTAACACTTCGATTATAAGGACCTTCACTTCTTTAGATATGTACAGAGCAGAGTATAATGAGCAGGAAAATATGGATTGTTTTCGTGAATTACCATGCTCTTTTAGCAAGGACTAATGTATACTTTGACGGTAAGAAGTGGCATGTGAAAGAAGATTAGACCCATCATACGTTATGCTTCACAAACTATCTCCATGGAAATGCAGAGTTGACTTTCTTCTTTGCTCAAAACCTGTTTTGGGTAGAGATCACTATCGATTTGAAATTTAAATCAAAATTTCCTCATGAGTCAGAGGACTTCATTAGTCATGCATGGCATCGTTCCTTCCAATATGACTTCTGTTTGAAAATGATGGCTCACTCCTATTCTCCGACTGATAGAGTCAGCAATGAAGGAGGAAGGCGGGGTAGCTTTGAAAAAGGTAACTATTTGTCTAGAGTGCTTATTTCAATATTTTCTGATGTGAAAGCAAAAATGCATCAGAGCCAATTACCTTGCCTTCTGTCAGTGTGCCTCACTTCTTCCATAAGGTGCAAGCTGGGGGAATTTACTGAAATGAATTGATACTCTTCATCCTGTCCTAAGCAGAGCTTTTACTTCCATTTTAATGCGCTCACAGTGTGAGAGTGCTGCATGGAGTGGAACATCGCTTAACATATACTGTATGATATACTAGTCCCTGATGCCAATGGTGCATGGTTGGATACTAAAATCAACAGAGAACTCAGTGTACTATAACATCTTTTTCACAACAGTTCTTCCACAGTGCAAAGTTGATTGATGTCTTTGATTAGCCCAATTTCAGCGTAGAGCAAGGCACAGTTTCTTCTCCGTCTTGTCCAGAAATACTAAGAAATACAAAGTAATACAAAGTCTGATATTTGTTATTGATATTTGTTGAATATAGGTACTGCTCATTTTCTCAGTCCCATAATAAATGTAAGGATTTATGTAGTGCAAGGCGAATGCATTCAACAACATCCATTCTCTTTGCTAAGGAATATGGATGGGCATATATGTATACAAGCAAATCCTTTTATTTCCATTCTGAGAAACTTAGAAACCTATCGTCAAAATCTAACTTTCTGTTTAATGACATTTTAATTCATTTTAATTATATATGAATTAAATAGGCTTCAGTTAAGTGTTTTTATTAAGCAGAGCTTTTAAAAGTTCAAATAATTCATATGACAAGTTTAAATTAAAATGGCAATAAGCTTTTCCTAGCAGTAAAATAAAAGTTGAAAAACTTTTGATTAAAAGACAGATCTGTAAGAAACTGTCATCCACTCAAATGATTTCATTATTTCTACTAATAGATAGTGTCAGTGGAGTTTTCAGAGTTCTCTACAATGAAAAAATCTAAATATAATAACCTGTCTTTTTCTTTTTTCTTCTTTTTCTTCATCTAATTGATATAATTTTAAATAAAATAAAAGTATTTTGTGAATAAACATTCATATTTTCAGGGTTACATTTCAATTGGCTTAAAAAAACAGAAATTGATAAGACCAGATTTCTGCGAAGTTTTATCACTAACTATAATGCTCCCATGAAAGTGAATGAGAAGTTGCAGCATTGTGGTCATCTCAGTAATTAAACTAATAAAAACATATACTTTTTCAGCTACACGTGCAATAGTAGTCCCAAATGATGACAACATATATTTTTTTTTCCTAGTTCTCATTTTTATACTTATTCTCCTGAAATTTTCATTCTAACCATCCTAAATTCACCTGAGCATCAAATTGTAAGGCTCAGAAAGACATCTCTGTTCATGGCAGCAAATGCATCATGGTAAGAATAAAATAATTTGTATTCAAATTTTGTTGTCCAGAGCTTTGTCAAATTTTTGGCTGAACAATTATTCTGGAGAAAAAAGAACATTTAGGATTTTTTTGTGAATTCCATTAAATTTTACTGAGTTGTTCCATTGAAATAACAAAGAAAAAAGAAAATGTGTCAATATTTTACTTGGACCTTTTAGAACCATTTTTAAGACCAAAATGCTTTAATTTCTCATTCAAAAAGATTTTCATTTTGAGATTTCCCTTCATTTTATTTTAGATTTTTTTTAAAAAGTGATGAAGTCAAAATGTTTTTCTGTTGTTTTAATTCATTCTCATTGAATTATTTCATCTGATCCTCTGTTCTTCATGTTCCCCCCAGAGAAGACCTTAAATCAACAACACGGAAAGGAAGAAATAAACCTCCCCTGTTTCAGTTTGTTAAAAAAAAACAAACTTGTAGGTCACTTGAGATCATTTAAAAATATGTCTTTTGAAGCTAAACTGAGCTAACCCAGGAATTATTCTCATCATTCCAGTTTTATAGTCTCAGATAGGAGGGAGCACAGGGAATGTCTAACTGTACATCAGGCGTGCAGGGACAAAAACACAGGCTAGGAGAGATTGTACAGATAAATGAGGCTGTTTACTAAAGGCACATGGGCTCGGAGACAAATATTCTCCTTCCAAGTCCAAGCTCGTGTCTCTGCAAGGCAGTGTGCTGCACGCACGTTCGTAACAGGGTTGGGGCTGCCATCGGCACAGTGAGACACTGCTTGATTGCACTATGTAGACATGACCAAAAATGTACCTCAACTATTTTATCATCCAGCTAAAGCTCCCCTGAGTTCTGTAGGCTGTGGATTAGCAATGACCTTGTATGAGGACATTTCTAAATCAAAAGAGAAACAAAAGGTATGTACAAATCATCCTCGGTTATCTTCTTGTCATTCATTTCCTTTATGGTGGGTCTGTTCAGCTGTAGCCGCTGTACCTCCGGCTTCCTCTTTACTGCCTATATAACTGAGGCGTAAAATCAAGAGATTGCGTATGTCTACACTACAGTTATAGAAATGACTGCTGTGTGGTGTTGAGATACCCGCGCTGACTTTTAAGCAGCTACCTTTGACTACAGGAAGCAGTCTAGTCACCCTGGCATATCCTCAAATTAATTGCCCCTGTTGCTGTGGCTGCTCCTGCAACTGCTGTGTAGACAAATCCTGTCTTTTAGCAGTGGAAACGAATTAAGAGCCGTTCAAGCCCAGTCTTGATTCTGCCTCTTAAAATAGACTTTCAAGCTAATGAAACTGAAATTGTAATTTATTCTGTAGTTCGTTTTAACAGTAAATCACAACCTTTAAATATTCACTGTTAAACAAGGACTATTTGGAAAACCAGGTGTCAGAAAGTGACTTCTTATCTTTACTTCTAGGTAGAAGCCCTGTTAGCTGATTTTAAAGCAAATGAAAGTTATATTTTTTGAAACAAGAGTAAGCTCAGCTCCTGACTCTAAAGGGAGATGTCAGCTGTTGAATTTGCTCACAGCCCAGCTATTCATTTCAAGGACTGATTATTCAAACATACTTTTTCCATAGATATCCTGCCTGTCCTTTGTAATAAGAGTGAAAAGCAGAAATGTTTACGTTAACAAAACTACAAGCACAGCAAAATGATCAATGTGAGGTAAGAGAGAAAGAGTAGAAAATCGGGAAACTAGGTCATTCAGCATACATTAACATGGCCTTTTATTGGATAGAGTAATAGGGAATTTTGTGGAATGGCTACCCCTTGTACAAAAACAAAGATGATACGTTGGAAACAAAATCATTGTGGAGTTAATGTTTAGCTCCACAAAATACATTTTTGCAGATGGCTACTATTTTTTTCCAAGACACAAATACTTCACAATATTCTGTATGAAAAAAAATCATCTAATCTAAACAGTATCCACCTATCCTTACAAAAAAGTCATCCACACAGGAATGCACTGAGGTGGATCAGATAACCAACACTTAAGATGTATGTCTTTTAATGTGTGGTCCTGATTAAAAAAATATTGTTTTCTTATATGTGCCAAACATGAAAAAAAGTATGCACTCATAGCCTGACTTATAGACAGTTAAAATGAATAGAAATTTCATTCTAGAAATTTCAGTGGGTCATGGTTTGGAATTTTACTAATAAGAAACAACAGAAAAAAGACTCTTAACAGGAAATTTTAGCCTAAACATCTTGCTAATCTACCTCTCTGTTTCTCTCAAAGTTTCAATTCTGTTAAATCCCAATAGCAATCATTACTAAACTTGATTTTTGTTACTAAGCAAAATTTCACAGCTGACCTACAGAAGGAGATGTACTCTTACTTCCCCAATTCTATTTAAATAAAGAGCTGCATGGCAAGAAGAGTCTGACCTGCAGCAGTTCAGGGCCCAGTGGAATCAGTACAGTGGAACTTCAAAATCTTGCACTGTCATTAGTGACACCAACTGTCAAACTGTTGCATACTCGATAGAGTTTAAAGAGTATGTCTAATCCAAGGTGCAACTCCCATTCATTGAGGGAGACATTACAATGAAAATCAAGGGTAGGGTGTGATCCTAAACGGTTAAATGCAAGGTCATGTTCAAAAGTGAGACTTAAAATCCTGAGCCACTTAGGTCTCTGTAGAGCCAGGCCAAAATATCTTCCAGATATCCAGGCTCTTAATATTCCGCTCCCCAATCCTGAAAGGTATTCAGGCGCTTAATTCCCATTGAATCAAATCCTTCTGAAGCTCTGTGCATCCTGGCACCAGCTAGGACTGCAGGTCTGGGAGGACCCTGTTATCACAGGTACTGTGTCATCTCATTCCTTCCATAGTTTTACATAAACTTCCATCCGTACAGTTGAGATAATACCCCTTCCTGAGCTTTTTAAGTGTGTAAATACAAATTAAGAACTGAGAGACGCTCTGAGGGTATAGTAACAGAAGTTTTGTCAGTACAGTAAGTGGCATCTAATGCTTTTCCTGAGGATAGGCTACTGCGGGTGCTCCCGTTGGCTTCTGTGAAACTTGTGATAGTACAAGTTACTATTTTTCTCAGTGTGGGAAATGATGTGTGACCTTAAATTAAGAAGTGGTGGATAAATATACCAGAGGCTCTCAAAAGCAGATAGCTGTTAAAGGAGAATTGTACTTTCTACAAAATAAACAGAGAGACAGACAGGTAGACAGAACCAGAAGAAGACTATAACAGGCAATTTTCCTTCACAAAATTGTATAAGAAATCTCCAAAATATGCACCTTGATTATGGACTCCTTGGGACTAAGCAGAAAAAGGAAGTCAGACAAATAGAAAAATTATGTAGACAAGATTTTTGCTTGTCAAGAAATCCCCTTCTTTCTACAAATATTCTATGGTGAGTTTATGTAGACGTTAATGATGAGAAGCTTTTGTGAAACTTTCTCGTGGAATCACTGTCCCTTTCTTTAATGTCTTCCTTTCAAGGCCTATGAGGTCTACTCCTGCTTGCTTTTACTGCATTGCTCTTTTGCTCACGCAAATCATTTGTCTCTGATTTAAACAGAGGAAATAAGTGAGATTTGTTCTTTGTGAATATGACAGAAACCTTTAAAGATGAAATGCCTTTAGCTAATTTGGGATCTAGAGTCTCTGGGCTGGAAAGGGTAAATATGATGGCAACTGCTGAGCAATACCTCAGTCTTGACATGACCACCTCTTCTAGCAATTGCAGCAAAGAAACAATATGTTCTTTACCCTTCTAAGCAAACAGTTCTTCATTCTTTGTAGGAGATTCTGGTTACTAACTGTGTGCCCGAAGTAGCTAGGGTTTTCTTGCATGTAATTTAGTTTGTTTTATTTTACTTTTATTTTTTTGTATTGGTGCCTCGATGATTTTTTGCTCTTTATCCCAAAGCATTAGCTGGATATTTTCATCATGTAGGCTGGCTCATTTGTCTCTGTAGTTCTTCCATTCAATGCATGCTTCTGCTGGCTGGCACATAGCCCTTCAGCTAGCAGAACCAATTAACCTCCCTCTTTTTCTTTAAAAATAATATAAAAAAAAATTCCTCCCTTCTCTATTCTCACAATAGCCAAAGTACATATTCACAGCTATAAATATATCTCTTGGAAAACTATAAACATGTGCCATGAATTGGATTTATTTTGTCTTGGGAAATCACACAATATAAAACTACAATTTCTGACCTTTTCTTTGTTTTTCATTGTATTAGTTATTAGCATAAACTAACATTTATCCTCCCGCTAATATTTGAAGAGGTATTGGCATGTTCATGAATATGTAAGCTTGCCAAATAAATGATGAGCCAAAAGGACATGTCTTACCCATGCAGTCACTACAGTGCATCACAGGAAAACAAAATATCCTGCAGGTCAGAGGGGTGTTGCAGAATGAACACCAGCACCTCTGCTGAATACAATCAATCTCCTTGAAAGCACCAACATCAGCTCAGGAGAAAGTAGTTGCTCTGTCAAGGCAGGATTGATAAACAGTATATGAGCCACATGGTTTCTTCCAGTTGCAATACCTATGACAGGGATGGGTAGACATCCTTTAGTGACCAATGTAGTTGGCAAAAATCACCCCTTGTTCTGGCAAAAATCCCACCTAAACCCTAGATAAACCACATTTTGTTTTTATTTTTATAAAGGGAAGGGCTTGATTAAATTGTTTCTGTTTCTCCAGTGTATTTGTCAGCTGTAGTTTGGACTCCTTAATTAATAAACTGAAATACTTACAATCCCCTTTAAGGGATTATGAGAAATATTTGTGTTTCTTGACATGTTTCTGTCTTTATTATTTTATATACTGTATATAATATTTCTGTACTATCATTATTTTATTAATTTGTGAACTACCTTGAAAAAGGCTGTGATATCTACAGGCTACAGCCTGCAACAAACATGGTCAGGACTCCCACCAGCAGTCAGACCCATTCTTCCATTCATGGAGCTGTCTTTATTGCTTGCCTGAAAATGACTTCAGCTTTGTAAGCAGAGGTAGCACCTGAAGCATAGCTCTGATCCTGCCATGGAAAGACTGGATTGTGAATAGGAATCAGAGAGAAAACAGGACTATGGTATTTGGCTAGGTAGCCACTCTTCCATGCTTGAAATACCTATGATCTTTCCTAGGAAGGAAAACGTAAAAATCAGATGAAATAGGAAAGTATGACTGATTTTGCTACATTCAGTCCCTATTAAATCCATGTTTATTACTCATAGTGTAAAATGTGTGGCCTGACCCCAGTAATGTTCACTTCATTTTCTGTATATCAAGGTTCCAGTCACAGATCTTTGGAGCATTTCCATGGACTTCCCCATTCTGTACAACACTTACATAACTCCACCAAGTGCATTTATAGAAAATCCTTGCTGTCCATTTGATACCACATCATTACCACAGTTGCACACACTCTCATGTGTACTTATCTGTCCAACCAATGTCTCTGGCTAGCAGTACATTGGGAACATTGCCTTTTGGATCAGGGAAGGACAGGAGGATTTTTTTCACAACGTATGCTGTCGGTGCATGCTCTACCCAAACCTTCTTCAATCCTATTACAATATGCTGAGTATGACAGTATGCTACAAGGTGACTCTCTCTCCTTCTCCTACACAGTAAGGTTCCTGATAACCAGTAATTTCCACAGCAAGCAGCTCCTCCAGAATTTTGCTGAGGAGCATAGGCTGAAGTGTTGCAGCTTCCAAGGCAAACTCCCAATCAAAGCCATAAGAAGCAGCCATACGTGTTCCAGCTACAAGTACAGCCATGCTAACCCTTGTCACAGTATCATAGGACTCTGGCTTCTCCCTGTCCATAAGGGACCTCTGCCAATGAGCCCTGACTGCCTGTGTTGCTGGAAGCAAAGGGAAGAAGGAAGTGCAGCCTGCAGGGCTGTGAGAGGCAGCAGCACCTGTGCTGTGTTTGCTCATTGGTCTGCTCCAGCAGAGCACTGAAGAAAGCAGAGAGCACCCACCAGACCCTCAAGTCTAGGTCTCCTCTCTAACCTCTCTGCCTGTTCTCTGTCAGCTTATGAAAAATGCTTTATTTAAAGCTGTCTCCTCCCTGATATCTCCTGTTGCCTCCCAGAGAACTCTGCTTCCAGAGGTCTCCTACAGCACACAGGCTGACCATCAAGGGCTAAATAAACTTCTACAGTAGCTAACTGTTTTAAGGTGAGTGATTAAGGTAGTCCATAGTAATTGTACCCTGCATTTGTTATGGTACCTCCCATGAATTTTACATGGAGGTAATTCATCAAATACACTGCCTTTGGTCATAAGGGACTGGGGATAGTTCTGCATATAGACTGTGTAGGAGTACTGTATAAATTGCATTTGAAGATGATGTGGTCAGAACTGAAATATTTCCACCATGCTTACCGTGGGTTGCCTAAAGAAATTCAGCAGAAATGCCTCCTTTTCCCAGACCCCGAGTGCTTGAAATGTAGGAACAGTAAATAGTTGCATTACAGCAGAGAGATGTGACTGTTCTTGTTACTCTAAGACCTGTTTTTAAAGCTATTTCACCTCTCTGTGAATCTGATAGACCTTTTGGAGCAGTTTTAAACTAGCTGATTGTGTGATGGAGGGGGTTTGTTACAGACTTCAGAAAATGGGTCATTACCATCACGCTGTGGGGGAAGGGTGTAGAAGAGGAGAGAAACTGTTAAATAAGCTTTAGGGATAAAACCAGAATTAGTTGCTTTTGATCTGGCATAAAACAAAGTGTAGGTAACAGATTTCCTGGGAGGAGAGGTGTGGAATCAAGGAGCACTGATTATTTGTAGTGCCTACTGAGACAGAAGCAACTGCAGCATAAGAAACAAGCCCTGCTGTGCAGGTGTGAAATTGAGAAGTCGTACACCTCTAGAAATACATTGGATGCATCAGATGCTGCTGTGGCTGACATGATTTTGTATACATTAGTTTTGTAACCTTAGACAGTAGGTCAAGTACAGGCAGTACATAGTTCTCATTTTCAGTAAGCAGCTGACGTATTCTTTGCCTCAACAGATTGATTCAGTGATTTGCCACCACCTGTGATCCAAATGTGGCTGATCTTTCTGTCCCAGCCCCAAAGATCTGTGCTTGCTTCCCGTTCCTTGTGTTCTTCATAATGCTATCTCAGATCACAAGCTTCCCATTTCCCAGATAAAGAAGGAAGTGGCAACTAGTTCTGTGCTGAAATCAAAGGGGAAAAAAAACATGCAGGGGAAATGTGTTTCCCTTTTCATTTTAGCATGGATTTTTTTAAATCAAAATGTTAGTCCTTTCCAACCAGCTCTGTCAGTAATCAAAAAGGAAGAAACAACTATTTAAAATTTGGTTATTCCCTTTTCATCTCTTTTCCTCCACTACTTTTTAAATATTATTAATAGTATTTGGCAATTCAAGAGACAGCCTGGGTGGTGATACAGAGGAATTTCCAGCTCCTCTCAGTGGGGGTTGGTTGTGTGAGCCGGCTACCCTCATCTGGGCTTTCTGTCAGCCCAGCTTCGAGAAGTGCAGTCAGGCACGTTCTGCCAGATCAGGCAATAGTTAAGACTGAGTGCAGGCTTGGCCCCACTGATGTCTTTGTCAAAACCCCCACTGTGTTTGATAGGGCTTCAGTTTCCCACTTTGCCTAGCGCCAGGAATGATACCTCTGGAAGAACAAAGATCTGTTAAGGAGACGGTGCTGACATCAGCCAGATCACTGCACTGATTGGCCCTGTTAGGGAAAACATATATGTCCATATGGAGCAGCCTTACGAAGAAATGCAGATCAAGTCCGGGAGCATGAAACACGGGGCTTATTGACAAGTAACCATTTCCCCAGATAAGCAGATGAACTTGGCTTTATATAGGCCACTTAAAATGTCCGTGATTTCTTCCACCTCCCCCAGGGAAACAGATGTAAACCACTGGAAATCAAAACTAATTGGCAAGATGTGTGTTCAGCAGGAACAACAGCCAAAGAGCGGGGAGCATTATGATACTATGAGAAGTACAAGAATAGCATCAGCAGAACAACCACCTCCAGGTTTATCTTCTGGCATGGTTCTCTTCCATTAATTGTCTTCCTTCCTGCATGGCAGGAATTTGCCAGCAAAGGAACAGAGGCAAAAGCTCCGGCTTACTATGAAATATTTAGTAGTTATCACAGTTTTTATTATGTAACATCTAGCCACTTCTTGCTCGGTCACAAAGCCTCCTACAAGGCAAGCAAAAAATGATCAGGTTTTACGCCTCCTAGGGTGTCCTATTAATTAATAGGTGTATGCAAAAGCTCTCTTTAGACTAGGAAAAAACAGCCATTCTAATTCGCTGGTTTGTGCCTACCTACAGCACAATTTCTGTTTTGTCTCACTGCTACTTTCACCACTGTCTGCATATTGCACATCTTTCTTTCCTTAACCTCAGCATGCTCTGTCTGCCATTGAAGCAGAAATACATTGAAGTGCTCCTTTTTAACCACTGAATGCTTCAATTGCTTTCCTTCCACCTTTCTTGTAGTATTTCCTTGCACTGGAAATACTCCTCCTACTGGTCCTTTGATGGATTACATATCACTGTGCACACAGTAGAGTGTGGTAAGGCTGAATCTTGCTTAGTGTGTGTTGTATAATTCCACAGAGCTGGTGCAGAGCCCTGCCTCTCATTCCAGTACTGTTCTGTAGTTGCTTAGTGTATGTGTAAATGACTACAGGGAGCTCAGAGTAAAGGTGGACCCTGTGTGTGTAATTGCTGATACCAGTTTTTACTTTCAAACCAAAAATATAGAGAGCTTGTTCAAAAAATCTAGTCTTGGGTGGGGGGGAGCCTTTCTAGGCTTGCCTGTGCCTGGCCCTCCATATAACTGGCAGGATAGAAAACACCCTTTTTGAGCAGAATCTGCTTCAATTCACAGAAAATCTTGGTAACTGAATTCTGTTACCATCCCTAACTTCACCGCTTCTGTTAGCTGAGCATTGCTCATAGTAGTGTGTCACCTGCTTGTGAAGGCTGAGCCTCACACAGAGGAATGAAACCTTCCAGTTCAGAAGAGTGAGATGCTAGGGAGGACACTGGACCTCAGCATGGGGACTGAAAGAAGTGGGAGGATACTCCCCAAGTTGGTCCTTGGGCAACAGATAAGCAGTAAATCCTCTTCATTTCCAGATCCGTGGGAACAGACAAGAGGAGTGGGGGTCAAATGTGAGTAAAGGACAAGGAATGAAGAATTACAGGGCTGATATGCAACTGTTTTTTAAGAATATAGAAAAAAATAGATTAAGACTTCAGACTGCATAGGCCATGCAAAGAGAGGCACTGCTGTATACTCTGTAAAGTGTAATAAGGCAAACTTCAGTATGATTCAGTCCATTCTTAAAGAAATGTGGTACCACAGAAATTAAGATGAATTGGAAGCTTATTACAAGTTCGTTCCCAAAACATCATCGCACTTCTGCTTAACATAGGATTTAAATGTCTGGCAGTCTCCTTTCATCCCAGCAGTTCACAGCAGGCAAAGTTTCATCTTGCAAATGCTGTCATCGCAACTGGCAGCCTTGCTGACCATCTCATCAGAGAGGCCAAGGACTCTGCGATGTTGTGTTAGTTTAAATGGAATAAATTGGCCTAAAGAGTCAAAGGCATTAGCACAACCCTGTCACTGTACACTTAAACAAGGCTCGGGGTTTTGAGCACAGAGACTTCAGCTGAATCCCGTGGCAAAAACCACCATTAAAAGTCTTAACTTTCATTAGAGATTCAGAAAAATGAGGAAAACATCCTTATTCCCTTAACCCTTTCATTTTAGAGCTTTATTTAGAGGAACAGAAAGCAAATCTGTCTTAAATGAGATGAAAAATAGCACTAACTGTGGCGTTGGAAGAAAAACAAGTTATTCGAGATGATCTAGACCTTGCCCTTTGCCCTTGAAGTCCAACCTCAGTTCCTTGAAAACACATGCATTTACGCAGTAAATGGAGTTTCTGCTGCTGACTCTTCCTTGTGCTTCTCAAGCCCTCCAATGGGTGAGGAGAAGGAAAATCTGAAGCCTGCCACAACCCAGTAAGCTTGAAATCCTTCTGTACTGTTTAACACACAGCTGTTAATGGCTTCATTGCTTACAGTCTCAACAGTACTGCAAAGGATTCATTTGGCCAGATAGTCAAAACTGAAGGCAAAGGAGAAAAACTGAGATGAAAAAGTGAACAAGACACACAGTGGGAACTAGTCTCCTATTCCAGGTGGAGGCTTGAGAACCAGCAATGCTCCTCCCTTATTCTGCTCGGGATGCTTTCAGGGGGAGGACAGCCAAGGCCCAGGGTGGGTCTCAGAGTAGTGGCGATGCAGCTCTGATGACAGAAGTGGTGTCTTTCCGGGTGATACTGCTTCCTGCCTGAACTGCTAGTCAGGAGAACCATTGACTTGGGCTCAGCCCAAGTATTGCTTTGTTCACCAAATACATTCATCTTCTGACAAGTGAGTTTTGATTCTGTTTGTCTTTGTTCCTCAGATAGTATCTAAGGCCATGCTTAAGTTTTGTCAGTGTTCTTGTTTGGACCCGTTCTGTTTCTCTTTTCCTAAAGTATCCTAGCATCACTACATGTATGTATGTAACAGGCTGATCTGGACTTCATTTACCTTAAATATCTTAATGCACCACTGGAAGAAGTGAACCTGCAGACTGAACAGTTCTCTGACTTATGGATCTAACTGAGCGAAGTCATAAAACAATATAGGAAAAAATATGCTAAATTTTTTTGGACACTAACATAACTTAATTTGCGAAGTCATCTATTGCGATGATGCTACAAGTCTTTGTTGTGGTAGGTGTCATACAGATGTAGAGTACAAACCTAGCCTGCAGATATTTGATAATGTAATCATAATAATAATAACTTAAAGTTGCCAATGGCAAGCTTGCTTCCCTTTCCATTTAGTTACTTTAAATACATCTTGCAAAGCAGTGGCTGTGTGTCCTCTGAAGCACCAACATCAGCTCAGCTGATAGGTGGTTTAGATGGATGACCTGCAAATGCCCAACAGCTACTTTACAGTGAAAAGGAGTATTTAAAAGAAAGGAAATATAACTGCCCATGCAGGGCTTCCATAAACACTCTCTGCCATGTTTCACTGCAATGTACCAGGCAACTCTTGCATGCTGTTAGCCACAGAGAGATCTCAATATGGCACCAAAATAAGGAAAGCTGTAGAGCTCTTTGAACAGCAAGATCATGCTCTGGAAAAAACAAAATGTGCAAGTCAAAGGACAAAAATAAACCTCCTCACACCTGCAAGGTGAAATGTAAAGCATGGTGCACAGTTCTGCACACCTATCTTTGTAGTCACCCAGCTTGCCTGGCTGCCCCCAGTTATCCTGGTGCTGTTCTTAGCTCCTGCAAGGACTCATGAATAGCAGGGGGGAATGAGGAAACTTCTCCAGGCCTGCAAGGGTTAAAAGCCATTAAGACTCAAGGAGTGTTTTCCTACTATGGTGGGTTCCTAGCGACAAGAGCCATTTTAAATGTAAAGTTAATTCCATATTACCAAATAAATTAAAGAAGTTTACTTGAACTTTAAAAGGGAGAAATATAACGTGAGACTATCTCCACATGCAATCTGCGCTCTTTCCCACGCAAAGGCAGTGGGAGCTCTCCTGAGCGCATTAATAAGCGCTTCCCTGCAAGGCATTGTTCTGCAAGGAGGGGGCAAAGACTGCTCTCTAAACAGGAATGGTAAAAATGTAGCAATGCAAGCAAATGCTCATGAGTAAACAACATACATACTTGAGCTTTGTGGTGGACTTGAATTATAAAATAACAAAGGCATCAGTCTGTGTGCTTTCTGGATCTTCACCCACCACCTGGTAGATCTCAAGAGTGGGCAGTGAAGCATTTCCTAGAGCTCAGGGATGGTGCCAGACTTGAAGATGCTGGAGCAAATTCTCCATATCTGCCTTCCCAGTTGAAAGAGCAGAGCCAGGGTCCGGTTACCAACTAGAGCATTCAGAGGAGCCTAGGTGCTGCAGATGCAATGACAGCGCTTGCTAAATGCATTAATTCCCTGAACCTGAACTGCAACTGTACAGCAACGGGAGCAGAGTGGGCACTGCACAACTGAGACAGAGAAATGAGGCCAAACTATTTGGAGACCTTTATGACTCAAATACACCGTTCCACAAAACAGAAGTTGGAGCTACTCTGGTCATTATATGGAAACATGCTGGCCATGTAGAATTTCCTTTATAGTCAGAACTTGATATCTTTTTATTATTATTATTATTATTATTCGTTCTTTGGTGCTGTATAATACTACACCAAGCTGTTGGGAGCAACTTTATTGCCACTGAGTTTCCACTACATTTCAGTTGTGGATGAACCACTCCTGTGTTAGAAAACAGCTTTCCTCTTCTCAAACTGTTTAGTGTAAACAAGACTTTTTGCAAGTATGTGATGTCGTTTAATTGAGGTAAAGTACTGTCTAATTGCATAGATCATGCACAAGAAATAACAGTAGCAAAATTACAAGATAGAATTTTTAAGGTTTTTTTTGTTGTTGTTTTTTAATTTTGCTGTGAACAAAATGTTTTACACTGATGAGATTTTAATTAGACACAGTTCACATTAGCTAAGATTAGGAGCTGGATTACATCTCCTGCATTTTTGAAACATTATATGATGATGAAAAGGATAAGTGAAAAGGAAGAATTAACACAAAAAGTTTCACTGCATCTAGGAAAATGCTAAACAACATTTGAGCAAAGATAACTGCCTTCCTTCCACCCCTGCTGATGTCTGGGTTTATCAGCAGGAAATGAGAGTGTTTATGTATTGGGAGATATTTGTTTTAAATATTTATAGGGTGCAAACTCCTTAGGCATTTACAGGAGGCTTTGTGAATTCATCATGATGTTTCTACACAGACTATACTTTACTATACTTTATTATAGTTTAGTGAATTTTTTTGGCATCATGCAAAAAAATCCCTGGCCAGCCTCTGCATTAACCTTACTTTGCTGTCTGGATTAAGAGGAGCAGGAAAGGCAATGACACAGTTACAGATAAATGGATGTTGCCTGGAATGCAGAGAAATCTCAATATAAAGCAATGTTCAGAAGGTGGAATTACAACACTGGCACTCCTAGCGTTTCATTCTTCCCTGTACCTCACACTCATGCACAAACAAGTGTACGGAAATGTGAGCCAGAGTGTTTCAGCAAAGATGAGTTTCTGAGTACCCGGTGATAAGACAGGCAGTAAGAATAGGCCGTGTCCTGTGAATAATCATGAATATATAGGAGTTCCCTTCTCTTGCTTCTCTCCATCCTTTGCCCTCAGATGTGTGTTCACCTTCTGCAGCCTAAAAGAGCCACATGGAACAGTGGGAGTTTTAGAAGTTTAAAGATAAGCATGTCAGCACCTTGGGGTACAAGGCAGATATTCTGGAGCATGTCCTCTAGGTTAAGGGAAGCCCATTTTGTAGTGCTTTGGGGTTAGTTTCTTGGGGGTAGAGGAATCACGTGGCCTTCATTCCCCTCATCTAAGTAACAGTGTGTGATGAAGCACAACAGATGAAATTTCTTTTCTTTTTTGTCTCCAGAGACAAACGAGGGAAAGTTAGCGAGTGTATTCTTCATTGCCATAGCTCATAGCGACATAAGTGCAGTAGGGCTTTATCTACGTTTCCTGGATCCTCTGCCACCTCTTCACCTGTAAAGCAACTTCTGAGCCAAAGATAGTTTTTTGTCTTCATGGAGCCCTGTTTTGTGGAAATTTGTGCTGGGAAGCACTTTAGCAAGAGTCAGATACACTCTCCCATTTGGCACATTGGTATCAGTGATATTTGGGATTCAGAACTCTAAAATATTCATAGACCTCCTTGCACAACACCTTTGCCATAGGCATGCTAAACATGCTAACTAGAGATACATAACCTGACTGGAAAGGCTGTGCTTTGTGCCCACAGCTGATGAGCAGAATTGGTATTTTGGCTGCCAGCTCTCCAGTCCCATCTGTTAGGATGTAGTTTTTGTGGGTTAGATGTTGGTCAGACCCTTGTCCCTAGTCCATGGATGCCAGGTACTAAAAGGCTTAGGCAGGTCAGTTTGATTCCAAACTTGCAGTTATCACATACAGAGAGCAGCAGGAGGGGTATGAGTTGGGATGGCTTTTAACCAACACAGAATGCAAGGCTTCATTAATTAGAAGCTTTATTAATTAGGAAAGTGTTTTCATTAAGTCACAGGGTTCTGAATGCACGTGCTCTTTTTAACTTTAATTGTTGACTGGAAAGAATTTCAAGTGAGATTGTAATTAGCCACACTTCCGTTCTGTGTGCCTTCATACACTCTACCACACCTGTTGACATCAAAATTCCAAAAAAACTTTTCTAAACAAGACAATAGTCAAATAACAGATGACAGGAAGGCATGCAGATCGTAAGGCTTGTAGATGCCAAAAAGACAGATTGTATCCAGCAGGCACACTGAAAAATATTCAGCAAGCCACTTGGTTTCTCTAAGTTTGTCACAGTAAAGGACTGCTTGCAGGCAGCCCTACTGCATCCACTGACACCTTCAGATAAACTACAAATGGAATTAATCAGATGAGACATAATTTGGAGCCTGCCAGTCAAACAGGAATAATTCCAACTGGCCAACCTTAGGGTGTGCAAAGCCCTTGTACCAAGGACATCACAAAATCTTACTTCCCTGTTAAGTTTATTGCAATATCACCCAGAGGTCCCACCTGAGAGCAGGACCTTGCCATACTGCACACTGTGCAAACACAGCCCCTGCAATCATACAGCAGATATCTATATGAATGAGGCTGACAGTGCCCAGGCACAGAGACAGAGGACAGCAGACAGCCACGCGTTCCACAAAGGGAGGAGATTGCTTAGTAGCTCTGAACACAGTGCAGTAACTGTTAATTTTGAGATCTGCCTCATTCTGTTTGCTAGCTAATGGTACCATAAGGAAGTGGGATTTATCATAATTATGTTTTTCACACTGAGGAAAGAGACCTGAAGGTAATTCCTAACTTCAGTGATATCTGCTGAGTTCACGTAAGGCTTGGGATTATCTATGACTGTTTTGCACCTCTTGTCGCTGGGCTTTATCACTGCAATGTCAATTTGAGCCAAGTTCCCTAGTACAGAGATTGCTCTGAGTTAGCATGAACCTCTCTAACGATGGTACGGTTACTGGTGCCTTTCATTCCAGAGAGTAAAAACAATTGGGGGAAAGGCATAACTCTCATCTATGCTTCCTCCTAAGACCGACCCCTGGACTTTTGCTAAGAACTCAGTTCAGAAAAAGCCCAAAGCACTTCTAAAGAAATGGGACAATGTTTGAAGGCTTAAGTCACCATTTACTGCTTTTTATTTCCTTTCCCCCATCTCAAAGTCTTTTGCCTCCCTAAAAAAAAAAAAACCTTTACCACACAGTATATCTTATCTTAGCTCAGGGATGTAAACAGTTTTCCTCTTGGAAAAAACTCTTGAGGACAAACAGGGTAGGACATGGCAGGAAATAGAGCTACTGGTGGTCTCAGCGCCATAGGAAAAAGTAGGGTTTTTTTCATTTCTGACTTATAGTGCAATTATAAAAGTACTCCCAGACATCAGCTGAGATCATCCTCTTGAGCCCATTGTAACTTTGATTCACTTAGGTTGTAAAAGAATAAATAAATAAAAGTAACCAAACAGGCAATAACAGAGTGCACAACCCCATAATCTGTTGTTTCATTAATGCAAGATGTAAATGCTTCTCTTAATCTTTCTGAGTCTAGGAGTGCGGGGTGGTGTATCATGATGACAAAGCAGGGTTACTGGAGGGACACTCTGTACACCCTTTTTAACTCAAACGCATTCAGTGCCATTGAACAAAGAGCTTTTAATTTATCTCATATGCAAAGCACTGAATATATTGCTTGTTTAATCATGTTGATGTGGATAGTATGATTACTCAGAGCTGCAACTTCTGCTCACCAACAGCTCGACTTCAGATCACATTAAAAGCAAAATAAGGAGGTTGATTCCAAAATGTATTGTGATGTGAGGCTCATATTCGTAGCTGGGCTGGTTGCCGAGCTGAGAGACTTGGAGTGCCCCGAGTTCCCGCTGAAGTCGGGAAGGAAAGCCGTGAGGAGGTGCTGAGCTCTATCCGAGGCCACTGCTCTGAGGTCCTGGTTCGCGTCAGTTGTGAGCACAGGGAACAGGCGCTCAGTCACATCCGTGGCACGGTGCTGCTCGTCGGCATAGGTGCTTCCCAGGTATGGCATTTGCAGAAATAAGTAGGCTCAGCATCTCTGGAGATCAGGCATCTTCTCTGAGTATTTGGGAAGGTCATTATAAGTGTGGATAATGGATGAAGCCACACTGAACATTCTGCCTCCAGATGTACATATAAATTGCACTGGGCTTAATGCAGCTTCATAAGCACATAGCAGAGCAGGGTATTTATAATACCTGTCTCCTGATATATAAGCACTTGTCTATCTTACTTTAAGCGCTGAACAAGCCAGCTGCAGGCCCTCCAGTGAAGCCAGGTTACTGGGAGTCTTGTCATTGCATCCTCAGTGGGAAGCACTGGGAATTCTCTCTGCCAAAGCAAGGAGTTTGCTGATTTCTGTGCAAGATGCGTATCCTGATCTAGTACCAGCGTTTGGCCCTGCGCAGGCTAAATTTGGTTATGAATTTAAAATATTTAAGAACTTGAATGTATTTTTATTTACAGAAAGTTAGCTCCCTGCATCTCTTATACTTCAGCTATTGCACTACTTTGGAAAGAAAAAATGTAATTATGCAGTGCTGAATGCAGGTTGCTCATACATAACCTGTTGCATCCCATAAAAAATAATTGTATTAGAATTGATTTTTGTCCTGCCTCTTCCCTCCAGGCAAATTCAGTCCATTTCCCAATCCAGTATGTCAATCATTATAACAATCATTTCCAGATCATTTGAAACACTGCTGCATCCATGCCATGGGAAAAGGAGGAAAATCTTAGAGGTTTTCACAGTTGCTACAGAGCTTTTCCCAGTTTTCTGCTTTCTAGACCCTAGTCCATCAAGGAGTCTGGGAGAGTCCCTGAATTTGAGTTCAGCACCACTAATGATAATGTTGCTCTGCATGGATATAGGACCTAACTGCAAATTCCCACATGTGCATGTGCTCATTACATACAAACCCATCTTTCTTCACAGCTGGAAGGACTGCAGTGTGAATCTCTGCAGCTGGTCCCTACGTAGTACAAGCAGTCCCAACAAGCGGTCAGAGCTGTGAGGCATTGTCTTAGAAGTACAAATGGCAGTATACGTTTTTTACTTCAAGAAATCCAGTTCACGTGCCATTGTATTTCAAACCATTTTACTCTCTTTTGTTAACCTAGAGGGAGTTTAACATCACTGAATGTCTATACAGAGTCACTTGCTCTTCTGAAGTTGCTCCAATGTTTTGAGATGTTCTTTAACTTGCATTTTTAAGTTAGATGTTCATATGATCTTCTTCTGTAACAGAAATCTCTCATTAATTATATGAGTGAGAGATCAAGTCTTTTACTTTGAACTATGGCATCAGCTCACTTAAGATTTAATTTTATATATGTCACTGCCTTTAAAATCAATTAAGGAACAAGAGCTCAGATGATTTTTAGTGCCAGCTTGTTAATGTTTGAGGCATGGATGTGTGATACTGAAATTCAGTCAGTGTCTTATATCTACTTTGGTAAGTTCTGAAAAAAAGGCTGTGTACTTCCCAAATACCTGGCTTGCCTGTAGTCTGGTTTAGGCGGTAGGCTAACTCTGTGTGATTTGCAGAGGTGCAGTAGTGACATAGTAATATGAATTAATAAGTATTGCCCAATACTGTAATATCATTTCTAGGTGTCATATGTTCAAAAGCTGCATTTCCAGGAATGATTAAAAATGTGACACTGCCAGCAAGTTAAAAGGCAGCTTAAATACCCGTTCACATCTACAGTGTCTGCAGCTCAGCATTCATCACATCAGTGTATTTAAACTTCATTCTGCAGCTTTGGCCCAGCTATGGTTGACTTGAATTAAGTTTTAATTAGCTCAGAAACAGGGATTATAGGGTTTTGGACATGAAAACATATCTTTTTAATGTTATATGTTCAGTGTATGCAAACTTACTTACACCACTTGGGGAAGCAAAATTTAAGTAAGTGCCAAGGCAAAGGTCTCAAAGTTCTAGACTTAAACTTTTAGTTGTAGTTGAAGCTATTTAAGGTGGGATAGAGGAGAGTCCATGAATACTAATACAGGCTCTACAATTTGACATATGATAAAACAGAAGACAATTTTTCCTTTATTTGCCAGAAGTTTTATTGCTGTCTGAAAGTACAAGCAAGAAAATATTCAAACGTCTTTAGGCTAAGTTATCTCCTTTTCATCTTCCTTTTCCTTCGTAACTCGTTAAGTTGCTTTTATGAGGCCATAAAATGTATACATGTGTGACAGCTTGGGGTTTCATTATAAGACTTGGACAAAAAATGGTAATCAAGCAAATTCTTAAAGGGCTATTTAAAAATGTGTATGAAATGGGATTCATGAAATTAACTGGATTTGTATTTGTCTCAGTTTTACTGTCCAGATAAGTTTTCCGATTTCTGTTTTTGAAGGTGAAAAGTTTGGGTTTTCTATTGCCTCACCTTTGTCATTGTAGTCACAAGGGAGCCAGATCCCATAAATTTATTTTATCGCAACTAATTTTATGCTTAACTACTGGCAGGTAACACTTCATGTGTTATGCAGTAATAAAAACAACTTTAATTATGTAGCAGGGGACTATGTTTCTTTATTTTTAGAATAGTTTTATTCCTACTATTTCCACAGAATTGCTTCCAGGAAAGGCACTACTTAGTTTTTTTCTCTTTTTCCATTTTTTTCTTCTTCTTTTTTTTTTTTTAATTTCTTTCCCTTGCTTCTAGACTTTGACTCAAGATTCTTTTTATAGAGCAAGCAAAGGAAAGCACTGGCATTCTATTTTGAGTATCATTAAAATGTGTATAAATGGAGTACTGAACAAAATGTGACAGTAATGGCAGACCAAATTCACAAGTTTTGCTGTTTTACGCTGCAGTCCCTGCTCCTGTGCAATTAAAAAGCGCAATAGATAATGCTGGGTGACATATACTAAATAAACATTTCCATGTGTTTCTTTGAATTCTAACATGATTCCCTCCCTTTTAAATGTACGGTTAGGGAATATTAGTTATCAGTGTACTTTGTGGAAGTATTATGCCAAAAATGTATGTAAAATTCAATTATGTTTAATGTAGGCCACAGTCTTAAAAGATATTTAGATGCTGAACTTTGAGGATCTTGGCCCTAGGCACATTGCAGGATGTACACACATGAATAATAATAGCACTAGTCAGATTTCTAAAGTTACTGCACGGTGGAACATATGCAGGATCAGGAGCTACTCCTGCTAAAATTAATGAAAATATGCATTAGGACAATGGTCATAAATAGAGAATGGCAAATACAGCACCACTGTAATTGCCTTATTTGGAAAATAGCTTTCAGCTTTCCCAGCGTTTTCAACAATAATAATTAAACAAAAGACAATTTAACACTTTGAATTCCTAGGTCCTTGCTTCTTTTGCTTCTTCAGACTATGTGACGGACTGAACTGGTCATATACGGGTCGAAAGTTACAGCCTTAAGTTTGAAGGGACTTTCTGCATCTCTGCGATTTTTCTTTTTTAATTTATCATTATTTTGAGTGCGTGTGTGATTATTAAAGATAGAAAACTGATAGCCTGGGGTTTCTCCTCGTTCTTATCCTCAGAGCAGGTAAAGTATATGCAACAGTCATGCAAGCTTTCCAACTTTTCAGACCTAATTAACCAGAATCAGCTTACCAAAAAAAAAACCACAAAAATCCCCAAACCCAATCAAACTATGTGTATTATGAGAGCCAGCTATCCTCTTGTAAATATGATTAACTTGCACATAGTCAATGACTTACCTTCTACTAGCTAAGGATCTGCACAGAAGTGTTTATATAGAATAGCATCCAGTGCTGCTAATTAGAATTAGATTTTAATTGTCATGACGGTGTGCTTGAAACAGGCTAACTTACCCCTCCTTCAGGCAGTGAAATCAGCTTCCAACCCTTTCTTCCTATGATTTCTGAGGAATAAATGATTTCTGTTTAATGTCTAGCTAAGATACATACAGAACAAGCATGACCTGAGCAGTTCAGAAGTACAAAACCTTTTGGCTTTAAACTAAAAATGTTCTTCCTCAAGTTCCCAAACTCTTGCCAGTGTTAATTCTTGGTGTCGTGCCTGGTGGCAGTCTATGACTAATAAACGACAGTAGCTCTGTCCCTTGTCTCTCTCTGGAGGTAGCCCATGAAGTTCCAGTAGACACTGTAAAAAAACTTTCTCTGCGGGCTCTTCTCTAACGGAAATGGGGCTTGTCCCAAAGGCTATTTCATATAGGTTCATCAGATCTTATCCTCTACAGAAGTAAATGACGAGGACTGCTCATGTGAGTTGGTATTTGCAGAACTGGACAGCTTCCTTTGCTGTCAATTTATAGCGGTGTCCGCAGAGAGGCGGTTGAACAGGCTACTAGCAATCCTCTAAGCCAGTATTTCTCAGTCCGCCGCAGTTCCCAAAGGGACTGTGGAAAGGTTGAAAGGGGCTTGTGAAGAGTTAGGGAAAAGCAGTGCTGGTAGGCAACTCACTTCTTTGACACTGGGAGAGCGAGGAGCGGTTGTTGTTACCGGCCGCAAGTATTTACGCTGGCCCAGGAGCTCCCAGCAGCCTGCCTTCCCGGAAGCAGCTGAGTTACTGTAGGGCAAGGGAGTGAATGTCTCCACAGGGGATCAAGAGTGACAACTGGTTTTTGCCCCACCTTCCTGAAAAAAATCCTGAGATTATGCTGAGATTGTGTCTGTCAGGGGACCCGCAAAGAAAGATAAGGCACATGGAGCTCATATCTTTAAAAATGTCTGAGAAAAATACTGTAAGTCATCTGCATATGTTTTAGGTACTTTCCCAAAACTTTCCCGAAACGTTCCTATTGTTGGACTGGGTTACGAATGTTTAAGCAAGCTTTGTAGAAACCTGACCGTGCAGGCCGAACCACCCTTAGTAAATATTGTTGTATTAATTTTTTTGAGTTTTTTTTCCCCCCCAATTTCTATACAAGAGTTCATTTTTCAATTGCCTAGTGAATTCCTCTTGAATGTATGCTCTGTGTACAGAATCCATCAGCCAAAACAGTGCTCGTGCCAGCAGCAGCCTCAGAGTGTACAACTAATAGAATTACCATCAACAAAAGGCATATGGAATTCCTTAAGCTTGTGAACGCTTACTTTCCCGCCAGAGGTATACTGTAGTTAGTAAGAGTACTAGCAGGAGACTTCAGAGTTGTAAAGAATATTTGTTTCAGTAGCAGATGTAATTAAAGGAATCATTCTTTGGTTTAATGTTCACCTTTGGCACAAATTCCATTGTAGTTTAAATGCAGAAGGACATAAATATTGTACATGAGGAGAATAGCATCTCTATTTACAGACCAGCTGAATTAAAAACCACAAGCAGTTAGGTGGTCCAGATGAAAACTATTATAGTGAGAGGTGAAAACCATACCAAATACTGTGGCCCTGACTTTCAAGAAATGCACACACTCACAGTGTTTCGTAGCAGATTGGCCGTGCAACTGCATTGCTAGTGCCCACACCACCTTTAATAGCTGTACAAGGAGTTTGTTCACTGACAAAGTAATGTGTGCTGAAGTTCTCAGGAAACCAGTAACAGAAAAAGCTTGGAAGATTTGTTTTCATATTTTTCATAGATTTTAAGATGACTCTAGACCAATATTATTTCTCTTCTTTGTTATTTTTCTTCCAGTTGTTTTCAGTTTATGTCTCTCAATACCAATCACCTTCACCTTGTATTAATACTTAAAAGGAGAAGGGAAAAAAAGGGCAGCTCAGCTTCTGTTTCCATCACCAGCTGTGTCTATTTATCAGTGCTTCCAAAGGAATCAGCTAGAAGCCATGGTCTAAAAATGTCTTTTTCCTCCTATCATAAATCCACAAATTTGCACAGAATTGTTAATTATGCCGCTCAGCAGCAGAGAATAAGGATGACATCAGGCTGATACCCAAGCAAACCCTATCAGCTTTGGCCTTGCAGCTTTTCCACAGAACTCTAAAACTTTAGTGGTCTTCCAAGCTTAAAAGTTTGTTTCCATAATTTGGATGCAAAGAACCACATAAATGATCTGCTATTCTCAAACTTGTTTACATGGTCACATTTGGATGTCTCTAATCATCTTTTCTCCAAAACTGCTGGTCCAAAGCAAGGCATTTGTCTAAACATGTTATCAGTAACTTCAGCTAAATGGAAAACTGAAAAACTCCTTTATTCTGGGGCAGAGATCTGCACTGCGGTGTAATGTCCCAGTGTAGAACAATGTTATTAAGTCCAGACTAGATCTGAGCCTGATTCTGCTCCAATGCACCACACTGTTTAGAACTTTTCTGCAACACAAAGTTTTACTGACAGTTTGGAGAAGGACAAATGATGAATGCTGGAGCATTCTGGAGCGTGCTGGAGTAAGGAATAAACAGATCTTACTCATACATTATGGAACTGTTGATGTGTGTACTAATTCTGGGAAAAAACAGCTAGGCGAATAAACATGATATTGAATGTAGACTTGCCTCTTGAGCCTAAGACTGTTATCACTGGAGATCTTAATTCTTTTGTAAACACCAGGAACACATGGTACTCCTAGGGCA
Organism: Apteryx mantelli; assembly: GCF_036417845.1. Taxonomy (NCBI): domain Eukaryota; kingdom Metazoa; phylum Chordata; class Aves; order Apterygiformes; family Apterygidae; genus Apteryx; species Apteryx mantelli. Next base: position 15,650,206 of record NC_089982.1, on the reverse strand, counting down.
GAAGAATGTCCTTAGAAGGGCAATGAAAGGTCTGGGCCTGTCCCAAAATGGGGCAAGACTGTGCTCCTTTTTGAAGCTCCCCCAGACACAAAGAACTGGTTGCTAGACAAAGTCACAGAGCTACCTTCTACCACGCAGTCAAAGGCAGTCAAACTTATAATGTGTACTGCTGTGTAAACCACTAGTGTCCTAGCATCGCTGCAGAAGGGAATGCGAGTAGGTGACTGCTGAGGACAGTGAGCCAAAGGCTGTGCCGTTAGGACACTTCTGAACACCCCTTAGAGCTGAGACCTCTGGGAATCGCGTTGTGGATTCCCTGCCTGAAATGCTGTGACGACTGCTGTGATGTCCAGCTGATGGCCTTCCCTTTGGGGAGGATAAAGCAGAACAGGGCCATAGCGCAAGCTGCGTTGCTGGGAGGATGATTTTCCATGATGGGAAAGTAAGGAAGCATGACTCTCAGAGGGAGCAAGAATTCCTTGAGGTAAAAGTAAATTTAAGTGGAAGCAAAATTCTTTCTGAGGGAAAAAACAAAAGGGAAAATTGGCTAAAGATAAGGAGAACTAATTTGCTTTCCGCTTATGGTAGGATTTTGACAATTCCTAAAATGTTACAAGTATAGAGAGGAAGAAAAGTCATGAATCCTATTCCTGGTTTGTAACTGTGCCTCTTATCCTAGTTAGGATCATATTATTAATCTGATTCTTCTGAAAGAAGGTGTTGCTGCTGATATATATAGTGTCTTGCTACTTTACAGTGTTCCATCCTCTGCAGTCCTCCCACGTGCTCATCCTTCTAAACTGAAATCAGTTCTTCATTTTTATTCTAAAGTAACAAATCTTATCAATTAAAAATTCAAAGGATTAAAAAGTCAGGCAGCAGCCTCCAAAATGCTGGTCTTGCTCCATTCCATTTTATGCCTTCCTCTTTGAGGGGTGTTTGAGAGCACGTACAGCAGGCAGAGAGCATCGGAGCTCTCCAGTCATTGGCAAACTTATCCTCACACTCTGTGAATTTTGAGACCTTCCTGTAATGTGCTATGTCCTGTCTCTCACATGTCTACTCTCTTCCATCCTATGCCTTTCATCTTGGTCACTCTGCTCATGGCTTCATAAAACTTGTTTTTTCAAAGGACCATTAAGCAAGCAGGAATCATTGCTATTTGGAGCAACTTAATTCCAGAGAAACCCAGTGAGTCCCCAAGCAAGCCTATTATGCTCCAATTCTGTTATCACAAGAGTGCTGTTCTTTCTCTTTTAACCTCCTGAAGTCTGAAGAAAGAGGAGCTTTTAGGATGTGGGCTGTTGCTCTTTTTCTTGCCAATAATGTGGTCACGTGTATTGCTTTGTGGGTCCAAGAGACCAAAGTTTACCATATCCAGTTTTTGTGTAGTAAGTTCCTATTCCATATTTCAGACCTGTTTTTAATATTCCATAGACTGAATAATGAATGATATTTTAGTTATGAAGCTGAAGTTAGTACCCCTTTTCATCTTAGTGTTTGTGTTACTTGGAGAGGAAGCAAAAGTCATCTTGGTGGTTGTATAGCCAGGACTGTAATCTTAATCTTAGCAGACTCTTTAGGAGTCTGTGAATAGTTCTAGTTCAGGAAAAAAAAAAAAGTGACATTTTATAGAGGATAATGTAGAATATTAAGTTTTTATTAATAGATTACCATCAACTAATTTATGAATGTGTATGGAATTAAATGAACTAAGAAACTCAGTGCAAGACACTTTAATCATCCCCGAACACAGACCAGCTGAAACGTCTAATAACAGAAAGCATTGTGTGAAGCTACAGCCAAAGGTCCATTTATTTGATATTACTTTTCAAAATGTTACTCAAAAGAGAAACAATGAATAAAAATGTTAACTCTAGAATTAAAGTGATTATAAACTAGATAACTGCTGATAACCTGCAATGCTCCCTGACAAAAATGAAGCTCTGGCTATTATGTTTATGGTGTAGATAGTCCTATAAGTGAAAGGGCACAAAGCTTTTCACATAGATAACTTATTCCCAAAGGGCCTAAGCTGGTTTCTGTAAATGGCAGTGGAACTTCATTTGATTGAAATAAGAGCAGACCCAGAATAACTTCATTTAGTCAAGACAAAAGTTAAAACTCCTTTCAGTTTATGATGAGAAATATGTGGTGATGGTTAGACTTTAGAAGTAAGGCAGGTTGTGTCTTTATTTTTCAGGTTTGCTTGATATTATATGTGCTTCACATGAGGAGAAGCACAGCTGAATTCCTCATAACATCTTCAAAGAAGAAAATCTTAAGGCTGTCAAATTAAATTACAGTAACAATGCAAACCACATAGGTTACCTTCTAGCATTGAATAACATGCTCTTCAAAGAGCTAAAGGTCCATGATCATGTTATCATTATGGGGGATTTTTATTTTCATAAACTACTCATCTTAGCTGTGCGGCTGAACATTTTTATTATCCCATCATTTTTCAACCTCAGTAGATAGATGAAACTGGGTATTTCTACTAAAACAAACTAATTACTGCTAAACAGTCAATAATGTTGTTAATTATGTGACTTAATGTTTCACAAACTGTGTGATTGTTTAAGGTCTGTTATGAGATGATAATGATAACTATGAGTATTATAACTGCCATCGTGAAAAGAATGTTAGAATAAATGTTCTGGAAATTATACAGTTTCTCTTTTACAATTTTGCACAGAACTTTTCTACTCCCCTATCTCTAAATTTGTGAGCACTAAATACACTCACAGCTTGGAGCACTTCACAGAAACGAATAAATACATCTCCTTATTCGAATCAATAAAGCAACTTCAGTGAACAAAGATTCCCCCTTGTCGAAGCCATCAAAATCTATATAACGTTTGCTGTGATTACTGCCCTGGGATGGCTTTTGCCTGTACATTTGGAGCTCTAACTGTCCTGCCACCAAGAGGCCAGGGGAGGAAAGACTGAAAATGCATAGCCAGGCTTAGTTACAGGTGCCTACAAGAGATTCCTCTCTCTGTCGCACACTGCTGAGGAATTTGAGGATTTCCCTATTCAAGCCTCTTTCTGTTGGTTAAAAAGGAGACTCTGGCCGTATGTTGCTGGGAGTAAATGGCATTCTAGCAAGGTGCAGCGGAGCAGCTAGTAGGGAGAGCTGCGTTTTGGACTTACCATACAGCAGAACAGTTTGTCAAGCTTCAAATTAAAAAAAGAAAAAAAGTGAGATTGTTTTGTTGGTGCTTTTTTCCTCACAAAGTAGATGTAAATGGGGAGGGTGATACCACTGCCACATACTCAGGCTTTCACAGTTTGCTTAATTTTCACCAAGTAGCTCATGCACAAGTCTGTAAATATATTTAACTGTAAAGAAAATCCGTAATGGTGAAAAATAAATAATTTTTGATGTAGAAGGAGACAAAGGAATGTTATCTAGGTATGTGTGTAAGCTTGATCTCACTGTACAGCACCAAAATACCATGTTAGTGAATTAAGTTTCTTGGCAAATTTGTTTCTTCAGAAACCAGAATTATCTTAAACATTTTTTGCATGAAAGTTTCCTTCCGCTTTCTATTTCTTTCTATATGCTATCAGCTTTCTGCCTTGAGAAGTGGATTAATAAATACTATAATTATAATTCTTGCTAATGTCACTTTATGTAAAGTGTATCAGGCAAAAGAAAATCCATACAATTACAAACGGTGTAAAAACAACCCAGCATCACCTACAGGGAGAATTTGAAACAAAGATCCCACAGTGTAATTATGCCTTTATTTCGCATCGAGTAAGTGAGGGAGAAAACACGAAGGCCCGGGTGGGCAGCGTGGCGATGCTGCGACAGCACAGTGAGGACTCTTGTGATGCCAGTAAAGAAACCGGGAGGAATCCATCCTGAACTGGACGATCAGAAATAGTAAAACAAACACTTCAGTGGAAACTGATGGGGATAATTGTGGAATAAACACTGAAATCTGATAGTCACATTAATATTCACCTCAAAGATAGATCTGTAGTAACAGTGCTACAGAAATAAAAGAAAAAGAGAGAGAGAGTGGAATATAATCACGTTGTGCAACACACTGAGATTTTTTTAAGTTATTCATGTCTTTTAGCGAAGCTCAGGCCCGTGCACTAGGAAACCTGTTGTAGGATGATACAGTTAACAGGGCCAGACCTAGGAGAGGTTTGCTCCAAGATAAAACGCTTAGCTAATGAGAAGCCCTGGGACTCTGACATGCACCTAAAACGGTCATGACTCACCTATTTGAAATACTGAGAGCTGTAAAGAATTGGCCAGAGTAGATGTCTCATGCCTCCCTCTGCTGGGTGGAATCACAATCGCTCAGCTGCGTGTCATGATCAAAGGTGGCTGCAAAAATAGCTAGGGGGATATTCATTTCAGTTCTTAACAAATATAAACTGGCAGTAGGTCTTACCTTTTGTGGTTTTTGCTGTGACTATTCAGACAGATGAATACAGAGACCAAAAATGATCAAACTTTTTTTTTTTTAAGTGTTGCAGAATATTTGTAGATGGGTTTTTTTGATATTGTATTATGTAAGGGAAATAAGGAAAACAGTTTGAATACTGCACTTCATAAGCTTATGATAAATTGTGCATGAATGAGCTACAGTGCAGGATCTGTTCAGAGAAAATATTCGCCAAACAAATGTGAAGAGAGAATAAATAAATAAGAAATCTGTGATCTGTTTACAGATAATTTACATGAAAGAAAAAGCTCTTTGGATACATTATTTGGCTGTAGTTGGAAGACACAGATTTCAAAAATGGGCAAGGAGCTAAAGTCGCATTGCCATTGAAAAATGTAATGTCACTGACTACTGAAAATAAGACTTAATCATCTTCGAATTTTTTCTCTTTATAGCCGAGGCATCTGAGTACCCAGCTCCTGCAGCATGCTACTGCTCAAGTCACACCCTTGGTATCAACAGGATGATATGCACAATATCCAACATAAATACAGGTACAGAATTTGGCCATAACTGTAGCATAGTTACTTTAAAGGGTCCTTTAGTTCAAGAACCAGGAGTTGTACTTAGCTGTGAATTAGGATCCTCTTCAGACATTATGAAAAGTCAAGTTATTTTAAAGAACAGAGAAGAAATGATTAGTTGCAATAAATCTATTAAACAAACGTGTTTTGACCCACAGTCCTGCTAATATAACATCTGGACTAAAAATTTAGTACACTAGTACAGTGTATGGGTTTGGATGCTCTTTGGAAGGTCTGGTTCAATAAAAAAGGAATCAAAATAGTGTTTTTGAAAGCTGAAACACAATAAGCCATTTTTATAGATTGCCCTGGCTATAAAAGAAATTTTCCTCAGACCACGATTCCAAAATGCCACTACAAATGGTTGTTCTCAGCATGAAAAAAAGCTCAGAAGTTTTTATGGGCAACGAGGTTGCATTACTTCCGAAATGTTAGAATATCAAAAGGGTAGTTTCTTTTGCTGGTCTGCAAGATCACACAAGACTGAATAACAGTACAAGTAATTGCCTATCTAAACTGCGAGAGAAAACTGCAGTATTTGATAGCATGTGGTATGCACGTTAGTGAAGTAAGAGGCATGTCACACACCCACACACCTGCTTTTTGATTATGCCATGCCAGGCTCTGCCGTAAAATAAGAGCAGCATGGCAGAGCCTGGGGGAATGGCACTGCCAAAAGCAGGTGTGTGATACACCTTTCATGACATGCATGCCACATGCTAGCAAGTGTTGCAAACAGCTAGTGGCAAAGCTTGCAAAATACGGCCTCTGCGCAAATACTCCTTGCTGTTTTATGCGTATTTCAGTAGCTGAGACCATCTTGGCTATCAAACGTAATCACCTGACGTGAAGCCTGAAGCTGCATCCCTGATTAATATTTGTGTAGCAAATGATACCTCAGGCGAGTTGCCCAGACGTGAAAATTTCTGCCCAGGGACGCAATACTCACTGCAAGGAAGGGTTACAGAGTCTTGCCCGTAATTATCAACGCATGGAGGAGATACCTCTCCGTGTTCAAACCAGCATTGTTCAAGTCCCGTATAACACAGCGTACCTAACTATCTCTGTTCCAGAGTCATTAATCAAACTTCACAACTCTTTGCAATAGGGATCTGGGCTTTTTGTTTTCGCACAGTGCCTGCTGCAGTGTGGGCCTGAGCTGTGACACTACAACAGAAACAAAAATGAATTTGCAGTCCCTTGAGTTCTGTAATTAGATTAAGGTTTGTATAAATTGTTATAAATGTAAAGGATCTTAAGAAAACATCTAGTGAGCAAAACATGATACCTATACTACCATTCACAATACTAAGTATGAAAGCTGATAGGACTGTTCAAGTCCATTAGGCCTTCTACTTTATTTTTTTGCAAGTCCAGTTGCTTGGGCAATAAAATGCACTGAAGTCAAATTCACCAGGGCTATATTTTCAAAAATTGCTTATTAGCATTTCAACGATAGCAAGGGTGAAATTTTTCAAGTTTTGAGTTGATTTAGAACCTAAATCTCATTTAAAAAGTTCTTTTGAAAAGAAAAACTTAAATACACAGCTTACATAGGAACATTTAAAATATTACCCTAGATTTTACAGTCACTGTAGGTATCTAGTTTGGAGTTGCTATTTGTTGAACTCAACTAAAAAACTAAAGTGACATCAGCTAGGCTCCTAAATCCACTTTCCAATATAAGCTGTTTGACACTTCATACTTTTGTCTAAATATGAAATTTGGAGATTAATATTTGCTTCAGATAAGATCATAAAGGGTATTCAGTGATTATTTGGGAGATTTAAAGATGATAAAACAGTAAATTTGTTATGTATACTTTGGAGTCTCTTACTTTTCAAACAGTCAGCAAAACACCTTCCGCAGCCAGGCTGTCTTTCTCACTCGCTCTCTCTCAAAAAAAAAAAAAAAAAAGAAAGAAAGAAAAAGAAAAGAAAAGATAAGAAAAAATGGAATAAACCCAGGCAATTTGCACTTTCTAATCCCAAATCCCTGGACTGTCTGAGTTCTTTTAACTCCTGTGTTAAATTTGAAATTTTTTAATCTGGGCTAATAATTCTGCTTATCTCACAGGGAGAAAGGTAAAGATCTCTGGGGAGGAACTGGCCCCAGCATGGGCAAAATGGAGGCTGGAGGCCTGAGGTGGCATTGTGGAGGCATAAATGTCATTTGTTAGTGCATGGAGGACCTCCAAGGAAGCTCCATGATGCACATGGGGTGTCCTTGGATGCACTGTTAGGCATAACGGAGTATAGGATTTGAAGGCACTTTTCCTAGAGAAGACCTCTATTTAGTGCTGTTGTTTGAACCATCTTCTCCAGGTCAAAGTATATCCACTTCCAGTAGAAAAGTGATGACCGCACACCTCAGGCTGCAGTACCCTCGTTCCTCTCGTCTGCCATGCCTTGGGTATTGGGAAAAGTCTTGCTTTCTCCCCGGGCTGAGTGTGAGCCATGCCCATGCAGTCACTTCTGTCGTGCCTGTGAAGCAGCGACGCTCCCCAGTGCACCCACGCCGGGGCAGAGAGGCTGCCAGCTTGGCAGCCAGCCAGGATCCCCAGGCAGGGCGGCAGAGACACCGTCTTGAAATTGGGATGGACCTGTTAATGAGGTCACTAAGCTACTAACTAGAAACTAAGCCTGGAACTATAGGTATTACTCCTGGGAAGCCCCAAAACATCAAAAATAAATTAACTCCATTTAATGGAGAAGTGAGATCCCCCCCCCGTCCCTGGTGGCAGTAGATGTGCCCGTCAGCCGGTGCCGCAATGAATGCATCTTCTGCACGTGACATCTTTCAGGGGTCTGTTTTCTTGCCTCTGCAAAGTTCCCCCTAGCACAGGGGAAACAGTAAATACCAAAGAAATGAGAGGAGGAAAACTTCCCAACTTTACGGGTTATGGCAAAGCTGGCAAACAAATGTCATACGGAGGGAAATGTGCTGATACCAACCTGAGACATAAGGCTAGGGAGCGTGAGGTCTGGGACTGGTGTGCAGAGCACATGCAATCAAAAAAGCTCTTGTCTGGAGCCACATTCTCATTTCCGTGTGGCTACACATTCAAGGTTTTCCTGCCACAGCTGATACAGCTTCAGGACTTAACTCGAGGGTTATGATGGAGCCATAACATCTTCTGAACTATGCCATAGTGTCCAAAGCAGCTAGGGCTCAGCCCCTAAAAAAGATGCAACACAGCCAGGAGCTGGGGAGCTCTAGCTGGAGAGGACTGCCTAGAGTGACTGGGTACATCAGCCTGCTGGCTTTGAGACGCAGTCTTCCTGGGGGGGCACCTTTCAGGCGTACCCGTGTGGGTATCAGAATAAAATCTGCCCCTTTTCCTTGCTCCATGTCTGCGTAAAAAAGAACCACCACCTTCCTATTGCACTGCAGCTTTTTGTCAGTTGCTGGGGAGGAGGGAAAAAAAACACCTCAAACCCAGAGATGGGAATAGTCCGTGTAATTCCCTGGGAAGGGCATTAAAGTCGGGGGAGCGGGCACAGAGCCCCTGGGAAGGGCTCCCGCAGCACCAGCGTCGCAGCCCCACGGCTGCGACTCTCCCGTTGGGGGCAGGCAGCGAAGCGCGCGGGGCCCCGGGACCATCGCGGCTGCGCCCCGGCGGAAGGCAGCGCTCCGCGCCCCGCACGCAGCCCAGCTCCGCTGAGCCTCTGGGCTGGAGGGGGCCATGCTCCGCGGCGCACCACAGTGCGGGCAAGGCCTGGCCTGGGAGCCGCGGGGCCCGCTCGCTGCCAGGGACGGCCTGCCCGGTCTTTGCGAAGGGCAAAAATAAGCAACCCCCCCCAAAAGCAACAGTAAAGCCCAGGCAAGCCCTTGCTGCAAGCAAACCCCAAGCGTGGGCATCGCTGTCCCACTGAGATGCAGCAGACGTGCAGTAAAGGCAGGGGCGGGAGGGGGGGGGGGGAGCGACGGGGCCAGGAGTGACCCCGTCCTCAGGAGAGCCCCGGGGGGCAGAGGCCCCTCAGGGATGGGCCTCCCCGACATCCCTCCTGGTGCCGCCGCGCCCGCTGCCCCCCAGCCCGGCAGCAGCCCCCCGCTGCGAGTGTGCACGCACGTGTGCGTGTGCGTGTGTGTGCAGGGGGAGCAGACGGCGGAGGCGAAGGGGGCCGGTTCTGCAGCGCGTGGTTCCAGCCTCCCCCGCCCCCTTTCCCTCTGGGTTTGCTCCGCGCTCCGGCTCGCATTTTATCGCAGGCGGCCGGCGCAGCCCCTCTCCCCCAGCCCAGCCCAGTCCAGCCCCGGCGCGGCCCCCGCCCTCCCCGCCCCGCGGGCTCCGGGCTGGAGGCAGCCGCGCTCCGCCGGGCTCCGCGCCGCTCCGCGCCCCGCCGCGGGGCCATGCTGCCCCGCTGCCTCCCCGCCATGAGCGGTGCCGCCGCCGCCCGCGCAGCCTGAGCGCCCGCGCCGGATCCGCGGCAGCTCCGCGCCGCGCCGCTCCGCTCCGCGCCCGGCGCTGCGACGGCGCCGGCGGAGAGGCGGCTCCGAGAAGCGGCGCCCCCGGCGCGCCGCCCCGCTCCGCTCCGCGGCTCTGCGCGCCCCGTCCGCCCCGGCCATGGGGAAGGGGCTGGAGGGCACGGCGGCCCGCTGCGGGCTGGGACTGGGATACCTGCTGCAGACCGTGGTGCTCCCCGCCCTGGCTGTGCTGGGGGCCAGCCGCCCCGGCTCCGCGGCGCAAGGTAAGGCGGCGGCGGCGGCGGCGCTCCCCGCAGGGGCCGGTGCCTCCCGCCGGCTGCGCTGCGCTGCGCGGGCTGCAAACGCCTGTTTGTGCCGGTCCTTTTCCGCGTGTGCGTGTTCGTGTGTGTGCAAGCAGCGCCTTCCCTGCGAGCCCGGCCGGGCCCCCCGGCGCGGGGTCCGGGGCTGCGGCCGCCGCCAGACCCGACCCGTCCCGTCCCGTCCCGGGGCCCCGCAGCCTGCGGGAGCGGCGTGCCCCGCCGGGCTGCCCGCCTGTTTCCCGCGCCCCCCAGCCCAAAGTGGGGCCGCGGGCCGGGGGCGGCGCGGCGCGGCCGGGCAGCGGGCGGCGGAGCTGGCCGGCGGCGGGGCGAGGGGGGCCGCCGTGCCCCGCGCAGCTGGCGGGCACCGAAAGCGGCGCGCTGGGCGCGGAGGTGCCTCCGAGCAGGCGGCGGGAGCGCGCCGGGCCGGGCCGGGGCGCGGTGCGTGGGGCCGGGCACGGTGCGTGGGCGAGGCAGGTGCGTGGCGGCGCCCCCGGCCCGGGAGCCGAGCCGGCCTGCTGCCCCGCCTCGCTCGGCGGCGTGTTGCTGTGCCCGCAGTGTGGCTGCAGCTTGCCTTCCCCCCTTTCCCGGGGCTTTGGGGTACATCTACATCTGTGTTTTTATTATAGCCTGCGTCTAAATGTGGCTTTCGGCGTGAAGATGACTTGGCTCTTTGCGTGCTCGGTGGTGCCTTGGGGAGCTCACAAAGAGCCCTGGCGCAGCGTGCCACCAGCTCGGCTGCTGCGGGCCAGGCACGGCGGGAGGCTGCTTCTCTCCTGCGAGCTGATGCCAGATGAAACTTTCTGTCTGCTTGTCTCCTCTCTTCCCGGGAGTTAGACCCCAAGTGGAAATAAGTGGCTTCTGCTTGGGAAACACTTCTTACAGCCTCCTCAGCACAGGATAGAGAGGTTGCTCCTGTGTGGGGGCAGACTGCACATAACAAGGACGTGCAGGTTCATTAAGGCGTTTGAAAATCCTGGTTATATGGTTAGCAAAGAGAGAGAAATCTTAGCAGCTGATGCTTTTTCATGTATACCACTAGGAAATAATAATGTGCACTAAAGCTTCGGTTTGCAAATGTTAGCACGCTGCGTGTGGAAGAATGGTTGTTTTTCCCCTAATTGTGTCTGTTGAGAGGCACTCGAGAGGGCTGCGCGATCTGACCCTGCGTTCTCACCCAGCCGTTACGCAGCACACTGCTCTCTCCAGCCTTTTGGACAGGAAAGGGGTGCTGTTTGCTCTGACTTCTGGTGCCCCTGGCTGGCCTGGGGAGCGGTAGGGCTTGCTAGCGGTGGGCTGGAAGCACTGGACATCGTGTCGGTACATGTAACTGGGCTAATCCCTTTCCTGCTCATACTTACTCCATCCTCAGAGTCACAGTCTCTCACCTATACTGGGCGTTTATCTCGCAGGAATAAGTCGTATGAGAAACCTGATCATGAAGAAGAGGTTGCAGAGAATGAAAGTACAAAAATCTATCATGCATCATCACACTTCTTCTCTGTCTTACATACTATCATTGTCATTCACTGGCTGGTTTCATGTTTGACAGAGGGTGGGTTTGATGTTACATATTTAGAGGTTTTAACAGTGCCATGTGCATGTAGACCTAGATGCCAATGGAGATATATCAGTCTGTGTAGATGGGGGTAGCGTTGAGGAGAAAAGATCCCCTTGGACAGTTGGACGTCAAGCAGAAAGGAGTCTGTCCGCTCTGCTGGCAGGACGACAGTAATTCATATGACAGATGGCCTGAGTGGGTAAGAGAGGACCCCCTGCGTTTAACTGTTTCAGACCGCTCGTCTCAGTGCCACGGCGCCTACCACACGATTTCAGATGGTTTCTCATTTCCACGCGTACTCTCTGTGACTTAATGACGTGTGACAGAAATCAGGCTTGCTCAGTTAAGGAGAGGGGAGAGGAATCGGGGCTCGTATGCCTGGGGCAGTACCAGCGTGAGCCCTGCAAAGGGAGGCGTGGGTGTGGGACCTGCCACCGGCTGTAGGTGTGCTGGAAAGGGAGGGAGAGGTCTTTGACAACGCTTTCCATTGTTTGGTGTGTAATAAACTTTCCTAAGAGTGTGGAAAATCCAGGGAATGTGCCTGGGATATAGTCATTTGTTTTTGGCTTGTTTTTCCACTTATGCTTTTATTTCTATTTCCTGTTTGTTAGAACTAGACACAGAATTTGGGTGCAGACCTGGTTTTGGCGTCTTTCCCAGAGCTGAGGGATTTTCTGATTGGTGTTTGCTTTGGTGATCTTCATGTATGTATCTGTAGTGTTTCAGTAAGGCAATGAATCAACAGTTTAACTATGCCCTCTTCAGGAAGTTTTCTTTTCATATAGTGCTGGGCAAAGTTTATTTATACATTTCCAAAATTGCATGAACATTAAAGTGACTCTTACTCAATGTCTATCACCAAAGTCATCCTCCATTCTGTCCGTCTCCTCCAAAATGGAAATGCTTCTCTTTTTTCATTTACATTCCTTTGAAAGCAATTGGAACAGGACAAATGTAACTTACTCTCTGAATCACAGTCACAGTGTTCTGATTTGCAGTGGGTCTGGATCCAACTGACTTGGTTGTAGTTGAACAAAAAAATTCGAACTTCCTTTGTGATGTCTTGAGGGGGGAAAAAAAACCATTAAAGCAGTGTCTTCAAACAGCAAATACTGCCACATAGTTAAAATATAGAAAAGGGGAGAGGGGAGGGGGAAGAGGGTGTGTAAGTTGGTCTTCCCCCCTGTAGTTCCTGCTAATGCTATTTCTTGGTTTTTCTTTCTTCTCCATTCCCCAACCATCTTTATCTTTTGAAGCAGGCTCAGGAAGCCATGGGCATTGTTGGGGCTTCTGCTTTCATGCCTTCTTTTTCCTTTCCCTCTTGGAAAATAAATTCATTAATTCAGTATTTGGTGGACATACCTCCATACTCCCTCTTAGAGATTCATATCACCAAATTGAAGAATCCTAGTGCAAGATGTTCAGCACAGCTAAACGCACTTTCTGTTTTATTAGCATTTCTTATTATCTGGAGCTGTCTTAAGTATCTTTCTATAGCTATCAGGAGAGAAGAGGACATGGCCACAATATTAGAGAGGACCCTTAATTTTAAGGCATAGTGGAGTGAAGGGGGTCAGAGAGCTTATCAAGCTAGAATCTAGTCTGATCTGATCTGACAATCTGATGTCTCAAATTGTGAGAGGAAGAGCAACCGCACCTGGAGCCAAGCACCTACCTGTGCTCAGCGTTTCAGTGCCATCTGCCCTAAGAGCAACTTTTGCTTCCAAATGCCCGTTCAGGTTATTGGGACTCAGCTTCCCTACCTACACCCTTCATTTGGCATTAAAAGTGTTCGCAGAACTTCCCCCACGGTCCCTATTTTTTCTGGGGGGAGATGGGGGAAGAGGGTCAGGCTGACTAGCTGCAGTGGCAAGCATGGGTCAGGCCCATTTTTATGGGCTAATAACGATGGCATAAGAGATGGATAGAAAAGTTGAGGTCAAAGGTGCTGCATATTAAATAGGTTTCATTTGAGTTGTTCCTTTACAACAAAAAAAGTACATTTTTATGCTTAACCCCTCAAACCTAATTAAATTAAAGTGATAATTTAAAAGAAAAACTATAAAAGAGCCATATGTGCAGATATTTGTTCTACCCCAGCATCGTCTTTATTAGCAACAGCAGCAGTTTGAAAATGCTTGGTGCGGAAAAAGTGAAATATAACATGTGAATGTACTAACCTTTTGGGGATACACTTCTTAATTAAATACCTAAATGCATCTTGTTGAAAAAAGAAAGGAGGGGAAAAGGACTTAATTATCTTGATGCATCAGTGGACCACTTTTATTTGATAGGGTGGATGTAATAGTATTTGTATTAGTAAAGCAAGGGCCAAGTAGTATTTCACTGTGAACAGATAAGCCCATTTGGAACATTAATTTGTTTTCAAGTGATGTGCTCTTGCGGATTTCAGTGATGTTCATGAGTTTGGGCCAGATGTTGCAGCCCTTGCTTGCCCTAAGTAACATTTTGGTACTGCAGTTGGCTTCATTGAAAGCAAAGTGGCCCATTGGGTTTCCTTTGCTGACAGAGGTGCAATTTAAGCAGGATTAAAATGAAGTCAATGGGTCTCTCTGTGGAGGAGGGAGCTTCTCTCTCTGAATAAGGGAGTCAGAACCTGGGCTTTTCTTTCAACATTCAGTCTTTAACAGCACATTACCACAGTCATAAAAAGGATGTACGTCAAATACAGCCCCCTTCTGATGGCTTTTCAGCGTTACTGTCCTTGTCATTTGTTCTTCTGTATAATAAAAATACATGGGTTTATTTAAACATTTTCACAATCATCATGTGTATTTACACTTAATCATTTATATGGATCATTCATCACACAACTTTTTTTTTTTCTTTGTAATGGTCTCCAAACTCTGGCTATTCACTGTATTTTGAGTGTGGCATCCAAACTCAGAAACAGGAAAGAGCATTAACCATATTAAAAAGATTTTCCTAATTCAATTTTCCAAATACAGTATGTCTGAAAACAGGAATACAACTGTGTTCCAAAGCCAGGCAAATCAGTTCCATAGCTGGTCTGCAAAGCCGGAGAAAAGCAAATATGGATTATATTTATTGTCATTTTCAAGTAAATACCTTGACTTTTGTACAAGAAGACTGATGTTTTGAGGCACATTCTGTCCAGTTTGGTTGCATAGGATGCAAAGCAACATCGGTTCCCATGGAAGGCAAGAGGAGCTCAGGCTTATTAGGACAATATTTGAATATTTCTGTACCATATATTGTCAGCCTTTTGTGTATATATAAAATACTAGGGAAACTCATACTTTGAAAAGTGACGCTACATTTATTTCAGGCTAGCAATTCAGTAATCTTGTTTGTAATAACCCAATTTGTGGTGCAGAGCCTTGTTTGTTCATTTCTTGTGTCTTTCTGGATTTTAAATCATTGGATTTTTGAGGAATCGGATCTGGTTACTTTTTCTGGAAAAAGGCACAAAAGCTACTTTTGTAGCTTGTCAGAACAAGATGTTTCAGTTGCTATAACAATGGGGGATTTCTAGGTAAATTTGCTTTACTCAAAGTAGAGGACAGCTCACTGCAATTTATACAAAGAGGATTTAACTCAATGTGAGTCTCAAATGTTCTTTTTTTTTTGTCATTTGAAACATGTCATTGAAGGATATTTTTGAAATAAAGGTTAATTTAATCATGGGTGCTCTGTCTATGCAATATGTTTCATATAACTGTAAGTATGTCACTACAGGAAAAAAATGGTATTCTCCTTCCCTTTCCCTCTGTCCTCTGTTTGGAGTGGGGAGAGGACTGTGTTGGTTTGTGAAGTACGCACGCTGTTAGCCACCCAGTGGAGGGCTTCAAGTTTAGCAGGCAGCAATCTTGGCATCAGTACGGGTAAAACAGTAATTACATTACCTGTCATTTTCATTAGCCATCTTCACTTTCACGTTCTACTTGTAGGTATAAACCGGTGTAAGCTTTTAAAGCGTAAGTCAGCAATTAAATGTAAGGAATAAGAGACAAGCGGTGGTTTTCCTGTTGGCTACAGGCTTTGTCAGCATAGCTGCAAAATAATGTTGTACAGAGGCAGAGCTAAGTACTAACTGCTTGCAAGGACTGGAGAGGGATGGTGGTGTTTTAAGTGATTTATTGCATGTGCCGTGTAGAGCCAGTCTCAGGAGCAGGCGCCCTGGGAGCTTTCCATCATAACGTTATCCAAGAAGTAATCTGAAGGAAATGGTATGAAGTCTTCTGGGAGGCAAGTTGTATCCAAAGAAAGATTTAATTTGCATCATTTGTAAGCAAAGATTTGAAATTACGCTGAAAATAGAAATGATTATAAAGAAGATTACGTCAAACAAATAAGAAGAACAAAATTCCTCTTAATTTTGCCCATGCTTTGTTTCCTTGTGTTTAATTTAATGGAGTTATCTGCAGATACTCCGATCCCAAACTCCAGCCCTGTGACAGGGAGTGTTTATTCAGTAGTGCCATTATTTTTGGCGTTGCCTAAATAGGCCATACTCTTTTTGCAGCACATCAGTTGTGGTTTTCGTATTTGGATTTGTCTTCCTTGTCTTCCTTCCTTACAAACCAACTGTAAGCTGTGGGCACGCACACTAGCCAAAGAAGGTGAAGTAAAGCCCCAGACTGTCATTGTGTTCCAGTCGCTTTCCTCAAGGAAGCTCCGCTAATACAAAGACTGCTCACTGGTGAGGCGCCGCAAGTCAGAACAGCGGGCAAGAATTGCCAGGGGTCTTCCCGGCTTTCAGCAACCTCAGAGATGCTAGTATACGACTTTCCCCCTAGGTAGTCATCAGTAGAATGGCTTCAGGTTTGCTTTTAAAACTCCATCCGAAATCACACAGACATTAAGCAGGAAACATGGGATTTCCTTCTAATTCATCAAACACTGGGATTTGAAGAGTCCTTTTATAGCTTGGTGCGTTATTATCTAAGAGCACGGACTGGAGAAAAAAGCTTCATTCAAAATATTTTCAATTAAAAATATCCTTTTTGTCAATGTGGAAAATTCCATGAAAGAAAAGAGGTTTTTTTTTTTTTTTTTTTTTTTTTTTGAGGGGTGGAAGTGAGGCTAAAAAAACCCAGAAACCTTAATCAAACCCAGAAATGATTCAGTTACTTTAGTGAAAAGGTCAATAAAGCCCCAAATATTTGCCTCATTAGCCAAACTCTCTTGACTTACCCTCTCTGAAAATATTTTAGATTTTCAGTGAAAGCATGCATGAAAAAAAGTCATGAAGTCTTCTGACAATAACAGTTTTCATTTCCATTGATGTTTTTCCAAATATCCCAACCAGCTGAGCGAAAAACCTTACTGTTAGACTTGATTTGCAGTACGGGTTAAGCACTTGTTAAGGCATCTAACCATAGCACCTGATCATACTTATTCTCTTTTTCTATCATACGGATTTTACTCTGGTGCAAAATGAGGTAAAGAGGCCCCAGTTCTCACTGATGCAGCCAAGGAAGGGCAGGCAACAGCGGATTTAGTCACCTTTGCTATTCCCCAAATAGAAACAGCTCTCCCAGCTGCTCTATCTTGCATCACTATGCAATAATCCTGTAAAGTTAGGGACTTGTATATACCAGCATGCAGTACAGCACTGCTATTCTTGCTTTCCTTTGCTGTGATTCCTACAGTGGCAGGACAGGAGGAGGCAGCAAAAAAGGTGTGTGCGCTCACATCAGCTGGTGATGCCTCACCTTGGGGACATCTGCAGTTGCCTCTGGAGAAAAGTTTTGCTACCTGTTTGCACTGCTAGAGACAATGAGAGGTTCTCATTAATCACATTGCATTAACTCTTCAATCTTTAATCTGTCTTGCTGAGTTGGGAAGGCAGCTGTATTTACCTCTATTTGGGGGAGAGAAGTAAGGTGAGTTGCCTAAAGGCACAGAGCAAATGTGTAGGAAAGCCAAAACTAGAGCTGAAGACCTCTGAATGCCCAAGGCTACGTTCAGTGCTCCAGTCCGTCATCTTTCTTGTCTGACAGTCCCAAAGTTGGACCGGCACAGAAGGAACGCTACCTTGAAGGCTATCAGATGGCTTCCCAACTGTGAATTTATTGAGTCTCGCTTATCATTTGTTTATATATGCTGCTATCTAGAAAAACGTGTTAAAGATGAAGGGCAAACTCACATGCCCTTGCTCAGAAGGAGGGTGTTTCCTGGAAGCTTCCTGGAAGGCGGTTCTGGAGCACTTGCTTAGGCATGAAATCCATAGTGTTATCCTGAATTTGCAGAGAGCCACAGCTGATCCAGTGAATAACTGAAATAATGTTGTAAGTGGAATGAGGATCACAGCCTTGGGTTGGGATCTTTTGTTTTGTTTTTAATCTGCAATTCAGGAACGTCTTATTCAACTCTATTTCATTTTATCTGAATGAAGTGACTTATACTCCAAAGGACCTTGTTCGTTATGAGTCAGAAAACCTATGAGGTTGCCTAGGCAATTAAATCAGTATCTTTTTTTTCTCTTGTTGAGGTAACATTATCAGCTATAATGCTAAGTAGCTTGGAAAGATTTTCCTGGCTGGGCAACAGCTGAGCATTTTCTTGTTAGATAGTTCCTACTGATCCACTTTTAGTTATTTTTGAGAAGTAAAGTAGCTTTATTTCTCAGTCTCATATTGAGTGAGAGGTTGAAATGTTAAGCTCTGTGGATTAACAGTGTATCCTTTGAGAAAGAGGAAAGCTTGCATTTTTCGTGGTCCCCTGGGTGCTGGATGTGATTGTTTGAGAAATCTTGAATTTCATCAGCTAGATACAAGGGAACGTGCAACTAAGCCTTGAGTGATCTGTCAAAAGAGGTTGACTCTATCACAACTGTTTTGGAAACTTGTTTGAACTGATGGCAGCCCCACAGATGTTTTGTTGCTTGAATGTTTCATGTGAGGCAACGAAAAGTGATCGCCATGGGATTATCAGTAGTTCAGAGGTTCTTTGAGAGCTATGTTCCTACCATAAATTTGCTAAAATAATAGTTGGAACATGAATTACTGTACTCTTATGATCTGTTTTGTGTGTTTATTTATTGTTTAAATCCATGGCTTATCTTGCCCAGTCCCAGCATATGTGTTTATACTGGAAAGTTTACATATTGAGAGAAAATAGTATGGTCTCGCTGAATGAGGTTAATTGCAGTTCAGTCATACCAAAATTGAGGAATACGAACTGGGACACAGTGAGTCCAGAATAGTAAGTGGGACTAATTCCATGCTCATGTGTGCTGGATTTACCGAGGCTGCTGGTAAAGGAGTTTTCTGTTTTACTGAGAGTAATCCAGAGTACAGGCATGCACACCGCCTTAGTCTGAATGAGCCTTCTTTTTTTGTTAATTTATCCCCCGGGTTTGCTAGTTGCTCGCTGAGTTAGCACAGATGTATTCCTCTCACCTCTCCCTACAGCATCCACAACAACTTCATGTGTCAACCTGATACTTTGCAGTTTTACAAATAAAAGGGGGAGCCACTGTGAATAGCAATGAATAGCCAGAACTAAAGCAAATGTAGTGAGGTGTCCTCAGAAAAGTGAGGTGTCCAAATTGAAATTTTGGGTTTATCTGCAGCCGGCTGAGACTATATTGAAACCCTTTCTGCTCTAGCCTTCACTGTAAAATTAGGACAGAACTGACTTGTGGTTTTTTTTATTGACGGTTAATTCAAGCAAGTTATTTCTGCTAATCTGTTAAAGAAGTGCAGGTCCAAGTACTTAGGGTCACAGCTCACATTGACAGAAATAGATGTAGATGTCTGAGAAAACAGATGTGGCTTCAGGTGAGTTGTCAATTCCATTCTTGGTGTCTCTTAAGCAAAACAGTTATAGTAGAACCACCCCAGTTTTCTTCAGTGTTGGTGTCCTATTTTAGTCCTTTTAACTAGGAGGAGCTAAAGTTTTCCTGTCAAACTTGGACACTTTAGATGTGAAAATCTTATGGAAAACTAACTGTCCAGTTAAGTGATGGGGCTATAGAATTAAGTGGTGAAGAATGTGCTCTTGTACCCATGTCTTTCTCTGAACCTCTTACTGAATTGGCTCATGAATTACTAGTATTCCTTGCTCTAAGCTTTTTGGCCCCAAGGCTGCCCTGGTTTTTGGCACCTCATCATCCCCATTACAAATTCCTTTCACGCAGACATTGCGCACATAGCTCTAGGGGCTTCCTTTCTGCTTCCTCACCAGTTTCTGAAGATGATGGTAACTTTTTCAGTCTCTTGCTCAGATATAATGCAGCAATCTTGTTATGTGTCATAGCTCTGCTAAGAAGAATGAGTGCTGTTTTTCCTTGTCATCCTCATTTTAAATAGCTGTGCCTTAGCAAATTCCCAATTTCTTAGTTCCTACATAATTAGGAAGTTCAGTACTTGGAAATGTTATTTAAAACATTATTAACTACTGGTTTCCTTTCTCCTTTTTGATCTCTGGTGCTTAAAGCAAGGATACACTTACAGCATACAAAGCTAAGTTATGGCCAGCAACCAATATGGCTCTATTAATTTCAAAGCCAGTACACATCAGGCAAGGATCTGTTTCTGTGTTAAAAATAATCAAGTCAACACAGCAGGCTAAAAGCAAGACCTAGGTGATGCATGGTCCCTGATCTGGCCTTTTGTATTGGAAAATTTATTTATTTAATTATCTATTTATTTATTTTACATTCAAAAATTTGAATAATTTTGTGGCTTTCCATTTCTCGGACATGTAGTGAAGTGGCTCTTTGCCATGAAGAGCTTAATACAGTGCTTTACTTGAAAGCGTGTTGGCCAGATTCTTCCAGGTAGTTGTATTTCTTTGGGGTTTTGTCAAGTTATTTCAGGTAAGAACAACACTGACAGCAGAATGTCACCAACTGTAGTCAGGCAGCCACATAAATATCTATCAGACGTGAATGTGTGGCAGTTTCCCGGCTCAGCAATCAGTAGTTTTTGAACTAAATACCCCTACTGCTAAAAGCATAGGCTTCTAAAGCCTGAGTTAGCAGTGTAACCCGGTAGCTGGTGATCAAAGTGGTTACTCTCCTGGTTCTGGCACTAGGATGGAAGTGCCGTATGCCCTTCATGAGCACTGTAAAAGGCAAAATTGTTCAACTTTTGCTAGCTTTTGTGCTTTGCTTGTCCTGCAACATTTCTGTGTAAATTTATTTATTTATTTATTGCTAAATGTTATGTATTAGTTTTGTGTAGTAAACAGCTATAGGATAACACGTTCCAGCTCTTTTTAAATAGTGCTACTTTGTTTACTTTCTTTGTAAGCATTGCTATCATTTTGTAGTCTCCAGAGGAAAGTCTTAAATTTGCATTTATAAGGAATCATACAAAGAAAACTGAATTAAAATGATGCAGTGACATTGTATGGACTATTTATCTGTTATGTTTTACTGATGAGCTTATTTTGTGAGTACCTGGTTTCGTTGCAAAGATCCTTTCTCTTAGGGAAAACAACTGATGACAGTACCTAGATCAAATGCTACCTTCTTTCTGATTAGTCTCACTGGATTGCTTGGGATTTGCTTGCTTGAGTAAGGCAAGGAAAATTTGGTCTTTTGTCTTTAAAGTTTTATATCCATTAGTACAAATGCAGAACACGTATTTTGCTCGTTAGAGACCGGGCTAAGGTTAAGTTGGTTTTACAGATAACAGTAGATTCCAGCGTCCTTGCATTTGTTTTGTATTTGGTGACAGTCACTAAATCAGGAGAAGGAATGTTCAAACAACACACTTGAGGAAAAGTGATTTTTATAGAAAGGGTCCATTCCTGCTAATAGCCAGTAACTGCACATAACCCCGCTGACATTAAAAGTCCATTAGCTAAGCCCAGTTTAAACAGCAGCTGATGCTATGTCAGCTAAATGTACATTGGAATTTTTCATGTAATGCAGCAATAGCACTTCTGTAATTTTTCTGAAACTATGTACATTAAGGAAAGCAAATGTCATCTGATAGTAGTAAGATGAAGAGTGCACATTAAAGTAGGGAGAATTGTAATCAAACTGAAGTTACCATCTGGTTACATTAGCAAGAAACATAAAAATGGTAAGAAAAGTAAAGGGTGTCAGGTTTGTGAATTAAAGTTAATTCAGGATTCTTTGGGCAAATTTAGTGGACCGGCTTCTGAAATCAACAGCAAAACCATAAAGGTATTTTATCTGTTTGGTTCTTGATAATTAAATGTATCATGACCTAATTCAAGAAAAGTTTCTGTTGAAGTCAGTATAAGATACTTTGTCATACGGAACATGGGTTGCCATGGAAAAAAGGCTATTTGCTGGTTATTTAGGGAATATGTCTGATTACAGTAGTGTGAAAGCATTTGAACTTGTCAAGATACAATGTTTGTATCACTAAGGCCTTACATTATAGTTAACCATTTGCACAGCAAATAGCATCTACTCATGTCAGAGTATCAGAAGGAAGGTAGAGAAGTATGGTGAAAAAATGGTGCATGTTCGTCAAACTGAAAAGAAGCACAATAGTTGTCAAAATGGTGGAAAAGAACTTGTTTACTTCAAAACCAATCAGCAAACTAAGCTCCTAATCCCAAAGTCCTGGGGCCTGCTGGAGCACTGTTTAGTACCCAGTTTGGCAACCAGTCCAATTTTGAAAAGTCATTTTCAAGCCTGCTTTGAAAAGAGATGTTGTGCTATGAAGCTCTTGTGGAGATGGTCTAAGGGGTTGTTTAGTAAGCTGGTGGGAGAGCTGGAAACGGAGGAGTAATCAATCACTCACTGTCATGCTCACAAGTATGGTGAAGTGTTACTCTAACCTCCTCCACCTCCCCATTGCTCTTATCAGTCCATTAGTGAAACCTTGTACAAGCACTGACAAGCGTAGAGCTTAAATGCCTGTTTGGGGTAGGCGCAACCACTGCGAAAACCCTGCAAACACATCTGGAGGGCTCACTTGAACTCCTAACAAACTGTGCTAATAGTGCAAAACTCTTGACTGTGGCATGAGGCTGACTTCATTTCTTCTTTTTTTTTTTTTTCTTCTCAAACCGAAGGAGTTGACATGAGTAGCGTGCCCAGAGCAGACCATGTGTTTGTGAACCACAGGGCTTAAGGAGAGTAATTTAATTGCATTTTTTTCCTTTCTGGAAAATAACATGTAAACATATTACTGAACTAAAGTCTGGCTTTAATTACAAGCAGTAACTTTTTCATGTTGACAGATTTTCACATGGAAAGCTTTACTGAAAATGAGAGGAGACCTTTTTGCCATCATTAGTTCTTGCTGCTTAATGCTTTTATCAAGTACAGTAAAATACCATTCGTAATTAATTCCAAGCTTATATGGACATGTTTAATGTAATTACCAAACAAAATCCTGTTTACTAACATATTGCTTGTGAAACCAGTCTGAATAATCTGGTCTCTGGCACACATAAATCAGGCAGTAATAACGGCTGTAAATATTTCACAATATACTTAGTGCTTTGATTTTAATACTGAATCCACTTTTGGGTTTTAAAGGATAAAACATAGGTCAAAAGTGACTTTTCCCATATGTTTTGCCTTGTCTCTTGCACTATTTCTCCTGTAAGTTATTAAAAAATCATTATTGTATTTGATTATAAAAAATAAATATGTACACTTTCATGAGCTGGAGGAGAATTATGGAATTGAATTATGTTGGAGCTTACAAAATGATGCCATTCACACTGGAGTGGGACAATTGCTATAACATAGCCATGAATATTTTTCATTGGAAAAGGCATTGCAATGCTAATACTCTTTGTCTTTCTGGAAGTTTTACTACTTTTATCTGTCTGGATGCCTGTATATTGTGTACGAAGCCTGAAACACATACATAAAACCATTCGTAGAAACTGCTTGTGCAGCTAATTCAAGGCCCCGAAGGCTGTGAAAACTTCAGGTGACCAAAAGGCAGGTTTGTAGTGAAGTACCGTGAGACCTATTAGCCCAGGTTACACGCTGGGCCAGTCCTTCTGGGAAGCTTTGAGTCTGTCTTTAAGTAGAAAGAGGGCAAGGAGACCAATAGTCTGTCCACAATAGAATATGTGCAGTTACCTGAGGCTGGTAAACTGGCTCTCTGAGTTAGGACTGTGCACATAATTTATTCAGTTCATTGGTGTGCCTTGAAATTTCAGGAAAAATAATCATTCCTCAAGTCGCTTTTCCCTTCCCCAAACAAAGACCTTAAACAATGGTGTAAAACAAAATATTCTGCTTTTTTCTTACTTCAGAGTGTTCTTCACCTTCTATAAATGAAGTAATCAAGTACTGTTTTGAAAGACAAATTTGAAAATGTTCACTTCTTGGAATTTTCCCCCTGCTTCCGTAGTTGAATTTCTCACTAAAGTTGACATAGTGGCAAATAATTTGGCCATTGCATTCACTGTGAAGAAATAGGTAGTTTCCAAAAATACGCCACTCTATCATGAATGCTCTCCAGCCTGAGGCATGATTCTCTTGAGCTTATGACCCCATTGCCCCAAAATAAAAAATACAGTTAAAAATTGCTATCAGATAGTTGGTAGTGTTGGAAAACGTTGCAGGAGAAGAATTTTTTTTTTTTTCCCTACCTCCTCTTTCGATATGCTAAGGTAGCGAGGGGATAGGCAAAGCCTGCTGATGTGTTCAGCTCTTTGAGTTACGTAGCCGTGCAAAGGAAGCCCCCGTGCCTAGGACAGCTGGAAATTGCAGGCTATTTCAAATGGTCCATTTATTAAATTACTGGGCGACCAGGATCCCCACCAGCTTCCATGGCGCCTCCCAGCAGATGCAGCTTGATGCAGTTTAAGTGGCTCAGCAGTATTTTTTTCGTACGAGGCCAGTGAAGATCGGTGGCATAACTGGCACGCAAAACTGCCCTAGGTATTTCCTGCCGGTAGTGAGGACGATAAATGATTGCTTGCGGTAATTTATGCAAGCAAAAGGGCTCATCTAGCAAAACCTCTGGGATGTCCTGACTGTCTGCGCTCTCTCACTGATATGTCTGACTTTTACAAGATTTTCTCAAGGTTTCTGCTGTTACCATAACACAGTAGCTTGGAATTTTGTGGGATTATGCACATGCGCTTCTGGCTCCCAAGTTAGGAGAAGGGCTGTTGTTTAACCAAAAAATGGAAAGACTTTCTAATACACTCAGTTCTTTTTCTGTTTCTTCTCTATATACATTAAAAGAAATAAAATCTGATTGCTCTTGTGTAGGTTCCTCATTTTGAACCGTGTACTTCAGCAGCCCCATGGAAGTACATCTAGTGGGGAACTGTATTTGCCACATGTTCTGTAAGGTCAAGATTCATTTTAAAATGTTCTTGATTGCTTTTTGTCTTATTTTAAAGTTTAGTTTGTTTGGGCAAATTAACTCTTGCCCACAGTCCAAGGTAAAAACTGTTGTATTACTTGTTTTCTGAAATGACACCTGAAAAATAAATACAAAACCCAGCCTGCTTACCATCACTGGTGCGTATGAGAAAATGCATGCACAAGGGGACGTTCTCCTTACAGTGATCCTTAAACAAACATCATTCTCGTTAATGATCACAGTTCATCTAACTTCCCCTTGCATTTCGATGGTCAGTTATTTTAAGATATATCAATGTCTTTTGAGCAGTTTAATAACATCTAGGGTCATTGTCTTGCGATCAATATCAAGTGTCACTAGCAACACCATACAGGCACCTAGGAAGGCAACGCTTTGATTTTCAAAGATCTAACTATAAATATGTCACTGGTCATCGTCTCTAGAGAGATCACAGGGGTTCTTGAAGTCAGTACTTTAATTTTGGAAAATTGTAGTCCCAATTCTTTGTTTTCTGCTGTGTGAGACATTTCATTGAAGTGTGAATCATTGCTTGTGAATAATGGTGTTTGAAACATATGAAATTGCTTTGTTATGCAGATGTGCAAGCTGCATCCAGATACTGTCTCTGAGAAATTAATAATATGATTACCTACCCACAAGGAATTTCCAGACTGAAGTGGCTTATGTAAGCCTAAGTCTTTCCTTCCCATAAACCCAACATAAAGGCTTGCGCAAAACTGTTGTCAGTGAAGTGTGTTGATTGCTATGAAATATTATTTGAGAAGATGCACTTACCTGCAAGAGTAAAGAACTTACCTGGTAATAGCCCAGGTTTCAAAATATAATTATCCTAACTTGTGCTCTGTTGTTCATCTAAGGCTAGATGATTTCGTAGGAGGTGTTGTGACCTTCAGTTTTCAGCTGCCACCGCTATCTAATTAGGTGTATGAGTCTTTCAGTAGTAGCACAAATTATTGCTAAGAGTTTGTGTAATCCCCTGTTTTCTTGATTTGAGGGCCACCAGGTATGGTGATTTTTGTGTATGCAAACTAAGTAGCTGCAGCAGCAGAGATCTAGAATTTGGGAAGGCCAGAGGTGTTTTGATCAGCAAGAAAATGGGTACCAGCTGGTATATTTTTGCATATAAATATCTATTGCTCTATTTAGTTGCATAAGTAAATTGTGTATGCCACTTAGCCACATCTGTTCTTAATAAGTTTGAGCTCGTAGACTCTAATTTTTGAGACTTCCGATTATGTTCAGGCACGTGAACTTTCTAAGTGGAAGAGCTGCCTTCAGAAAACGTCTTCGTTTCTGGCCCTCTCATTTTGCGTAAAGCGGCAGAGCTTCACTGAGTTGAGGAGTGCCTCGAGTCAGCACCCAGCGAGGATACGTAGTGTATTAAAGTTTCGGTACGATTATGTTCAGACAGGAAAGGTTTCTGTCTTGTCCATTTGGAAAGAAAAATTTTCATGACTCTAAGCGTACTTTAAAAACTAAAGGAGCAGACACAGCAAAGTACATCAGAAAGCAAACCCAGGGTTAACAGAGATTCTTTGCCATGAGAAAAAATGATTTGATCTTTACAAGATCTCGCCCCACTTAAAAGGACCAAAAGAAAAGATATGAATCTAGGACGATGATAGAGTTCAGCTCGATGAAATTTTCTTTAAAAGTTTTTGCAGCCAAGCAGCCCCCAACCACTGCAAGGCCTCTGCAAAGCCCGATAATTAAAGTGAAAGGGCTGTATGTTCACATTGCCCCCTCGCTGTCTACAGTTGTTTGTTCTCAAAAAAACACCCTATTTCTGATGAAAAAGTGAGATGAACTATTCTCAGCAGGCCTCTGTATCAGCAAGTCTGTTTTTCTAGCTTTTGCAATGACCGGTCACTTTTGATCATCTGAGACATCTATTTACAAAAGCAAAATTATATTTTCCTCATTAGCTTCTCTCAAAGTGAACAATATAAAATTGAAACAAAAATCGACCTTTTAAGATTAGCAGTTTCAAATAATAGTTAGTAACAGTGAAAAAAATATATTTCTCTGGAGAATAGAGTTTTGAATATGTTCCAGTATTTATTTTTGTTTCCCTGGGTGGTAGGACAGATACTGCACTGTATAAAGAAGTTAAAGCATCCTCCTTTTCCCAAAGATACATGTTTATAAACACGAGATATAGGCTAAACATTCTTTTTTCTTGCATGAAAACTTGGGATGGGAATAAACTTATTTATGGGATACAAGGTTGGAGGAAAGAGGTATTTTGACCCTCCAACTAAGTAAAATGTGTTTTGGGGAGTAGTATATATTTAATAGCTACTTCCAAACCACAAGACAGCCCCAAATGTGCGCAGGCAGTCTGCTTAAGGTTACCGCAACATGTTATGTATTATGCTACTTCGGGCAACAAAAGGAAGATTATAAAGAAACTGCTCCTTTTTTGTTAGGACGAGCAGTATACACAAAGCTAGCTTGTCCTGCCTAATTACCGCAAGGGGTTGTGCAATGGTCTTTTACTGGTAGTTGCTTGCAATCAAGGGGGCCGAGTGTTGCCCTGACATGAAACAGGGGAAGTGGTTAGGAGACAGGCCTGTAATTACCAGCAGCAGGTGCCCGTAAAGCAATGCCAGAGAGATGGCTGAGGAGACAAACACTGCTTTAGGACAGGCTTCGGCATCCGCAGGCCGGGCTGGAAGGCAGTTGGGTAAGAACTGAGAAAGAATTCCCTGAAAACCGAAAGAGAAGTCATGCGGGTTCAAGGATTTTTTTTTTTTTAAATGCCTCATTTTGCCACTTATTTATAATATAGTAGTTATAAGGCATATTAAATAATGGAATTACTTTAAAAAACAAGACAGAAAATTAATATTGCCTTCATATTATCTCCTCCCCCCCACACACACACACGTGAGGCTGTTTTTTATTCACCTGAAAAATCTTGCAGCAGTGTGTGTGTGTCAGGGGTGGGAGGGACGCTCAGGAGAACAATTTTCTGGCTTGATCCATCTAGCCACTGAACCACCTATCCGAAGGTTTTTATTACCCCCGAGCGCAAGAGGAAACTGTCAGACCGAAACACAGGGTGGAAGTGGGATCCCGCGAGCTGTCTGAGCTGTCTGGCTTTGGAGCGGAGTAGCTGGAAGGTCTCGGTGAAGGGGCCCCGGGTCAGGCCCCTTCCGCAACTCCTAACGCCGCTGCCAGCGCAGAGCCGTTTCTTGGCAGGCTCTCTCCTCTCCTGGTACCAAGGTGGGGATCATTTTGGTGTCCTCAATGGGTGCACTAAGCTGTAAATTATATAAAAAGAACTAACTGATGAAGTCGATTCAAGCATTTTGGTGTTTCATACCCCTCAAAAAATGTCAAAGGAAACTTTACAGTGTAAATGGGAGCAAAGGCACAGTTCTGTAAAATCCTTTCTCTTATGAGCAGTCCTATTAACCTTTGAAGTGTGATGCCACTTTTGCAAGCGCTTAGGTTTCTGTGCGTGAGTAATCCCATGTCTGTGTATATGCAGCTTTGCAAGGTTGTGGCCTAAAATGAGTTATCCCGCTGAAGTTACTCATAGGTTAAGGAACAGTCCCTTAGGAAGGATTTCAGAACAGGAACATAACTTCTCTGAAGAATTATTAATCTAAACTCCCTGTTACAGGAGATTTCATCAGAGAAGTTTTGATGATGTCTATTGATTACATTTCTTTTTTTGTATCTTAAAGAATAACTTGAAGGTCATTTTTTATATTGGTGTGCAAGGAGTTTTATTGATTCTCTTTTATGAGGCATTAATGAAATCTATAGAAGCCTAACAAGATTGTATAGTTAACCCTGGCAAGATTGCCTGTTCTTCTTACTTGTGCAGAAAAAAGAAAATATAATGTTCCATTTTGGTTGTTTAAAATTATGTGGGAGTCAGTGAATTTCATGGAATCAAATACCTCTTACGAGAGAAAAAGAGCATGATGTATCTGTACAACCCCGTTAATTCCAAAATGTGCTTAGCAGAGATTTTTGGGGAATATTCTGTTTTCCTGCCTAATGGTACCACATATTTATCACTATGAAAACAGCATGGAAGTCAATCACTCACTGCATTTGCCAGAAACGCCTTCCGCAATCACAATGGTTGTATGTCAAGATTCTGTCCCACTTTAAAAGAACAGGCAGGATTTATTCTGGAAATGGACCAAAATGGACCAATCTTTCTCAAAAATATGAAGCTGGGATCAATTTTACAAAGTTAAAATAAACAGTAGTCACACTTGGCCCAGTGTGTTATGCTAACAGAGAAATGAAATGTAAAGAGCTTCATGAATCTATGGATTTAGCTTGGATGAACATTAAACATGATACGTTGCATTAAGAAATTATCTTAAAAACTACTCATAATAAAATTTGGGAAGAATTTTCAGGGTATTATTTCATTCTACATTGTTTTCTTATATATATTTTATTTTTACACCCTTTAAATTAATGAAGGCCATTTTGGCAGTGAAATACAAAACTAATGCCTCCTGAGTAAGGTTTCCTTTGCACATTAAAAACTCAGATCATACTCTTCAGAAGCTCAGAAGCCTTTGAGTTAGTGTTGTACATTTTTATCTGCAGAAGAAAAACATATCAGAAACAGGCAAGTATAATTATCTCCATTTTTAGATGGAAAACAGAGGAGCGGAAGGCAGGGTTAGAGAATGAGCAGACACTGGAATTCCCCGCTGGTGGGCTCGCAGAAAACATGGAAGTAATTTGTGGTATGAAAACGGCTGGTGATGCTTGTTTCCACCAAAAGGCAAGAGAGGACGTTACACCACAGTCTGGTTCTCGACCAGACCTGTGGCAGGTCGCCTCCCGAGCCTCCGTTGCATGTCTTCATCGGGCGGTGGGCGAGCTGCTGGCACAGGCAGAATTGAAACGCCTCTCTCGTGGCTTTTCTCTTCTTGCAGCCCCTGCAAGAGTCTCATTTTCTTCCCACTGCATGGATGTTCTTCCCAGAGCATTCATGCTATGGCTTTCAGCTCGCCCTCCTTTGAGATAAGATTATACTGCGCTGACACTGCTCGCGTGCCCTACGGGGCTATGCTAGGGTGGGGGACTGTGCTAGATCGCATGTGAGAGCGTTGCGTTGCAACACTGCGTGCTTTCAATTTGCACACCTGGGAGTCCCCCAGTGTCGTTGCACTGATGCTCAGAGATGCTCAGAGAAGCGCCCCAGCTTCACCCCGGTGTCCGGCAGTTGTCTCTCCAGGTGTATTTGAAGAGGACTGAATGGGCTAGTGGTGGTGGTCTGGAGTTGCAGAGGGGACATTACCCAGCAGCGCAAGACTTGCCTGTGGCCAGCGGGTGAACGGCATTGCTTCCCTGTCTTCCAGGGTCATGGGCGAGTGAGGAAAAAATCCTGCTCTGGAGCTCCAGTCTCCTTGAGAGCGCTAGAAAGTTAGACTGTAAAGAAATGTATCCCAAAATACAGAAGTAGTCTTTAGTCTGCCCTTGGTGTTTTATTAGCTGTCATGAAACCAGCAGCTAGGCATTACTGCATTTCTCAGTTAGAGGCTTTACATTCATCAAACGGGTACGGGTCAATTCTCTGTTTTAAATTCTTTAGGTAGTATTGCACATACTAGTACTGCTTTGCATTTTGAGTAATGACCGTTCTGGCTCCGGTGTTTATAAAATGATGTCAGCCCTGGAAGACAGAGGTCTGCAGTACATTAGACGATCTTTCTTTCCTCCTTTGGAAGTCATATCTAGAAAATCCATTGCTTGGATCTCCCTGGGTGGGAGAACCCATAGAAGCAAGCTGAAGTAATCTTCTGAGCTACTGGAAGAAAACTGCAGGACTACCTAAATAATAAATCTAAAATGCATTACAGCATGTAGATGAATAAAGTAAGGACAGACAGACATGTTTGCATGTTGCCCTTCACTTTCTGGTATAAATAACACAAAGAATAAGGGTTTGGTTATTTTATTTGTAACTGAACATTTTGGTTAGACTTCCTTGCAGCTTTTAGATGTCAGTACATTAGTAGGTTTATTAATTTGAAAATTAAATAGATTTTGGTGGCTCTTAATATTTAGCTTCCACTTGAGCTAAGCTACTGAGCTCTTTTATTTATTCATCCAACTAGCATTTAGGGTTAAAGAATGCTAAGAAGAATTTGAACCCTGGCACTCTGCTTCTGTAATAACACAAGGACAATAAGCACAACTATATAGAGTACCTCAGGGTAGATTTTCAGGCAAGGCTTTTCCAAGAAGTCGGACACTCGCAGTTTTATAACAAAAAATGATGAAAAAAAGAGTAAGAGGTAGATAACTGGGTAGACAAAGGGACGAAAAGGCAGGTGGATGGATGCCAAAATGCAGAGACTGAGTTGGGATTAATCAGCCCTTTGCAAACATAATGTCTCTTGCTCCACAAATGGTGCTGGAGAAGACATGCCTCATATAGCCAGAGCTGCACTGTCCTCCTGGAAGTGGGCAGTAAGCAAAGGGCTTCAGCGGTAAGGCTGGGGGAAGGAGAGAGGGTGCTGAGCTGTCTAAAAACGCTCTGACAAAATCCAGCTGTCAGGAGAAATCCATACAAACAAAGCTGTTTCTAACTGTCAGTGCATCGTAGCCTCAAATGCAGGCAGGAGCACGCCGCAGTCAGAGGAGGTGTTTGGTGCCGAGTGGTGGCATCTGCATTTGTGGTGCTGGTGACTCTGCTCTCTCCGTGCCTGACCTGTCCGTGCCAGTGGCTGCCAGCTTGCACGTGAGTGCAGCTGCCAAGCGTTGTCCCCACTGCTGCTGAGGCGTCTACCAGTGAAATAAAAGCTGTGCAAGGTCTTCTCCACAGGCAGTGCTGCATAGCCCTCTGTCTCGCTTTTACACATTGGCAAGGTCACTGATTTATGACGTAGGGACCAGTGAAAAGGGGGTAACATAACTGCAAAGGAAAAAAATGTCAAGAATATCTACTGACCTAAGGATGCTCCTCTTAAAGCAGTTTCTGGGGCATTTGCAGCAGGCATTGTGTTCCCAGGCTTCAACCAGCCTGAGGTGGGGTCAGACAAAAGCATTACTTTTCCAAAAGCCTGGGCCCACCTGCCTAGATGGAGTGCACAATACTCCCGACTCCATTGGGTCGCCCTCCCAGCAATTCCCAGGAGTCTGGGAGTCCATTAACATTCAGAAACTTTTACCTGTATCTTGGCATTTATTGCTTAACGGAAGTTAAGAAGTGATGACCCGTATTACAAGGCTGTCAGGTTTTGTCTTTCTGTTGATAGACCAAGCTTCTCTGGCTTGAGTGGAGCTGGTGACTTCTCCGGGCTAAATGAGGTTTCTGTCTGCTGCTGAATTTGAGAATATCTTTGTTACTACTTTGGGATATAACTTTGGGTCCAAACAAGTGTTTCTTTAACTGCCAGAAATGGCAAGTCCATGCACAGAAGTGCCACCAGGGACGCAGCAGTGCTGGTACCGAATACGCTTTGAGAGACAAACCACATTTCTCACAAATTCAGAAGCTGGGGTTAAAGCCTGGGTAGATGCATCCTAAGCACCACTGCCATGGCAGGTAACGCTCTGCGCCGTTACTGTAAAGCTGCGTGGCATTTCTGTGGGAGGCCAGCTGAGCCCTGCGCTTTCCACAGTGCAAAGCGAAGGGTGAACGTAACAAAAATCCCTCCTCTGCAGCAAGGGCGGTGCTCTCGGTGCCGTGCACGACTTGACTTTGGTGCTCAGACATGGAGAGTTTGTTCTTCGTGGCACCCTAAGTAAATCCCTTCCAAATCAGGAAGTTATGTAGCTTACAGATATTAGATTATTTCTCTCAAATGCTGTAGTAAGTGTGGCACAAGATGGAAGCAGATTGGTAGAGTTGCCCTTACCTTGCCCTGTCAACGTCTGGCTGCCCTACAAGTAGCCTCACTAGGACTTCTGCACAGAGCCTTATTCTGTCCTTGTGGAAAACACTGTTAGGGTTAAAATGGTCAGGACTTTTTTACTTTTCTTCTAAATTCAAGATAGACTTACTGATGGATTTAAACTGCTGATAAAAATAGGGGAAAATGCAGCTGCAGTTTTTGAATTTGTCCTAAGGACAATTCACTCTCTTTGAAATATGGTATTTTTAATGGGTAAAGAGAAACTTATGCACCACTTATGTCCTGCTTAAACCATTCTAGCAGGAATTAAGTGTTGATTAGATTTGGTACAGGTCCTTTGCATAGGTATGAATTCAATTCAGAAATGTCATTCATTTTCAGAGGGTAGGAAAAAGACTTAAGATGTTGTTCAGTTCTTAAATGCCTTTCATTATACAGTTTGCCATTCTAAATCTTGCTTTGATATTGAGATTATTGCACATACTTCCATTGTCTTGAAAGGCTGTTTTCAAATCTCTGTCTGTCTGGCACATAATAGATCTGCTTCAGTCAATTCATATATGGTGCAGTACTTTATACTGCAAATAAATCTGGTTCAGTTAATTTATACATGGTAGAGTAAATGCTTGAACTGGAGAACGGGAATCATATATCTAGTACAAAAGCCCATGTTTGATGACATGGAGATATTGTGTGTTTTACACAACAGTCTTTGTCTTTCTGCGAAGTACTTGAACTGTTAGATTAGTCAGTCAATGTCATATTAATAATGTATTGAAACTCAATTATAGGGGCAACATCAGCTTTCTGGAGTGAAAACTGAGCAACACTTCCTAACTTCTTTCATACTCTAAAGCCATGCCTCAGTGGAAAAATGGTGGGTTGATGCTCACTGGAAAGTATTCATTCCTTTTACATGGGCATTATGAGAAGAAAAGGTAGACGTATTCTGGAGAGCTGCTATGAGCTGAAGGTGCATTGGTACGTGCCACAACATTGCTTAGTGAACAGTGATGTTTTCTGTGTTGTGCGTAGGATATAGTGTGCATGAAGTGCCCATCTCCCATTGATCCTTAATCACAAGACTTCCACTGAAGTCCAATGGTCTACGAGTTACATGAGTAAAGGCACTGGGCCTTGCTGTACAACAAGCTGGGTTTATTCTATTTAAACTTAGAGTGCTGCATCTTGCTTGATAAGGGCAAAAATATTTAAAAATATTTCTAACAAGTGCAGCTTTGTTGCTTCAAAGGAAGGTATGGCAAAGATGCAGCAGAACTGTCAGGATGTCTGTTGTGGGGACCGATGGGCCAAACTGGTACTGATTTACACTGTGAAGTATGAAAAGCTGCCACCAGGCAACCTGAAACTCCAGAACATTTACTGTCAGGAGGGAAGCTTTTGGCAGTGAGGAGAGAGGTATGCTTTCCTAGTTATATACCAGCAAGTTCGGCTGCCTTAATATCTTGCCACCATTATGTTAGTTGTATTTGCATACATATTTTAACTATTCAGTCCTTGCTAGTTTTCTTGGCAGCAACACCAAAGGATGAAAAAAAAAAATCAAAAATTTTTTTTTAGTGTTGTTATACAGATGACTTTTAGGAAATGTTTAACATGTGTGTGCTGATATACCAGTCTTCATTGGCAAGCTTGTGTCAGTGAAGGACGAGATGGAGGCCAGACACCTGAGGCCCAGTCCCCTAGCTGTGTTGAATCTCCCAGCCAAAATAGTTCTGCTGTAGGTTTGCTCTCTTTCTGGCTATAGAAATAGATGCAGGCAACCTTGGGGTATTTTGTGAACTATTTTATATGTAGGCTTGAACATCAAAAACACATAATTACCTTGAAAACTGGCACTTTTCCTTCCTTTTTTTAAAAGACATATGTTGCTAGAATTAGCTTTCTGTTTCATGTTCGTTCATTTGAATTACATACACTGTAGCTGTCTGTTCCTTCTATTCCCCAAGCAAAAACCAAATGAAAGCACGAATATGTTAAAGCAAGTTAGGTTCATTCTAGCATAGCCTCAGCCTCTCCTTCTAGTTTCTTCTTCTTTTATGACTAGGTGAAACAACTCTCAAAAATTAATCCCTGCCTCATGCCCCACCTCCTTCCTCTCCTCACTCCTTCTAAGTATTCTGGAATTAAATATGAATATTTCTGAAGTTTCTAAAAGGCCTCAGTTAATTTGCATGCGTTTAATTGTGGTATTTTGTTTCATTGTGCTTCTGCACCTACTTTTGAAGGACAGCCCTAAGAGAGATGCAGATTCCCCTCCGGTGGTGGTCCTGAAAGTCAGCAGAATAGACTAGCCCACAAACAAAACACATTAACCCCTTTTTAGAAGTTTCCAGGCCAATTCTGCAGGCTGTATTTCAGCAGCTGTCTGAACAGCTATCCAAATGTTTCGTTGCTTCTCTGGACGTTCTTGATAAGGTCCACGCTGTCATTAGCTGTAATGCTTTTAATCTCCCAGAGCAAACAGAAGTGTTAATACTGATTAACATATTTACCAGTATGTCGCTAGTTTTAATTTCTGTCACTCATTTGGTTGTACTCTCCATTATGCTTGAGCATCTAAGTAAGGTAGTATTCAAACTATTTGTGAATCCTTAAAGTCTGTTGAGTTGTAGCGTGATGGATCATTTGTCTGAAAAACTTGTATTAAAAAATGTATTGCATATCAGAGGTGTGCCAGCAGCATACTTATGATTTACTGTTTTCTAGTACTAGGAAGCAGGAATGGCTTTTAATATCGTGTATGTCTTGCTGGGTAAAATGGTATATTGCCAACCCAAAGACTTTTGAATAAACTGTACATAAAAATTTTGCGTGAAAATAATTCTGTGAGTACTGGCAAACAACAAACAAAGCTGAATAATAATCAGATCAGATTGTAAATGAAACCAAGAAAGAAATGAGGCAATACAGAACTTGTAAAGAAGAACATGATAATTCATTTTTGTCACTACTTTATCTTCTTGCTGCTATTATTCAGAGCCAATCAGAATTAGTGTAGTTATTTCAGAAAGCATGTCTGAGTTACTGGATTTCAGGAAACATAAATTTGAACAGCTCTGTTAGCACCTTTGACTTATACTTCACATAAAAGGCAGAATTTTATGAAAAAAGTTAAAAAGAAATCCGTAGCGTGGTGTTGTCAAAGTTAAGAAGTTTTGTGAGGTGGAGCTGGTACATGCAGCGGGGCTCACGGCATGCGATGGAGGAAGGACTCAGCAGGGGTCGAACCCTGGCTCCCGCAAAGTCAGCGGAAAGGCTGCCGTTAGCATCAGTGGGGCAGGACTTCGCCCCGGGTCTTCGGTGACTGCCAGCGTGAAGCCACAAGCGAGCGAGCCCTGCACCACGCGCTTTTACTTTTCGGAGAAAAGAGTCCCACTTCAACGGCACAGCACAGCCTGCCTTTCGGAAGAGGGCAGAGAGCGCTGGTTTGCAGCTTGCTTGAATCTGCACCCCTGAGGGTGCAGGAGGAAATCAGAGGAGAGGAGAGACAAAAGCAGCCGGAACATGTCAGGGTGCTCTCCAGCGCGAGCTGTCAGCGTTTCTTCCATCAGAGTCTGCTTCCGCCATCACTTGAGGCATTTTCCCTGGATGTGCACTAATGGTTTGTTATTGCCAATGTTGCTTGGAGAAGAATATTGTCTGAGTATTTAAAATCCAAGGGAGAAGAAAAACTTGAACAGTAAAATCGAAGAGACTTCACATAAGCTTTTTTTTTTTTTTTTTTTTTTTAAAGGGAGGGGGAGCAGGAGGCAAGTCAGTGTCCACGGAAGAAGGAGAGCTGGTCCTGCCTCTTCCAAGTTTTGGCAGAGCTGATAAGCAGTGGAAGCTGTGCAGCCCTCGACACATTGGGAGCAAGAGCGCGCGTGGTGCTTCTGGAGTCACCGTCCGTGGTGACACTTGGACCCAAGCGAAGGGAGCTTAGGCTGTCCCCCCTTTGGAGAAGCAGCAGAGCCAGAGCCTCCACCTGGTATTTTATCAGTGCTCACATTAGGAGTGCCAGCTTGCCCTGAGCAACACCTCCACTATCTGGCTTGACTTTTTCTTTCCCCTTTAAGTCAAAGCGAATCAGCTCTCTGAGCAGAGATAGCGTGCTTTGTGATTACAGCGAGTGCAGTCACTAACATCTTCCAGATGTTTTATAGCCCCTTGCATCGGTTTTGCAATGAAATTCCTCTCTTTGCTGCCCATAATTTCTTTTATTTTCACCTAAATCTATACTCTAATGGATACTTCCTTTATAAGATGTAAATTATTCCATTTTGTCTGTCTCTAACAAACATTTACTGTCTAACAGCTTGAAGTTAGTGGGATTTTGACAAAGTTGCTGGGGTTTTTATAAAGCGGCTTCAAAAGAAACAAGATCAAATATGTAGTAAACACTTACCCGCAGAAGCCTACTTTCAAACAAGGTGTCAGGGAAACAGGTATTTCTTACATGAGAATATATGAACCATAATCTTCCTCAATATAACAAATAGTAATTTAATTCTTGCAGAGATAGACCTGCCTGGATGCTTAAGTTGGGGAATGAAAGGGGCTGGTGATTCAATTGAGAGTGTATGGTAAATGCTTTAGTCTTCAGCTAGAGTCAGTCATATTCAAGCCTTTAAAGTCTCAACGCTTGCATTATTCAGTTGAATAAATGTGTTTGACATTGAAGACAAATATTGTACTCAGTAGACCAATTTTGAAGTCTAATATTCTCCTTTTCCAACTAATTCTAAAGCTTAATTACTGAATACCAATATTGTATAATTCACAAATAATTCCCTGGCTGCCTTTTGTTCACTTGTGCCTTTAGTGCTATATTATCAAATACCAGAAAGATGATCAGATAGCATGACTGGTTTGCAGATGCTTTACAGTGCCAAAAAATATCGGAATGCACTGACTTGCCAATTGAGGAAATGGTGTTCAACTGGCTCTGTGGAAGGATGAAGTATTATTCCACTCTTTGGCTTTCCAAGCCTGATTTACATATAGTAATAAAACCGCCCCTTCGTAATACTGTTAATCTCCAAAATTTGAGAGGCAGACAGAATGAGTTTCCTTTGTCTTAATTCAAGAAAATATATGCTTTGTCTGTATAGCTTACAGATTAGTTATCTGCAGTCAGATTAGTTTAGCCCTAGGAAATACGAGAAAAAGGACATCAGGCCTTTCTGTGTGGGCAGCTTCTGCCCTAGTATAAACAACTGCACTTCTACTGACTTTAAATTACAGTCTTTTCCAGGAGGGCTATGTCTGGGCAACCAGAACAGTTTGAGAAAATATATTTTTACATTAGTTTCCTGAAAAGCTGAGCAGTGC
The DNA here is from genome assembly GCF_036417845.1 of Apteryx mantelli. Lineage (NCBI taxonomy): Eukaryota > Metazoa > Chordata > Aves > Apterygiformes > Apterygidae > Apteryx > Apteryx mantelli. Next base: position 15,612,467 of record NC_089982.1, on the reverse strand, counting down.
ATATTTTGACTGTCAGTTTTCAGTTAGTTGAAGTACTGTACACAAAAGGACATAAAAGTAATATATCTAGCAATAGAAATTGCTAGTATTGATTTTTGTACCATAAATTGTTCTTATTTTTAGCAATAATCATATCACATTATTACATTACATTACAAAGATTTGATAGATGTATGTAATTTTTTTTTCCTTTCATGAAAAGGTGTCACTCAGAAAATTTTAAATTCCTATGCTCAATATAAAAATAGCTTTGTAGGAAGGACTGGGATTTTCACTGAAATATATCCCAGCATCAGACCGTGCAATTCAAATATTTCTTCTGACAAAGGAAAAGGTTTGAAAACTGAATTGCTACAGAGTCCCTGGAATGTCACAGGATGTTTCTGACTCTTCTGGATACTTGCGGTCTTATGTGTAAATTGGGCACCTTCAAGAGAGGCGCTTTTTACGGTTATGATCTTGTAATCTCAGAGAGGTGCAGAAGGCATGGAAGTTCCTTGCTCTCATTAGTTTATTAATATGTAAATCAGAATTTTGAATTGAAGTTCAATTTAGTCACAGGTTTCAAATTCCTCTGGCGAAGTGGTGAGTTCAGAATAGTTCTCACTGTTTTCCAAGTTGCTGGCCTAGATCTATTACTAATGTGGAGTGCCTTTAATCCCCCTGAAATATCACATATGGCAGTCACAAGAAAAATAATACAGTGCTGCCAGCCAGGTTGACAAAGATGGAGTGACATGGAACTTCCTTTGCATAGACTTTTCTCTTTTGCTTGGCTTTTTATACTGAAGGAGGTGACACCAGCTTAAAGTGTTACCCCAAGCATCATCGATCAACCAACAGCAGCAGCTTGAATACTTCTGCGAGTGAGTTGCTGCCATGGTCAGTGCTAGCAGGGCTGCAAATTCCCCATTACCAAAGGCAAAGGCGAACACCCTTTTTGAGATATCACTGTTGAGTGATAGTCAAAGCTTTGACTGCAGTACAGTGGCTTGTGTGAGGGGCCAAGGAAGATGAGGAGGTTAGAGAATGATAGCACTGAAATTAAGGCTTTCTGTAGTTTAAAAGGCTTCATTTGCCAGGGGTTTTGGGAAAAATGGTTTCATTGATTTGTGCAAGGTTCTGCGTGTCTATGTGAGGCAGTGGCTGTGTGGCAAATGTACTCAAGCTGTGAGTGTTATTCCCAGGGACAGGCCTCCAGACCCACAGAGCTACCACCATGGCTCTCCTTCTCATACTGCTGGTGGTGGAGAAGCCAAGGTCAGAAAGAGCCATGAGGCCTGAACAACCTTTTCACTCTTAGGGTACATTTTCACTCCAGAGTTAGTCTCAACTCTTGCCCAGACATTGCCTTTACCCAATCTGTAAAGGGAGCTATCCCCCTTAACTTTGGTCATGCTGTGAATCTGGGTTGGCAACCCTGACTTTGCATGGGGACTCATTTCATTTACTGTGGCACGTGTCCGTTGAGGACACAGGCAATCATATCAGGAGGAGGAGTCTTTCAGTGCCTTCTGCCGTGTGCCCAGGCAGATGCATAAATCACTGCATGATTTTCTAGAGAACAAAACCAGAGCAGCGAAGCTTATTGCAGCACGAAGAACCATGGAAGAAGGCTTCAGAAACCCTGGAGATACTCAAACACATGCAGAGCAAAAGTAAGGTGACATGGTCAAGAGAAATGTGTAGGCACTGGCGGTTCTGCTGGGCTAAGCCCAGTGCTCAAACACAGGTAGCAAGTACTTAGTTAACCCTCTGGGAAGAAAGATGCACTTTTAATGGTGTTCTGCAGGGTAAAGTGCTCCAGTAGGATGTTTCAGAGAAGCTCATATTGCTCCTGACCATGTTAAATCTATCTGTGGGCAAACAAAGGCTGTTGGTTTCTAGGGTTACCTATCCATTACCTCGGACAAACGAACGCGAGGGCTTGAGGAGAAGGATGATAGAGCAGCAATTAAGTGATGTTGTATTAAGCAGCCACAGCTGGCCACTTTGCTTGCCATTAGCAACCATCACTAGATTCAAGACAGGAAACCCTAGAAATCCACCGAGAAGCTTGAACTGGCAAAATGGCTAGGATAGTTTTGAGATCAGATGTTCAAAGGACTAATGAAGTTCTGGATAAACCACCTGCTGACAGATCCATACCAAGCCTCTTAGATTTCAGAGGTCAGACCACCTTAGAGTGGGATGTGGTCCTGGGGCTGCAATGCACCTAAAGGAGTGTAACCACTCCTTTGCCCTAACAGAGTCTGCTGCAGAACCAGGGCTGCAAATTCAGTGTTACCAAATGCATGAGAAAATTAGAGGGTCTGAGCCAGAGTTTGCAGAGATAAGTAGGCATAATTTTTGAACCATGAAATGCCTGGATCACTGCTAAAGCTAGAACAGTGTGTTGAATCTTGTTCGCTTGTCCATTCATTTGTTATGTTATACTTGTACCTTCTAATGGCTTCATGTCTCCACTTTAAAATTAGGAATTTTTTTTAACCTGCCTACCTCCAAAAGCTACTGTGAGGTTGAGTTCATTAAGCTTTGAACTCTTCAGCCTCAACAGAGGCTGAAGAACTACATGCATACAAAGCACTGGTAAAGCAGCACGGTGGTGTTTTATTAAAGCAACACATCCCACAGGCTGATTATTATTCTTGTTGCACCGGTCCCCAGATATCAATACTCACAGTCAGTAATTTTTAGGGGATTTTGTCCCCTTCTTTCGGAGGCGTACTTAAGAATATGTAATAAGAGAGCACGTTGACAGCAGAAGACTTGGGCAGCCACTTCCCTCTGATTCAATATTACTGTGTCGTGCACAACTCTTACAGCTATTATTGCCATATAATGCAATGAGTGACAAATGCTACTTAGTACACTGGATGGGGGCAGTGTCCCTAGCTTAATCTACATAATGCCCCCACTGCAAGATATAAATAGGTTAAGAGAGAAAATCCAATAATTTCTCCATTCTCCCACCAGAGCAATACGCATTACTTGTTTCTTGCCATCTAATTGCATTACGTGGCAGGGATGCAATAAACATTTAATGGCAGTCACAGTCATCTGTCACCTCCCTTTAGATGTGTAATGTTCAATATGATTTACATGCTTAACACTGTACTTTTTTTTGGGGGGGGGGAGAAAGATGTTAGTAACCCACATCAAGGAAGTTGTACTTTTTACTAAAAAGATTTTCTTTAATTAAGGTTTAAAAAAAAGAAAAAGGGAAAGATTCTGAGTACCCAGGACTTCTGAAGTACCTTAATTAATCCCTCATGAAACAAGGATGGGACTTTGAAGTGCTGAGGGCCTGACTTACCTCAGTGCTACTTCGGTTTTGTGTGGGTGTAATGCCATGGAAATGAAATTGGAGTAACACCAGTGAGTTAAGTGCAATTAATTAAAAGTATTCTGGAGAAATGTTTAAGTCCCTCTCTAGCTTGTTACTTAGACACCTTACATAAATTGCTGTGTTTCAGAGAGAAGTGCAGTGGGGGCTGGGAAGCAGTATGGTCTGAAATATGTATATATTTCAGAACTTACTGAATTTAATTGACCTAAACGGTGAATCCTCCAGTAGCTTCAATGAAAACAGGGCAGTTGCATCACTGAAGTCTGTTAAAAACACAGAGACCATTAAATATATTGTTCGTGTTGAAGACTTTAATGGAAAAGCTGCAAATCCCTGTGGATATGTTAATATCAAATTATATTTCTTTCCCTGGGGAAGGTGGGGGAGAGATGCTCAGTCACACTTCTCGTAAAGCTACTCTGCTTTGCCTCGTGGAGAGTTTTACTGTGTGATAGGTAACATGTTACACATCCACAGGCAAAAACATCTTTTTTTAAACGGTGAGAACAAAAGCTTTCTCGTACTTTTTCTTGTAGCAGCACCAAGAGCTCTGTGCTATTGAAAACACAGACCATTAGCTTTATTGAGCAAAGTTAAATGGGACTGCTTCAAAAGGTGTCCTCCCCGCACCACTGTGTTTGATGTTACTGGATAGGTAGGAAGCGTTGCTTTAAAAAATATATATATTCCCAAGGCAGATAAGGCCAAGCCTAAACCAGACACAGTAATAAAAGTTGGCATGAATTAGAGCAGCAACTGTTTAAGGAAGCTACAAAGGCACCAACTTATTTCAGACAGACCACCAGCAAGTCGTCAGCTGGTGAAAACTTGGATCCAGTATAAATTGGAGCCGAGCAGTAGCCTGCAGGTGACAGTCTCTGCAGCCCATTACTGGTCCCTCGAGGCCTGTAATCCTGCAGCTGAGCCCATTCCTTACCCTCTCCGAGAGCTCATTTCACGTCCGTATTCACTTTGCTGTGCTTGGGGCTTGGGAGCAATGTGGGGAGAAGCTGTGCTCCGCTCCAGCGCTGCGGTCCCCCAGGCGTCTGCCGCGGTTGCCTTTCTCTGGCTGCTCGTACTGATTCTGACCAAGGTGACTGCAGACTATTTGCCCGTTAGTTTTGCTTTTGTACTCTGTGCTTATAGAGGAAAAAGAAGGGAGTGGGATTTTGTTTTCTTATGCGCTGCAAAGGCAGCGTCCGGCTTCCTGGGACCTCGCACCAGGTGGGGGGACGAGCAGAGCTGAACTGCGCCTTCCTAGGGAGACCTCCTAGAAGTTGTGCTCAGTGCAGATGGAAAGCAGTCTGACATCAAAAAGCAGAGAGTAAGGGGAGAGAGATTCACTTATCGATAAACTTGCCTCTGGAGTTTGCCTGCGGGTTGCCCGCTGCGTGGTACGCGGGGTTTCTGCTAATTTGACAAGGTCAGTTCATGTGGCGCTATCTGCAATGCAAACAGTTACCAAAGGTGGCAAGGCAGCTTTGCTTGTATGAATCACTAAATCATTAACTTCTCTGTCACTGAAAAGTATCCTAGCTCCTGTTCATGTCCTTCTCAATCAATATCCCCAGGCAGAGTATCCATGTCCTCTCTCCCCCCCAGGAACGACTGAACCTTTCCGCTACCTCCAAATCACTCAGCTAATGGGCGCGGGAGCAGAGACCTTAATCGTCCCTGACACCAACACAACCACTTTTCCTCTTTGCATATCCATACTATACGTCTCTGTCAGCGCAGAGGCAAATTGAGTTATGAAAATGCTAAGGCTGTTCTCAGAGTACATTACATCAAGTTTGGGGCATCCTGACTTGATTCTGCTAACATACCTGGGAATTTTAATATCCTCCTGAAAGCAGTTATTTGTCATTCGTTGTTGATGTTGTCTAAATTAGACTGCTACAACGTCGTGCCACACAATTCCAGCAAAATCTACCCAATTTCAAACTTCAGATACGAATGACTGACGAACTGAATTTCCACACTAGGAAGAGAAAAGAGGAAAAAAGAAACACAAAAAGCAATGATGGTACCCATGTAAATAAAAAACAAGTAATACTTAGTGATTTCTTTCTCATAAAACATCATCTAATATAGCTAAACCAAGAGCTTAAGGCAAGCCAGTGTATTTATCACGCATCGGCCAAATTGCAGTGATGATGCCCTCTAGTGGCCTCTCCTGCTCAACTAACTTACCTCAAATGAGGCCCTGGCCAAAATTGCGTGCCCTTTATTTAGGACTGTTGGGTCCTTGAATTTTCGATTTTAGGTGCTTGGGCTGTCTTTCGTCAGAGAGGAAGATGCCATTTTATGCATCTGAGTGCTTTGGAATATATTTAGTTGTGTTGCTAGTGCTTTCATGAAGCTTTAATATTGAAAAATATTTTTAAGCTTTTAAAGCATTTTAATGCTTCTACCAAATGCCCTTGAAAACAGTGCTTTGATAGCAATTAATAATGAAGATTACAACTGTTATTATCAATCCCTTACACTTAGTGAAACAGAGATTTTAAAAACTCAGAAAAAGCTAGTAATGACTGAAATTTTGTGTGGTTTTTTTTTTTTCCGGTCATTTCTATAGTTGCTCTTTGGATCTATCCATGCAGATATTTGAGTTGGAATTTCTAGTGATCTTTGAAGAACAAAGAAGCAACTCAGGCCAGGGAGTTATTCCTTTACATTTCAGGTTCTTTGGTATGTTTTGCAGCTTTCCAAAAGAAATTGCCTTAAAGCACTAACATAGCCACAACAACTACAAAACTCCAGGTACTTTTTTTAGGGTTGGAAAAATGCAGCCATCTGTGGCCCTAGCAACAGCTGAGAGTGTGAGTACTGCTGCTTCCCTGATTCACTGAATTTGGGGATGGAGGAAAAGGAACGAGTTCTGCGTAGTCCCGTGTTGCCCACGTAAGGAGAAGTACAGGCTATAATTTGATTTTCTATTGATGAAATATGTTTTTAGTTAACTGAAGAGGTTACAAGGATTACTGCCTATCCGTGCAGTTGGCGTGAGACGGTAGGAGCTGTGTTTTCACATGTAACGGGCGTTCGAAGAGCCTTCCCGTCCAGCTGGTCTCAGAGCAGCCTTTGGAGGCTGCCGCCCCAGGACGTGCCTGCGCGCCCGCGGCAGCAACCTGGCTGCCAGTCCGTCCCACCCCTGCTGCGACGGGTGCTGGAGCAAGGGCGAGCTGGGTTCGCGGGGGGGAACGGCGCTCGCAAGCCCCCGCGTCTGCCCCGTCTCCCCGCCCGCCGCTTCTGCCGCCTCGGGCTGCCGGCGGCGTCCGCGGGCGAGCGGGGAGGGCGTCTGCTCCTGCTCGCCCGCTTTCTCGTTCAGCTTTGTTGCCTGCTTGTTACTGTGCTTCGGGCCTCGCTAGAAGTTTTGACAGAAGTACGTGCATATAAATGCAGTCATTAACACATTTATTATTCACAAACCTACAGTTACTTTGGCTACTAAATAGAAAAACGCGAACAGCCTCTAACAGTACTGCTAAGTTGCCCAAAATACACGTTTCGGTCAGATCCTGCAGCGGTGTAAAGTGGTGTGATCCCATTCAAACCAGCGTAGCCACGAGATGTACAGCGATTTGAGAATCTGGCCGCAGTAGCTGCTATTTCTTACGAAGTTGGGCAGGGAGTTGTGTTTGTTGCTCTGAGGCCCATCTCAGAGGAGCCCAGATTTAGGAACAAAGTGAAACAACCTATCGTTCATTTTATGTGTAATACGTATCTCAGCCGCATGTGCAATAAACCCGTATAAACAGTTTTAGCCTCTGGAAACCCTTTTTAAAAAAAACCAAAACAAGACTACACATTAATTTAGCGTACAAAGCATTTCTTGTATGGCTCCGTCGGAAGGAGTAACGTCTTTGTAAGCTGTTGTTTCATGCTCTGTGAGCGGAGAGCCCGCGAGGCCAGGCGGGATGGCGGAGAAGGGCGCGGAGGAGCCGGGAGCGGGCGCAGGGGCTGCCGAGCGCCCGCCGCCCCTTCGGGCTGGAGGCTGACCGCAGAAGAGGGGCCCGGCACGGCGCCGGACGCGCCCAGCGCGGGGCTGGCGCGTCGCTCGCGGTCCGTTCGTCCCTGCTCCTGCTCTCAGTTGTTCTGGGAGAGGGTTTAAAAACAAAATGTGAAGCGACTCTTGTTAGATGTCGCCCTGAGCTGAGTGAGTCCCGGTGTTCGGGAGCTTCCGGCTGGGCTCAGACATGGGGCTCGGCAGCGCCAGGCTGCCAGGGCTTTGACTGTGGAAGCTGAGTCAAAAAACTCCCTGTAAAAGGGGAGTTTAATGGCTGCCTAATGCAGACAGGATCCTGGTACTGAAGATCTTATCTGCAGCGGTTTGGGGATGGCGAGACTGTTGGTTTTTTGCAATGTGTTTCCAGCCCTGCTATGTCTGGCAGCGAGCGCATTCTTGCCGTGCCGCGTTGTCTGTCGTTACCTATTCATCAGGAGCTGCGAGAGTCAGCTGCTTGGTCCTCCGAGTGCTCTTGCCTTTCTTTAATGTATTTCTAAATTGCTTAAAAGTTTATTTGTAGCTGTAATAGTCTGTTCTATCCTAATTTTGGCTGCATGTTTGTAAAATCATATGTCAGCAGCCATCAGCGCTGGAAATCATTGCTGGTATATTTCAATTATATCCCTTTGATGCTGGTAGACGCTGTTTAAGAATAAAATAACAGCCCTGCACTTAATGCAATCAAAGTTTCCTCAAAACTGGTTTATACCATCATCACTCATTCAGTATGGTTGAAAACATTTTGTATAATGCTATTGGAGTGAGTTGCCAGTGAACAATACAAGTTAATATTGATTTTAATATACACAAGTGATTCCTTAAATCCCCAAATACTTGATGAAAATTTCAGTGTATTCTTATAAAGTAATTCATGGATGCTGGCTGTATAGCATGCAAAGAACAGTAGGTTCCTCGGTTCCAGAATACAACCTGATACAGGGCATACTTGTTCATCTTACCTAGCCTCCGGGTAAATGGATTCATGGCTTTATAAATATTTGACACACTCATACATACATACATACATACATATATATATATATATTTTTTTTTTTTGAGAAGGCAATCTCAGAAGTTTGTTTTTGATGCTCTGTCTGCACTGGGGAAATTCGTAAACTAATTCCCAGGGATGGGAATCCTCGTACTGACAGTGCTTCATAGTCAAACCTATTTTTAGCACCACTTCACTTAACCGTAATGAAAACTAGCTACGCTGAGTATCAGTGGGGATTTCTCTACCTGACCTCATCCTCTAACCTCCCTTTGACTGTTTTAATTTCCCAGTTCATTTACGAACCGTGTTCACAACAAGCTAAAGGATGACATGGAGAAGAGAGAGTTGTAGTTAATGATAGAGGGAGGAGGTGTCAACAGGACTGTTTGGTTGTTGTTGTGGTTTTTAATCAGAGACCTTAAAGTGTACTTGCATTGTAAAAGTAGGAAGCCAAAGAAGAGTGCTAGGTAAATTAGAAAGAGGGATGAGAAGGGAGACCAGAAGAAGCAGCATGACAGGGTCATATCAGGAAGGCAGAAATCCCACCTTCCAGTCCCCGGAGGCTGTTAGCCCACGTTGCCTACAAAACCAGGGCAGCCAGGGACAGCTCTCCTGCCCTTCTCTCTGCTGGGCCGTCCGTGTGCCCAGACCAACTGGGTCAACTGGGAGGTGAGAGTCTCTTCGCCCATCTCCTCCTCAGCCTCCTTGCTGAAGCTGGCGATTTTACGAGATGCATAGAGGCTGAGGACTTGTAAGCACAAAGATCTGAGCCGAGATCTAAAACTTGTTTTAATTGTAAGCGACCAAGCAGTGGTAGACAGTAGTAAGCCTGAGTCACTAGTGGCTAGACTTGAATTAGTGACCTGTGATGAAAATTTCCATATGCTGCTGACACTCCACTGAGAGATGCATTGCCCTTTCCTCTGTTGTAGTCATTAAGCAAAAATTGTATTTTTATCTCTCCAGCTTATTCATTAGGCGCTAAGGGGAATGTTATAAACAGGAGAAATAGCTGACTTTAAAGCTGTACAAACTTGCTAACATTTGTGCAGCTTTATTTTTTTTTCCAGTTTTGCCTAGATTTTTTCAAGTCAGAGTTTGCTGTGCAAGAGAGTCTTTGCACTTGGGTTAGAATGTGAAATCACCACCAAAAAGTAGTTCATGTTGTTGCCTATTTTTTTTGCTAGCCTGAGAGATACAAAAGCATAAATGTCATACTGTTGTTTCAACTACTAATGTCCAGCAAGTGCTTTTTCTTAGCTTTTGTGCAGCAATGGAAGTGTGAGTGCAGAAATCACTGCTGTCTCTCTCTGATCTGCATTCTCCCTCGTTTCCTTCATGAAACCTCCACGAGTGGCTCCATTGCCACTTCTTTTTGCACTGTTAGGTTATATGAGTTCACGCATGGAGACGTGCTTCCCCTGCCCCAGAGAAAGGGGAAATGTGGCCGCAGTGGCTTCATCCCATTAAATTTGGTAGAGTAGGTGGCTTTGCACCCCCTGAAGCATTTATTTTGCTTACTGCCACCCGTGGTTCTCCCTGGGATCCCGAGGAGGGGTGTCAGCTGAGTCAGTAGCATGATTTGACTCCTCTGTATGCAACACACATGCACGTACACACGCCAACACCACTGCAGTGTGTGCCTTAAAGCACAAACTATTCCGCTCTGTAAATTGCTTTGAGATGGTAAATTGCTTTTTGATCCTTTGGGATGAAAAGTTCTATATCAATGTATTATTATTAATGACAATAAATTATTCTTAAGGTGGTGGTGCTGCTTCGCTTCCTAGGGAGCGAAATGAGTAAGCAGTTTCCTGTGAGTACATCCAAAATGCAAAAGAGCGGCTAGTGAGCCTAATGGCAGGGCAGCCTGAAGGGCGTAAATAGACTGTTTCACATTTGTGGATGCGGAGGGCTATCTGTTTCACTTGCCTAAAATATTATGTAACAGCATGGCCTGAACAAAAGGTATTTGTGAGGTGTGCAGAGCCATTAGGAAGCACATTCCCAAACTGTGGAGCTAGTTGTGCAGCAAGACTTGAGCAACACCCTTTCTGCAGCTCAGTCGTAGCCTTTGATGGGAGCAGGCTGTAACAATGCGTTCTTTGAGAGCCTTGCTAAATCTCAATTTAGTTGCTGAAATGTTTCCACAGTTTATTTTTCTAGGATCTCTTCCAGAGCTGCTTGCTCATAAAGACCTGGCTGTGGAAGGAAATTGGGCAGGCTGCTCGTGAATTGGCCTCTTGTTTGCCCAGCTCCCCTGACCTCTACAAGGGTTTGTGGCACTGCTAGGGCCTCAGTTGTTCACTCGCACGGCTTAGCTGATAAGTCGTTTTGAGTTAATGAATAATTCAAAACCAAATTCTGATAATGGACAAACCAGCCTTGTTCAGGAATTGAAAATCTAGAAGTCAGGCTGGTGGGAAATGAGGCCTGCAACTCCCTTCCTTTTGTGACTTAGCCTTGTCATTAAAGCTGTCGGGAATAATTTTGACTGGGATGTTGATACATTGCTTTTGAGATACCACAGCACGCAGCAGAAATTGGGTAAAGCTGGACATAAATTAAGGAGGAGTGTTTCCTTCTGAGGCTTGTTAGCGTTCTGCTCTGAGAGAAGATACGGGCTGTGCAGGCAAATAAGCCCAGGTCTGACGGGGGCTCTCCCCCTCTCCCCGGCTTCAGACGCAGAAGGCGGCAGTGGTTGCGTTTGTCAGAGAAAGGCTCACGTACGACGGGCCACGTCCTGCTCTCCGCTGCGCCAGCACAAATCCTAATTATCTCCACGGGATAACTACAAGGCAGGTTTGCAGTACCGTGGTGTTACGGAAAGTACAGGTTGTCCCGCTGAACCAGAAACAAAACAAGACATAGGTGAGGTCAAGAGTAGGGCTGTGATCTCATTTGTACCAGCTCGCTCTTGGGTCAGGCCCTGATAGCTTTTTACGGTATAGACCGAAATACCTGCTAGTAATCTTTATTTCAGGGCTGGTCTTTTTCAAAGTGGGAAATTTCACCCGCAGTGGACAACAGTTTCTTAAAGAGCTGGGATCTAAAGCTGGAACAACTCTGTTGCCAGGAGTCGCAGTGAATATTCGTTGGCAACATTTCACAGCGAGCAATTAACTCCGTCACTGAGTTTCGGTACCTGGGAACCACTTGTCTCCCTATTTCTAAGAAAGGTTAGCTCAAGTTTGTTATTGCCATTTCAAGAAAGAAAAAACAAGCCACTGTGCTGTAAGTACTGGCTATAGTTTGTGCACATCTTTTTCCTTTCCTGCTGTTGACTTTTAAATATTAGAGAATTTATTGTGTCGAAAGATGCCCTGTGTAAACCAGAGGGGCTGTTGGTGCTTAACATTTGCTCTTGCATTTTGGGAGCACTGTTACAAAGTGAGCTTCACAAGATGCATTTCAGCCAGGAAGAACAGTAATGTTCAGTGTAATGTATTTGCAGCCAACAGCGAGGCAAGAGAGGGAATGGCTTTACACAAACTTGAGAATGGGAAAAGTAGAGGGATGAAAAGTAATGCAACAGCAGATCTGCCCAGTAGTTCTTTTCCTCCTGTTTTTATAGCAAGTGAAAGGTTATGGCAAACTTTTGTGCCAGGGAGCCTGTTTTCTGAAAGGAGAAAAACAGCAAAGAAACAGTTGTGAAAACTTCTTGAAGACTTCATGTGACATCTTCAAGACTAAACTAAAGCCAAATCATGGAAACAGTGTTCACTAATTGCTATAATTTCATGCAGAATGTGTTCATTTACTAATCTGGCCAAAAAACAGAGAACCTTTTTTCTTTCTTCAAAACCTAAAAGGATTCAGGTAACTGGAACTTCATGGGAGAAGGAGAAATGGGAAGGGGCAGTGGGGGTGGCTACAGTCATGGGTTTATCCGGTTCTAGCATGGTGGGAAACTTGGCGTGGGCATGCACACCTGAGAGTTGGTGACTCACGTCTGTGTAGGTAGAAAAGCACTTCTTGTACTCCGTGCGTGCACATGCCACCTTTTCACAAGTAGCATGTGTGTGCGCATACCTTTCCCAGGAGTGGTGAGACGACTAGGTTTTTTAATGATGGCCCAAAGCTATTAAGATTGCCATTCCAGATAATACACTTTTCTAGCAGTCTGACAGGAAATAAGTGCAATGAGTCGTCTGGAGATCAGGAAAATGTTCTGAACAGCATGATTTTTTTTCCCCCTTTAAAAGAAAAGAGCAAAGAATACAGCAACTGCAGGCTTGAGTTTTTGGTATCAGCCAGGGGAGAATTATTAGAAAATTCCTTTGGAAGATTTGGTGCAGAAAGTTACATGTTGAAAAATGTCATTTTTCTAAAGATGACTGGAAGAGTGATAAAAGGAAAGTCTCTTTTACTCAAACTACTGAAAGACAGCGCTGACCAGACAAAAAGAGGTTTTATGTGCTTTTTTTTCCTTTTGCACAAAAGGGTTTATTAATTTTCAAACATATAAACAGAGATTCTTGATTCAGCAAATACAGAGCTAAATACTACCCATTCTGTGCCTCTCTGCTGGCATGAAAAAGGAAGGGAATAAAAAGGAGACAGGGAGCTTTTTTTTTCCATAAAGCCGAGAGCTCCTTGCATTAGGAGAGCGCTGAGAGTTCAGCAACTGGCCGACTTTCCAGTCACCTCTTCCTGCAGTGGGAGTGAAGATAAGATAATCTGGGGAGCAGTTAGGAGCTCTTTCGGATCTATTTTGGATTATTTGAGGCATGCGTGGTAGATCATGATCCCATGCGTGAATATAGCAGTGGGTGAATATATGCTTCTGAAAGAGGATGCTAATTCTGAAACCCAGTGTGGATAGTTTTAGGAGGTGTTCTTGTGGACAGACATGAACGGTCTGGAGAGTAAAGCTACCTGTAGCTGTCACCGTTTGTGACTACCAGTGTAACAAAAAATGTAAACGGTACCAATCAGTAGGATTTCAGTCTTGTGGGCAAGGCCCTTCATGGAGTTATTTTGTTTTTATCACAGCTTTCAAGTACAGTAGGTAAATGCCTGGGAAATGCAGCTTATTGCAAGACACAATGTCATCGTGGAGAAGGTAGATATAATAAAAAGACTAAACCACAACAAATGGACCATGTCTTAAATGTGGTATTCCTTGTTCAAAATGACCCAGAATTTAAGGGTCATTACAGCAAAATATCCTTAAAAATGTTAGACTGGTGTATAGCTATTTGCAGGATTCATCAGTGAAAGGGAAGAACAGAGGTCCAAAGAACTGATGTTATTACTGAATGCTCTAAACTAGACCTCAGGGACAATACGGGGGTCAGATTTACATGGGTTTCTTTGAGAACTGACTGTGGTTGTCCTACACTCACAGAATGACATATATGAATGGCCAGGGGCCTATTTTCTTTTTGTCTCTGCTTTTCTTTTTTCTTCTTTTTCTTTTTTCTTCTTTTTCTTTTTTCTTCTTTTTCTTTTTTCTTTTTATCTTTTTTTCTTCTTTTTTTCTTTTTTTTTAATGAGACAAAAATAAAGGAATTGTTTATCTCTTTTTGGAAAGAACAATATAATATGACCTAACAAGCATTAAGAAAATGGAGGCTGAAAAGAATGATACAGTAGACCACTAGTAATCTATTCGCATGGCATTGTGTTTGAAAAAAGGGAAGCTACACAGTCAGTCTAATCATTAAGATATGAAGAGCAAGTGGGAATTCAGGCAGAACTGCTCTACTCAGAGGGAAGTAATCATATGGAATAAGTTGTTGAGCAAAGCTATCAAAGCCAATAGCATATGAGTTGAAGAGAGGCAAAGAGGGAGAAGTATTTATCATGAACAGGGCAAGGGATACTGAAGACAAAGAAACGTATACAAGTAGCAATGAAATAAATTTAAAGTGGATGGACTGAATTATGTGGACCTAGTGTCCTTTCCTAGGGTGATGAATTTGTACACACCTGTAAGGTAAAGGGTGAAGTTTATTTTTACATTGACGTTCCTATCTAACTGGATAGGAACTGGAGGGTTTTTCTTTTATTGCTTTTAAAATATAAAGGACCATGGAGATGAAAACCTTCATTTTTCTTGCTGCTACCATTTTGATGAGTTTCATTTCATGTGCGCCAGACTGTTGTTGGATCTGGTGGCACCGGTTTCAGTGGACAACTGGCATTTTATACCATGTGAGTACTAGACCCTTGTGTAGGTCTGCCCTTCCCTCCGAAGTCAATGGGAGTCCTATCTGAAAAAGACCTTCTAATGCTGTGATTCTGGTGCTTCCGCGAGACGTGCCACAGAAACAGTGTGCAGAAGAAGTCACCTTCAAAGCACGCTCGATGTAGGGGGGGGTCAGCCTTCCCCCCAAGAGACTGGTTCCCTTGGTCGCACTGAGACTGCTCAGGCGCGGGGTGGGCAGCTTGCACAGCTTAAAAATTAAGCATCCTTGTGACACAGGGAATTAACTGGGAATGGACCCTGCCTTTCAAAGAACTGATCAGGATGCTCTGTTTTTCTCCAAGTTTTGGGGAACGCATGGGGTTTCTTTAACCGGTAGTTTAATGATCTGAGCACTTGCTGGGAGCCCAGCTTTCTCTCCCTGAAAAATCGACCTCTTCCTGAAGACAGCTCTGACTGTAAAGATAAGGCTATTTTGTGAGAAGCCGTTCCCCCCCTTTAGCCCCTACCCCCTGGGTGTCTTTTGTGAAGTGTGCTGTAGTGAAGAGAAGAAAGTGAGATCCTTTGGTTCAAAGTGGTAGCAAGAAAGAAAGGAAATGTGACCTGAGATCCCTTAATTGTGGCTCTGACCGCAGACATCCAAGGCTTGGGTTCTGGCCTTTTGCCCCATGCCTGTTTTTCCTTTATGTGAAACAATCCCTTAAGTACGATAGTAGGCCTGTGAATATCTTAGCAGTGAAACACACGGCCTGGAAAGATTAAGTCTGCTACTTTGTATCAGGGCTCTCCTTATTTTGTGCTTAAATGTCCCATATAAGATTAAGGTTTACAGGGGTAACTTTTGCAGCCACTCTTAAGTCTCAGAAGTTCCTGGCTTCTTGTCTTGTTCTCCTAAGAGTAGGTACAGCTAAGTTTGTACCATGGTTATCCCTAACCAAAAAATCAAGGTAATATTTCAGACACTTGCATAGTCTCCAATAGATTATTTACTACTAGAATCATAAAATACGCAGTGGATAACATTATAGGAAGCCTCTGACTTTTAGGATTTTGTCTTTCCTACAGATTGATAGAAAATAATATATCCGAAAAGTTGCGCTAAGCCTTAAATTGGGAAAAGCCAGCCCTGATTGTGAACTGGCCTCAGTCATGATAGAATCCAGTCTATTATGTTCTTTAAAAAAAAAAAAAAGTCTGTTTCCCAAGAAGAAATTTCATCAGGAGTCTGATTATTTCTAAATCTGCTGGAATCATTTTCTATTAAATGAACTGTGAGCAATGGCTAATTAGTTGCTTGGGCAAATGACACGGGGAAGAAGCGGTTTCCAAGCTGCTCTTCTGCCAGTGGTTGTCACTCATGCGACTGACAATTCCATCTCACTAGAAGGCCATACAATAATGTATTTCAAAATAAAAAGTCAGTTAGGGGAACATTCATCATTTTGAGAGCGTTTTCAGAGTGAGTGTCAGGCATGTAATTCAAGACGGCTTCAAAGTAAGGCTCCTGAGAGAAGAATTAATAGGAGAGACACACAGTCAGTACGCTGTGTGTCCTTTGCTATTGCTAGCTAACTTTTCTTAACGTGGGAGACACAGGGTTTTGTCTCTGTCTCAAAGACGAAGGGTTCAGTGGTAGAGGCCGTGCTTGAGCGCTGCTCCCAGTTCTTTCTGCACAACCCATGGAAAGGGCCGGCACTCTGGTCTCACCAACAGTATTTCCACACTTGAAAAGGCTCCCTCAATATGAGGTCAGTGTGAGGAAAGAATTGCGTTCAAAGTATCCTTTCCAGTTGGCATTTCATGCTCCCCTGATAAGAAAAGGCAGCAGATTATATAGTCTAATAGCTACTGTTCCAGCCTGCACTGCTGTAATTCTAGCAGTGGAGTCTTAAAAGTCTCTTTTACAGAAGAAGGGACATGGTCCTGCACACACTGAGCACCTGGGCATTTTGGCTTTCTTTGGTGCGCGCTGTTAATTTGCCAGCAGAGGATTTGACTGATAAATACACATTGCATTTCTGAATCTCTTGTAAACTTCCGATTTGGAGCCTGACCCAATTCCTGACAGGTAGCCTCCCTCTCTTGCTCCTTTAGCTACAGCCGCCATTCAGAGTTGAAGTTTCTGGATCTGGGGGCAAACTGATGTTATTTTGCTGCCGTCCGGGGGCCACGAGGCCCTACCTGTTTGCCAGCAATGTAGCCACATTCATGTGAGTGCTTAGGAAGGGAGCTCAAGCTCTTCAGTGAAATGAATGTGTTTGTTTTCTGAATAATAGGGTGAAGCTAGCACAAATTAAATTGCAGTTAATGCTGGTTGAAGATCATTTTATTAGTTCTTGCTTTGGTCTTTAAATTAGACTTGCCATTTTTTTCCACGACATTATTGCTTGGGCCGAACATAAAGACATTTCTCTCATCTTGCTGTTTCTGTGCAGCATGCCTGCTATTCCAGCTCTAGCTGTGGGTATACCTTTCCACTGCTCAGTGACAAATGTGTCTTTTAATCTCGCCATGATCTTATCTAACCTCTCTATCAGACACTTAGGCGCCAATGGGATTTTTAAACCAAGTTTCTCTTGATCATAGTTGGAACACTAATGCATCTGAGAACCATTTGCGAAGTAAGTGGAATGCTGTTTTTTGAAATTCTGATTTTCTTGTCACTTTGGGTATTGACACATAGTGCTTGTCAATATTGCTGAGCTGAAGACTTCAGCTATTGCTGTATGCTATCACCAAACAGAAATACCCAGTGACTCCAGACAAGAGGATCAAGGTGCTATCAGTGAAACTACACTTTGTTTTCACCTTTAGATAACTACTAAATGAAAATTGCTCTCCAACATTTCAGAGAGGGAAGTGTTAGAAACTATTACCTAAAAGCTTTCTGCCTGACAGCATTAATTTCCTATTCATTTCATTAAAGGGACATTTTTGGAGGGACTTGAAAATTACAGCATGCTTCTAGCAGACTAATAGCTGCAGGAAAAACATGTAATAACTCTCCTTAATCAAAATAAGGGCAAGTTGTTGTTTATCCAGCTGAAGAGCTGGGGATTGCTACAGCCTGATTTTCTGTTTTTAATGCTGAACAATTGGGCCTTTTTTGAAGTATATTTTGAGATAAGCAGGGATGTATTTCAGTAACATACATATGGTCTTGGTTATTCATTTGCTCTGAACATACTTCTGCTCCTGTTTCCTTTTTCTTCCTATGCCGATCTCCCTGTTGATGTTTCACCTACCTTTCTGGACTGTGACATGTCAGCCAAAAAGAAGCAACATCTAACTGTTGCATACAACAGGATTCTGCCCCTGTGGGATAATGCAGCAGATATTATCAGTGTTTAGATAAAAGCCGATGTTAATACCTCCCACCAGAGCTGAATGATTCTTACCTTAGTCACGTAATAGATCAGGTGGGAATTTCTGCTGGTGCTTGCACCGTGATATTCAAGACCCTGTCACACGAAGTCTACACGTGTAAACAATTAACACCAGGTGGAAGAAAATTCAGAATTAGACCATTGATTCCAATGGGGCTTTTCAGAGAAGGGTAGACGTAAATTAGCCAGAGATAGCTAAGGCTGTGGTCTTCAAAGACATATAGATATCAAATCAGTGGGCATAGATCCCCATGGGTATTTAGAAATCAAAGTCCATTTATAATGAATATGCCAAAAATGATTTTCCGGTGTATCATTTTCCTACTAAGCTTGGCCCTATCTCTGCTTTTAATTGGGTTTTAAATATTTTGTATAGTGGAGATGTGATTCCTCTTCTATTGTATCTTCTCTGTGCTTTGTGATTAAGAACAACTTTATGCTACGTTCCTGTAGTCCATAGTTCTTAATTTATCAGAATGTGTTTTATTTTCATTATAGATAAATAAAATAAAACAAAGAGATAAAAAGCTTTTCTAAAATCACACAGCAAGTTAGTAGCTGTGACCCCTGTTTATTGCTTGCATAGTAAGGAGGACTGGTAGTGCACCCTGGAGTATCTCTGAACCGCCCCAAACCTGGCTGCTTGTCCTTTTTCATAAAGGAGTAACTGAGATGCTGTAAAGCTGGGGGCTATTTTTTGGAGTTTAAATATGTATAAGTATGTACTTTGCTGGATTTTTAGCAATGCATGTGGTTTCCATTGACTAATGCAGACTGGTAAATTTGTAGTGGGAGAGATGGGAGGAGGCAGGAAGGGGTACGTGGAAGAGGGACTGGCATGTGGTGGTGCGAGTTGCGGTCTGTAACACTGCGAGCCCTGGCTTCTCCCTTAAAGCGTTAGTCAGCATTGCTAGCCTGTGTACGTAGCCTCCCCTGGAAAAGGACAAAATAACAGGCCTCTCTGTCTGGACAAAATGCAGCCTGAAAAGCATATTCAAATTATGTGTACATTTCCCTTGGAGTCCTTGATCTGGTCCAGGAAATGTATCTCCAGATCCCAGAGCAGCGGGCAGTCAGGGGAAAGTGCTGGGGCCCCTCTGTGTTGCGCTGGAGGTTGAGAAACCTGTGATTAGCACCTCAACGAAATCATGCTTTTCAGTGCTAATGTCTGACTTTATTTATAGTGGTGCTGATGCACATGGGGAGGAGCGGGAAGAAGAAATAATTGAGCGAACCATGAAAAGCCAAAACGCTCCCCAGAAATAGCTTTTTTTCCTTAGACATATGAAGTGTAGAATGCAGCGTTCTTGCCTATATTGCATTCTCCATCTGGCTAGTTACTGAAAGCTCAGATTCTCCTGGGCTTTTCTGAGTTATTTACTTTAATATTCTGCCTTTTATAGAAAAGATTATCTTACAAACTGGATTCTCCATAGTGGATAGATTTTTATGGTTTAATCCTGTTTTTGATATCTAATTCTATTTTTTCCCCTTAAATTTAATATCATTTCCCCTGACACACATGCATAAACATGCACAGGATTCTGTGTTTTACTTTTTTGTAGTAGTGTCTCATGCAGAGATTCTTTTCTTACCACACTTGATTGAGAAATAGTTCCTATGGGATTCAGAGAATTGTTTTATTCTTCCAGTCTAGGGACAGAGAAATCCCCATGCGCCTTGTTCCCTTTGAGTGGGGACTAGAGCCAAAGCCCAATTAATACAATGGGAATCTTCCATTGATTTCAGTTATCTCTTGGCTGCCTTTTATGCTTCGTTATCATTATCACTGAGCATTCTACTATACGCCTGCAAGGTAAGGAAGTGATAGTGTTTCCATTTTATTGTTGGGAAATTGAACTGCAGGGAGATGAAGTGCTTGATCCTGAAGGAGACTGAATTTAGTAACTTAAGTCCTGTTTACATAAATTCCAAGGTATTGTCACCAAAAGGCCCTGCTAAAATGCTGTAGTTTCTGATGAAACGTGAGCACTTTTGTCCCTGGAAGTCCTCCATTTTCCTGATGCACGTCTAGCTTATGCATTTCATATGAACCAGTATGGGAGCAGTCCTGGGAGCGCAGGTTGAGATCCAGGCCTCGCCATCCTTCTTGACTGACGGCCTGGAGGCGAACAGCAGTCCTGCTTTCTCGCTCTCTCCTCTTCTCTTTCTCTCCCCGCTATGCAATCGACATTACACCCAGTGCCATATGTGCAACGAGAGTACAGTCTGCCCCACACAGAGTATTACATGGTGGCTGTAGGACTCTAACAAGAGATAAAATTGTGAACTTGAATTACCTGGAGCTGAGGCGGGGTAGTGAGTGCTGTGACCCGGGATACGTTGCTCTGCTTTGTTCCTGGGATGCTGCTTTCGAGACACTGGCAGCTCCCTTCAGAAGAGGGTTCAGGGCTGCAAAGCCCTAAGCTGGCAATCTTTTTTTTTTTTCCTTTTCTTTAGTCAGAGGGTAGTTAGTTGGTCTCCAGAGTGGCTGGTGACAGGACGTTCTGGTTTGCGCTGAACAAAGCGCTTGGGATGCAAGGAAGAAAGCCTTGCAATCTATAGCTGAGGTTCTGTCAGCCCTGGGATCATGTCAGGCCCCTTCTCTGTCCCACCCGTCGCGCTCACTAGTACAGCACTGCCTTTATTATGCAGTGAAAGGTGGATCTCTTCTGTTCTAGGTATTTAATTTCATGCAGAAAATAAATGTTTTTAAGACATCCATGTAAAGGTCCCGTAATGCCTTAGGCAGATCACTGTGAGATTTAAAGCAAAAAGCTTACGACTGAGTTTGGTCTTCCCATTAGGCTGAAAGGGGTTTAGATTTCCAGTGATTGACCCGTGAACCCCTCCCTTCCTCCCTGCCCCCCATCAGCTCCCCTTCTCGGGCCCAGATCAATGTCAGTAGTTAAATGGATCAGTTATTTGAAAGCTGTCTGTTGACCTTTCCTTCGTGATTGATTGTATGAGAAGTGCAGGGGAGTGCGGCTTCCAGCCAGGCGAGTGGTCGCTGCTGACGGCTCTCTTTCACCACTCCCCGTAGCCCACTAGGGTTTCCCACAGAGGAATAGGCTGCCCGCGTCGATGCAGGACCAGAGAGTGCTCTCAAGTAAGCATAATGAAGCTGAAAGCCAGCTCCAGTCTTCCTCAATGGCCGAGAGGAATTATTTATGAGGAAAAGACCAGGGCTGAGTGGTTTACTGGCCTCCAAAACGCTTCCTGACCGGAGGTCTGGAGTCAGCCACCAGAGCCCCACATGGCAGTTGCCTGTGGGTGTTAGCCTGAGTGCTAACAAAAATGAGGAGAAGAGGGCAAAACCAGAGCCATTTGACTCTCTCTGGTGCACACGCCAGCATGCACTTGCCATCTTACACATGTGCCATCCTAGCCTGGAGAAATAATTAACTTTTCTATCTTTCTATATGCATTTGAAATACAGAAACAACCTGCAGGAGCAGATGCATAGAATTAGTCTTTGTGCAACTCTTCTTTCTTATGCTTTCCCAGTCTAAAACTAATGTTGTCAGGGCTTTAATTTGCTTTAAATCTCCTGTAACCAATTCCATGGTAACAGGTTTTGATTTCTGGCATCTGGAACGTTTTAGTTGCTCCCGATTGTTAGCATTATGAATAATAAACCCACCTTTTAACTCTTAAAATAAAGTTTGACAGTGCAGTAAGTGACGTTCTGTTTGCACAGAAGCAGAGAATACAAATTACCCTAAATCAGGTAATGGGAAGCTGATGTACGATGATTATGTTGTTTCATCACCCAGTTTTTAGTAGGTTGCGCGGGATCGGTAATTCACTGCATGATCTCCCTTTTAAATCACTTTCTTAATAAACATGTAACAACACTAGCCTGATGTAGGGCACAGCATGACTCTATGCTTAATCTATATTTTACAAACCAGCAATACACCACAAGTAATGAAAAGGTTCATAATGTCAATGCTTGATTCTGATTACCAGGGAATTGCTCTTGGTAGAGCGCGGCGCCGCATGGAGCGTTAGAGATGAGGGTAGGACAGTTATGCTTGGCACTGGTAAATATCACGTACCAAAGTCTGGACTGACATGTGAAATAGGTATTTTAACCTAGATTAATGGTGGATGCCAGGAAGTTTGGCAATTGGAACAAAGATATTTTTATTCTAGGCAGTGATTCGCCACCAACTGACTTCTCTGTTGTCCATCACCGCTCTGTAACTCTCTGGCACTGCCAGATGCCTCTGCAGAAGGGTTAGCCTTAACCCTGGCAACTGTAGAGAAAACAGTGTTGTGGAGGAGCTCTGGAAGGCAGGCGTTGTAAGTGAGGAATGAATTGGTCTGTTGGAAGCTGAAGAGGATTTGGGAAGCTTAGAGAGGACAAGAGTTTGATCCCCATGGAAGGAAATACTGGCATCCTTCAGTATGCAACTTCCAGGCCTATTGAGGCCTGGAAGGAAGGGCAAACAGAGCTGAAAATGTGAGTCTCGACTCCTGAGAACTGCTGCCTGTCTAAGATCCACACTAAATTTCAGCAGCTGTAATTCAGCACCAGCAGATGAAGACCATATAAGCCAAGTTTAAGTCTAGGTAAGGCTATTAGTGGTGGTTTAACTATGTGTACAACTTCTTTGGATGAAAAAGTCTATGATGACTATGTGTCCGTTCAGATGTGGGAATTGGCAAAGGGTTTGGCAAAGGGGCTTTTGCAGTATTTATGATAGGCCGACTTTGTCCCTCTGGCTCCGTTTCAGGGTTGGTGTGAGCTGTGTCCCGCCGCGCAGGTCCCAACAGTGGGGCCGAGCTGGAGAAGGAGGTGAGTGCCCAGCTCAGCTGCTGGGACGAGGGGCAGAGCCTGGCCAGAGCTGGCAGCTCTGGGAAGGTCGTCCCATGCCATTCACAGCTCTAAGGGGCCTCCGCATAGCTGAGCACTGGGGTACCCAAAAGTGAAATTGCAAGGGGGAAACCCTTCAGATCTGTCTGAAGGGTACTTGTACTGGGCTATGGCTGATGGTGTCTCCACTCTCTCTCCATTTGCCTGCAGTCCCCTCTCAGTTTTCATAAAAGTTGTATATGGCTTTCTTTCCTCTCAGTTAAGACATACAGTTGATGAGTTGATTCCTTCTCCTTTTCCCACATGCTTCTCCACACAACTTGGGGCTCGTATTGGCAAAATTCCCCATTCTCCTTGAACATCCTGTTAATTAACTATACTGGTGGTGAGACTTCACTGTCTTTTCCACACCATCCTCTAAATGGTCTAAAAAAAGTCCAGGGAGAGCTGTTCCAGGGTTAATAAAAGACATTGTAACTCTTTCAATTGATAGTTGCTCTTCCTCATCTAATTCTAGTCTAAACTAATACCTTGTTTTCTTGTAAGGGATGAGGGACCAAATGATGACCTACCAAGTCATAAAGAAGTAAGATTATTTTAGGCTCTGAAAAGAGCATAGTCAGGAACAAGCAATATATTTCTTCCCTTGGTGCAACACAGCTCAAAGTTATTCCTTGTACTGGAAGGGATGGAAGGGAAGGAAAAAAGAGACAGAAGGGGAACAAAGTAAATAAATAAAAAGTTGGCAGCTCTCCAGCCTGCTTGCAAACATGATTTGAACCTACTGCATGCTAAACCTGCACAGCTGCATGTTTCTTTGCCCTGCTGACTCACCTGGAGTGACTCCCAATGTGACTCATGGTGTGCTGGTTGGGGGAGAGGGGTGTTAGACAAAGCAGATCCATTGCATTTAAGCAGCGTTTCTTCTGTTAGAATTAGCAGGAGGATTTGTTTGTTAGAAAAGATGCTGACACTCAACACGCTTATTCCGACATGGAAGGAACGATAACAGGAATCTCCCAGGCAGAAAGCTGTTATTTTAAGGCCTTGTGGAAATGCACATTACACTGGCTGCTGTTAACACTCAGAGGCTTGGATTCATGCACGACGGTAGCAGTGATGGCTCTGCCATCCTGCTCAGCTGTTTCCCCAGTAATGCAGAATCTAACAAAAGAGAGAGCATCTCTAAATCATTTTAATGTCCATGGGGAGGATAAAGTCCTTTATTCAACACACCTTCCCATTTTTGCATCTTCTCCTTTTTGTTGTAGGAATTCCCTTTCTTACATTATTTTAAAATGTATATTTTTCCATGATTATTATTCTGTTGCAAAGAAGGGATGAGAGACTTTAATAGGGCAAGAAACTACAGACCTATCAAGGAAGATGTTCAGAATTACAAACCTATCCACTGGAAAATGAATGAATTAGAGACTTGCCCATGCCCATCTGTTTAGGTGTACTGGCGCAATGGGTTCGAGTCTCTGCCCTGCTGACTCAGAGCAGGGACTTGAATTTCAGTTTCTACATCCCCACTGGGCATCCTGACTGTGGGCTGTCCTGTGCTGGGGTTCATTTCTGAACGGGGAGTTATATCTTTGATTGGGCAAAAGCTTCAGTGAAACAAGTTTATTCCATCAGATTGTTTCATTATGGATACAATGGCAATTTTCCTTTGGGAGGAAGGAAAAGGAATCAGTCTAAAAATTTCTGACCAATCTAATAAAGAATGAAACAAAATACAGCTTTCACGTCAGTGCCCAGCTCCGTGGCTACCTAATTCCTGATAAAGTGGGAAGTACGCTCTCCCGTCCACTGTCGACATCAGGGTAGCGGCAGATTTTGCAAACGACTCTTTTATCCCTCTTGGAAAGCACTAGGTCTGGGCTTCAAATTTCAGCAGTTTTATTTCCCAGGTGCCTGGTAATTCCTTGCGAACAGGAGTTCATCCGTTCCTCTTCCCCTGGTGTAAGCCCCAGGCTGCAGGAAGCCAAACAGGCCCTGCTCTGTAGTTGGGCAGAAAGCAGTAGACCGATGGAAGACACGCAAGGGCTATTTAATCCCTGCCAGCTTGTTGTGATGGTCTGACCCCCCCCGCCAATGTGCTGCCTTGAAGGAAAGGGAAAAATATTAGGCTATTTGATGTGTTCGCATTTAGAGGGAGAAATGGAGACATTTTGAGAGATTAAGTGATATGCCTAAGGCTGAGCAAGGGATCTGACCAGAGCTCTGAGCTGAATTTATTGTTGCCCAGTCGTCTTGTCGTCTTGAACTCGAGTTCAAGACTTTTTCTAACCTTTGAATAAAAAAGGTTTAAAACCAACCAATTACAATTCTTTCTGGCATGGCTTTTTTTGCATTGTCCCAATAAAACTTAGGATTTGAGAAAGTTTAAGAATAAACCCAGGTCACAATGTCCTGCATTTTTCCTTAAATCTCCTAAATGAATTTTGATGAGATAATTTATATTTTATCATGGTGAAAAGTAACACCTGCAGTGGGTTATTTCTTTGCAAATGCCAAATCTAATGTTTCAAAGAAGGCTCAAGATGAAATGAAAATGAGAGCAGAAGGCTACATAGCTGTCATTAGCCTTAAGATTGTTTATGAAAACCCGAGATGACCTACAGCTTAAAATGACATTGATTGGCGTACTTTAACTTTGTGCTAATGGACTAATGACTTGCAAAGCTCTGAACTGAACGTTCAGAGAGAAAAAAAAAAAAAGGACTGGCATCTGTGAAAGATGTTGATTGCAATCTGTGGTATTCAGCTGACTTTTCCAATAAGTGTTAAATATGCAGGACACTGCATAGAATTGTAGTTGTTGCTATTTTTAAAAAATCATTTGGCAAATAACAAAGTCTTTTGTCTATAGTGCCAGAATTGCAACACATTGAAATGATTACTTTCAATTACAGCTTCTCAACACTAGAGGCAAACCTCGCTACCCCTCAGCAACATGCAGCTCCCAAGCAATGCTTCTAAGTCTTCAGTTTAAAGGAAAGAGGACTGAGTGAATGAGGCTAAAAAACATCACAAAAAAACCTTCCTCTTTCTACTGCACAACACATACGGGCTACCATTGAATTTTGTTTTCCCCTTGAAGTCAGTGGGATTGTTTGGGTTAAAAAAGAGCGTAGGCTCTGGCCTTAAATTTCCAGGATGATGGTGGTGGTGGTCGTCTTCTTCTCCTGGTATTATCCTGAGTAAAATATGCCACTACAGATATCCTTTTGAGATTTGAAATATTGCTGAAAGGTCACTGTTCAGAGCACAGCCAATATAGCATGAGACACTGCTGATCTATCGCTTCCATGATGAATATGTTGACAAGCATTTGAATTTTAATAATTAATCATGATAAAACAAAGGAGAGTGAATAATTTAAAGTCTGGTGATGCAGAGTGGTACAACTACTTGAGCACGCAGTTTCTGTTAAGTTTCACCTCTGTTAATTTTAACCTAAAGGAGCCCTGTCACTTTTAATTATCGAAGAAAAGCTCTTGGTGCTGTAAGGCTGGCACAGAGAAGGTCAGCTCCAGTAAATGTTAACAGCTCAAGGAGAAAAATCAGGGAGAGTATATAAAATCAGTCTAAAGCTAATCAAAACGGTGGTTCCTCAGGCTATATATTTGCTATACTATAATAGTGCCTTACTGGAGGAAACGAGTAAGCAAAAGTGTTAAAAGGTGACTACGTAGAAAGTACACATTTGTGATTCCAAATGTGTCAGTCGAAAAAGTCAGAGGGTGAAACCCTGGCTTTGCTGGAGGTCGGTAGCAGAATTTTCGTCATCTCTAACAGAACCAGAACTCATCCATTTATATGCATATTTTGACCAAAATGTTCTCACTAGCTAGCCATCTTTCCAGTTCCTCCCTCTCTTTTTTACAGGGAAAGACTGAACACGTTTTGTTTTCCCAAGAAAGCGAGACTTGGGTGCCCATGCTTTTGTCAGGTGTCTCATCTGCACCCCTCTGAAAACGCTGAATTTTTTTTTTTTGTAATAGCCCATTTCATCACGAAGAGGACTAGGGACCCCATGACCCGATGTTTCCCCAAACTCTGTGAAAATTGGCGGCAGGATGCAAGAGAGGGTGCGTGCCGGTGTGGAGGGAAGGGGGACGCGGGGCGGGCGGCAGCGCACGGGGCGCCGGCCTGCGAGGTGGCAGTCTGAAGGAAAGCAGGCCCCAGCAGGTCTGCTGCTTGTGCGATAACTTTTGTTTTTATATCCCGCTGATAAATGCATCATGTTTTCCCAGAGCTGAATGTGACTGAATAAGGCACTGCAGCGTGCGTGCTTTATAAAATTACCAGCATGGCCTCGGTATGGGGGTATTCACAAGTGTTTGCCGCTGCCTACAGGAGGCAATTCCTGCAATACTGGGATGACTGAGGTACTTATTGAGTTATCAGCAGCGTTTGGCAAGTTTCTAAGGGTGACCACTGTAGCTGAAATGTTATTTTAGTAATTTTACAAAGCTCTTTGATAAACAGAGATTGGCATTTCTAAGGAGCCCTGTTCTGTTCACCGCTGCAGCGGTTGGGGTCAGTCATTGGAGAGGAAACACCTCTCACGCGGTGGCTCAGGTTACACAGATCAGATGCTTTAACAGACTTTTCAATGCTTGCTGTTTAAATAGCTGGTTTTGTTCCACGGTTGGATGAGTTTTCAGAAGGCTGCCATTCTCCACTTACTGTCTTATTTGCAAAAGTTGGATGTTTCTGTTAAAGATGCATTAACGTGCTTTTAAAAGAAGAAATAATAAGGCAGGCAGTAGGTAGTTAAAGTATACTGTGTGTAATAGTCAGAACTATTTTACTTGGCCTCAATGTTACTTGTATCAATGGCAAAAAAATTAACACTAAAATTGCCTTCAAGGGAAGCGTTCTTCTAAGAAGCACTCTGAAAGGCACCCTCTTGCCACTCTTGCATCTCCAGTTATGTGATCTTGTCTGCCTTAGTTGTTTTTTTGGCCAGACTCCAAGGGATTCATACTGCAGGCTGTTTTGTCACTACTATAGTTCACATAACTTTGTTTTTTCCCTTTGTTTATTCACTAGAGATAATCATATTTGCTATACTGTACGGAATAACTTCATCTTACTGTTGGTAGTTTCATGTCATGTTGCGTTGACGGGTGATGAAGGCTTGTCCTATCATAATTTTACATCATTATGTGACAAGACATAAATTGATAATATATTTTGATTGATAATAAATTCTCATAAAATGACACAATCTGATAATGTTGCAGCCCTGGGTCGAGTTGTGCCATGGTGTTTGCACAGTTTCATGAGTCCAGGAGACCCAAATTGATTCCAAACAATTACAAAGCTTCATGCTAAGCTTTTGGGATGTGAGACACCCCCATAAAAATCAGGATCATCCCATGAATATCTTTATAGACTACCTTTGGGTGCTTTCCCAGCCTGAGGCCGTTATTAAATGCCACTCTATGAATTGACCAGCAAGCCTGGGTGCTGAAATACATGTGTTCTAGGCACCCATTCCCCTACAGACAAAATATGTATATCTCTGCATATCTCTGCCTGGTGGTATCCAATCAAACTGAATGAGAGGAGTCCCCGAATGTCCTTCCTACTCCCCACATCCGTTACATGGCAGTACGATGTACTGTAGCAGCCATACTGTACGCTTCAAAGGATGACAGCCTGTACCCAGGACACTATCTATCCACAGGGAATTGCGATCCATAAATCATTACATTTATGTTTTGCAACCTGCTTCATAAACTGTGGCACTTTAGATATGGATATGTTGCCTAGGAGTGAAAAATAGAGCTATATCTATTTTCTAGTAAATCATAATTAATTGGCCACGTCCTCAGTAAAATGTACCAACATTTCTGAAGTGAATGTGAACTGAGTGAGCAATGATAGACAAATGTTTGAATGAAAATGTCAGACGTGTTTCATATGCCCTAAGAAGTCCGGTTATTTTGAACCAGACTTTTAAGAGCTATGTCTGTCTCTCCGTGGTCACCAAATTCAACCCTATTATGTTAATTCTATCACCCACTGACTTGATTTATTTGTTGAGGTATTGCATATGTTATTACTCTATTACTGTAGATTTTTTTATTATAATTCACTCATGTCTATAAATTCAAGGCCAAATTAGACTGAATGTCAGATAATCTTTTTTATTTGTTATGGCTACAGAAAGAAATAGCTTAACATCTTTATATATAAAGATTCATATCAGCTTCCTTTCATCAGGTCATCAGCTTCCTTTCTGCAGGCTGAAGAAAGAATAATAGTGCCTTCTTCCTTAAAAAATATACACTTTTGAGTTGGATTCCACATAACTATATAAAAGTTTTTGAGAAACTTGTGACTTTTTCAAATGTTAAGAATTTTTTTCCAGGTGACAGAAATGAGCTAAAAGGGTAACATTACAAGAAAAAATACAAGTGTTCCTTCTTGCCAGTCATTCATCACTTTACAACCTATAAAACTCTAGAGGTTTTTTATCCAGCTTTCTACCTACTACATAATGTCAATAACTACTTATATCTTCAATATGGACAAGAAGACAAATCAAGTCTAGCGTGTTCATGATTTATTGTAAAAGGGGTAGCTATTAGGTTTTGATTTCTGGCCAGCAGAAAACCCTTACACTTTAACCATCCCTACCTAGTAAATAACATTACAAGGTTTCTCAGGTCAGTCTATCATTACAGATATAAGTGAACTCCATCCCACAAGCTCACCTAGCTGTTGAACAGCTAAAATTGCCTCTTGCATTTTGCTTTTAGAACATTTTAAACAATGAACATCATTGTATTTATTCCTGCCCTAAAAAGATGGTGCAATAAATAACCTATTCTGCATGGCTTAAATGAAAGCAATGACTGTATGGTTTAGCGTGTAGCAGAGGACAGGCGCGCTTTAGAGTAGAGATGAATCGCAGTCACTGAGCAGACAGGATAATGTTACCTGTTTTCTGTTGGTCTCCTGGAGTGACTTTCTGCTTGCTTCTCTCCACTAGTTGCTGCCTAGCTTTTCTGTTTGATAGCTCTGACGCAGCTGCCAGGCTGGTGCACTGTATCAGTAGAAAGTAAAACCTGTTAAATAAATCAGATAAAGAAATATCAGTCAATTCCTTATGGGAGTTCATCTGTTTTAAATTACTTTCATATGACTGATGTTGTGCGTTGAGCTAAAAAGAAAAGAAAGCAAACTGCCAGTACCTCTGGCTGTTTTAAGATATCTCATGGAGAGTTTAACGCTCCCATTGCAATCATTGGGAGTGATCTACTTGGACTGATCATAGAGAACAGTGAATTAAAGATCATGAAACCAGCAATGAAAGAAAGTCAAGGTTTTCCTCCTGTGGTCTTAGAACTGGTGTAGGGTAACTGCCTGCAGCTTACTGGTAGTGACCGATGGCTTCTTTAGTAAACTGTACCTTACGTAGACAAAAGGTAACTCCGAGCATTTTGGTTTTAAGAGAAATAAATATGTTTGGGTTTTTGTTTTCCTTTTCTTTTGCAAGAAATGTTTAGCGCCTTTTTAAGGAAGTAGCAGGGCGGAAAGCATTTCCATATCCTGCAGCACTGAAAATTTGAAACACACAGCTTCTATACTAGTAAATTATCACTTGCCATTTATACTAGAATACCCAACATGCCATAGCAGCGCTCTCGAGATGCCAAAAAGGGATGATTCCTGCACTGCAGAGTTCCCGAAATCAGTATAGGCAGAGAGAAAAAAACATGGACCAGAGCAGAAAAAGTTAAAATGGAAGTTAACTCCATTCACTGTAATATGGCAGAATTGTTTCTTAAGGATGCTTGATGGGTAATGAAGCTAAACAGCTTAGTTTCGTTATCCAAGCTGAGATAAATGCACAGGGAATACATTTCAATAAATCATCTCAGCCTCTGTGTGAGTCTCCAGTCAAGCTATGGTCTGTTCAGCAAGGCACTATGTTTGTAGGAGTTGGACACCAAAACACAGTTAAAACTTTAGTTCCAGAAAGAATTCAGGGAAGAGTTTAAATTTAAATAAAGGATTGAGCGTGAACAAAGACGTTTCCCTAACTAATTCGTTTGGGATCACAGCAGGCTGTCACATCTTTGGCATGTCCCATCTCGTAGACAATACGGACTTTGGGTACTCCTAATGTGGTCAGAGCTAGGACAAAAAGGGAAGAAACAAACCGGAGGGTTGCTGGAGCTGCTAGGCTGCGATACCGGGCAGTTGGCGTCTGGAGGTTTGGCCATGGTAGAAGTATGAAAATGAGAACTTTCTTTAGCCTATTGTTTGGAGAAAGGCCCTGTCCTTTAAGGTTGTCCTGGAAGCAGAGCAGGATCGAGGTCAGAGCCTTCTTGTAAGGAGGGAGATCAATGTGAAGAAACACAGATCATAGGGCAGGCAAGATCAGAGAGAGGTGGGAAAATGCCACCTTTACTTAGGTGCAAAAGCTGCAGGAATGGGCCCTGAAGGCCCTATTGGGAAATGAGGTAGCTCATATAGATGTAAGGATGCAAAAACAATGATGACCAGTCTGATGTTTTCCCAAACTCAGGCCCATGCACATTGTTGATGAGTCATGGGTCTGAGAAGGAAATTATTTCTGAGTATGTGTTTTAGTGAATTTGGACTTAATTAAACAGCATATATTACGCAGTGTAAATCAGATCTCTTTAGAATCTCTTTTAGCTATAATGATTTTAGAGTGGTTAAGAAAAAAGAGATATGAAATGTAAGGTGACACGAAGAGGGCAAAGCCCTTAGGTGACTTCTTTCTGCCTCATTCCATCAAGGGCTCTGGTTGGGGACTTGGCCTGTGGTGTTAATCTTGATAATGTCCCTCTACATATCTTATGCTATTTAACCTGAATAACTCATTCCAAAGCATCATTTCTGTTTCCTTTTGTGCGCTGCAAGTATGAACTGGAAAGCTTTTAATGAACAAATTCTGTTGCCACAAAAGGTGGTGGAAAAACACTCACCGACACAAGTGGAAGTGAGATTCAGCTTCACTCGCTTGATGCGTTACATTATCCAGAAGGTAAAACCTTCCATGCTGAATTCTTTGATAACCCCGTACTAATTGCTGCTCATTGATAAGCATCATGCTGTTCCTCAAGCGGTGAGGAGAAAGCGTAAGATGCCGTCAGTGCCTAAGATCAAGAGATACCAACAACATCATGGCTATCTGTCTGGCTCATTTGCTCATGTGCCCTTCTGTGATCTCAAAAATCTGCTGCAATTCTGCACTCCGTGGAAAAGCCATAATATGCAAAATAAACATGATGCTGGAGATGCAACATTAAGCAACTGATGATGTTAAGAAATGTACTAATACTCAGGCTGTCTGGTCCGATTTAGCCCTTCTGAGCCTCCACAATAGATGCATACCATGTATTAAACAATGAAGTAGTTTAGGATAAAAGTCCTCAAATTATTGTTGATATGTTCTGTGAAATTAATATTTTCTGATTTATATTTCCCTTGACTCTCTCTTCTTCATATGTATGCATGTATGTACACGATATATATACATATTTTGAAAGAGAATTTTATATTTCACATCTCTTGGGAAAATTCTTTTCCCAGAAGACATCTCGTCTTCCCTAATGTGGGCTAGTGGCAGTGAGCTAATGAATTTTTGCTTCGCTCCATAAGAATTTTCAGCAGAGACGCTTCAGTAATAGGATAGTACTGAATGTAAATGGAATATAAATTTTACACTGTTGAAATGCCTGCTTTGATGGAAGGGGACAGAATTACAAATGTCAGATACTCCAAACTGTTTTGAGACTACCGACATTCATTTGAAGTACTACAGCTTGGGGTGGAATTGATGTTATTTGCCTACTGACACGTTCTTTCCATAGTTGTCTGTCTACACTGAAATACTCATATTCAGACCATAGGCGTTAGGGGGGCAGATTCATTTCAGACCTTTTCAACCGAGTTTTGTAGAGTTTCAGGCTTGTCAAAAACAGACAAAAGGAGAGTGTTGCCTAGTCCTGCAGATGCTTTAGCTGAAAAAAAGCAGCTCAAGATTCATTTAAGACTTCAAAATGTTTCAGTGCCTCAGTCTTCCTGCAGTGTCTCTGTGCAATGTTGCATCACCCTAAAGAGATGTTTCATATTTTTCATTCCGATATTGTAGAATTAGCCAAGGGGCCTGGTGTAAGGGGCAACATCTGTACTGGCTCGCTATCATGCTATGAACAGTTACTGTTTCTCTGTGGGTTTGTTATTTCCCACCTTCTGCTGCAAGCAGGTCAAAATGGTGCTGCTCCACATGGCCCTAAATCAAAGAGCTCTTCCCTGCCTCTGCCTCCCACCCGCACCCACACACCCTGCTTGGAGCCTTGGGGTAAAAGCGAAGAAAATAGGAGTTTCCCTGTGACAGCATTGTTTATAATGATTTATTATTTCTATTACAGTAGTCCTCAGAGGCCATATTTAAAGATCAGGGCTTAATTGCACTAGGTGCGTTTGCAAGCATATAGCAGCAAAAGGCAGGCTTCATCTCGGAAATACTTGTAAAACACCCATATTGGTCACAAATAAAACAGTTGTGTGAGGTGGATACAGGGGAGAGACGGTACAAGATAAAACATAAAAGCAAATTTTTCATACGGTAAATCTGTGCAGAAATTGAAGGAAACTGTACTTTACTCTGGTTTCAGTCACTAATTTCCTAAGCAGTGACCAAGATGCCAAAGCAGAGGTGCCCTCAGCGCCGCGTACAAGCAATAGTGTGCAAGCACACTGAGCGTGGTGCAGAGCAGGGACCAACCCTCTCTACCTCCTCCTGCAAGCAGGCCCTTACCCCTCGGCCTTGCCTTTCCGCTCCATGAATACCCACGTCCGGGAACAGCCACAGCCTCAAGACCATCCTTCATCGTTTGAGACCCGTCCGGCAGCTCGTGGTGCTCCTGCAGCCACTCTCTGTGCTCAGGCTGTGGCAGCAACCACGAAATACAGGGACAAAAAGGGAAGGAAAAGTTAGGGAAGGGAAAAGGATTCTTTCTGAAGTCTTTCTCCCGTCTCTGCCTTCTGGAAACACTAGAGCATGACTTATGTTTAAGGGTAGTATGAATATAGCTGTTGCCTTCAGCAAGAACATGCCGAAAAGAAAGCTGGTCGGAATTACAGTTTTGCTTATAGCTCCCATGAAGCAGCAACCTCCTGAACTTAGTGATAAATCACAGTCCAAAGCCCACAGCGATGATGAGGTGAGGTGCAGAAAAACCTGGAAGGGAGAAGGTGAAGACAATGGAGGAGGCATTGATTTGATTTTGATCGCTGCTAAACAAAGTGGGCTGACAAAAACCATTACTGCCCCTTTCAGCCGCCTCCCCAGGAGGTCGGCTGCCAAACAAGAGAGGAAATGGCCTGGGTGAGCTGTGTGCTGGCTATAAGACTGATGACTTCTTGTGCTTGAATGGAGCCAGAGCTGCTTGCCAGTGGATGTCCGAGCGTATCAGACAGGGGCCTGGACGTTTGCTTTCTGCTGGGGGATCCTGAAAAAAAGGCAGAGAAGGAGTGATGTTTGCAGCGGGCTGGCAACAGTTGGCTTGTGGAAGCTGCAAGGGCTTGGCAGCTGCCCGAGGAGACGCACTAGGATCATCTGAAAATGCACTGTTCTTGTCTAGGACACAGCCATAGGGATCACCTGAAAACACACTGCTTGTCTAGGGCACAGCCATAGGGCACTCCCAGCCGCTGTGCCTGCCAGCAGGGACGTGCTCCTGGAGGTGCACCAAAAGTACTTGTGACACAAATACTTAGTCTAGCAGCATCTCCCTGCTGCAATTGGATTTTTATGACCATGCTTAGTGTTTAAGTGGGGAAAAAGGAGTTTGTTTCCAAGGAACTTGTTGCTGGTTTTGTTGAGTGCTCACCCCTACGCAATGAAACTGAGAGGTAATCAAGATACTGCTTCTGTCTTTGGGCACGGGGGAAGAGAGAGAACAGTGTGGTGCTGGACAAGGTGGGGGAATCGTTGTCAGTCAAGAGTGCTTGTGTCAGGTTTGTTTTTTTCATTTTCACCCTTTTGTTTTTCCTCCACTCCTCCCTCCAGACTCAAAATATTCCTGTTTGGGTCTATGTGCTTCTACAGACTTGCCTGAAGTCTGTATCTGAGCTCATTCTTACTGAAAATAGTTTCCGCATTGTCTATGATTAAAGGCACCATTTGTGTCACTGTTAATCTGTGCAAGTTGTTGCCAAATCAGTAAGATACTGCTTTGAGATCACAGGGCCATTCTGCACAAACTCAAGATGTTTTAGTAATGGAGAGAGAAAGAACAGCCGTGTATTGAACATTTTATTACTGATAATGGCCAGCCAAAATAACTAAAACAAGATGCTGTTTACAGTGATAGTTCTTTGTTCTGTTTTAACATTTCTGTAGCTGGCAGCATGGAAAAGACACCTAAATTCTGCAGTAATCACACACATGAAGTTAAGTTACAATACATTAAGCTAGTTTAGCTAGTGTTTAAGTGGTACTCAACTGATGGGCTAAAGGAAATCTAAAAGAAGAGTGCTTTTCCTTTTCATTTTAACATCTCACTCCTTCACTGGGTGTTTTCACGTTATGCTTCATGGAAAATTGCTGGCAATTTGTTCTGTATGAGTGGCAGAGTAACTTAAAAGACTATAGATTTCGACAGCAAGTCCGTAAGGCTGGGCAACCCCAGGGCTGAGGGGTACACTATCAACGCTGCAGTGTAGACAAGCCTTTATTAATACTAACATCAAAGAAGTGATTTGAGTTTTATCCTGAAAATATCGCCGGTGCCAACTCTAATCCTCATCCTTGAACCGTTTTAATGGATACTTTTGTTCTACCATTTGCCTTGCTATCCTCTATTCAGTTTCCACCACCTTCTTTAAGTGTCTGATAAGAAAACAGCTTCTACATGTGTACAGAATTGCTGGCTTCCGAGACTTTTGTTTCCATTACTTGCATCAGGACAACACTAATGAGGTTTGAAATCATGCTGGCCATGAGACATTTTCTAAGCAAATTCTCCTCCAAAATAAGCAGCCATCTGGGCCTGATGGAGCAGTGCAAGTTGCATAGCGCAAGGAGGGCCTTGGAGAGCCATATGTTTGAAGGCCGGTAGTCGCATTTCTGCTTTTCTTCCTTATATGGTCCATTTCTATGGTTTGTTTGTTTTTTTTAATTATTCTCGGTTACTGAGTTTCTGTAGACTGCAATGTGTGTAAAACAATGGGTATGATTCAAGGAAAAGCAAGGGTTTATCTGGCTTGGTACATGTACAAATATGTGAAATACTGTGAGCCAAAGACACAAGCTTAAGGAAGCACTATCCATTGAACCAAATCCTAAATCTGTTGTAACTTAAATCTTTTCTTCTAATATTCCACAGTAGCAGATCTGGTATATAGCGGTAGCGCTGGAAGAACTCGCATAGGATCAGGGCTCTCTTGGCTGGATTCCTGCACACATCATAAAAGCTGCAGTACTAAAGAGCTTGCTTTAGATAAACAGACAAAAGTCTGGTGAGAAGGAAGTATTTTCATCCTCGTTCTACAGAAGGGCCCAATTGAAAAATGGACAGGCTGCCTGTAATCTCCCAGGATCTTCACAAATATGCTGGGGATTGCATCTCCTGAGTCCCATTATATCACTTTCATCACAATTTCTGAACTAATCGATAACCCATTTATTTGCCATCCCATAATTGCAGCAGTATTTTGTTGTTAAATACCCTGCAGTGTCATTAAAAACTAGGTTATTTAAGATGATAACCAAAGCATTTCTAAAGGAAATAGTGTGTGAGCCATTCAATACTGCTAACAACAAAGCAAAATACTTGATTACCCAACAACGTAAACCTGAAACCGTTCCTCAAGTAATCTGGGGAAAGGCTGCAAATGTAGTACCAGTGCTGCAAGTCCTTTTTACTACTCTGCACAGCGCTGTAAAATGGACACCAAATGAAACATAAGATTAAAAAAAAGAAAACCTGGGGTACCTTGATCATGCCCCCGTAGCCTGTGACAGCCTGACATGGGGCAGTACGGCATAGGACAGGAAGGGGCAAATTGCAACTTTTAAATTCCAGAGCTGAAGTATTACAGAAGACTGAAATGTGTCTGAGCGGACCAGGGGGCCACTGGAGCAGTCACCTGCAGGAGCGTTTTCAAATACACTGCTCCAGTTCAGGGGAGCGTGTGTTGTAGTTTCTGAGGAGGAAAACCGGGGACAGCGCAAATGCTGCTCCAGCTCGGTGTCCGTAAGCGTAGGGGGCACGTCGGCACTGCTGGGTAGCAGCTTGCTCAGCCGCGCGGAGGGCAGCGCCGCTGCCCTGGGCCACAGCCCCAAAGCTGGCAAGACGGGAAAGCGGGGCCATCGCATCAGACGTGGCGGGAGGGATTGGGAGACGAGGGCTTGCGGGGTCCTCATCCCCTCCCTCCCTCCCTCCCTGCTGCTTGCCGCGTTCAGGGGAGCACAGGGCCTTGCTCCAGGAAGCCCGGAGAGCGGGTGGTTTTCCCTGCCTGGGCTGTTCCCTGAGGGATGCTGCCACGCACTGCTTCTGGCCGGGAGCAGATCCCAAGGCTGCAGTCTAACCTTGGGAAAAGGATTGTATGAGTAGAATATGTTTTTAGTCGGAGAAGGCTGATTAGTAATCCCTGCAGATTTATAAAATCAGATGTTATAACCAAGTACTTTCCCCACCTCTGGAAATAAAGTTATGCTTGAGTTGAACCACAATGTGCATCTGCTCTCCGGGCACGAGCACTAGGAGACACACAAAGAGTGCAGAAGAAGGAGCTGCAGCCCCAAGAAATTAATAGCTTGTTCCTGCCTAATGAGATGAACGACCTGATCGCAAGAGGCTGCTGCAGTTTCTTGGAAGAGGACTCGCTCAAAGGCACCCAGACAGACATGATACTAGGAAACTCCCGGCACATTTTGCCAGGACCTACAGTGAACTAAGGCAAAATCCCCCAAATCTTTTTTGTGGAAAAATGAGTTTAAAACACTACTACTGTATTAGGATCCAAAGAACCGATGCTAACAAGCTTGTCAAAGGCAGCTGGTTAGGATATAGCCAATGAACGAAATGTTTATAGATAGTTTTCCAAATTCCAGCTGTTAAAATATTAATTGAGTTGACATATGGCTAATGCAGCGTTGTTTATGCTTTCAGGATAGGAACAGTGTTTTGAATTGGTTTTCAGTGCCTGTACTCGCTATTAGAACTGCGTTTTGATTAACCTGCCTGCTTTTAATGTATTGTTTTAACAATATTCTGCTTTTGTAGCATTCCAGTAACATAGATCTTTAAAGGCTGTGAAAGGACTGGAGCAATTTTATTTACAATTTTGAATGAACATTTTGGGGAACTGTTTGTCTTTTTTAGTTGTCCTTTTCCCCATTTGGTTATCAATATGCTGGAGATAAGGAGAACAAGTCCTGTTCATCTGCTATTGATTTTGGACTAAGTGAGCAATCTGCTGTTTCGCATGCTTAAATAACATCTGTAAAAGCAGAGATGTAGTACGCACAGGCATGACGACCAGAGATAGGCACACCAGCTTTACAAAGGAAGCATTTAATAGAAACAGGAAAAAATGAAATGAAGAAAGTGTGGTTTGTGAGGTGGGAACCTAGAAGGCTACCTGAATTATTTGAAAGTTAAAGTAACTGAGAACATAATTTCTCTATAAACCAGTAGGGGAAGTCCTTTATATCGAAAACCTGAACTGGGTATATGAAGCAATTAGTGCAAATATACTACAACATTACAGAACACGAGCATATATTTTTTAATTTTACAACAATAGAACAGGCCAAATACCATTATATATTACATTAATGAGATAGATTGCTGCTTTTAATGGAGCTTCTGTGCTCTACACTGCACTGTATGCAGATTTGCTAGTTAATAAGCCCGAACAGTGTTTCTGTTCATGGAAAATGACTCTGAAACGTTTGTCAGATTATCTGTTTGGCATGCCTGATTGGTGTCTGGAGTGGCACTCTGCTAATGTGCTATTACTCAGTGTCATTAACCCGTAGAAGTGATTGAAAGGTGAATTTATATTTGCATCATGCTGCTTAGAACAGGCGGTACTCTGGATTAATATAGTGTCCTGTGAAATGGTGCTGCACAGGATAAAATGAGCCGTGCATCTTAGAAAGCCCATATCCCTAACTCTTGGTAGCTTTTTTTTGTTAGAGGAGCGTACTATTGTGATTCTGGGAAAATGCAGTCACAAAGTTGCTCGTGTGAATGTCTGTTTGTTAGCTGTGTGTTCAGCATCATTAGAAACCCAAAGTTTTTGTAATACCTTTGGAAAGCTTCCTCCTATTGCTTTACTAATCAGCATTAAAACCACATAAAATATTTTGGCAGCTGCATTACGTATGCATAGCTTTGAAATACCACATTAGGAAAAAAGAGAGGATAGGTCTGAGAAATGCAGCACTGATGGTTTTTCTTATTAATCAACAAAGTGTATCTGTTCACATGCAAGTTGATTACTTATATCCTACAACATATTTCTTCCTTCCCTAAAAGTGAGTAAGTCTTTTTTCTTTCCATAAGTGAAGCCACTGTTGTCAGTGTGGTTTGGGTTAAATCACGATTTGGAGACTATTTAATGCTTTGAATCTTGTAATTTTTTTTTAAAAGTGTTCCTGGAAAACAATTTTCAAGAGAGGCTTACTAAAGTAAAAGCCCTAGTTCACAGGCTTTCATTTATGAGGTTTTTTTGGAGCTGAAAATGGGTTTGCTGTGACTTGTTTGTGCTTGCAAGGGAGTAAAAACCTATAAAAGAAAATGGTTTCTGCTTGTCGAAACTGTAGAAAGTGGGGGGTAGCAGCGAAGGGGAGAGAGGGAGACCGAGATTATTCTGCATCTCTTGCGACTGATTTCTTTCTGTTTGGTTTTACATAGAAGTTTGAGGCTTGAAATAATTAGCCTTCTGGGTTTTTTGGATGGTTTTTCAGTAGTTTTGAAATACCTAT
The DNA here is from genome assembly GCF_036417845.1 of Apteryx mantelli. Lineage (NCBI taxonomy): Eukaryota > Metazoa > Chordata > Aves > Apterygiformes > Apterygidae > Apteryx > Apteryx mantelli. The sequence goes on along the minus strand of NC_089982.1, from coordinate 15,572,748 downwards.
ATATTTGTCTCTAAAAAGGCAAAAGGACCCTTAGCTCTTTAGCACCATGCTTCACAAAAGACAGAGGAGTGTGACAGACCGTGATAATCTCACTTTGCCATACCCCAGAACTGGAAATGTTTTCAAGAACCCAGTGAATGGGGATTTTATTTACTATATTAGTGGCTCCGGGCTCCCTCGCCCACTTCTTCTGCAGCCAAAATCCCCACCACTTCCTTCCGCAAGAGGTTTATCAGCCTAACCTCGTAGTAGGAGTTTATGCCTAAACAGAATTGAGGAAAAAAAGTGTAAGTGACATTAACAAATCTTAGCAAAAACAACTGCAGCGCTGATCTTAAATGAGAGATGTCATGGTAATAAATTTCTTCCAAAAATCATGGTGACGGGCTGGTGCGTCTGGGACTGGGGAGTGGAGAAGTGCATGTCAGTGCTGGGCTACGCACTGCACTGGGGCACTGCTCCTCCCCACAGATCTCCTTAGAAATTCGTGGAAATTTTTCTTGTGGGAAGGATTAATGCTAACTCCACGTTTACGAAGCTCAGCCCTGTTGCAGGGACTTAAAAATAATAGACTTGCAATTCTTCTCAATTAGTGCTTTGTTTTGTTTAATCAGACAGAGATCAGTTTTCTGTCATCTCTCCTTAATAATAATAAATGCACTGATGAGCTTAATTGTTATAGTAATTAGACCTCAGACCCAGGAGCAGTAACCCCTAAGTTTTATTGTTCAGGAAGGGATACATGCAGAGCAACCTTGAATGTCTTTCCATGTCCTGATTAGCAGTAGCCAAAGTACTGGCAGTCTTGTGTGCGTTATTTTTCCAGTTATTGAATGGCAAAACAAAGCGAAGAAATCCTAAGGAGTACATCTACATTGACATGAGAGATTACAAGAGCTTCCCCGGGGCATTTGTTCATCACATATAGATAAGTTTAATCTCTCTCTCCTTTTCCTTTAATGGAAAGATTGCCATAATATGGGAATTAATTAGCAGAGCTGTTTATGAAGAGAGTTTTCTTTACCGACATGGATAGATGGATGGATGGATAGATGGATGGATAGATGGATGCTAGGATGATTTGAAGTTTAAAAGAAATCTGAGTGTACTATATACATGGAATTGCAAAATTTGGCATTAGCCCATATTTATAAAAACAAAATCACCACTTACTGGAAAGGCATTTTACAACCGATAGATTTTGTGGTTTTGTGTGCACACACGTGTTTGTGTTAACTGAAAGACGCTGTCTGAGCATTGCCTAATTAGGCTCACTAACAAGCAAAAAATGACGAGCTCTGTGACTTTGTGTCACCCGATGGAAGCAGAAGGGGCAGCACAGAAAAGCGAAGGAAGTAACTGCAGTGCTGGAAGGCGTTAGGGAGAGCCTGGGCTGGCGGGATAGTCCTGCTGCTTGAATTGGTGTCTTGCCGAAGAAAATATGCACAGTAATAACGTTTACAAAGAGAAGGCAACACTGTTAATTTTGTTTTGGCTTTTAAAGACAAAACTCCATCATATTTCAGGTGTATTTCTTTATTATATTCTATATTATTCAAGTTGGAAAAATATTAAGAACTGCAACTAATGCATTTGATTTTCTGCATTTTACTCTAAAGGGGGTAAGGCGGTACCTTCTCCTATTTTCACTTTAATGACTAATACTGATATAAATCTGAACAGGTTCAGGCCTTTTCTGTTTCTGATTGGTTTCCATTCCTGCTTCTAATTCAGTAAGAAAACATTCTTGTGGACCAGCACAGCACTGTTCTACTTGGATTTCCATTTCTCTGTTCTGATGTTTATTTCATTTTATTTGGTTTCTTAATGAAGTCGTTGTTCCAATTTAATTATAAAAAAAATGAGCTTTTGAAGTTGAGAGGGCTGGTAAAATAATTTATTCCTGTTTTAACTGTATTTAAGTAAACATATTTTAAAGAGAGAGGTGAAACCTTTTTATATATGTCTAGGTTTAGCTTGATAATGTATTTTTAAGTTAGAGTAGTTTTTCATTACAAATATAGATGTTAAAAAATATTTCAAGCTCCTAAAAGCACTAAAATTATTTGTAAAATTCATTAACAGGATATAGTATATTGCATTCCTTTGTGGTTTGTTAAGAGGGAAAGCATAATTTTCAAAGTCAAAACTCAAACAAAATTCATTTCTAGAGAGCCCCTGTACAATGGTATATGTAAACATATAAAGAAACATAGTTTGGGATTGCATAGAAATACTTTGAAAATTGCTATGAGACAAAATATAATTGCCTTACTATAATTCGTATTATCTGTTGATTGGGAAGGGACTGTCTCATTGAACGTGGGACCAGGATGTCCCTTAGCCTCACAATTATTTCATTCTAAAATTCAGTGCAGAAAATAGCGTGACCACGCTTAAGTGAAATTATAAATATTGTTCAGGAGGGGTCTTGAAGATGAATTTGTCCAGAATAAGAACTCAGGTGTGCCATTCACTCGTCCATTGCTCCACATTTGAAATTTTGAAACTTCAGAACTTTTAATCTCACGGGCCGAGATGCATCCTCACCCAGACACGTAACCTCAGGGCCTGTCTGTTACTTCTTCGCTGAAATGAGCATCCCCCCGCGGTTTGCTCTCACTTCCCCAGTTCTTGCTTCAGACAGCAAACTCTCCCTTCAGGGAGGCTACGAGATGTCCAGCTGCCCAGAGTCTTCCTCATCTAGCCAGGACATCTCCTCCAGGCCTCCGTTTCCTCCTTGAATGGTAAATACAAGAACTTGGTCACAAACATGCAGTATGGCCATATACTAACTGTTTTTCAACAAATTGTGCCAAATCCTCCACATGTTTTCTAAATATAATAATAGTAAAGACAATGAGAGTCCTTCCACGGAGATTTCACCTCAGATGAACATTATTTAGGTTCATACTGAGTGCTTATATAAGCCATGTCTTCAAACATTAGCAGCTGAGATCCTCCTCACTAATAGAATGGAAGGTTGTGAACAGTTTTTAAGGCAATAAGCTGGTAAAACCCACTGAGGGCAAATGTCTTGCTATCACATGGAAAATAAAAATGTATTTTACTACCCATTTGGAAAGGCCAGCCCTTGGGAGAGGTGGGGACTCATTCCTTTGTCCACATGAGAAACCACCCATTGCTGTTCCTCTTGAGTGCTCTTGGGGCTTTGCGATTGTTAGATTTAAATTTTTTATTGTTTTGTTAGCTTAACCTGCAGTTGACCCATACAGATTTCATATAGAGTGGTGCCACTTAGCAGTAATGCATTTTCTGACACCCTGTAGAAATTATGCTGCCAGTGTCGTGGTTTCAGCCGTCAGTACTGGCGTAGCTTCTGGCTGGCTCATCCCCTGGTGAGGAGCTTTGCACAAGATTTCTTTTTTATTATTTAGCACCTCGCTTATGGCATTGCACTTGAACTCTGGAACTTTTCAAGTCCACTTCCCTGGAGTTTGAGGGCAATTATTAACTCTTGGAATACCAAAAATCTCAAAGAAATGGGAATCCTATAGATGTGTGTGCGTGGCTGGTATGTACAGGGCACTTACTGCTTGGCAACTTTAAACCAAGATAGCTGCCGTTGTGTGTCACTCTGAAGAAGCAAGGGGAGCAAGCCCGTTGCTCTGGTTTAAGCCAAATGCTGTTACGGGAGGCTCGGCTCCTACCAGCAGTGGAAACCACAAGTCCGCTAAGCAGTGATGCAAAAGGTTTTTGTAGAGGTCTGACTTTTTAAGCCTTTTTTAAGCTCTAGTTTAACTCATCAACTTAATTATGATAGAAGAGGCAAATCTTGCTGTACTTAAGAAAGCGCCCGCTCCACCCAAAATTCGTGCAGCATCTCTGAGAGCAAGGTCAGTCAGACCCCGGCATCGTCTGTCACCACACACATACCCTCACGCGTCCTAGCCATGGCCATGGCCATGTAAAGGCAAAGTTCCCATTACCCTTAACATGCCCGGGGTTTCACTGCCAACATCTAATGCCATCATATATTTACAGTCATATATAGCCTGCCAAAAGAGGTATTTAGTGCAGTTAATTCTAGCACCTGCCAATATATGTTATTGGTTTCTTCAAGTGGGACTTGTAGCAATGTCTTAGTAAAATATGTCTGTTATAATGTAATGAATGCTAGCAAAATAGGCTCATTACCACACTGATTACTGGTGATATTCAGTGCTTGATGCCTTCTTGCAAATGTGATCCTTTAGGAAATCAATTCTAATTAAAAAAAAATCCAAATTAAAATTAATGTTTCTACTCTGCCTTAGCCTTTGGAACAACCAAAGGAACTCAGAATTCAGATTTTTTCTAGAGTGTGTGAGAAATGAGAATGTTTTATCTAATGAAGTAGAAGTTAAGAAAAATCAGTAAATTCATTAACATTTTAGTTTGAATTTAAAGTTGCAGCTTGGGAAAGTACTGGGCAAGAGAATTATAACCTCAACAAAAGCTCAGCAACAAGCAAGAAAGACTTCTGTGGCGCTTTTCCTGTGGTGTCATAAGCTTCTCTGAGGATGTGTGCGAGGGTGTGGAGAAGAGAGTGAGTGAATGCTTGTATTTCAGAAGGACTTTGTGAAGCGGCACTGTCCCACCTACTTACTTCTCCCATTCTCCAGGTTAGAAATTTGACAGCTCTTACAGGAATCGAATTGCAAACAAAAGGAAAGAAAAAAGGAGCAAAAATAAGTGACTTCTTGTAAATACTCATTGGAATTGATGGCATGATTCCCAGTTTTTGGAAGAAGACACTCTTTGGTTCCCCAGATCACATTGTCCAGCTGGACTTTGTTTATTCTCATGGCAAGCAGCTCTTGTGAGTGGGACTGCGTGGATCCCGTAAGGTCTAATGAGACGAGTTGGTGGCTGAGCACAGCGTCTGGTGCAACACATGAGAAATGGCCCCGCTCAGGCACAAGGGTGTCTTTATAGGCCACTTCCTAAAGAAAAACCTTTGATGTTTTAAAATGAAGCTGGATGACTGTCTCCACAGCAAACATGGGCAAAGTTGCTTGAATAAAAAGCTGCCTCTAAACATCTTTCCCTTATATCTTTTGGCCCCAACTGTTCAATGGAGAAACGTTTCTTCTGTACTCAAATTGGTTGGATGCAGATGGAAGTCCTTGTGCAGCTCTACTTTGAGATCTTTGCATTTTGCTGGTTTTTCACATCATAGCTTAAACACTTTCCTAGCTTAGGAGCTACCTGCCAGGTGGTTTGTGGCAAACCACTCCTTGAAGCACACAGAGGTGATCCAGCCCTTGTGCAGGTGCTTGGTCTGCCCTTCTCATAGCGCAATGAGAAGCTAGAGAGGTAAATGAAACCAGCATGAATTTTTTCCTAAATGGATCTGCACCTCTTTCAGCTTCGTAATTGTGAACTGTGATTTAAAATAAAATGTTGTCAATCATTGTACAAATGAAGAAGGGGAAAAAAAGGTATTTCTTAGGTGCTAGATCTTATGAATAGATCTGTGCAGACTGACAGGCCCTACCCTCGTGTAGAGCTCTACAGAATTAACTGGAGCTCTGCAGAGGGAGAATAGCACACCTTTGCACACCCACTTTCAGGAGTAGGACTGCTGTACTAAGGGGAGGAAAAATGTGGGGCCATAAATTTTTTACAGAAAGTTACAGCTTGGAAAGAATTATCTCTATGCATGGTTCTAACTGCTTCAGAAATAAGTGTCCACGTGAACACACAAAATGATTGCCGTTCCTTTGTTATAAGGGATATTAACTTTTAGTGGATGTGAATGTAATCTAACCTATCTATTCATATTGGACAGATCATGCATTTTCACTGACTATTGGAATTATGCCTAAGCATTTGAAATTCAAACAGGACACTATGAAAGTAAAATTGAGTAGAAAATGACTGCAGACAACTATGAAGCTGACTATCCTGTCTTCATCAAGCAGGAAAAAAACATTTTAAGCTTTGAAAAACAAGCTAGGTGGTCAGAAAATATTTCTGATGTTGATAATGGAAACGTGTCTACAGTTTTATGAACTTTAAAATACAAGATTTTTAACTTTATGTATATATCCCTCATTCATTTGATAGGCTGTTCATTTTTCACCTGTTGAGTCTCTATCATAAAATTCACTAGCCAATTGATGAGGAATGAGCTGGGAAAGTAAAACCATTAATTTTGCCCCTAGCAGGCAGCCTCCCACCTCCCTCCAGGCAGAGGCACTCACAAGGGGACAGACGGTCAGAAGTTACCCACTTCTGAGTACTTTTTGCTGTTGTTTTACAAGGTGGTGTTTCCACTTTGCTGGCTAAAGAGCCCTCTGATCACACCTGCTGTGCCATCCCACAGCATCTCCCAGGGTCAGCCTGCAGGAGGACTTTGCAGTTGTGATTTATCACATACATGACTTGCAGTGCAGTTTTACTAATGCTGTAGACCTAGTTTAGGCTGAGTTTCTAATCAAAAGGGACCTTGAGGAAGAGGAAGACTTTTCAGATTGGTTATCAGTTCATTGTATTCCCCTTTTCTGCTTTTCTTTCTTTTTTTTTTTCCCCCACTGTAAAAGGTAATTTCCCACCTTTCAAAGGGGGAAAATGAATCTTGAATGTCTATTTGAGTGCACCAATGTACAATGGAGAGACACATCTCTTTAGTTCCATCACATTCATACTTTGCCATAAAAAACAAACTCCTTCCCAACCAACTGGCATTTTGAAGCATTTATTGTTTGCATAAAATACTTACATTTTAATTCTTTAGCTCACAGGGCTGTTTGGGGAATATAATTACTAATATTTATTCATTTTAATTTTCTTTCATTAAAACTAACGTCTAACATTTTAATTTTTAATGCTTCTTCTAGTGTACCTGGTCCTAGAGGGAAAGTAAGGATGCTCCTGGGAAGCTTGTTAAAATCATAGCTAACCTACTAGTATGAATCATCAGGCTTTAGAGAAATTAGAGGTTCATTTTGGTACTCCCTTTTGTAGGCTTTTACATTTATGGTAAGGAGATGGGGGGGGGTTTAACATTTTATCTGGTCAGTAAGTATCTACAAAGAATGATTACAAAGCTCAGGTATAGGTGATGACAGAGTGGCCAGACATTCGTGAGTTTGGTCCCATACGTGGAGGGAGAGAAATGGGCATAATCCAGCCAAGTGTGCTGGGCTTCTGGTAGGTAACTGGAGAAAAACCATGTAGGGGTGCAAAGAGTCACCAAGGGCTTTCTGCTTACTCCTCCGAACAGCCTTTCGGAGGATGAGCCGGCTCCAAAACAAAGATATGGTTGAGCATTAGGCATTTAAACCTGTGCTGCGGCGCGTGCGGGCTACCCGCAGGTGCGGGCGGTTTGCGCGGCCCGGCCGCCAGGCTAGCGTGACGTTTGCTCGTGGGGAGGGAGCGCCGCCGCCGCCGCGTGCGCACAGCTGCCGTGGAGCCGAACGCAAACGTTGCCTGCCTCGCACAGATGGTAAGAGCAGGTCTGGTACTAAGCAGTATTTTAATTACAGTCCATGGAAATGAGTTTTCTGGCCTTTTTGTAAACTTTTCGCTGCTTGTTCACTTCGTTTTTATTCTTCATTCACTATCGTTTAAAAAAAAAAAAAAAAAAACACGCAGGAGGTCTGAGACTGACATTTCCGAGTGAAACAGAGAGTACAAAATTTCAGTTTGACCCTGGCACTGCAGCTGCTAAAATATTAACAGCATTAAATGCAGGTGAATTGGAAATGTGTGTGCAGGCCAAAGATTCCTCCAGGCGGTTTCCTTCCAGCTTCCCCGGTGCCTCCGTCACCGCTGCGAGATGGGACTCTCGTCGGCTGCGCTCGCCCAAATGAAGAGTGACAGGGGTGATGAGGAGCAGGGATATTGCAACAGCGTTTCTTTGATAGCGAAAGCTGCCTGTCTGATAAGATTTAACAGGCAATATGGTTTTTTCAGGAAATACAAAGCCACCTCTGGGAAGTGCGGAGAAACGCCAGGGAGAGGTGTTTGTGTAGATTCTGGGTAGCGTATTTCTCTCCCTCACCTCTCTCATTTCCCACCCATTTTTTAATATTTTTATATATATTTATATTTTTTTAATATATATTTGTGTATGTGTATATAAAATTAATGCTTGGACTCATTGTTAAATTAAAAAGTCATATCAGAAGGTTTCTTCAGGAAATACTCATTTATTCTCGCGCAGGGGCACGTTGTCGGCTGCCCTTGTTAGGCCCACCACCGCAAAGACTTAGAGACACCAGTGACTTCGTGAAGATGGATCGGGACCTCGGATCGTGGTGCATTATGTCCACATCACCAGACTTCACCTGCCCTGCTCATACATTTATTTGTGCTTGTTTTTTTTTAGAAGGGTCCATCTCCGTGCGTGCTCCAGGCAGTAATGAGGTAGGGAAGGTCTGTGGCCGTAGTGCCTCAAGAGGCCTCTTCCTCTGAGCTGCTTTCCTGGATAAACTGTCTCAGCTTGAAGCTTAGAAACAGAAATATTTTATTTTATGAATAAAAATATACTTTGAGCTGTCCGTTTCAAACAGTGGAGAGGGTGGTGTTGCTACACGGTTGTCAGGCACTAAGCTCCTGTTAGTTGCCAGATTTTCATGGTGTTTAGAGGAGTAATATTTTGAAGTGGACATTCTCGTGGCTTCCAAAAACATTTGAATTGTTAATTTCCATCAATGTCATATAGGCTTTTTCACGGAACTGGATAATGAGGTAAAGCAGTCATTTTGGTATTGCCACATTTAGGTTACTGGAAAATCTGCTGTGACATAAATGGGCTTTAAAAAAAACAAAATAAAATGAAACTTCTTTAACTATCCCCCCTCCCTTTATCTGAACAAAATAAAATGCTAAGAAGGGAGTTTAAATTATTAAGTAAGTGCCCAGGGCATGAGTTTTACTCCTTTCTACCTGTAGGACGTGAATAAAAATACAAGAGTTTGTTTTCAAAGTTAGTTCTACATCAGGTTTGTTTGATTTTTCTTTGACTTCCTTTCTGGTCCTTTCCCCCATCACTCTTCCCTCCCCCAGCTGCCACCACGCACCGTTCTTGCTAGCTTTCTTGCAAAGCTGCCAAGAAACTGTGAGCAAATTTAATGTCTGAATAACTGCTTGGTCTCTCAGTGACCTTGAAAAAATTACTTTGCATCATTAAAAATTCATAGAAATGAAATTTTTGTGAGGAGACTGGCACATGCAAAATTAGTACTTGTTGAAATGCAGCTGGAGTAATCCAACCTAGTGAACTTTCAAAATTGTAATTCTTCTGAGAGCTAATTGCGGCCACCTTACAACTTGGATCAAGTGTTGCTATTTGACTTTCTCAAATAGTATCATCCTGTGTGTGATGTACCTGTAAGCATATGCAGTAAATGTACGTAAAATGCATATGTAGGCTTACAGGGACAAAAATGTTAGAAGATGGTTGAACGCTGCTACGACAATATGTGCTGCATCCGGATGTAATGAGCGAGCGGGACTGTTGGGAAGCAGGTGAATTATCCTGCCTTGCTGATGTTGAGGGCTGAGCAGGGCTCTGGGCTGTAGATCCGGCCTGTGTGGTTAACTAGCTTTGGTGCCATGAGGTTCATGTCCAAAGTCAAGCGGGACTTCCTGAACTCCACGAATTTATCAGTTCAGATTTCATCCCATTGCATTGGTCATCTAAGCTGCAAAGCCCAGGTGGGTGGCTGGAGAAAAAGGAAAAGAAAAAGGCAATGTTTCGAGTGTGTTTGGGCGCTAACCATATTCCGTGTTTTCTCGCTTCCCTGTTTTATGTGAAGAATGTTTTGTCAAAGAAAAACATAAACATAATTAAATAATAACCACTAAAGTACAGTATCTAGGAAAACAGTGCTTTTCCCCTTCGGCAGCAGGGTGCGACGGAGGCTCTGGCAGATGCTGCTTGGAACCAGTTTAGGGAATAAAACACGGCGCTCACCTCGGCACGGCCTGAGTGGCAGGGATGCCGGCCCGGGACCAGAGCGCCGGCCCGCTGCGCCCTTGCTGAGCCACGCTGCCACAGCACTTCGCGCTTCTGGGCACCGGCTAAAGCCCTCGGGGGCTGGCGCTCTGTTTTTAACGGTGTAGTTTGTTCCTTTATTCCCGTTTTCAGCAAAACCCTGTCAGGGTAGCACTAGAAGCGTAATTTGGGGGAGCAGGTCTCACTCCTTGTTGATTTTTGTTTTGGTCCTAGGCGTTTTCCTGCCTTCGCTTTACAGTATCTTGTTTTTTCTAAAGCCACCGCGTTGCGTTCGCTAGCTCCTTGCTGCCGGTTGCCATTAGCATATCTCTGGGCCGCCCCTGGTGCAGAACTGTCCCCAGGTGAAAGCCCCGGTGGGCTGCGAGGGAAGAGGCTGCAATTTGCAGAGTCCATTATCACCTCCGGACGTGTAGAACGATAATGGAAGTGACAGAGGTGCAGCTGAAAATTGGCTCTTAATATTTTATGCGTTAAAGCTGAGGATTGGAAATCTCACACTGCTCTTCGGGGAAAATGAAGTGTGTGCATCCCTTCCCCCCCCCACCCCCCCTTCCATCCAATTCAACCGTTGGGCAAATCAGCTCTCCTTTTACACCTACGCGTGACGAAAGTGTTATGCTTCAGTAGTGATTTTTTTTAAAAGACAATGACATGAAATATTGCAGAGAATGAACAGAGTTATCCAGCCAGTGTAGGATGGTGCCATCAGTATCAGTGCTGCAGGGAAACTTTGGAAAATGCACATACACGACTACTTCTTACTGCCTTTCTCCCTTTGAGGTAGGCACAAAACAAAATGTCTGCCCTGAAGCAGCATCTTCAAATTGCTTTCGTCCAAATCTTCTCTGCGGCTTGTCGCCTGTAACCTGTTTGGTTTCATCACTCTCTTATAATGCTTGCAAATTATGCTCCTTTATCAAGGCGGTCCCCTTCCCCCTCCTCCGCACATACACACCAAACTATTATTCAAGATTACTGTTCATCTCTTCACATGTAATGTGTCATGGATACATAATTTTAAGTAGTTTCTTCTTCTAAATGACTTATGCAAATAGCAAATTAGCTTCCTGGCCTTTCACCAAACCCTGCCGACTTTCTGCGTCGTCTTGGTGCTGATTACAAGCAGTGTTAGATGAAACTGGTTCTTGCAGCTTGGCTTTATCAATTTCTCGTGTTCTTACATCAGTTAAAAACGCTTAGAAGTGGGTGCTGCCCTGATTCCCATTGACCTAGAGATTTCCTGAGTGCTTTGGAGGACTCCTTCCCTTCTGCTTAGCCCCTGACGTGCAAATACTGAGATAGGGAATAAGAGCACTCTGCTGAAGGGTATTTCCATGAGCACACAAGTGATTCGTACTTTCCTGATACGCTCTGCCTTTTTGAATGAGATGTTCCTATCCTTTTCACAGCAAAGTCTTAATATGTACTCAGTTGTTTCCCCCGCAGATGAGTCTCACTGTAAACAGACTCGTGAGCCAGGCACTGATACAATTTAATGCCACCAGTTGGCCAACATTATACTTGGCCCTAAATTCAACTTGATATCGTGGGTTGCCTTACTCTGTGCTGTGTGTTGTTTCTGATGTCCTACCCACGACTGGAAATGTTTAAATATTAATGCAAGCCACCATTTTGTACTTGTCATTAAAGTAATGGCCTGTGAGTTGTGTTGATAATATATTAAACTAGGATTTAGGGAACATGAGTTCTGGTCATAGTTCTGCAGAGGCTTCAGTTGAGACTCGTGATTTCTCCATGACTCAGTTCTTCATTTTTTAATGAGAAGTAAACACACTTTCTCGGTAGATTTGTTGTGATTTAACTGTTAATAATTTGGGGATTGCTCAGATATGATGCCATTATGACAAGGGAAATACTTTGAAAAATCTGGTGTTACTCCTCGCTTTATAGACTGGTTTTGAAAGAACTTCAGTGTAAAAGAGGTTGTGACATTGTGGCTATTCATGTTTTTATAGTGTTCTGAACTAATTTCACAGAACTGTAAACCACTATCACCCACCCACACTCACATTTCCTGTCTCTCTTCTCAGCAGAGATGAATTAAGTTGCATGGATCACCATTAGATGTAGCTGGCTGGAGCTGGGTTGCAAGAGTGCCAGTTTGAAGCAGGGCAAATTGCCAGAATAATAAACATCTTTTCTTCAGTGGTTCCCACTTGACTGTTGTGAAAGTTATAGAGGTTTTTTAATTAAAATTTGTTATTATTGAAATGAGCAACCCTGCATGCCATATGGGAACAAATAAAATATAAAGTCCACCCTTTCCACACTATTTGTATTCTGTTTTTTAGCTTGTTCTCTTTTAAATAAAGAACTAAAGAATCACCCTATTAAGATTTAATTAACTTCACACATGCGCACACACACACCCCCAGAATCCTAACTAAGAATGAGGAGCAAATGTTTCCGGTAATCCTGGGAACATTTTATTTGATATAGAATAAAACTACCCAGATTCAGATTTAGCTATTTAATTGCCATGTTTGTGCACAATTTCTATATCTCATGCCAAACCTACTGCAAATAGGCAATGAGTTTTTCTAATGGAAAGCCCTCGTGCAGATGGTCAGAAGGCACAGTATATTTGTAGGACATTACAAGAAGTCATAAAAAGTGAAAGAAGGTGCTCTCATAGATGGAGCAAGGTGAGGAGAGAAGAATGGGATGGGAGTAAAAGCTAGACTGGACAGCTGGAGTCTTCAGTCCTTTTTGAGGGCATTCAGAAGTGTTGAGAAAGGTAGGAAAAAATGTTTGAGGAAGAATTTTCTCCATATCAGATGGCTGAGAGAAGCAAACAATGAGCCACCAGCTCCAGCTCCTCAAACTTCAGGCTATTTGGCTCTGGGGTTTGGATTTGTAATAAGTGCCCCTGAAAATAAAACAATTCACACGTTTTGCTTTTTACAAAATACAAGAGTTTTCTGATTTGACCTTAAAAATTGAAGTTCAGTTGGCTATGAGGTGTTATTTAAGAGTATCCTCATGCAGCAGAGGGATTTGTCCTAGTGTCGTCATTCAGAACTTCCCTCATGTCCCTACTGCTATGCAACATTTCTTGGGTGGATGGTGTATTGTTCTTGTTTCTCTTTAATGTTTGAGTATGCAACTGAGAAGTGCTTCACCTTGGAAATTATATTTGAATTTGGACTGAAAGCTTATGTGTGAGATGATAACTGTTCTGAGTAAATAAAATTCACCCTTATACAGAGAGCAACACAGGAGTGTTGTATCCTCAGTGCAAGTTTCATGGGTTTTTGCAAAGTAAGGTTTGTTACGTGCCTTGACTCACATGTCTTGCTGTGCTCTTTGCTATCTATCACGCAGAGCATTCTCTCGGACACATTCTAATAAAATCTAGAGGTATATTTTCTTGTAATAAAGAGGCAAATCTGAAATGAGTCATCATGATCATTTTTTTAAATTGTTTATGCTATCATGTATTCCTCATTGCTGAAATCATCTTTCTAACAGATTTCCTGCAAATTTCATATTATGCCACACTACAGCTGGTGACCTACATGCTCTCATCTACATGTTTTTTTTATATTAAGAATTGAGTTTGACTTAGTTTTCTTATCTTTTATTTATTGATAGAATGTTTTTAAGAAACCAAGGAGAAAAGAATGAATAACAGGGAGATTTATAAGTCAAATGATGAGAACAGAATTTAGCCTGCTGTATAATAATTGAGTGGCAAAAACAATTCCCCCTGTTGTAGAGAGATTAATCAAAAGATTAACCAAAAATACTGCTAACAGCAGTTCTTAGGACAGTCCAGAATATGTCCTAGACAAAATTAATGCTCCCAAATTGCTAAGGAACTCAGGGACTTCAAGATTTAACTTGAAGTGTTACAGTCAGTAAATCATTTCCAATAGCTGTGTCAGGTTTGTATTTCCTTGTTTTGTTTGGTATGTTTTGCATGTGTAAAATCACATCAGAACTTTGTCATCTGTATGGTGCAAGGGGTCAGATTTTTGAATCCAGTCATCTTTGGGTCCCTCACTTCCTGGTCAGGTTGTGCCAGGCCAGTGCTCTGGAGGTGCTCTGAGTTGCACTGCTATCTGTTCGATAGAAAATTGTGTGGCAGCTGTCGATTTTTGTGGCGTATGGAGACTTCCTTCTCCATCTTTTCCCATCTCCAGGACTGATCACAAAGCAGTTGACGTAGGCACTACCTTAATGGCTTTTAGTCACCTTAGGATCTTGCTGTATAAGCAAAGGGATCCTTCATTAGTCAGCTGTATTGATTTTATGTTGGTTTTATGCAACTGCAACCTGCTGCAAAAGAGGTCTTACTCCACAGGATTGGATGTCACAGAGCCTTGGTGTGGCATTGTGTATCTCTAGGGAGAGCACTGCTGCTTGCCAGATCAAGGGCTATAATGAAGAGCATGTCTTGTTAGGGGGCATCTGTGTCTGTTAACTGAATAGGTGACCTGAGTCATTCTATAGAAATATTTAGCCCAAATAACTTCTTCTGTGATGTGGATTTACTATGATCTGTTTCTCAGTCTGGTTCCCAATGGGTTTATTGCAATAAAAAGAATTTAGGAAAGAAATGAAAAATGAACAATACTGAAAAGGAAAATGGGAGTCCTGCAGAATTCATAGTGCCTTTCATAGTGCAAGGGAGAAAGAAGCAGCAGAAGGCAAATAGCTTCTGAAAATTTCACTGAAATGTTCTGTTGTCTTCAGACTCTTTCCACTGCCAAAGTAAGCTGAAAATCACAGCAAACTGGGAGTGAGGTGACAGCTTTGTCATTTTTTAAATTGTTTTTTGTCTTTATCTTCATGACTGACATACTCAGTGCTTTACTTTCAGAACTGTCAACTTTCCTACCCAAAATGCTTTCAAATACTGTGGAGTTCCTCTTAAGGAACAACTATGTCAGATGTGCACATCTGTTTCTGATACATCAGTGTACACAAGGACCTGAAAAGGGAGCTAATCCCTGCCTCTCTTGCCCCTCTTTCCTTTAAATCAGATAATTCCGGTCCTGGAACTCTTTTAAAGTATGAAGGGAACCAAGCCAGAACCATGGCTTTAATCCAGGAACCCTCCAACCTGAGAAACTTTGCTCCTTTAACAGGAGCTCAGTGGTGCAACTGTTCCTCCACATTTTTGGGCAGGACCCGTTAGTAGCTACTCCCTCTGTTGCAGGCCTCTCCCACCCTGGACCCGGTAGGTGAGACAGGACATCTGACACATATGTGATGAGCGGTGCTCAGCGTCAGCTGGGGAACGTGGTGGTCAAAGGGCCTCCGGAGAGTCTCAACAATCTCTTGTGAGCTACAACAGGCAAGGCTAGGAGATATTGCAATGCCCAGTGGCACAAATAAGGTTCCCTTTGCTGTTTTAACCATGACAGTTCTTAACTTTCAAGGTCTGGTGTCCAGAAAGCTCTGGTCCTCCTCGGTTAAGGGCTGTGAAATGCAATATAATATGGTTCCCTGTCTTCTTGTGTTTAAGAAATGGTCTAAAGAGTGAGGAGAGCTATCAAATATCCTTCATTTAGACACGTTCTTCCTGCCTTCCTTTGCTGAAACTTCTGTGCCACAATATTGATTTTGAGTGAAAGTATTGGGTGATTAAAACCAGGCAGCAAAGCAGTATGATTCCATGTAACGTCTAAGGGTTTTCTTCAGAGGATAATCTCGTAACTCAGTATTTCACTTTTGCTGACTTTGTTGCCACTGTAAAGACTTTCAAGATGTACTTCTTGGCTGTAAAAATGGGTTCATTCTTGTTGAATAGCCAGCTTGCTTTCTGGGTGATGGCCAAAAGTAAAATTCTTAAGTAAAACTGCTACCATTGATTCTTCATCAGTTACTCCGATTCATTATCACATATTCTGTATGTGGTTAAATGAGTTCTCATGTTACAGACTGTTGCTGCAGAAAATGATCAACATTTTTTGCATTGCTCGTCCCCTCAGTATTTTGAAGGGGGGGGAAGGAAAACCAAACCAAAACAGTATTTCTTAAGTAGTTAAAGGCTAAAGCAACAATGAACACAATCCTGCTGTGTCGCATGGGAGGGCATTTGAACACCGCAGAAGTTTCAGGGATGGTGCTCTTGCAGTTTGTGTGGTTTGCTTTTGACATATTCCAGTTTTGAGCTCCTGAGGTCCCCTGAGGCTTTATGTGGATTGAGGAGAGCTTTAGTTAAGCTTGATTTGATTCAGCACTCTTGGAGCCAAGACAAAACAAAACTTTCATATTTCCTAAAGAGCATGTTATCCTCAAAACACTTAATTTGTACCCTCTACTTTTCCTAGTAAAAGAGGCAGTGCTGCTTTCCAGTGTATGGCATATTAGCAGGGCTTTATTCCCTTCTGTGCCTCCCTTGCATCTCCATTTTAACTATAGTAGAGGTTGCATTTTTTACCTGTATTTGCCTGCAGATCTTGACAAGTGTATCATACAAATGGACTGTATAACCAGGAAGAATAAAGTGATAAAAATGGACCTGAGGAGGGTATTTTGTTTTGCACACTGTGCACATCTGAAAACCTGTTTTGTCCTACTGTGGCTGTGCGAAAGAAAATCTCAGAGTGCAAGGGGGAGAAAATGTGCATTAGTAAATATGTGATAGTGTTTCACAAATAAGACAAGGTGAAAAATGCCCCTGCAGTGGGACAGGAGCAAGAAAATATTATCCATCAGTATTGTGAAATGGGTAGAAAATCTTGTAGCCAAGCTGGGCAGTGTATTGAAAAACTAATCCTCTGGATATTTTCCCAGGACTAATCTGATGGCCTCTTTTTGCTGCTGAATGTTGTCCTATTTATTCTTAGCCTTGGCCACAACTCATGCAGCAGATATGAGTTTGGGATGGCGTAATACTCCTGAGGGTCTGAGTCCACATATCAGCCCCTAAATGTCTGTCTCCGTTACAGGTGGTGGAGTCTTAAAAACTGCTAAGCAGAAGCCTCTTGCAGGCAGTGACAGGGAAGTGGAAGACGAGCTCCCCAGATCACAGGCAAGGGAGCGGGTTTGTAGAGCTTCCCACGCTCGGTCTCTGACCGAACAGAAGATACTCACGAGTGTTTTAAATGGCAGCGAACACCGGCCCCCATCTCCAACACACACAGGCACAGAGCTGGAGACTCGTCTCAGCTCTGCAGATGTGAGCCTGGAGCGGTTCCACTGACTTCACTGGGCGACTGCTGGGGGGCAGCAACAGAAATGAGATCAGACACTGGCCCATGGCCTCCGGTGTTACGCAGCTCCGCGCTTATTTATGGCTGCACGGGCCATGGTCCAGGATAAAATAAATAAAGATCACATCCACCATCCAAAAAGGACATAGAGAGGGACTAAAGATGCAGAGATGAGACAGCAGTTTAGAAGCAGTTTTTCTGCACCGAGCTGGGCTCTGTTGCATGGATGTAGAACAGAGATACTGGGGCTTTCAAGTATACTTGTTCTTGTGCTTCATTTTCATCAGCTGCTTATTTTGCTGGGATCAGTAGTAACCTCATTTCTGTAAATACTTGCAGTTTTGCCTGGCAAATTCATGCCCAGTGTGATAGGCAACACACAGAAGGTGAAGAGATCTCTGCTTATCTGCCATGTGCAGGAGTCAGGCTGGAAAGGTTAGATTTAGAGAAGGGATCACGTGGAGCTGGCTCTGATCCTCATGAGGCTTCCCCAGGCATGCCGTGGCATGCACCAGTGCGGGGCCACAGCTAGTGCAAAACAGAAGCATATTTAAAGTAAGTTATGGATGCTCCTTCATACCTGGAAATCCATGAGAACAAAGCCACGCACCTAGGCAAGGAGATGGGAGGGTACGGGAGAGCGCGAGCCTTGCGTCTGCTCTTGCTGGCCAAATCTTGGGCTCTCCCTTGCTACATCTATGTGCAATACCCAGAACGATGGGAGCTTCGTTTTGACTGTCGTATCTAGGCACTGCATAACACAAGCTAGTAGTCATTAAAAAAAAAAAAAAAAAAAAAGCGGTGATCTTTCTTATCCAAGCTAACGAATGATTGCTCCCTGTCAGTATCTAGCTTATGTTAAATCTGTGTGGCAAAGAAGTAGCGTGTGTTTTCTATGCCTATAAGACTCCCATGTCTTTCCTGCTGCATTTCTGCTGCTTTATATTTGCAAGCTGTCCCTTTCTAGAACTGGAGGGAGGAGTGGGACTGACTAGCAAGATAAATCTGAGTTCCCTGCAGTGCTAACAAAAGTGTTGCAGAGATGTTCTCTGGGAAGAAGAGGGCAAAGGCAGTAAATGCATTTTCCATACAGCAGAGCTCCTTTATTAGTTTCTTTTCTTCTGGTTTGGCTTGTTTGGTTTCAGTGAGTGTATAAGATCTGCACGCATTATTAATAGAGTCAGGAGCACAAGTGAGCTGGCTTTTACCCACAGCCCTGCCGTTATCTCTAACACACAAATAAACTACAGCTAAATTGCAGAATTAATCACACTAAATTCTTGGGCCCTGATAAGGAGATTGCCACTCTATTTTTATTTATTTTGAGCCTGGAAAACAATTTAGCTGAATTCCTCTGGATGTGCTGGTTTTTTGGTATCCTATGGTGTTACATTAGATGTTATCGTTACTGCTGCATTAGTGTGTCAGAGCAGCATTCCAGTGATGATATCCACTTTATTCAACCCCACTGCTAAATGAACTGGGACAGAAAAGCTAATTATACCTTTGCTATGGAGCAAGGTTTCCTATTATCCAGTCTACCCACTGCAAGAGAAACATACTCCAAGAGCTGCAAGCCTTGGCATCCATTTATTTTTCCCTATACAGCTTAGGGGCTACCTGAAAAGTGGTGGGTTTTTTAGGTTTTGGTGATTTCAGACCTCTCTGGAACGTGGACCTTTGGAGAGTGGTGGCAGCAGCTGTTTACTGAAAGGTCCAGAGTCCGGTATAATAATACAGTGTGCCTGAAATTGTAAAGGGCCCAGGCTCCGGATGTGGTTTATAATATTCGAAAGGGATGGCCCAGCCCAGCAACATGCTGCCATTTGGGGAGGAAATACAGGCAGCTTTGACACATCTGACTTGCTCTGTGCAGAGCTGGCACAGGATTAGCATGTACATATTTTGGCTGTCCCTGGTCTGCTGCCTGCCTTACCCGTGCCTGCAAGGGTTGCTCAGCCACAGATCACCCCTCTCTGCACTTTAGGAAAGGCAGAAGGTGGGAACACAAGAAACTCACTGGTCTGAGTGGAAGGAGGTGAAGGCAACTGTGCACAAGGCTTCTCCTGTGCTAGAGCTGGGACAAGGCAAATTTTGGAGGCAGGAGGGAATGTGACCTAACAAATCATGGAAGTAGGGGTAGGCTTCACATCCGAACAGCACTTTGCATAACCTGTATGAATTTTTCAGTGAGTCCTCTTTAACCATGTTCAGTCTTCTATGATGTTTTTTGGTGAATATTTAGGCAAATAAATTTCAGCTGGAAATATGGTTGCAGAGGGGAAAGCTGCAAAATAATTTTTGTTTCTACGTGTGATTAATTCAGCTAATGCACTTTTAGAGAAACAGGCAGAATATTTGGGAATAGTTTTTGTTGACCAAAACCTTTTGCTGAAAATAAACTCTGAAAATTATACCTAGGTTTAGAAGCCACATCCTTTATGGAGCTTGTGTAGGTTTGCCGTGTGTGCAGACACAATCAGCACTATAAGCATAATAAATCTTAGTCATAAAAAATAACAAACATGTCTGATGAAACCATGACCTGATTATAAAAAACATTTTAGTTTCACTGAATGAACTATTTTCTGAAAATGATTAACTTGGATGTAGTAATAAATGAAGTAATAACTCTCTCCATTTGATCCTCTGGGTTTAATCCATGAGACAAGATTTACGACTGGACCCATTAACTCTTGTGCTGGGAAATTTTGTGTTGGGAAATTTGCTCTTTGTCTCCCATCTGCACGATTTTAATTTGGAAGGTTTGCATTCAGACAGGTGCATCTTGGATTTCAGTTGAAGTAGGGAAAACTTTGAGAGTATTTCACACTGAAAATACACAAGATAAGGTATCAAAGCAATGCTCTGCTGATTTATGCCGTATTGTGCTAGTCTTTAGGAAATTAAGTTATGGTCTGACTGAAGCCTAAAAAAGGAGGAAAATCCATTTAAAGCTTCCATTCCATTCTGAATTCATGCTACTGTTGCCAAATGTGGTGGCTACAAGATCACTTGTGGATCTATTTCTGCATGAGAGAAGACCATATGAACAGCAATATCTTGTCCTAACCGGAGGTATTAAGAAGAGAATGGAGGACTTTGCATTTCCCTGTCTCTGTGGATTTAAGCTGGTCTACTGCAGTTACGTTAGGCAATTTGAAGAGACAGCATATATATTTTTACATTTTAATAGTCTGAACTCCTACAATGAGAAAGGTACTAAAGCATATAAGTGCACTATATGGGAGATTCAGCCAAGCCAAAATGCCAAATCTCAACAAGTCTGGGCTTTAGGGTAGTTCAGCACCAGAATTAAGTGTGTCCTCAGTTTTAGGCACTCAAGAGTGACAGAGGAATGCACTTTTGCAGTGACTTGAGTTGGAAACTCTACAAGAGGTCTAGGAACCTAACTTTAAATATTTTTAAATATTTTTCACTCCAGACCTTGTGTCATGTCCCATCTCATAGCAAAAAGTAAGGACTGTCATCAGCCTTGCATAGTCAAAAGCGCTCTGTGGCTATTGCACATTGAAACCTTAGGAGCCACACTCTTAGTTTGGCTCTCACAGCATACAGCATATTTCTTAGAAATTGTGTTCCAAGACACTCTCCGTAGCTATATAATAGCTGCAGAATGAGGTGCATTATCTGCTGACAGCAACAGCATCATTGTTATTAAGCTCAAGTGAGATCTCTTTGTTTCTTCCTTAAATTGTTTGAAAATGGACTTTTAACTTACAGGGTTAAAAAAACAAACAAACTAAATAACAGAAACACAGTATTGCTAAAAGCAATATCCCAATTTTGGGTTCTTTTCCTTTTAAAGGAATTAGTACAGACGGGCCTTGCTGCCTTTGTGTCATGTAATCCCATGCTCAAAAAGTAAGAGGGGTGTGTGTGTGCGTGCATATATATATGTGTGTGTTTGTATACGTATATAAATATTCACTGCCTGGAGTAGAAAAAAAAATCAGGAAAAGTGTAAGTGCCTATTTCAGATTGTTACTACTGACAGTAATGGGGAAATAAGTTTCTTTACAGTGTGCTTTCAGACACTAAAATAATACGCTTGTTACTATCCACAGCATTCAAAGTCCCTTAACATCAGTGAGAGCTTAATTATAAAATATTATCTCACAATAAGCACATGCAATGTTGCATAAGGGCAGACATTTATGAAGGACTGCTCCAATTACAGACTTCCCTTTTGCTGCTTTGCAAAGGCATATACCTCTCCGCCTGCTTTCAAGGAGCAGAGAAAGGCGAATCTGCATTGTGGGCCAACCCGGCACATGCAGAGCCGTACCAGCTGAGCAGTCCACTGACATCAAAGAAAGTCTTTGGAAGATAAAATCTTGGCATCATATGGCCAGCTAGGATTTCACCCAGGCTGCTTAAAATTAAAGCAGGTATGCGCATTTTCTGCAGACCTTGGACCTGAAGGCCAAACAGTACCCTGAGGTGGGGCTATACAAGCCTTTTGAACCGCACAGTGTAGGTGCACCACTAAACATCTGGAGAAGAAAGATTTCTTCTTTTTTCTTCTTTTCTTTTGTCCCCTAAAGCTGCTGAGATGAGAACACTAAAGGATTGGTTTTGGATGAGTATCTGGAAGGTGACTTAAATTAGTAAGCTGCACATAAATTTCCACAGTTCTTATTTGATCATTTCTGACATTCAGTGTTGAGTTAAAAAAGCAAACTGTTCAAAGGGCGTCCCGGATCAGGCACTATTTCTTTAGTTCAGCACCCACATTGAGAGGGCCTGTTCTGCAGAGGCCCTGCACCGTGTGTCAGATCAGCCCTTGGTGTTGGGGTGTAGGTGGCACTGATTTAGGCACGTAGGCTTGATAGGGTCGACACAAATGTCTCTTAAGCTAACGATGACAGAGACTGAACGTCAGGAACTTCTTGGGTCTGCCCATGGGGCGAGGGTTGAGGGGGGAAATGCGCCTTTGCAGTGTGGCGGGTTCGAAGTGGTTCGGGAACACCAGCCCCTTTCAGGGGGAGGCGAGTGCTGCAGCTGGGTTTGAAGCTGAGAGACGGCTTCTGGACAGACAAACTGAGGTTTTTAGTATAGCAGCAGCCTATTTGAAAAAACAGCGTTGAAACAATATTATTAATGAAATTTGCATCTGGACTCGTGTAAATCACCTGCCAAAATAAGACATGATGTTATGCAGAATGATTCAGTCCAAACTTGTCAGAGAAGGAAGCCTGTAATGATAAGGCTGATAACACCTTAATTGCAGCTGCCTTGAACCTGATGACAGACTTAATTGAAAGAGGCGACCTCATGTTTTCAGGAATAGTTTTGAAAACGAAGCTACTGTGCTGTCACTCTAAATACTAATGTGCCAAAGTTTTTGACATACCTTTAATCCTGTCCTATGTTTTCTTTTATGATGCCATTTGCCATGTCTTTGCAGAGTTTCCTTGCTCTGCGCATAGACAGCTTGCACTGACAGCCAGCATAGCCAGAGGTTAGCTGTAGATGCCTGAGCTGGAAGGGTTACAGATCCTCCTTTCTTCCCAGATACCCTCACCGGCACCTAAACACACTCTGCCTTTGCTCTTGGTTCGCTGTCAATTTTACATTGTAAATTAGACAATCAAGCATTTCTCCCTATCTGGTAGATCTGGAAGTAGTTGCTGAATGCAATCAAAGTGAAAGCAAAAACTTCTCTTCCTTTGAGGAATTTATAAAGAGCTAGATGTCTGCACTCTGCTGCAGGACCCAGCTGCCGGCACTGTAGGTCCTGGAGGAAAGCGTGGCAGGTGGGTGGCGGTGGCACCGCGCGCCCGAGGCGCAGCAGGAGCGAGGGAAGCGCTAGCCGGCGTACGGGGCTCTTCTTCCCGGGCTCTCACAGTGACGTGAATGCAGAGTAACTTCTGCATTTCTGCGGTCCTGTGGCAGTCTAACTTGCAGAGTTTAACCCCGGGACCTGCTCAGGGGTCAGCTTCTCTACCCAAGAGAAAATGGCCAGAAAATGTGTTACTGGCCTGGAGACTGGATTTGGATGTGTTACTGGCCTGGAGACTCACTAACCTACCATTTAAAAATGGGTTGAAAGGGTTTCTCTATGTTTAGGTAGAGTGCAAATCGATAAATCTTTAATAAACATCCAGTTTTTTAGATAATGCATCTTTTGAGCTATTGGGAATGCTACATTACATACAAAGAAGAGCTTCAGTACGAAAAAAAAAAAGCTCTCATAAAATTTCAGCCCTGGGAATTTTACATTTTAATCAGTTTGCTTAATAAAATACAGTAAGGCTATTATAGTTGTCAACAGCATACTTTTCAGAAATCTAGCACAGCTGTCTCACCTCTGATCTCCTCGCGCGGTTCCTTTTCAGGACGGGGCGAGTGCAGCGGCCCGTCTTCACGGAAGGGCAAAGCCATACAGGACTGGGCAGCGGGTCTGGCCTGCCACATCCCGTGTCTGTGCCCTTGGGCAACCCATTTCTTACCCTTTGGTTTACTCTTTCAAGCCCTTGCACATGGGAATAATCTGTTTTGATTTTATTTTTCCACCTGAAATCAAAATGACTGCTCACATCAGCTGTGTTTACAAGATCAGACCCCCTTCTTAGTGAAGATGAGTTAATCTCTGCTTTTCTTACCAGCAAATCTACCCAAGAGAAAATGGCCAGAAAATGTGTTACTGGCCTGGAGACTCACTAACCTACCATTTAAAAATGGGTTGAAAGGGTTTCTCTATGTTTAGGTAGAGTGCAAATCGATAAATCTTTAATAAACATCCAGTTTTTTAGATAATGCATCTTTTGAGCTATTGGGAATGCTACATTACATACAAAGAAGAGCTTCAGTACGAAAAAAAAAAAAGCTCTCATAAAATTTCAGCCCTGGGAATTTTACATTTTAATCAGTTTGCTTAATAAAATACAGTAAGGCTATTATAGTTGTCAACAGCATACTTTTCAGAAATCTAGCACAGCTGTCTCATTTATTAATGTAAATCACAAAAATAAATGGTAAATACAAAGCATTCAGCTGAAGTTGTCTTAACTCTCAAGATGGCTCTCTTATGCTATTGCCTCACTGGCTTAAGTTTATTGTGACAGCACTGCCCATCTGATGTCTTTATACTGAATTTTTAAATAAGCCTTAGAAGAAAGGAAAAAATATGGCTGCGGGTTTTTATTCAGAGTTACAGACACCTCAAAAAGAGTTAAGTTTGCCCCAAAAGACATTTTACTGTGTCATTTTGGTTCAGATATGAATTGTGAGATGTATTTTTAAAAAAGGTTGGTGTTCTGGTATTTAAAAGTCATCTAAACAAGCTTGTGGTTATAACAGTGAAAAGTAGTTGTATGTATTATAATAAGGTAATAAATAATACATATCTGTCTATATCTATCCACCCATCCATCCATCTATCCATCCATACGTGTAAAACCACTCCTCTTAACTGTGAAATTACAAGTAGCAAAAATCCGTAATAGGCTCTGTGTATTTTGTCCTGGAAATGATTTTGAACCTAAACCTCAGATTTAGTGACACTCCTGTTTTGATCAGGTTTGGTTAGAAACCTACGTTTTCCGTGCGACACTGCGCTCTCCAGGCCATCGCCAAAATGTAGATCTCCGCCTGCTTTCGGAGACAACTTTTTTATGCTTGGCCTTTCCTTTCGTGGAGGGGGTCCAGCGATAAACCATCACCGGCACTTACAGCTCGTTACAGCTCGCGCGCGTCGTCTGCGCCGAGCGACGTGGGAGCGAGCCTCGCGTCCCCGGGGCCGGGGGCGTCTGGGGTTCTCTCGGGGGGCGCCGGCACTGTCCTCCTCGTGCGGGAACCTCGCAGGGAGGCAAAGCCGAAGCGCGAGGTCCTCGTGGACATCTGCGGGCCGGGCCCCGGACCCCCGCAGCGTCCCCCCCCCGGGCTACGAGGCAGCGAAGCGGCGCTTTCTGCGAGCTGCTAGCCGGGGACGGATGTCCCTGGCGGCCCCGGAGGGGCGTCAGGAGAGCGGGCGAGCTGGGAAGCGCTTTGGGAGAAAGGCGGGGGGAGGCCGGCCGCCTCGCGGCGAGCAAGGGGCCGCTCCCAGCGCGGGCTCCGAGGTGCCGGTTCGAACAGCTGAAGGGTTTGCTCCCCTGCGCAGCGGTTCGGGGCTTTACACCCTCGTCCTGCCAGAACTGCTGGGCGCCGGGGGGCCGTGCTGCGCGGCGGGGAGGGAGATTTCGCGGGGGGCCGGGGCCTTGTATCGCGGGACGGCGACGGGACCAGCGCTGCAGAGCAGTGGCGTTCGCCCGAGGAGCTGTAATTCTTCTCGGTTGCGTTCGTGCCCTCACTGTGAATTGTTTTATTTCTTCTGTAGATTTACTAAGCGCCTCTTGTCTTAATGGCTCAGTGCTTATTTACCAAGTTAAACCAGGCAACAAATTACCTAAGCTTGCCCAGGCACAATGGGCAACATGAGAGAACTGTCGTTATTCTGCTAGCAAATAAAAACAAATAATCAGGCCAGAAATAAACAAAATAGGAAGGCTTTTACTGCACTTTCTGCCTTTGCACTCTGCTAGATCTCCCTGGAGAGAAAAATCCATGTTCGAAGTCCTCGTGGCAAAAGACCTCTGCTATCCCCACGGCCTCAATCCTGAGGAGTCTCCTGGCTGAGTACTAAGCACTGATTTTCTTCTTACTGGAATCTATGTGCGCTCTTGTCTTTTGTGACTGCTCCTAATATTGACATCGAAACGCACGTTCCCCCTAGCAGAGGCTGATCCGATCTGAGAGCTTACTCCATCCATTCATTTTGGCTCGACTTTGACTTCTAAAATGGAGCCGCGACGGGGCTACATTTCCCCAGTGATTTGCAGAGAGGTCAGGCTTTCGACAGGCGCGCAGGCGTTTTGTGGCTGGTTCCACAATTGGCCATTCTCCATGGAGCCCATTAAAGCTTTTATGCTACAATTTAGGCTAAGAAATTCTATTTTATCAATTTTATTGTGCTCAAGGTATCAAGGTGAATGTCAGATTAGATAATACAAATGAAGATAGCTTTACTGAAAGCCTGTGAAAGGCTCTGTGCTAATTTTATACTTTAGCTTATAAAGTGCTTCTGCTAATCTCGAATTGATTGTGAGTGAAAAGGCAGGGACTGTTTGGTCTTTTGAGAAGTTGGTTTTCCTGCTAGAAGTGACACAGTTGTGGGGTCTAGTTGAGAGCCTCCGATAATCACACTGGGTCCCAGGCATTTGGTTGTTTACAATCCCCGTACGTTTTCTCTGCAAACATTTTCCCTTCTCGGATGTTTGGTTTTGCTGACCCTCTCCAGTGAGGAGACAGCGTTCCTTTATTAATCTGTAAATCAGAGACGTTTAATTGGCTCCTTCAGTTTCGGTATGGATTTGGTCGTGTTCCAGTCGAAATAACGTCGCTTTGACCAACCACTGTGATGTCTGCTTTTCCAAGCAGGAGACAGAGGAAGAAGCAGAGATAAGAGACAGCCAAACAGAATGCCTTTTGTAATTTCCAATGGCCCGGTCTGCTCTGCTGTGGGCACAAGGCCAAATGTAATATATTACATAATATAACAATATAACCATATATATATACAGTTAATATTAGAGAAAACATGTGAACTTACAGTGTCTTAAATAGAAGGACTGTGCATGTTTCTTTTGAATAAAACAGCAATTGGTAGAAAGGAGAATTGTTTTTCCCTGTCCAACTAGCTCTAGACTTGAGACGCAGTTGCAATGCTGTTTGCATTTGCAGCTCTCCTCAGATCAATTGATAAGGAAGGCAGATGAAGACAGGCTCCTCTAATGATCGAAAAGAGCCCAAAGTATGTCAGGAATTTCTGAGAATCTTTCCAGGGTGTACTGCAGCTGAGTAAAAACAAGGAATAATCAAAAAAAAGCGTAGAGGAAGTACAAATACAGACTGCAGAGCTAGTCTCAAGGGTCGGTCCCATATCTAAGCTGTCTTCACTAGAATCTTTTTTTGTTTGTTTTTTAAAGGAAGCAACTGCATTTATTTTCCATTTCATTTTCTCTTGGTGGTCCCTCCAGCTTTGCATGATGGGCATCCTCATTACGTGGCCCAGAGGGTTGTGCACAGATGGGATAGCCAAATAATCCCAGCGGGATGGGCACTGCCATCCTCCTTTCCTTCCTGCTCCTCGGAGCAGCTCTGTGCTGGTTAGACTTTGTGGGCTCCTTCGGTCCTTGCAAATCTGTTTCTTTTCACTTCCACTTGCAGGTATCTCTGAGTAATTTGCTTTCTCCTCTCCATTTTGAAGCTATCTCAGAGTCTGGACACACTGCTAAGAGTCATGCACCAAAGTTATAACTTGACGGATGCGTATGTAGGTTAGTCTTTAAGAAAGCAAAGACATAATCTCTTCTGGAGGCTGCTGGCGTGCACCGGCGATCAGCGCATGCTGCCAGTCGCGAGTGCGTTACAGAGCAAGGCTCGGGGCCGCAGCCACCCCTGCCCTCCCCAGCCTCTCGTGACTCTGCCCGCACGAGGAGAAGCCCCTCTGATGTGCGCAGAGCTTGCTGTGGTGCGCACCCCATAGGAGGCTCCCAGTGCACTCCTGAAATAGCAGGTATACCTTTGGTTTAATCTCCATAGGTCTTTTTTTTTCCCCAGCAAATATGAAATGGGAAAAGCAATGAGCCCTTTCCTTCTGCCCCCTCAGGCCCCAAGCGCCTCACAGAGCAGGGAAACCTGTGGCCAGGAGCTCGCTGCAGTGCATGCCCCTTGTCTTAATCAAGCTGCTCTTAGCGTTCAAATGGAAACGAGGAGGAAACGCGCCATGAGGAAACTGCAGACGGTCTGTACCCTGCCCTCATCAGTGCTGGCTGCTTATTCCAGATCATGTAGGTGACCGAATGCTGATGGGGCGAACCAGAGAAAAGGACGAGAACAGTAAAATGGTGGTTTTAACTGTGGATTGATATATAGCAAGTAAAATAAAACACGAGCCACAACCCTCCGCCCCGTGCTCCCAAAGCCCCAGACAGTGCTGTTGAACTTTGTATTCCTGGGACAAATTTTTCACCTGGAAGCTGGTCTGATTTTTCTATCCATAGCAACTGGTCTGACAAAATCTACAAACCACTTCCCCTGAACATTGCTGCTTCTTCAGTTGTAGGCAAACATTGAAGTGAGTGTTTGATTTCACCATCCCTAACACCTCGTGAACAAATCAGACTGGAGAGGTGCATGTTCCCTTCAGGTGATGCAAGCCTCGTTCACTCGATACACGCTTTTAACCATCGTTTCACTGTTCCCGTAATCTTGTGTGTCCTAGATAGGATTTGTGACTAAGCCATTGCCAGACAAAACATACAGGAGAAACCTATAAATGCAGCTCACCTGAATTTATATGAGGGATGTGTTGACTCCGCTGCTGCGAGCTGAGTCCGTGGCCCTGCTCTGATTTGTATCAGTGAGCAAACATCCACTCCGGTGCTCAGCTCAGAGCTGCCCCAGCAGCTCGCCTGCCGCAAAGCTTCATCATCGCTCGCTCGCCTTTTTTTTTTTAACTTTGAAAGTGGGAGGCTTTGATTTTCATCAGCACCAAAGACCTGCCAGTCAGTGAACAACTGGATTTCATTTTCTTTTTTTTTTTCCATGGCGGTTCTCGAGGTGGGGGGTTGCCTCTCAGCCCGGATTAACTGAGGAAAGGGAATTGCCTACCACAGGTAATGGGCAAGATAAAGCTGCTCGCTGGTTGAAGCGCTTGATGCAATCCAGGCGGTCCACACCGAATGATTAAACAATAAACCCCAGTTCATCGGGACGAATGGGCAAGGTTTGTTATCCGAGCGGGAAGATAAGGCCAGGCTGCTCGGAGGAGCAAGCTGCTGCGCGGGGACTCTGCAGAGGCGAGCGGGCAAGGGGATGCCATTGGTAGCACAGCACCTCACTGACTGTCAGGGGAAGAGCTTGCTCGGGCCCCCTAACTACTACCGCTTAAATTGCCCGGCCTTAAATAAACAGAGCGAGGGGGGAAAGCTTTTAGATGTCTTAGCAGAGCCATTACAAGGAGCTGAGAGCGCAAGCTGTGAAAGAAGGAGCTGTGATGGACAGGACTGGAGCTAAAGATCAGGGTGGTGCCTAAACACAGGGCAGATAATAGACTTCTGGTGGCCGGGCTTTGGCGGAGAGGGCAAACGGTAGCAGCCTTGTCAGAAAGGAGAATTGCTGGGTTTGCCCACTTGACCTCTGGTCTGAATAGATGGGCTTAAGGAAAGCACAAAAAGCTTTGTGCAAAAGCACTCTGCTCCCTTGGTGCCTGCAGGTCCTGTCCAAGGCTCCGGGGCTAACGGCTGCTCTCTCTTTGGGGCCCCTCTTTGTTTATTTGCCTTCTTAGCGTCTTTGAAATCCTGCTATATGAAGTCATGTGTAAATATAAAAGAAATAAACAGTTTAATGGGAATAAAAAGAAACTTCTGTGTTCCTGCATCATATCCCACTGAGGGATATGTTGCCGTTTTAAATAACTAGTAAAGTGGCTACAGAATTTAAAGAAGAATGAAAGGAGGGACACAGACTTTGAATTCATAAATCTTTAGGTCTGATCCTACAGGCGGGCTACAGGAATTTGTTTTGGCACATGGGATCTTTGGGCTGTGGATGGCAGGACTGTAGGCCCTGTTGTGCTTAATTACTGTCACAGATTTTCCATATGAACAAATGCAGATAACAAATATTGTAGAAGTTACAAAAATAACAGGAACACCAGGAACCCCGTTGCAGTGCTCCAGAGCACATTTTTTCCTCCTTTCTACTGGTACAAGGCTTTGTCTTGGGTTCAGACCTTGGCACTGCAATGCAGCTCTGTGAAGTTAAAAACCTAAGAGCCTTGAGAGTAAGGCCAGTGTCAGAGCTGAATGATAAGTTTAGTTTGAAACCTGTTCTCAATTTAAAAATGGTCTTTTTTCAACAGCAAAAGCACAACTGGAACTTTTCCGTTTTATTTTTTAATGTTGCCTTCTATCCTCCAGACTTTGAAGGTTGGATATTTTCAGAAAAATAAAAGTAATCCCATTGGGCTCCTAAGAACCAAAACTTTTAACAGTTTTCACTGTGCTGGCTTTCTAGCTTTCAGTCAAACTGTCAGGTTTTTATTCCTCTTTCTGTGTGTTTGTGATTCTCCACTCCTATAGTGGTATCTACATATTTTGTTATTCTACTTATTTGAGGTATTGTCACTGAAATCGGGCCTTTGGTAACAGTATGGCTGGCTTTCACAGGGCGATCACCGGTCTTGCAGTATTTGGGGTGCTGTTAGACTGCAGCTGATGGGGTGGAGTTGGTGTTTGGGATAGACACGTTTCTCCCTACATCACGGTAGACTGGAGCTGGAAAATGTGACCTCTGGGCTTTCCAGGGCCCAAAGGTAAATCACAAAGAGCCTTGAGCAGATCCTTTTAAAATCTTCCTTTCCTTTTCTTTCGTTCTGTGGGTTTTTTTTAGCCAGGCTCATAAATGGTCAGAGTGGGAAGGTTCAGCTGATTTTGTATTTGTTGGCGGTGTTGTGCCTGGTACATGAGGAGGTGGAAGAAAAAGGTAGCAGGTCCGAAAGCCAGGGAGAAAGAGACGGCTCCTGGCCCTGCGCTCGTCGCCAGGAGGGCGGCCGGGGGGCCGTCCCAGGTCACCCACTTGTGGTGCCTGCTGGGATGCCTGGCTTTTTGCAAGATTGGGGGGGGGGGGTTGCAATTTCCTGTCCCATCTTGCCTCTCACGTGCATGTGCCACTGATTTTGTCAGCCTCTCCTCTCACCCAGCAAGAGTGATGAGCCTGTGCCTTTGGCTGGTGAATCCTGCTACTACAGGAGAGGTTTTCCCCCGAATCCCCTAACTAGATAGTACCAAGCTGAGCCCTACAGTCTGCAAAGTGTATTTCTTCCACTGCTCCCTGTCTTCTAATAAAAATAAGGCCCTTCCTCTGACATTATATGGTGCTTTTGTTTTGTACAGATTACAGTGAAATTCTCACTTAGAAGGTTATTATAGTTTATAATCCCCTGAAACTCCATTATGAATCCCCTTGTAATACCAAGTACCTAGCTGTCATGTATGCAAATGCCTTATCTCCTGAGAGCAGCCGGGCACAGAGGGTGCCCTTTGCTGAACACTTTAAGGTATGTGCTGAGATTGCTGCTTTCTATTTGTGCAAGTTTATCCCAAAAGGAACCTGCCCTCAAAGAAATCAATAATGGTTCTATATTCGTCCAGGAGTTTTTGTTGCTTTGCTTAGCTGCACCGACACAAATCTAAACCAGAAAAGTTACTGAAGCAGGAAGACAGATTTCTACCGGCTGCTACCAGGAATACCTCATTACTCAAAATTTGTGGGGCCCACCAAGACAAGGATATCACACTGTACCTGCAGTCTGCCTTGTCTGTGCTGATCAGTGGTGGTGTATACTTTCAAGTGGCTGATTTTGCATCTTAAAAAAAGATTACAACAATTCTTTATAGTCTCCTGCAGTACTTTTGTTCCTAGGAAATGTTCAGTGAGCAGACAGGGCTTAGCTGTGCTGCCTCCTGGTAGAGGGGATCTTCTCTTCTTACCAGCAGTAACTTAGAGATCTGAATTTCTTACCAAATGCCCAGTCCTGTCTTAGGGCTTGTTTTGTCTCTAACTTCTTCCTGCCTACGCTTCTATTCAGCCAATAGTAGTCTTTGTTCTTCTCTCTGCAACAGGGAGGAAAAACTGTAAACTCCAAAAACTATCACTCATCCTTGCTGTAAAAGTAATTAAGGAGCTTGCGGTATTAACATGCACGATGTGAGGCCAGATTGCATCCTCTCCTGAGACCCTGTGGAAAGAGAGATACTAGGACTTTATCGTAGGAGCACTGGGTCTTAGTCTGGACTAATTGAACTGTCATAAGCAGTACATCAGTTAGGAAGGTCAGATACATCTCCATTGCAAAATCCACAATTTACAAAGCAGCTTGCTTCAGAGAAAATCCTGGCCTCATTGCGAGGTCTTTAACTTCAAGGGTGGCAAGGGCTAGAAAGAAGGTCAAAGAAAAGAAAGAAGAAAAAAGAAAAAAATATCTAAGACCTATTTAAAATTAGAAGTGCTCTTATTTTAGAGAATGTTTTCTTAACAGATTGCTGCAAGCTTCTGCCTCAAGGTTTTTCATTCAATTAATGGTGGTGCAGATAAGCTCCATTGGTGCTGCTGTTTCCAGAGGAGGATTTTTCATGGCCTTTCCTTCCCCAAATCTCAGGTACAATGATAGAAGCATTAATTGGGGCCGGAGCAGGCAGAGAGGATGAACTTTTTATTACTATGCAAATGTAGACTATCTAGGAAATTAATATTTCATGCGTGCCTCTCTTAAGAAGGCCTGTTTCGATTACAGGCTCCTTGTCGCTCAGCTGGGAGGCTGGCCGAGAGGCCTGGTGCCGTAAGCAGGGTCTTGAACCGATTTTTGTTTCACGCTGGCCGTTACAGGGGACCGCTCGGTGGCTTGGACGTGTTGCGTGGTGCCAGCTGCTTCCAGGGCCGTACGGGCGGCGCTGGGAGGTGCCCTGGGCGTTACGGATGCCGCTTGCTATCCGAGGGGTTGTGCATCTTTCCAAAGGAGTCCGCTCCGGAAAGGAAGGTCTGCAGTGACTGCAGAAGCAGTTGGAGTAGGTTTCTCTGCGCTTCCCTAAGAGGTATCTAGGCAATCCTACAAACAGACGTCACTCTAAATCCCAGACAGGGGTGTGACGGGCTGCCATCCGGCCTGAGAAAACAGCTGGATATCTGTACAGTGCCCTTTGCGCTGAGCTCCCGCCGAGCACCGGTAGCGCCCACGGGGCCACGGTGGTGTTTTGGTGCCGGTAAGAGCGTTTTGAGCAAAGAGCAGGCCTGTTTGGGGCAGAGGAAGATGCAGATTTCTTCAGGCTCCCCCAAGGGCAGCAGCAGTCCTGCCTTTGAAAAAAACCCGGTGCGTGGTCCCCCAGCGCCCGCCGACGTCCGCAGCGTGGTCGGCTGCGGCCCCTGAGGACCGGGGCTGGCGGTCGGCAGTCTGCCCGAAAAGCCTAATGTCCGGGGGGATGTGGAGCCCGCGCGGCGGCTGCCTCCCGCCCCCCTCGTCTCCCGCGCAGCCGCTTTGGCGGCAGCAGCTGCCGTTTCGCCGTCGCCGAGCCTCGCAGCGCACCTGTGAGGCGAGCGGGTGCTCCGCCGTCGCGCCGTCGCTACACGGCTCAGCCAAGACGACGTGCCGGTCCCGGTCAGCAGCGCGGTCGAGGACAGGCCTCGGGCTTCAAGTGCCTGCCTGCTGTCTTCTTTACCGTAGCCTTAATGAGCGGCTACCACACCGTGTCGTACGATACGCCAGGCAAAAGTCTGAGCCGATACCTGCCGCAGCCTGAGAACACGCAGGTGCTGTTCAGAGGCACTCGGCAAGAAGGAGTAAGAGCCTTTTAATGTGGTCAGAACATTAATAAGCTTAAAGTGGATTTGAAGGAAAGGTAAGAGAATTGTGAATTAAATATTGATCCTGGAATTTCATTGTTAAATTACAGACATTCAATTGCTCGTGGATTATGCTGCCGTAGAGTTGTGGCAGCTAGGGAGGGAAAAGCCTTACAATTATCCCATTCATCTCCCTGCCAGTGGAAGAGTGTTCCCCACAGTACACTCTCCTAGTGGTTCAAGTTGATTACTTAATTCCAATTACTGACAGTCTACTAATTGCTTAGGCTGTATTCCAATTTTTGTCAGCCCTCCCATCATGTTAACTCCTTATCTAGAGGTCTGTCCTTCTGGAGGGAGATCATGTGAGTGTTTCTGAACAGGATTTTTTTAAATTAAGGAGAAGTTTTCTCTTAATTTCTTTTTTCTGTTCACCTTCATTTCTGACTGAATGTGCTCTCTATCCACCTGCACTTTATAAAATAAACAGACAAACTAAAATGCCTCAAAATGAGTCATTTAAGGAGAGCAGACGTGTGTCAGCATTCCCCAGCCACGATTATTTTCCTTCACATGTGCCCCGGTCACTAACCTCCTGCGGATGGGTTTCAGATTTTTCATACTTCTAAATAAATTAATGCAAAATATCTCCGCCAAAATCTCTAGCATCAGATTCACCTCATTTTTTTCCTGACGTTAGAGAATTATCCTCCAGCAATCCTTAGTTTCAGAAATTAGTCTTGATTAAAAGAAAATAGTAACTTTCTCTTTGACACATTGGTAAGCTTACACCTCAAGCCTTCACCATCTTCTCTCTCCTTAAAACAGCCTTATTTTGCCCCAGGCCATTTTACTGTCAGGGAAAAATTATATGTGCCCTGGCAAGCATCAGAGGGCAATGGGCAGTTTTCTCACTGCCCAAATCCCTTTAAATCATTTATTTATTTACTCGTACATTTGGCTAGCGACTGCGTATGAAACCAGGGTTTTTGATGGGACTGGGCATCTAGAAAGGTAACAGATGGAAAGGTTGGCAGAGACGTGGGACACAGGAGAGCAAGGACGAGTCTGTGAAGTTTGTTTAAAAAAGAAAAAGTGCTAGTGATGGAGCTGGGGGGGCAAAGGCTGGCACGGGCATGGGAAGGAGATGAAGGCAGAAGATGATGCAGCCCGGCCAGGGTGGAGGGAGGCTGCAGCAACGCCGCTCGGCATCGCCGCGGGGGCACCCGGACCCCCGGGGCTGGCAAGCTGCATGCCCAGCAAGCGCAGCCGGCTCGGGGAACGGCACGAGCGCAAAGCGGGAACTCCTCATCTCAGAACGGCGGCCGGACGCATCTAAAGGGACTGGGGTAAAGAGGCTTCATTTTGACGGGTGAGGGAACAGTACTCCCCGCTGAAATGACACCAGATAAATGACTGTCGTTTTCAACAGTATCTCTGGCATGGAGTTTTGTGAAGGCAGATTTCCAGGCACAAAGGGAGGGATTTGATTGTTCCTGGGGATTGCAGCCAGAAAAGAGTAAATCGGTAGAAGAAAGTCCACTTTTTAAGAAGTTTATGGAAGACAGACAGCCATGTGAAAGCAAATCTGTCAGACCTCCAGGCACATAAAATTAAAGAATTCTGCTCAATCAGTAGGTGACACAGGAGATATGTCAAGCTTTCACTCTGAGAGCTTAGAAAATAGTTTAAACTCTTGGCTTCACTTTTACTTTGAACATACCAACTGAACTCCGAAAGAAAGAATAGCTAGTGAGCAAACAGGCTAAAAACGAGCTAGTGCAGCAGAGCTCCTGCTTCGAGAGTGCCTGCCCTTTCACCACGGCACAGCTTTGTCATCCCAAACTTTCCAAGTAGAATTTTTAACCTGATAAAATAAGCTAAGCAAAAGGAATGGAAAATGCGTGAAGGAAAATGTTATATCTGTCTGCAATTCAAGTTGAGCCTAGAGTTCAAGTTATAGAGTGAAATAAGGTTCCATTTCACGTTCGTAGGAGTTATTTTAATATTTTGGTAACTTCGGTCAAGATCTTGGTTGCATTTATGACAGGCAGCGTAGAAAAACCTGCAAGGAAACATCTATCCTGAAGAATAAACAGTCTGAGATAGGTTTGCTCTAAGTTAGCCTGGAGTATAATATTAAAAGGAACGGGTAATCTCCCACGATAGTTTGTTATGAAAGAACTGTATTGCCTGTCACTGCAGTTATTCTCTGTAGAACCCAAAACGATTCCCACCATCACCTCCTTGTAATAGCTTATAGGTTTTTATCTTCCTCTATTTGATGATTCACATGGCCATTCTCTCAAAATGTGAATTGTGTCTCCATCAGTGATGGCTATCTGAAGCAGGAAATCATCCTTCTGGCTCTTTGCGCTTACCTTATGTTAGTGCCTGTCTTATGGCACATCCACTGGACCACTCTCAGACCTCAGTATAAACTGTTTATTTCTTTGTCCCTTATAATCTGAATCTGACTGAAAGCGTGATGCAAGTAATACAGTGCCATGGGTTTCTGGTCTCGCACCCTAGCCATTTATGTTTAGGCATCAAATTTTTGTTTGAATAGTACATCATTTGATGCTTTCAACTATGGCATTCTTTAATTAGAGACCCTTTATGTTTAAGGGATTTTCAAAATTCACTTCCTTTCTGTTTTTCGTGAATTTCCATGCCAGTTTTGATGGTGAGATATTTGTATTTAAACAGACGTAAAAGGCTGCTAAAAGAAGAAGGGATTAAACATCTTTCTGTGTTCTCACAGGACAAAGCATAGGGGGTTTAGATTACACAAAAGGAGATTTGGACAGATGTTATGAAAATCTTTCAAAGAAGGAGAATAATTAAGCATCAGAACAGTTGCCTGGACAAGTGGCTGGGTCTGTGCTGAAGGAGATGAAGAACCAGCTGGACGCGGGTTGTAAGGGTGACCTGAGTTTAGTGGATCTTGCCTGTGGACTCAGGAGTGACTTCTGTTGTGTTTGCTGTGATTGCTGAGATTCAGGTCCCACTCACCAGATGTGTTATGTGCCTGCTGCGTCCTTCTTGAACTCTAACACATAGTTTGGTACAGCACCAGCAGTGCAGGCAGGCAGATTGCATAGGGAAAAATGCAGAGCTTCGTGTTGTGTCCTGCTCAGTGTGTCTCACTGGTCTATGTGCACCACAGAGAGGGCAGGAGTTGTATGCAATAGCAACAGCTGTGACATCAATTTCTTTCTGTCCTACAGTAAAGAAGAAGCAGGGCCAGAGTTTTGCACCAGGTCCGACCATCCTACCTGGAGTTAACTCTCCTTGTCCAGGCTGGGTTGTAGGTTTAAAACACTGTAAGCCTCAAAGATAATGCTGTATTTTTGGCAGTTCACTGGTTCTAAAACACAACATAATTGCAAAGAAAGGTCAATGACCTTACTTCAGAGTTAAGCAGAAAGATATATGGTCCAAAGGGGAGTAAGTTTTTCGCAAACCAAAATAGCCAAAGTTAGCAAAGCAGAATAGAATAAATCAGTGGGCAAATGCCCTTCTGTTATTGTTTAAACTGTAATGCTCTCCTCTTTCAAGGTTGCTCTCCAGTTGAACCTAAAGCAATTGCGAACAGAAGTTTTAGGATCTCCTTCCCAAATAAATCACGGCTCTGGAAAGCAGGTGCAGATTTACGGGGGGCTGATAAATGACTACAGAGATCTCAGCACTCCATTAACGCTGGCGGGTATAGTATGCACTCCCAAATCACACGGAGCGGTTTCACAACTCTTCCATCCACTCTTGGTGAAGTTTTTTTTTAAAAACAGTCAAACTCCTTGCTGAATGGCGTGTTGTCGTTGCCAGTTGGAGGGGACTGAGGGACCTCTAGTCTTGCAGTCAAGGCAGCTTTGGAAAGAGGAAAACAGAAAGCTTGCAGGGCTGGACACGGTGTTGTCTTGTGATGTTCAGGGCCTGGTCTTGAAAGCCAGTTCTTCTGCTGGAGAGGAAGAGAAGTTAATTTCTTTTTGCCCTGCCATGATGAGTTACTTCTCAGTGGAACGTTGAAGAAGTTGTTCCTGGTGCTTTTGCTAAGAACGTGTTTAGCCAAACGCTGACAGTCGCACACAGCCCATGCAGCCCTTGCTCTGGCCGCTGCCGTCGTTCCCGCCTGCCAGAGCACTGACTTTTGCGCTGCTCTGAGCCATCGCTCGCTTTCATTTGCGCTGCCGCCCTCCTCGGCGAGCCGGGTGGTGTATGAAACGGGCCGGTGCAGGTGAGAATGGAAAAGCAAGCGAGCAAAAGCAGCTTGCCAAGCGCCTGGCAGGTTTTTCTCAGGCCTTGCCTCTGGAGGAGAGCCTTGGGGAGCGTCGGGG
Source organism: Apteryx mantelli (assembly GCF_036417845.1). Lineage (NCBI taxonomy): Eukaryota > Metazoa > Chordata > Aves > Apterygiformes > Apterygidae > Apteryx > Apteryx mantelli. Next base: position 15,534,850 of record NC_089982.1, on the reverse strand, counting down.
CTGGCGTGTCAAAGGAGGGCGCTGAGGAAGTGTGTCCATGCCTGTGTTTATTTTAGAAACGACTATACTTGTTTCGGGTGGTGTTTCCCAGGTGAAACAGGAGAAGCGTTCCCTTCCCTGCTGCACACAGCTGTGACAGATTGATGTAGTGTGCACAGGAAGAAAAGAAATGCTTGTCCAAAAATTATTTCCCATATCTTTGAGAGGAACAAGCCATATTATTTTTTCCGCTGATTCTTAGTGCTGAAAGCTCTGCCTTTACTCTTTAATAGATGGCTGTGTTTGATGAAGCTTTTTGAACCGGCTAAATGGTCAGCTGTCAGGGATCTATAGGCAGCTGGTGTTTGTTTAGTAAACGATGTCCCTGTTATTGTAGTAAAAGGCAGGCCTCAGTGGGCTATAAATACACCCTGTTCCCATACATCATACCTCTGTCCAAAGGTACATTTCAGACCTTTGGTTGTTTGCTCTCCAGGTTTTTTTCTTTTTCATTATATTTCTTCCTCTCTCTCTTCCACCAAGTTACAACACTGAAACAAGACCAAACCAAGTAATTTGTATAATAACCCTCGCAGAATGAAGCAGAATTCTATATACACAACAGTTGCCTTTGCAATGTTTACAGCTGTCACTTTTGAACAACCGATGTTCCTGGGTTACTTCAATAATGTGACAAAGATGACAATGAGCACGTATTAGTGGATACCACTATTGCAAAATGCACTAATCTGCATTTTAAAGCGTGAAATGGAAATGGCAGCTCTTAATCCATTTTCGGAAGTGGGTTGTATGTCTGCATTCTGGAGGGTTAGAAAGGAAACCCAACTGGTTAGAGAGTGTATGGGATTTTGTGCAAATGGGGGCCCAAAGAAAATTTATACAGTAGGACTCTTTCCCCTCTGCGCCTCCTGATTTCACTACTATGATGGTTGTTCTCATAGATGTAGAGGAATTTCAGATAATTTACACAATCAGTAAAGCCCCATCCAGATCCCAGTGTTCACTAAACATTAGCTTGTATATCTCAAGCTGTAAGGTCAGGGAAAAAATGGCTTTTTGGAACCATTTTTGTATGACCATATAAAAGTTTCTGCTCTTCCTGGATCCACATACACTCACATCATTGTAAAAATAGCTTGTCCTGTGGTGTCTCAGCCATTTTCTTTCTGGTTCTGTTTGGGACTCTCATATATAGCTGAATCCTGGTCTGTAAAAGTTGGAGTTTGATCCAGGACTTGAAAAATAAAAGAATGGGACTCCTGCAGTAAATAGTAGCTAACTTTTTGTACCTCTTTGCCTTGGATACCGCATGATCTTTATCGTCTTATGTAAACTTGTTCAGCCTCTGAGGGTTGTTTCATCTCTTTTGCCTTTTCCATATCCTGGTGCTGCTGCTTTGCATAACTGGAATTGTAGGTGCAGTTTAGTTCTGAATATAGAGAATTCTGAACGCATCTGACTTAAGCTGGCGTTGAATGGTATTTTGGATTCAAATCCATCCCGAATTTGAAGACATCTGAATCCAGAAGAAGAGTGTATTTGAAAGAGGAAAGCAAAATTTAAACACTTTGAATCCCAGGGAGATTCATGGTCTCATCAGGCTCTGAGTGTAAGCTTTCTAAAAAGGAGCAATCTCTGCTCTTAACTCTTTACACAGTAAATCTGAATATCTGATATTTCACTTTTGGCGAACAACTGGCAGAAAGCCCAGGAACACAGAGACTCAAACTGTCCTCCAATTAACATCTCAAAGTCTCCAGATCTATGAGTGGGAATTCAGTGTCCCATAGGGTCTAGGCATATCCTGTGGCCAGGGATGGATATGACCATGATTTAACAAATGCACTCATGATTTAAAAATAGATTCAGAATCACATCTAGTTGCTCAAAGGGGTCCTCCCTTGGTTTACAGAGAGTTAACTTTACACTCCTCTCCAAAAGGTCATGAGAACAAGAGCGGGTGACATTGCGGGTTGTGTGATACCTTTCTGGAAGAACACAGACATTTGTTCTGTGTGGAGGAGAATGCCTGACCCTTTTCTACTTTATTTTTTTCCTTCGAGCATATCTGGCAGAATTAGATCTGCAATAAAACTGTGCTTATAACGATGCAAATCTGTGAAATTGCAGAGCTCCTTGAACAACCTTTTGCTTTTGTTTCAGTTCTTTTCAGCTGCCAAGCCTGCTGATTTTAAGCCTCTCCTTCCCCTGAAACAAGATTTTATTGGAAAATTTTTTCACCACTTATTCCTGGCTAAACTTTCCATCCTCTTCATTGATACTCCAAAGAAAAATCTTTGAGGGAACCAAATAATTGGGATCTTCAGGGTACGGATTGTTCATTTTTCACTAAATATGAAACTCATCATGCTGAACTGTGAATACAGCAGGATACACTTAGAAGGTGTATAAAAATGAAAATAAAAGGACACTGATTGAAAGAAGAGGGGAAAAAATCATGAAAGTGACATTTCCTCAACTCATCCTAAATATACAAAACTATTTTAACAGCTAACAGATACCATGCAAAGAGACCCAATTAATTTTATCTTCATGCTGCTATACAATCTGTATAATTCTTTTGGTCACCAAAATGTCTGAGGTACATTATATTATTCATACAGACTTCAGTCTTTAGAAAAGAAATCACATTTAATCTCTTTTTCTCTTTATCTATGGATTGATCTGTCCGTGAACAGCTCCATATCTTAGCAGGAAGAAAGTGTAAGTAATAACAACCCGACAAATTCTGGAAGCAACCTTGAAGAGAAAGCATGTTCACATCAGACGGAGATTGACATATAAATAGAGGAGCACATGGTGGGTGGAGGTAATTGTGTTTAAAGAAATAATGTCTCCTAAGTTACTGTGTTGAAGAGATTAAATTCTTTTGCATGAGACTGCAGGAGCCTTACAGTTCATATGATGGTAATGAAGGTTAACACTAATGATAGCAAGTGAAGTCCTAAATCTTTGCATAGTTACAGGGTGCTTAATCAATTCCTGCAATTCCTCGGGCCAGACTCACTTTCAGTTTCCCCTGCTAGAAGGCAGGAGATGGCGGTAGCATAGCTTTCCCAGTGACCCATCTTCTTTTTGCCAAAGCTTGTGTATCAGCAAAGAAAGGGATGTGGCCAGAACCCACGGGGAAAGTGCTGGTTCAGTTGAGCAGCATGCAATGAGAAAAATTTAATGAAATGTCTGTGCAGGAACTCAAGGCGCAGGATCTCCAACATCCTTATGTTGGAGAGAGAGAGTGACACAAACCACTAGAAGTCAGTTATGGCAACAAAAATGAATATAATTTACATGTTATCAAGTAAGCAGTCAGTGATTTGTTCTCTAGAAGTGTCTAAGAGGGAGGATGGATGTATAGATGGATTTTATAATTAAACCTGAACCTGGCTTATTTTAGGGTTTCATTATCAGTTCAGAACTCAGCCCCAGTATGATGAGTGGTTTTCTCCAGTTTGCAAAGCTTTAAGTAAGCTTTGGTGCAGTTCAGGCAATCTTGGGCTGAATTCAATTATATGCAGGGGTCTGAGTAAATCTGGGTTAGGGTATGATTGCACGCATCTAGTACAGAAGAATCAGCAAACGACACAGCGGTTCATTTCTACATATGGGGTAATTCAAATAAAAAGGAGCTACAGACAAATACAGTCAAATTTGTAGGGGATTCAAATGCTGATTTTGCTGTGTGGGCCCATGTTATTATTTAAACCCCAAAAGACACAGTATTTGAAGCTTGATGTTTGTTGTCTCATTTAAATATAAATCACAGTGTAAAACTTGAAGATGTTTATCTCCTGCAAACAGAAAGAATGGGGATTAGTCCTGCCATATTCCCTGAATTGAGCCTGCTGAGTCCAGAGGCCAGGCTGTGATCAACTGGCCCTTGGGGGCAAGGCCGTAGGATACCTGTGGCCATTTGGCACACAATAGATAAGGAAACCGTCTGGGTCAGCATGCAAACATGGAAAAAATGGTCAGAGAGGAAGGGAAGTATCTCAGTTTTCACTGACTACAGGGTTCAAGAGGTCCTTTGTATTCGGGTTCCTTGCGGGCAGTGGCTGTGGCAGTGGCAAGGGCGATGATAGGCACAACTCACTCGGTGCCTCTTCAGTGACAGTATTTGGACTGGCAGAGGAAGGGGGCAGATGTGGGATGGCAGCATCCGTGACTCTGCCCATTTCCAATACTCGTTCCCCCGCTTCTGAGGAAGAAGTAAAAAGCTCCCCAGAACGGGGTGAAGAATTGTCCCCTCCTTGCCACCCCAGGTGAGACCCGAGGGGCAGCTGCGACTTCTTCTGGAGTGCCCTTCGCAGATCACAGAATTACAATCTAGCCTACTTTTTCCTTTTCTTAAGATAGAAACATCTCTTCCAGTCTGGCCCGATGTCAACCACATAATAAGTGTGTATCTGTTACAACGTGGGTGGGAAGCCTGTTGGAATATAGGACAGAGAGCCTGCCCTAGATTACAATTTTTTTCATTTAACAAATGCTCATTTATCAAGCTGCTGAGGGGAAAAAACAGCTGTTTCTGTGTGCCTGCTAGAATTTAAACACCTTTAAAGGTATAAACAGAATGGAAGTCCCAAAGGATTTAAACATAGACACAAAGCATATGCAAGATTTTAGAAATATAAGTAGTTAGCTCCATGCTTATTATGCTTTTACTGAGTCTAGAAAACATCTTAAACTAGAGATTTAAAAATGCTTCCTGCTAATACTCTTTGCTTGGCCTACTCATTTCAGGGATGCTTCTTTTGAAATACTGGGTTTGGACAGTGTATCTCTTTTTCCTTATTTTGGGGCATTTCCTTGGCACTGATTGTACTTAACATTTATCCCTGAACTAATATGCAGAATGGATGTAATTGGGCCCCAAGAGAGTGGGGATTCTCTTCTCTTTACCAGTCAAAGGTTAACTGTGAAGTTTAAGCAACTATATTAGTCTAAAGTGAGTATCACAGGCTTATGTGTGCTGAAAATTATCTTTTGCATCTCTTTTAATATATATGATGTTTTTGTGCTTTTGCATACAGCACACACATGCACACACAAAGCTACTTGAAGAATCATACATACTTTTTGTATCACGTACCTGCTGTATTTATTTATAAGTACAAAAGAAACAGTAGAGTGGATCCTCCTTGAGGATGTGACTTATATCGTAAGATATTGAATGGTGCCTTTACATTATTTTAGATGATCTAAAGAGGAAAAAAGTCAAGAAAATTGAGAACAGCAAGGAGGGTCCTGCTACCCAAAGGTAGATTACTTTGTCTTTAATGCTCTTCCTTTCCTGGTGCCTGATTCAATATGCATGTACACGCATCCGTGTGTACACAACTACTTGTACAGTGTAAGTTTCTCTTGCCCTCCCTCAGAGCCAGAAGCATAAATCTTGTTTCTCTAATAAAGGCATTTAAAGCAGAAAGTTATGATAATATTCTCTGTATTTCTATGTCGGGTATGTCACTGGCAGTAGGAAGCATTTATCTTCCCTGTCACTTAGTTTCTCTGCTAAAGTCTCTAGGGACAGCAACATTTGGTTTTCTTGAAATTTTCAATAAAGGACAGGCAAATAATGTCTTTCTCTACTACACTTCCCCACGCTTAACTGTAGCGAGGGTGTCTTGCAGGGACAATTAAACCGCGCCGTTGCCTGAGTTTAGGTGGACATCGTTATTGCGGCATTTGTCCCCTTCCTGACAAATCACATTATTCCCGTGGCCTCAGACCATTAGTGGGCCCGGGGGAGCCCGGCAGCGATCACGACCGGCTGCTCTCGCCTGCTTCGGCCCCCAGGCAGCAGGAGCCCCGCTCGAGGGTCCTCCGCTTCCCAGGGTTAGGGGGGGGGGGGGGGCGGGAGAAGGACGAAATGCAACTCTTTGAGTGCTGCCCTGACCTCTGAGCAGGCAGCTGTCATCTATTTAATGTTCGGCGTGTGTGTGACACCCTCAGACACATTCAATACATGCCCCCTTTCATGCCTCAGGCAACCTCTCTGGCTGCCCACGCGTTGGCAACCGGCGGGAGCTTCGGTCTTCGGCCTCTCCGGCAGCATGGCCAGGAGGGGTAGCAGGTGTAAGGGTCTAACTCAGGGTTTGAGGTTTGTCCAACAAAAATGGCCAGAGCCTGTCACCCTCGCTTCAGGCGCTACAAAGGCAGCGGCTGGAGTCGCTCTGCTCAGGGCATTACTGCGGCCTCAGGAGCAACTATATCCTTGATGCTCCTCATTCATTACATTAAATGCAGCTATGCTAGATGTCAGTTCTCACCTTGAGATACTAACGTGAAGGGGACAGAAAAGTATTAAGAGATCAATAATTAAAGCCTTATGTCAAGGCAAAAATCTTCCTATTCAGCTCTCCTGATCCCAAACATTCAGCTGCGAAATCCCCAGAGGCCAGTTCGTAATTCCCGCTTATTCTGTGTGTCACCAGCTGTCTTTGCAGCATTGCAGGGATGATGTGGTTCTCCAGGTCTTTTGCTTAAGCCTAATTCATGGTTTTTTAACATGGATGTTCCCAATTCACCTTCTGATGTATGGACAGAGATGATGACCCATTATATATTTCCATAGAAATTTTTCTGTTTACTTGAACAGCGTCAGTGGGGAGGGAGGGTGGGGAATGATTATGCTTTGAGAGGTAAACGTACACCAGCCTGTGGTCCGCTTCTAGGCTGCTTTCCAAACACTGAAGAAAACTGGCATTTTACCACTTGTCCTTTCTGTCTGCTTTCTTTCCCCCGAAATCTTCACCCCTCAAAGGAGCAGGTACACAGTACTCCCTTCATATAAGTCACTATCATATGCAGTGCGTCTTGGTGAAAATAGACTTTGCTGTTTTGTTGTGCTAAATTTGCCTTAACCAATCAGTTATCTGATTTAACTTACTCAGCAGTTCAGTCTAGCATCTAGTCTTTTAAGCACGTCATATTGATAACTGTTGTCATTGGAAAACAAATGTGTTTCTCTCCTCAGGCAGACTGTTTTGTAATAATTTGTTTGAAGTTGTTGCTCTCCAGGAATTTGTAGAGTTTGTTAGTATTTGTTAGTAATATTTTCATTCCTTACAGAGAAGATGCATATACTAACATACTCATGTCACATGGGTTTCTGCTAATAGAATTTGCATAGGTTTTAGGAGTAAGGACATGAATCAAAGTGGTTAAAGAGTTAATATATAGCAAAATAATGTTGGTTCCTTCAGCTCTCTTTCTACCTTTGATACACACGATGCTTCCCTTAGTACAGGTGCGTAGTTTTATACCTCACAGTAATGATCACCTCAGATAATCAGCCTCTCTCCACAACAGAAAGATTGCTGCAACTGAAGAGCGTAGTTTATCTCTACTGGCGTCCCCAATGAGGTGCGTTAGCATAACTGCACAGCCAGCTGACATAACAGTTTTAAGCACTGTCTTGAACCATGAGATCAGTGAGATGCTCCGGTGCTGCGAGCGGCGGTAGTTGCCAGCCATCTGCTGGTACTACGGTTCCCAGTGTTATTAACAGCACAGGCACTGAATTCCTAAAATATTCCTCCCAAAGACTGTAGCTGTAGCGAGCAAGCCTACATTCTCCATCTTCTTTATTTACCTGTATTTACCTGTGAAGCTCTTCTGCTTTCAGTGGCCTTCAAAGCAAAGGCCCTTTGCTGCTTCTTTAAACGTGGAACAGTGCTCCGTCTTAGCATGCTTAAAAATAAATGCTGTGTTATCAACAACTGGGTTTTAAAAATGCTTTGAGGGGGATGTGCACTGTTTAAAGTTATTCAGAGATTTGGAAGTGCCCACTGACTGCATCCCAAACCCTCGTTCGCGTAAAACAGGAGCACAGCCCCCGTGCTGCTGCAACAGCCCATAAGCTGGCCATAAATCCCAGGTCCCTGCACAACCTCCTAGGTGGGCAGAGGGGAAGCAGGAGCCCCACGACAGGTGAGGGTTAAAGCAGTAAGAAGGGGACAAACTGTGAGACAGAAGAGGTCTATGTTCTCCCTAGGACTTGATTTTTCTTTCGAGCAAAGAAAGAAGGCTTACACTTCTGAGAACTGAGTTGGCAGTGGTTTATGCTCCTAGATGTAGCACCTATGAGTTAAGATCTTCATTCTAACAGAAACTGTAAGCACTGTGTGATGTTCCTCATTTCGCCAGTTCAACTGAGTAAAATACCAACAATAGAAACAGCATCTATGATGAAGAGTGAATTGAACTTTTTTTTAATTCTTTATGTTTTAAATAAGCTTAGTCAGTGTGTATATGCAATTAGTCTCATTATCCTCAGTGGGACTATTCGTAGGAATAAATGGGCCAGTTTTTAATCCCTTAGGTTTCATTAAGAACATCATTTTGTCATTTAAAGTGTGTGCAGTATTTATCTTAGTAACCTCTTATTATTTGAGATCAAAGTCAGATAAGACTTGAACGTGAATTCAACCCAGCAAACTCATTAAGCAACCATCTGCAATAGGAGTTTCACAGCAGAGTCATCCTGAAGGTTTCCTTTTGGTCTCTCAGTGCAGTCTTTCCTCCCAGAAATCCCCTTCTTGGCTTGGGGCACTAATTCCAACCTTTATCAAGAGCCCTGTCCTCTAAATGCTTGTGCACGTGTCTGCGTCTCCTGGCATCACTAGTGTCACTGGATGGGAAAGGAGTCAAATTACAAAGGCCTAAAGATTTGGCAGATTCTGGCCTTGAGTAAGAAGTAAGAATACCCACATATTTCAGGGAGAGTTGTGAGCATTTAATAGGTACGTGAAAAGTCCCTATTAGTGCAAAAGTATTATCAGAATTGTAAGTACAGGGCTGTGATACTTATATCACAAAGATGTATGTGGGAGCCCATGGGAATCTGAAGCTGTAATAGCTTCAGAGTTGTTTTTAAAACATTATTCCCTCCTCCCCGCTTTTTGAAGGGTCTCATGAATCTATCTGGAGCTAATACCTTAATGAAGATCATTATCTAGCTTAGGCTTACTATAACATATGGGGGGAAAAGCATCACAGTTTGCAAATTAGATTCCACAGACTGAAATAATTCAGCTTTTTCTGACATTAAACATTTCCTCCAATCAGTCCTATCTATTAGGGGCATTGGTAGCAGGAAAAAAAACAAAAACAAAAAAAAAACCCACTAACTTTTTGCTTTCATTTGTTAACTATGACGAGAAAGTTTCTTTTCTAATCATCTCCCATCTCATGGGAAAATTTTGCTACTTGAGAAAAGGCATTCAAAATAGGATGTAAAACAAAAATGGATTTTTTTTCTCTAAGTTATTAACTCTAGCCAAGCCAGTGGAAGCTTGCTTTTTAAGAGAGAGAATCTCAAATGGCATTAGACACCTATGTTTAGGCAACTGATTTGAGCCCTTGGCACGGTGATGGCAATATAATTAATTCATACTATATAATAAAATATGTATAAGTAATTCATATTGTAATGTAAAGTTACATTCTTATTGTCTAGTGGTAGTAGAAAGACCTGGCATTGAAAGAAGCCTTCAAGATTTCCCTTATATGTGTGAACACATATGGAGAGTATATAAAAATGCTTTTATCTTCTTACTGTGTTAGCCATATAACTCAACACAAAAGAAACCAATTTGCATTACAAGATGTATAATTGATCTGAGCTTTGAAAGCACTGTTAAAAATGGAAATTCATCTTAAATTCTGTTTGTATGCTTATGATATGAAGTCAAATTTATTGGCAGATAAGTTTTAAATAGGCACTCATCAGGGACTAGGAAAAGTGTGAAGATCTGCATAACGAAAGGGAAATAACAAGCTAATGCTGAAGTGTATCTAGAGCTGGAAGCTACAGAAATCAGTGGGTACCTCAAGATGTTAGGGAGCAATCAGAGAAGATAAGACTATTACAGTTGCTTTGCATGATTTCTTTTCCTTGGTCTTTACTGCAGAGAATAATGAATAAATTCTCAGTGTGACAATTCCGGAGGGTAAAGGTGCAGCGCTCTCTTTGGCAGATGTTTCCAAAAAAATTTTGTCTATATGTGTGCGTGTGTGTGTGTGTGTGTGTGTGTATGTGTAAAATGGAACAGCTCGGGAAATTAAATGTCAATAAATCATTGGGATCCGATGGCATTCATCTGAGACCTCTGAAATATTGAAGACCTCAATAGCCGAATTACTGTAAGTATAGATTATCATTGAAAACAATCTCATGTATTAAATGAGAAGAGTTGTCAGTTGCGAAGACCCTTTAAAAGACAGGCAGGGTGGCAGGAATGGTACGGTGGCCAGTGAATTTATTCTCCGCAGTAGGGAAGCAGATTTGTGATGTATTAATGAATTAATGTACTACTGCTTTTGATCTTTGACTAGCTTAACAAAAACAACCGATCCACAGTAAAAAAGTGTATTATTAGAACCAAGATATAACTAACTTTTTTTTTTCAAATGGCATGTTGTAAAGTTCTTTTTACAAAGTCAGTGAGATTTGTTAACTAAAGGGTGAGGATAAAGTCAAATATGTTCATAGATTTAGAGGGGGAATTAGATTACCTAGATTACAGACAGAGAGAAGAAAAGACAAGGATTCCTCTGTGTGCCTCAGCACAGAGGGAGGTGATTAATATGTTGCTGTAGAGTTCAAGCCCAGAACAGGTGGTGTTAAACATGTTTTGAAAAAGGTGGGGGAGTAATGAGGTGACTGCTGACACAATAGAAATCCAGCCGTTTAACAGTGGGAGTTCTGCAGGGCATCGAAAATTCTTAGGAAAGCTAGAAACTCAGGCAATATAATTCAAGATACCGCAAAGCCTAGTGTGGCGAGCGCTCAGGCAAATTTTGGATTAACCGTAGCCTCTCCTCGAGAAGCTAAAGGGATGGGTTATCAAAAACCACCCCTTCTCCGTCCGATCAGTGGTGCCCCAAGCCCTTCTAGCCATTCGAGCAGGGGGTGCCTGCGCCGTGGCGGGAGGGCAGGGGCAGGAGCAGCAGCCCTGCCTGTCACACTGCTGTCCGAGGAGGACGCTGGTGGCCCGAGCTGAGCGCTGCCCATTTTGCTTTTGCCAAGACAGTGGTGGTACCCCCTTACTGCGTCTCCCAGCGGGTCTGTGCAGCCCATCAATTCTCCTTTTAGGCATCTGGGCTGCCTTCCCTGCCCGTCACAACGCCGGTGTGTAAGGAGTATAATTAACCTTACAGATGTAGGCAGCGCTGAGGGTCGGTTGTTAAAGATAGCTGGGTGGCAGAGAAGGGTGAGGGCACAGAGCACTGAAATGCTGCCCTTCGTTAGGGAGGAGCTGATGTTGTCTGTTACATGTTTTTGCCTTTATCAAGGGATTCGGTTTTGCACATTTCATTCTAACAAAAAAAGAAGCAAAAGATAGCAAAGAGAAGAGCGAGGGGAGGCTCACCAAAAATGTGAAGTGTAGATGGAAGTGAGAAAAAAGATTCGGTAATACAAACTCCACGCGGCGCTATGAAATTGGTTTGTCTCCCTTTCTATGCACAGGCTGTAACCAATGATTTGGAGAAAGTTACTGAAACAGGAACTCGCTCTATACCCCAAACTAACGGAGCCATCTCACTTCAAAGTATGTGATGGGGAAAAGTCTGCTTTATCTTCTCTAGTCAGAGTAGCGATGAAGTCCTACTCATACTCCTTTCACTTCCCGCAAGAAGTCGGCATCGGTGACATTTTCAAGCCGAGCTTTGCAAAGAAAACATCTAGAGACCATTTTTTAAATGCAAGCTGAGATCTTGTTTCCTCCATGGGATCAAAAGGCTGGACTTTTCACAAAAGATTTATAGGCGTCTCTTCCAAATTCTCCGTGTTCAGTTGAATAGGAAGTCTGCCTGTTCAAGAGCTGAATTGATAACTCAGTGTAGTGGGGATAAAATATTAAGCTTCTTAGGTTCGCCAAGAATTTTGTATCAGAATATCCTAAAGGAGCAGGAATAAGAGCCTCCATGCCTGACATTACAAAGCTCATCTCTAAAAACAAATACTTCATGGTCTGGAGTTTCAAAAGAAGGCACATTTTATTCTGTAGCATTCGGAGGATTTGAGAGGTCAGCGGAGTGGGGCTTCCTTCCACTGTGATTTTTTTCTAATTAGACAAAAGCCAGCTTCCCTTCAGAAGGAAAGCTTGCCTTCTCCAGCTCCCTTGGTTCCTCGCAGAATGGGCTGTTGGCAGAACGAGTACTTTCTTCTGCAATCTTTGCTACCAATTATATAGTAAAAATAATTCCACTGAGAAAGTGTAGACCAAACTTTATCTCATTAAGACAAAGTCCAGATGCTCCATTTATGTGTGTTTTAGAATCAGCACAGTAAAGTCTTCCAGATACATATAATTGGCAAGAGAAAACACAGTACAAAAGGGTAATAGTTCCACTCTTTTGTTTTAAATTAACAACCATGGTGTTAGTCTCTTCTCCAAATACAGATTTGAACAAGGAAATGGATTGTATGGCATGCCAAAAAAACTTCACAGGCAGAAGTCGCAGTAACGAAAGACAAGGACTCTCTGATGGATAGGAGATACTATGAAGACTTTCTAAGACAGAGTACTGTTGGAAAGAAATCAAGATGCCAAAAAAGTGAGAAATTATGTCAAATTGCAGGCTTCATTATTTTCAGGTTCCAAGGGGAAAAAACATTCTTTTGGGTCTTTGACAGGGGAATGTTTCTTTTTGCACATGGGGGTGGGAAAGCCCCTCTCCTGATTAGCCCGGCTGTCTGAAAGCCCCCGTTAAAGAGGCTGATTACAGACACCGGCTCCTTTGTCTCAATTTACATATACTCGCTAACACAAATTCCCTTCCCGTCCTGTGGGAGCGAGCTTGCAGGTAATAGAGAATAGCATTTTACACAGGAACAGGAAAAAAAACCGACCTGCATTTAGACAATTCTTGTTGGAAAATTGTAGCCCAAGGGTGTAATAAAGATGCCAATTTTATGAAACTGAAACAGGCCTTGGACGCACTGAATTATGAAGTAAGAGGAGCGCAGACAATTAATAGTAAAATTGCTCTTAAATATAAATGAGAATTTAGGATAATGTTTTTGATAATAATCTTTTTGTAATAGTACAATAAAGTGATCTGCACTCCTCGCCTTGCACAGAAGGGCTTATTTAAATGTCCTCTATTCCCTCAAGACTAGGCTTAGACGTTTGAAGTACGCCATAATGTCAGTCATTATTTCCTGAGTGCATTGACAAAGTTTGACTCCATTTATCCTAAGTGCTGAATTTAGCTGGGGGCTCTGTTGGCTCTCTATTGTACCAGCATGACCACGACCACGGTGGAAAATGATACGCGGTGCCTAAATGGTGTTGCCGCTGGAGTTTCTGCTTCCAAGGGCAGGGCACGAAAGAAGGGCGTTTCTGCCCCGGAAGGGACTAGCCGTGGGTCTTGATCAGAAACGTGCCTCAGCCCAGCACAGACAGGGAGACTCTTGGCTAGAAAAAGAAGAAAACGCTTGTTACAGGGAGTCTGTTTGTAAGGCAAATGCTGGAAGAATGGTTCAGTCTCTTGTTTTGAGTAATCCTGTAAGGTTTCTAAATGTGTCTCTCGGAAATTGTACACTGGAAGATCGCATGTAACCGCAGTGCCGGAGACAGTGCGGGATTACTGCCTTATCTGTTGATGTTGGCTTTGCAGAAGAGCACGGCATAAACTGAGGCCCCAATCTGTCTCCCCATGGAGGGTTGCTAGCAACCCAATCTCACTTCTGCTCTGCTTTATAGTGCATTGATTTTCTCTCTTAGGAGCGGATAAAGGTCTCAGTAAAATCAAGCACAAAATCCCTACTGATATCAGTGGAAGCAGAATCCAGCTTTTGTGATTTAAGTGGTATGTGCAAGGATGGGCCTCTGTCCCAGAGAAGAAAACCTCTAAATTTTTAAAGCTTCATTGCATTCATCTTTACAGGCAATCCAAAACCAGTATTTTAAGCATCCTGAAGTGCTTTCCAAGGGACGCATCAAGTGCACCAAGCTTCATGTTATTTCTCCTGCCTCCTTAGAAAAGGGGCGGACTCTGATACCTGCTAATGCAGCAAAGAAACAGGTCCCTTTCGTGCTAGCAAAGTAGAGTATTGCTTGTGAGGAGCTCCGAGAATGGTTGTTGGCTGCGTTTCTAGTCCAACGTCCGCCGGGCTGACCACAGCTGGGAAATCTGGGCATAGCTCACGCTCTTGCCTCTGGTCTGTCTGTGCTGTAACCAACAGCGAAGGAAAAGCAGTGCATCTTTATTATACTGGCAGGATGTGCTTTTCTAGGGATAGGGTTAATTAGCTTTTTAGGGCAGTGGGAGAGAAAGGACGAAAGTGTGACAGCTGTTTCATTAGATGGGATGTTGAATAAAACAGTTAAGACACTGCACCCCCCAGAGTTAACCTTTCCTGCCTGCATTTCACTAGCTCGGCTCTGAGGTTATGTTTGGAAAGGCTGATGGGGTGGGGAAGGGGAGGTTAATGTATTTTATCGGAGTCAGCTAAAGAAAAAAAAAAAAAACTTCACTTTCCTGGTGACCTGAATTATTCTCTCCTAGTATAAATGAGATGACTTTCACCTGGGAAAAGAGAGAGGGGATTTAAAACCAAATAATGATTCATAAAATCCATTGCCACAAGATAAATAAGTTGTGAAGAACATCTAGTGCTCTGCCAGCTTTGCTACGAACAGAAAGCTTATAGCTGAAAGCCATTAAGTGAATTAATACTGTACCATACATCAGAGCTACTTCTCACTGACGGAAGGTCAACTCAAGGGAATGGTGACCCAGTGCAGCTGATTTACTCCAGCTAAGAAATCACCTCCCGGCACGCTGTCCTACTGATGTTAGGCAGGACACGCGTTCTTGCTGAGCACTCCAGATTTTCATGGTGTCGGGCAACTGGATTGGCTTTTACATTTGAGTCCTATCTGCTGGCATTTGTCTTCTGCACATTTTGTGGCTCTCAGGCCAGTGTAAATGTCCTTTGGCAGAAATTTGCACAGCCAGTGTCCTGCAGGGAAGTGTCCTTACCGCTCGTCCTGCTAGCGAGGGTAACTGCGGCCGTTCTGTATTTTGTTAGATTGAAGTCAATACGCCCAGATATCAGCAATTTCTGTTCTGCTTCACATTGGTGTGAATCTGGATGAAATCCGTGGCCTCTCAATTTAAACTGAGGAGAGAAAGGGACCCACCGTGGCGAGTGCATTTTTCAAAATTAAGTAATAAGTCAGTCCAGGTCTCCACTTGGCCTTGTCAAAGGGCAGGCAGAGATATACAGTGGGGAGGTGGTGTGAGCTGGGGGGGTGGCAGGCTCAGTTTGAATGTTTGCCCTTTGAATTAATTCTGGTTGACCTACTTCAGCAATGATTGAAGAATTTTTTATTCAGTTTGCCCTGATCTATCCCCTGGTGAGCGTGTGCTTGTTATTTTTTAATGAAACCATTTTCACAGCCTGTTGTTTTAGGTGTTGCGAATGGAGGAGAGTGAGGTTATTTTTTGGTTCATATTCTGTTTTTTGTTTCTTCAGGATTCCCAGTGCCACGCAGCTGCTTTTAACTGCGTGCTCACAGTGCACTTCACGTTCTTAGCTCTCAGCTCAACAGGATTGTTTTCACAGCAGATAAAAATAGTATAAAGATATAATCAATGATTAAAAAGAAATCTCCCTTACAGGAATCATAAACGAATATTTTTGTGTCTTCCTGTGAGTCATGTGGAAGTAGACTTGAGGAGCATCTTGCTCCAGCATTTAACTTCTCTGGAGCTTGGCATTTGAGCCTCTAGGCACACAGAAGGGTGTAGGATGGAATATGCTGATGTAACTATGAAAAATACCTATTAATTTACACCTGGTGTTTAGGTCAGGCACAAAGGACCTGCCATATGGGATGAGATCACTGATCCATCTTTTTCTCTATCCTGATGAAAACCCAGCTTCTCTCCTCCCCGCTCATGCATGCATATTCCCCCACCAAAGCCATTTCACTGCAAATGCAATACCCAGTTCTGAGATCCTGAGGTGCCGGCATGCTTCCAAGTTTTGCTTCACAGGAATTGCACTTACTCCACCACACTGGAGCCTCAGTTGCAAAATGAAAGCAGGTTCAGTGATGACTAATGGCTTAGTCACTGTGCACATCCAAGGCTGATTACCTTTTGAAGGCTATGCAAGAGCAGGTATTGTAAACAGCGACTTTACGTTTTTGGTAGTGATCAATAGCCCCACTTTTTTATTGCATTAAAACCCAACAGGTTTTGTTTTTTAAATAAAACTCCGGCACAAAGGAAGTTTCTTTGTGCCAGTCTCAGACACTCATGCTCTGTGTGATTCCCCAGCTCTTCCCTGAAAATCTCCGCTTTCATTTTGGGGTGGGGGGTGAGTGAAAGAGAGCGTGGAGGTTAAAAAAGTTACCTTGGTTCTTTTTGTGTTTTCTTTTCTTTCTTAAAGAAAGTAATTTATAGATTTCTGGCTGTGTAGAAGACGCTGGAAATGCTGGTTCTAAAGATCCAAATGCCTAGAAGTTAAAGACGCTCAATTTTTTTTAAGCAAATGCTTCTTAGGCAACTTGCATGGATCACAGTTTAAAATGCCTATTATTGGATTAAAAGAAAAATTGACCAAATGCAGACAACCTTTTTCTAACAAATAAATAAAGAAATTTCTAGAAAAGAATAACATAATATAGTATTGTAATTGCTTATATCTTATCACCATGATCAGCCATGTGAATTAAAGGACATAGTGCTTATTTAATACATATTGAAAGAAAAAAATAAGCCTTTATCATAAACAAACAAAGCCATACAGCTTTATTCCTCCTTCTCAAAATAATTTGCCTAGAACAGATTTCATAATGGGACAATATTATCATAACTTTAATCTTGTTTAAATTCAAAATTCTTCCTGCAAGCCTTGAGGCCTAGAGGAAAGACCTTTAGTAAGTTATCTTAAGAAAGCAGATTGCCTATGAATCACTTCTTATAGTCTATAAAATTCTTTGTAATTTACAGAACAGCTGTCCATAATAAAACATCAGAAAAGCTCTGCTTTGAGTCCTTAAACTGAAGTAAACATGCTGTAGAAAAATACAATTATGTGGAACACATTTACAAAGGTGCACGTGCCAGCTATAAGCTTTTCACCATTTTGCCACTAAAAAGTCCTAATGTGACAGGTTAGAAAAGGATGCCCGATGAAATAATAGTCAACAAAAATCCGCTCAGAAGCATCAAAATGCTCAAAGGTCATCCACCAGGGCTTCTAGAAAAAATGTGACCTGTAATGAATTTGAGAGGAAAAAGGTGTTTCTGAATGCAGGTTTTGTTGAATTATTGACCTTCAGAATTTTAAGTTA
Organism: Apteryx mantelli; assembly: GCF_036417845.1. NCBI lineage: Eukaryota > Metazoa > Chordata > Aves > Apterygiformes > Apterygidae > Apteryx > Apteryx mantelli. The sequence goes on along the minus strand of NC_089982.1, from coordinate 15,517,508 downwards.
TTCTTCCTTTTGCTGTTCTTACAAACAAGTTCCAGGGTATTTTCAAGGTTAAAAGAAGAGTTGCTGTAACATTTCAATGTAATAGGTGTTCACTTAGCATATGTTGGCCATGAAGAGGACAAATGGAGCCTTTTTATCTCGTGGCTATTTAGAAAAATAGCATTCATGATATTGATCCCACGTAAATGTCTTCATAACTTACAGATACCTTTTTTGAAGTGAAATTTCCCGTAAAGTCAGGTGCCAGTTAAAACAATATTGATGCCTGCTTTTCTACCACCTTTGTTCCTTGAAGACACTCCACTTATTTTGGCATCACAGAGCCATCCATAATTCACTGACAGAGCCCAAGACAGGGTAGAATGGGGAATAAAATATGGACCTGCAGACAGATTTTTTTAGAGAAGAGCTCCTACCTCCCTTGGGAACATAGTTGCTTCTTTGGATATCTTTCTGGGATTCTCCAGAGTGTAGTTCTGTTTTGAATAGTTTTGCTAGGTCCTAAAATGAAAGGTCTCCAACCCAAATTTATTGTGGGGATCTTTTCTTTATAGAACTGCTGCAGCTGGAATGGCAGCTATGGCAAGCCTGTCCACTACTGCAAAAATCCCTTCTTGAAAAGCTAACAGGAGTTAGTATTCAATCAAAGCAATTTAAGTTCAACAAAAAAAATCATACTTGTGGCACTTGAGAAGGAAGAAGTAGGCCACTTGATTTTGGTGGTGAAAGTGTTCCAGTCTCCTAAGTGTGGCATTTCTGTTTTGATACTATACGAACCCTCGCACTTCTTTTTTGAGATAGTGATTGGCTCTGTACTAACTTCACAGGGACCGGGTTACAATAGGTTTGGGCACCTGGTGATAGACTATGTGGAATTTGCAATATGTTATGGCCATTATATGAGACAAAGCGGTACTAAAATTCTGGTGTCTGTGCAGAAGCATCATCTATCTCATCAATGGAGAATGATGAGAAAAAATGGCTGTTATGTCTGTTTATAAAGACAATGTTATTCTTCCAAGGGACATAGGTTTGTTTCCTCTGCCTGGTCTTAATGTATATATGAGACAAGAAGACACAGTGGGTTCTTCAGGGGTCTGGTCAGTATGTGCTGAAAGACTGTTACAATGAAAAGGCATACCTTTTTGGAGGGTAGGAGGTGTATATCTGTGCTGGCGTGTGCTTAGCTAGTTGAAAATATTTGTTTAATCTAATTGCAAAACTACAGCAACTCCTTTTCCCAAAAAGCAACAATAAGATCTGTCAAGGACAAATTTCAAAGCAGCTTTTTATCTGTTTTCTCTTCAAAACCCAGTAGAACCATTATCCAAGTAGTGGCATTGAAAATGCATTTGTGGTCTGATGAGCAGAAATACGGTAAATATAAAGACTGAGTTCAGCAAATAAACTGTGAAATAGAAGGACTTTCATTCTGCTGTAAGAAAAAAAGCTTGGCACAGTCCTAAAAATGAACTCCCTACGACTGCCTCCGTAAACCCAGGCTCCAGTATGTGCCCCATACCAGTGAGCAGACTGGGAGTGAGAGGAAGGAGCAGCCTCGCAAGCCACAGTAGTTCAGGCAGAGAAAAGAGAATGGGGATTTGAACAAAAAAATGACCTGTTCAACCGGCACCCCGCTTGTCTTACCAAGTAAATGACTTCAATAAGTAGTGATTCTTTAAATTGTTTTCCCCTTCTGTTATTATTCTCCTTCTTACTTTCCCAGCACCATCCAATCTCAAATCTTTACTTGTATATTAATCACCACTTAAGCTATTCCAGCTTGAGGTTACTCCTTTACAAGAGTGGTAAATTATATTGGATGAGTGAAGGAAACTAAGGAAAAAAAAAAAGGGTGATGGAAAAAAAAGAGGTTGAGGAAGTATGCATAGAGTCTGGACAGAGCTACGGATATGTTTTGTTACCTCATGTGTGAAAGGATATCCCTAAAGATGGTTCTGCCAGGAAGGATTAAGTCATGCTTGAGAAGAGTGGCTCAAGTGTGGTTTTGGTTATTCAGTAAATGCAGTGACTCTCCTTTGCTTTCAAGGGTGCTTTTATATATCTATTCATGATAAACACAGGCAAAAAGAGAAGGTTGAAGAGGGTGTAACTTCCAATTGCAGTCAGTGCCTCGTACTGATAAAGGGATTCAGGACTGTGTGTTTGTTTAAGAGTTTTGCTATCATTTTCTAAAAAAACAATATGGTTGCTGAATTTGTTCTCTCCCAAACAGTACAAATTTTGGTGAGCGCTGCCTGTGTGTTTGTTCTTCAGTATTACCTTGACAGTGAATTAATGCCCTGCGCACGATTCCAGGTCTCACTGTGGCACATGAGAAGGAAGCGCTAAGCAGTTACTTTTTCTAGGTTAATAATATTCACAGCAGCTTGTTTTCATTGTGTTAAATTTAAGCAATTAGTATAGCCACCTGACATTTTTCTAATGTTCAAAGTTGATATTTCAGATGTATACATCCCTTGTTTTCCTCTTAGCAACTCTAGCAGTTAAGCTGAACTTGCAGAGAGCCCTGCTTACTATTATCATTTAATAATAGCAGCAGCAAAAGTTAGCAAGGGCTTTGATTCAGGGACCCTCAAAGCAGAGTCTTCAAGGGGAAAGGCCAAAATAGCTCAAGATAAGTAATCTCTCTTTTGTGCTGGGCGTCTGAGCGAGGTCAGTGCAGTTGAAGTGGTCAGGGTGTGCTGAGGAGGTGACACACCGGAAAAAACAAAGCCTGCGAACCTGAGGAGGCCTCCAAAGCCTTTCCATAAACACCCACGGGTGGATAGAGATGGCAAATGACAAGGAGATGAATGATGGAAGAAGCAGCTCTCCCCCATGCCGCCCTGCTGAAACATTACACAACACAGGAGACGGCCCAACAGGCTGGGGTGTGATTTACAGTTCCCTGAGCCAGCGAGGGCTCGCGGTGTCAAGGTACCACGTATTTATTGCTCCCACACACCTTCAAACTCTGCAGTCTCGGCTGTCAGTTTGTCTTTGCTCAATGGAAAGACAGCAGTCTTCCTCCCTTATCATTCCATGCAACATCTGTTTCAGTTTATTAGCTAATTTCCTACAAAATCGGGAGGCTTTAGTCTGCTATAAATGAAGTTTCAGCTATCAGCAGCTGACAGTGGAATGTGTTTTTGTGGAGCATCTTGCGCCTTCATGCAGGATTTACACAGCTTCTTAATTAAACCTCCCTGGTCAGGAGAACATGCAGAACGTATGGCCTGAGAGCGAAGCTCATGTCAACGGCATTAGGGGCATGAAGCTCACTCACAGTTATTTCAGTCATGTCCAAAGCTCCGATTTTCCCATGAGAGGCCTGGCCAAGTTTTATTTTCCTTCTCTTGTTGTCTTCTGCCACCAACTCAATCGCATGTTGAGGGTGCCTTCAGCTCAGCAACCTGCTTTTTCAAAGTGGCTGCTCGAGTGAGGCAAAGTGGAAACATTTAGTTGCTAACAGTGTGCCTCCAGAAGCTGATTTGCAAACTGTGAGGGAACCACCTTCCTATGGTGATTTTTAGTGACTTTTGCTGGGGTTGCTGATGGGCCACTAAGAGAAGCCAAGCCACCCTGCTGCCCAGGGAGTAAGCTGAAACTCCCAGCTCCCACAAAAAATTCTGCTGGGTTAGTAGCATTTCTATTTGTATATATTCTAATATAGTAAAGTGTCCTCCAGCTCAGGAGCTTGAGGAGCACAGCATTAAATTTCCCTGTTGCTGTTATTTTGAAATTTATCAACTCCTGCTTTGATGCATCCTAAAGTGACAAGTTTAAAATACACTGTTCTCCTTGTGTCCTCCTTTCCCAGATGCAAAATATCACTCTCTTTTTGAACTCTAGTAAACACATATACAGAATAAAATACTGAGCTCTCCTCACCCTCCCATCTGCAGATTGCTCCCCATATGTTATGTTTTAAGATGTAATTTAATAACTAAAGGGAACTAATACATTTAAAAAATTGGGCATGAATTTTTAGTGCTTGTAGAAGGTGCCAGATGGACAAGCGGTGGAGAGAGAAGACCTTTCTTTGTCATCAGAGGCCCTAAAACATAAGTAGCAGCAGGGCAGAGCTCTTCACATTGCCTGCTAATGCATCTTAATCTTGATCCAGAAGGGCATATCTTGTGGGGTTTCTGCATCTCCAGAGCCTTATGCTGGTACTCGCAGCAAGGGGATGTTTAGTGATTACGAGGGGGACGGGAGAAGGGCTGGGACGCGGTGGAAGTGATGAGCTGGCCACCTCGCATTCAGTCAGTGCCCTTCAGCAAGGTGACAGACCCCAAATCTGAATCACTGATTTCCAATAGATAGGCTTCCCGTCCCCTCTCTCCTTTCCTAACTGACCGCTGAGCTTTTTCTCAGGATTTGTTCCAGACCTGGTCCAGGCTGAAGTTTTTTGCTTTTCAGCCGTCCAAGCAGGAAAATGAGTTTGACACTGGGAGGGGAGGAAAACAGTGCAGTAGGGCAAAATGGCAAAGCATGTTCCACTCTTATACTGCAAAACAGTTTGTGCCCTTCTGAAAAGGGCAGAGGAGGAAGCTGACAGTTCCCAAACCCCTCCTTGGGCACCTCGTGTTTACTGTGTAAGGATACAAAAGCAGCTGCAGATAAAGAAAACTAATATTTTAAGCATATCTAGCTCGATATAGTCTGTGGTTTGCTGAGATTGCCAGAGTATTATACAGCAGAAGTCTGTTTTAAACCTAGATTTATAAACTAATCCGCTGAAATACTATAATGAATAGTAGGCTGGGCTTTTAATCAGGAAGTGATTTTTATAGCTACAAAATTATTGCGCAATAGCATTATATAATAGTTGCACATTTAAAAAAACTCGATGGTCCAGTGCTGATAGCTTTTGCTATCTTATTATTTTGCTGTTTTTAAATCTGTTATTCACTGGGTTGCTTGTTTCTCAGAGGTTGCTTTTAAGCAACATCATAGGTAAGGTTTATGATGTTTATTTAAAAATAGGTCACCAACAGTATGTAGTCATCATTGTAAAAGTATCTTTGTTCGCTCTCTGAATACAAGTTTGTATTTGCACCAGGTTACGTTCATACCCACAATAAACTGGAGCAGGATTCGTAGGGTTTTGTTCCACTGTTTAACACCCTGTAATCATTATCTCTCTGGTTTCATGTATTCTTGATAATGTCAACTACTAGTCGTGGAAAGTAGGAAGTTTTACAAGCAATTTTAGACAGTCCAGCTGTTAAAAGAGTGAAAACACAAATTAACGAACTAAAATGGAAAAAAAAAAAAGTAGTAGGAGTGCATGGGGAAAGCCAGGCTCTTTTAGCACCCCGATGCCTCTGCAACAAGCAGTGAACACCTCTTTCGCGTCAGAGAGCACCGCTAGCCGGCCACTGCGACTGCAAGCCTACGTGCTTCATGGAGAGGGGAAGGCTGGCAGCTAGGGCAGCTGGCGATGAAGCCATTATGTCAGTGGCACACCCCAGGTATTATTTTTAAACCTTCTTTGATGGAGCTTTTTACACCTACCTAACACAGTGAGGATTTTTGCAGCTTTCTTACCAAGCGCGACAATGGAATCAAGGTAGCAGAAAGAGTCAGAGCTAAGGTATGCAATCGGAGAGGGTTTTTTTCTCTTTTAATTTAACATTTCTCTTGATTAACAATAATCGAAATTCAGGTCGGTAACAAAGAGCTTGTGTTGACATTTTATATAAATATGTGAAGCTAACAAATGAACAAGACACTTGATGGAAGAGGAGTATTTACTGGATGCAATAAGTGTAGTAGTATAAATACATTTTCAGTTTTAATATTTAAGGAAACCTAGCTTTTCCCTTCAGGATGTTAGTACACATTTGTAGTTCCAGGTGGAGGGAGCTGCCCTCAGCGGTGCGGAGTCGCTGTGCGGTCGGCCCCTTCTGGGTGCCAGCCCCCAGACCCCCTGTACGGTCTCGGCCAGCTAAGAAAGTGGGACATTTCCCTCACTCTGAAAAAATCTGTTGGCTCTGAAAGTGCCTCCTTTGAGCCTTTGAATGCTTTTAAAAGTCATCCCCTTATGTAAGCCCCTAGATGTGGGTTTAGGAGCTGGACTTTAGGCATAAGTTTTTGGCCCCTCATGTTGCTTTGATTGCTGCCTGTAATAAATGCATTTAGCAAGTGAAAGATGCTCCTTTTTTCTAAATCACGGCACTGGTGATGCACCTTTATCTCAAAAGGAAGTATCAGAGAAAGTTGTAACTTTTTAGTTAGGTTTGGTTTTTATTTTCTAATTGTCAAACTCTCTTCAGCCCAGCTTTTGGTGCTACATTGCGTTTCAGATCTGTTGCATTGAGCGCCCTAAGCTGGCTGTTTGTCTCCCATTATCATACCCTGCTGATAGCGCACTGAACAGAAATGGTGGCAAATATTTGCCAGGAGATTCAAGAAAGTGTTCATATGTCCCCAGTAAGTTAATCAGCTTTCGATACCTGAAAACTAACTGTAATACAACGCAGCAGACTGATGGCCAACGCGACAGTAGACTGTTGCAGAGCCAGAAAGCTGCAGGAGCAGCGTAATTTGGACAATGGAGCATTTGACAGCTCAGCCTTCGCGAGCAGCGCACCCTGGGGATGCCGCTCGCCTTCGCCTTTGCCTTCAGCCAAGCATTGATGATGCAGCGCCTGAATAGGAGAATCATTTTCCAATCTAATAACAGAGCGGCTATTTATGCCCCTGCCAAAAGGGTCTCTGTCAAACCCCACTGTCTGGAGGACATTCGCTTGGCATGTTTATTCAAGTAAGCCCTTGCTTGGCTGGTTGTTCTTTATGCATCAGGTAGCGTGGGCTTCTTCTTTTTATTAAAAAAAAAGGTTGAGGAGTTGGTGAAAACGGTAAAAATTGTCGCTGATGTCCGGTCTCGTCACATTCATTTCTGCAGGGTGGCAGAATGACAGACACTGGGAAAACTCGCAGGGTCTGTGCAGCCATGCAAAGGGACCCTTGCCAATATTCAATAAAGAAAAAGTGATGAGACAAGGAATACATATACATGGGCTGACCTGGTTAGTCGGTGCTTGGCGCATCCAGATGTCAGAGTATTCAAGTAGCTTAGGCAGTGACCTGTAAGCAGGGTAAACAACGTTATGCCTGTACCGCTGCGTGGTTAACCTGAACTTCCTGAGGGCTTTAGAACCTAAAGTAGAACTGTGATTTTGCGAGTGATTGGGATTGGGATTATCCAAGCCTTAATATAGCTATTTTTTTTCATAAAGCACATGATCTCTACTCAGTACGTAAAGAAGTGCTTATCATCTTGTAAAACTACAGGGAAAATCCCAAAGACAAATTCAAACACTTGTATCTGAAAAGCAGGAAAAATTGCAGTTTCTATGCAATAAAATTCCCCAATTTATTTTACATTTCTTTGCATGGGTTACATAGCTTTTCCCTCTATCTTAAATTTATTGCTCTGTCACTGCAGTACTGTGTTTTTTTAGCTTCGGGACAGGTTAGGGTATTTCTTTAAAGTATTTCTTCAAAAGTAAAGATAATATGAGGTTTGAGAAGTGGTAGTTTAGGAATTTACCAGTGGTCAGAGATCAATTCATCTTCTCAGCGTTCATCTGCAACTTTTTGCAGACGTTTGCATCTTTTCTTTAAGTACTAAAGTTCTGCAGACAGCTACTTACTTTCTTGCCTAACCTTGTATTTTCATAACCAGGCACAAATCTTTTAGATTAATTGTGTTAAAAAAAAATCTTTAACTTGCAGTGATATAAATCCAGCATATTTCTACTGAAATTAATAGATCTGTTTCGAATCTGTATCTGTGTAAATTGATAGTAGAATTTGGCTTGTTTTGCTTGTACATATGCACACGCTATTTTTAAAATCCTTCATTATGAAGTTAAATACTATGAATATTTCTGAGACAGTGGGTTCAGAAGTGTTAAGCATTCAGACTTGCTGAATTGCCTTTGAGAATACTGTACCTCCTTCAATCATCTAGCTTTTCTCTTCCTTGTTGTTATATAGCTTATGCCTAAATGCAGCTGTTGTTCAGTTGTGTCACTCTTGGATCACTGCAACCAGAGCCATAACATTCAGGGAAGTGTCAGGTTTAAGCATGCTAAGTGTTTGTACTTCAGTTGTTAACCCGAATCTGGGCCGTTGTCTGTGTGAAGAACCAGTGCCTGTTGTTGTTTTCAAATCCTGTCTGAATTTCTGCTCGCTCCCAACTGAATATATATCAATACTGATATATCAAAATTCAGTTAAATAATCTTAATTATGTGTTATATTTCCAAGTAAAATTTGGAAATCCATATCACTTTCACTGAGTTATTTCTTGAGACAACCTGTGAGTCTCAGAGGTTGAATACTTTGTCATCATGATGCCTGGTCCAATATTGCTCAGAGCTCAGGTTTTAATATCATACCTGTAGTTTGCCAGAGATCATATGTCATCATATATGCATTATACATCCCTCAGATCTCATGAGGCCCTCTAAGATCATTTTGATGCTTAAAATCTTAGCTCAAAGTATGTAAAGGCACTGGAAATAATCCTTCCCTTTAAAGTTAAAAAATGTGAGCCCTGAAAACTGTCCTACTTTATATCTTCCCCCACACTCCCTAAAATATACCTACACATTAACACATGTACCTCTTCCTTTGCAGAGATGACCCATTTTAAGATATATCTAAGCTTTGGTTTCACTGAATAATTGGTTCTGTGTTTTCTAGAAGTGGGCCTTATGCCAGGCCTGAAGATTGAGTTGGGATGACAGTACAGATCTGAGACGTCAGATCAGTTCTCTCTCTTTATGGGCTAAGTACAGGTCTAACTCTGCCTAACCCAGTGTTTGGCAAAGTACGGTTTTGGATTGTGGGTTTTGAGCACGCTCTTGGGAGTCACTAGATTTGGACACTGGATTTCTCTTAGCATCCAGACGTGAAGGTTGCTGCTCCATGACTCTGCACCACTAGTGTCGGTCCTCTCAGCATCACCCCTTCAAGGTCAGGAGCCAAGAAACATCCAGGTGTGCCAGCAGCTGGGAACCAGGAGAAACAGACCTCCAGGTCCAGACCTACGCAGGCTGAGAAGGAGAGGGAGGAAGAGCAGAGGCCGCGAGGCTCAGGGAAAGCGGGACACCAGCATTATGGCTAACCAGCTGTGATTTTAGCAGCGAGTTTGCCTGAACAGACCAGACACCCTCCTGCCTGCTCTCACTTGTGTCCCCTCGCTTAATAACTCTTTGAACAGAGGACACAGAGCACATACTATTGGAGAATCAAAACCAGGACATTTGGTTTCAGGCTTTTCATAATAGGTCCCAGAATTTTCTATAATAAGTTCGTTTTCTTGAATTTGCTTTGTACCTATATTGTAGCTAATTATGCTAATCAGCACAGTAGGAAATAGAAAAGTAAGTTCAATAATTAAATAGCTTCAACCTTTTCTCAGCTAGAGCTGGATAAATCATTGTCATGTAATATGTGTTGTACATTGTATGGGCCTTTTAGGATCCATTTGTGCTAATAACATGTATCGTGGGATCCAAATAAAAGGTGCTAGGGAGAACTCTTTGATAACACACTTTTCCATTAGAGTGACAGAGTGTAGCATCATGATCTGTGACCATATTGCCACTCCTCTGTCATGTAGCTCCTTTAAGAATGAGCAAAATAAAAAAAATTCAGTATAAACTCCATCAAAATGTCTAGGTGTACACCTTTCTAGCACAATTAAAGGGCAGCAGCTTATGGAGCCAACAGTACCAGAGGGCTGTGGTGGGAGTTGCATCTGGCTGCCTTTGACTCGGTAGCTCAAATAACACAGGACGTATTTAATTTTAGGGTCAGATGGCAGCAACCTTTGGAGCTTTTCAGAGTGAGATACAAATTTGCAGCCCTAAATCTTTAAGAAGGTATCTTCCCTGCCTTACTCTCTTAAATTCCTGGCAATTCCTGGTTATGCTGGAGAAGGAACTTGTCTGTTGCCTTCTTTGCCACCCTCACTCGAGGGCTCTGGAAGGTTTCCTATCTGTGGGTAGGTATGGAGGAAGAAAGAGAATATTGCTTGAGCTACTTCATAAGTGAGTGAATTCATTTCCCCATCATTTAAGAAACTAGATACTGGTTTCCATAGAAGCCAAGAAGCTGCTTTGAACCTGAGGTATGTAACATGTTGCTTTAAAAATAATAGTGCACTATTGACTCAAATTATTGCTGGAGTTGGGAAGATAACAGCAGTTTGTTGAGATACAAAACACAAATTTCTTGTTTTTTACAAAATGATGCAATGAATTTAAAATGCTGCACAGTGATTTTAAAAAAACAAAATTAGTTAGTCAAAATACGTGTTTTGTGGCAACAGTGATTCACACAGGTTCTGTAGCAACCTCTACATGAGAGGCCATCAGTGGGAAGGATCTGCACATGCTTCTAGAAGCACTTTTATTTTTCAGACAATGTGACACTCTAGTTTTTTGGTTTTGTTTTTTAAGACGTAGAAAGGTTTATCTAAACCACTGCTGCATGCTATTTGCTGTATGTCATAACCTTATCTTCTTAGCAGATTTTCCAATACTGCACAGTATGCATCTGTGACTGAGACAAAATCAATGCTTATAGATTTAGCTGTGTAATCCTATCAGTTGTCCTGCTAGATATGATTTGAAATGTAAAGTTCGTTAAGGTTTAAATGAACTTGAAGGCCGAGGGTCTCCAGAGGAGTTTTCAGTTTCTTAGAGACTAATCCATTTCTTATCTTTTATTTCCTTCTTGTCACTCTGTCTGTCTTTTTGTCTCCCTAATCGTTTAAGACTCTGGAACACTCAATCATGCCCAAAGTATGTATTGAAAAAAAGTAGCGGTGAGGTTGCTAATCATGTTACCAGTAGTTGCTTAAGCCCGTGAAACACTTGAATTCCTCTGTACGAATCAGGGTTATGATCATAGAAGTGAATAATTGTCTTTTACTGTTTTTGCTGTAAAATCAGTTACAAATCAGTTCCCCCACATTATAGACTCCTACTCTTCCCTCTCTCAAAACTATGTACTTTTCTACAATACTCTAGCTTATCTGTATTGGCAATAAGTCTTTCAATGAAAATGTAGTAAAAACAATTTATTTTATTTTACGTATTCTCACATTTATTGGAGTATATATGCCAATGCCAGCATAAAATAATAATGGGGGTTCTTTGGGGCAAAAATTCCTGTATGAATTTGTAAGGGACGCAAAATAATCTTGGGACTTGTTGCATGTCTTGCTAGCCTTGCATTTGTAGCTATCTGTTATTTACTTGGATTGCACTGGTAAGAAGCCAGGCTTATTTGCCCAAATTAGGAATGAGAGTACTCTGTGTGTGTGTGTGTGTGTGTGTGCGCGTATTTTAAACTCTCACTTGGCAGGGGCTTTTGGATGCTCAGAGCGATGATTAATTATTAATTCCTGTTTTGGTCTCTTAAAGCCCAGCCTAGCTCTGAGACAAAGTGCTGTTTCATTAGACTGATGTTCTCCACTTTAATGGATTAAACTGCCGGATGGGGCCCTGATTCCTAACGTCTTTCCTGTGTGCCCAGCATCTTCATACAGTTTGTCTTGTCTTTGCTTTCCAGCGTGGGTATTGTTTTTTGAAAGCGCGCTGGTAACCTGCTGGTAAGTGGCTGCTGTTTAGAAACTAAACTGAAGCTAGCATTTCTGGGTTTTCGACTTATGGATTTTAGCTGTTCTGGGGGACAGGTTGGCTCTGGGTTTAGTTCATTCCCATCACTGCTTCCCTTCCCTCGATCTCACCGCTAAGCGAAGCTCCCTCCGCCGGTCGCCTCTGAAAGCGCCTGGGGCTTGCTGGGGGCACGGCTGCGTGCCCAGGCCGGCGGCGACAGCAGACGGCTGCAGAAGAGTTTCTTCAACTTGGAACTCCAAAAGAACTGGCAAAAAGTCAATAAGCTTTTTTCTTTTTTTTTGAAAACAGGCTTTTTTTGAAACTCTTTTATGAAATGAATCCTCAAAAGTGTGTTTGTATGTGTAAGTGGGAGAAACAAATCATGGTTTTCCCGTGAGATCTTAATACAAGTAGGGCCTTTCACTGAGTCCCAAACCTAATGCAAAGAGAAATCTGAGAGGCACTTAAAAAATGTCATTGTAGTTCTTCTGGGCAGAGGGTGTCAAAGTGTCTTGCCTTAACTCAAGGCTAATACTGAGATTATTTGCTATTTCTTTTACTTATTCATTTATCTATTTAGCAGGAAGGTAGGATGAACGAGGAATTTGGGATGTGAAATCTGCAGCTGGTGATCCTGCAGCAATAACCTGTTCAAGTCTGTATATATGGACAGTCTCATACTTCTTCCAGCTAGGTTGTTTTCATAACCTAAGCACAGCAGAGTAGTGACAGAAGAGATAAGTATGTTTGATCCAAGTTAAGTGTCTCGGATCATTTCCATAACATGCCTGTCCAGCTCCCAGGTGTGACAGCAATTGCAATGAAATTACTAATAAAGTGAGTTTTGTCTTTCAGAAAGAGTGTGCAGATAACAGAAAAAATGTTACTTTGAAAATCATTATCAGTGTGGGCAGATGCTTGCTTACATATACGCAGCCTGTGAGCTGAGCTTTGATGCAAAAGCTTAGAGGCTGACGAGAGTGCTCCCCCAGGCCGCCCCGCAGCCGCAGCGCAGGGCTGAAGCACAGAGCTGGTGCGCTGTAGCCATCTGCTGCCACGGAGCAAGGCTTCGCGTCATGCTGGGGACGGAGAGGGTTTTCTGGTGCAGGAGAGAGAATCCACTCTCAACTCATCCTCACAACCTCTACAGTATCCATACTTGTAGTAAACACTAAGATTTTTGATGGCTGTGTTAATGGGCATAAACCCAACCCACGTTACAGGTTGAGGTGGTAGACCATGGGCTCAAAGCCCTGGAGCTGGGAGAGGGGCACTTCTCGTCTGTGGGTTGGGTTCTGTGCGGTTCACGGCTTGCGCCCACTGAGAAATGTGGATTTGAGTCAGGGTTCAGATAGCAAGATTCAAGGCATTTTGTAGGTGGCGTTCTGCCTATACATAATGGCAAAAAGCAACACAGAGAGTGGTTTCTGATTTAACTCATGCTTAGAGCATGCTGATAAGGAGGTGAGGATTTGGGGTATCGTTCTGACTTTGCAGATGGGGCATTAAGGAGCATGGGTGTTACAAATTTTGGGGCCAGACCAGATGGCATTTAGGGGACATTTAGAGACAAAAGCCACCGAGCTGGAACAGTAGAAGATGCACAGCTACTGGAAAGCAGGGGCTGTTCAGATGCTTGAAGGGCTGTAACTTGTACCAGAGGCGCTCTCAGATCAAACAGGTGTCTATATGAAGTGCTGCTTACAACTGCAAAAATCATCCCTTTTAATAACTGATTGTTTAATTAGTAAAACATGTTACAAAGTTAGACAGCTTTTTCTGTCAGTGATGGCAAGAATATTTGATTGCTGCCCATTATCAGTCGAAGGCTGAGAAACATTATTTTAACAAAGTCCTGTTTGTTATTCCTCTTGCTTACTCTTTCCCTGCCTCCACCACTTATGATGGTATAATATGGGCAGACACTAAGTACATGCAGTGAATAGTATTAGATGAAGATTTAGCTACGCTTATTATCCCCCTGGTAATAACACTGGGTAACATAAAAGGCCCCAAAGCTGTATATGCAAGGTAGTATCAGAGCCCCAAATTGTTTTGCGGATTTTCAGGAGGAAAAGCAGGATAGCTGGAATCCTGCAGATGGGCAGAGAAACATCTGCCGCTGTTTTATCTAGTCTGCCCTTGCAATGTCGTTATGTCCAAAGTGACTGCGTTTTTGCAGAAGAATGTGGAAATGGTATCAACAAATGTAACTTTTTGAAAACCCTTGGAAATGGATGAATGCAGATCCTGATTACTCCCTTTACAGTGCAAGTTTTTTTCTATAGACATTTGAAAAAGTTCAAATAAATCCTTTTCTTGGAGGCTTATCTTAGAAAATGGTGCTCAGAGTGTACGCTGTGCATGTTTTCTAAATGAGTCGCCAGGAGCTTGCGATTTTCCAGCTGAGAGGGTTACACAAATCCCTTATCAGAAGTTACGCAACAGCTGGGCCTCTTCTGCATAGTCTATTAAAATCTAGAAAGTTTTTGTAAAAATCTGCATTTGGAAATAACACACTAATAATCATTCTTCTTACTACCACTAATAATACATGGAGTTTCTACAGCTCCTTTCATATAAGGGTCTCAGAGCAGTGCATAAACATTAATCGATTAAACCTGGCAGCACACCTTGTCAGGTGAGGCTGCTGGGTTTAGTGCTGTTGTGACCATTTTCACGTGAAGGTTGCAAATGAAAGGAGGAAGCTTAATAAATAGACAGAGGTACCTTGATAAATGGATGCACCCCTGTGTTTGGCTCTCTTCTTTCTGAATGTGTGATTCTGCCACACAGTCCTGCCAGCTCGCTCAGCACTTTTCGGGCTGCCGCCTTGTGATTTGGTAACTTGAACTTTTTTTGTTGTTGTTGCTCTGAGTTTTGGGAGGGAAAAAAAATCAACAAGTTAGCTTGAGTGTTGTGGAAATAAGAATAAACCGACCACGTAGAGGCCCTGCGTGGCACTTACAAGGATGCACACGTAGGCGAGCAAGGCCGAGGGAGGCATCGCCTCCGGCGCGAGAGGTGTGTTGGCGCAGCATGCCATAGCCGGGGAAATTTTGAAGAGCCAATCCTGCAACTGTGGGTGTCTTCACTGACATCAGCAGTGACGAGGCTGAGCTAGATGCATTTATGTAATGAGTGCTGGGGAAAGAGATGTGGTTAATAAAGATCATTATGAATCTGAATGGGTGCAGAGATCACTAATGCTTGCTTTAAAATCCCAGTAAGCTGTGTTTCTCTTAAAGGGGTAGTGACAAGGAGGAGTCAAAAATAATTATGAATAGCGAAAGCAAGTTGTTTATTTTATTGTAAAAAGAGCTGTACTTAAATATAAGCATTAGAAGATTTCATGCAAAAGGAAATGGGAAGATATTTTGAAAGGAAGAAGAGGCAATGATCAAAAGTGTCATTAATCTGATTATTTCGCTGTTTTGGTTTTTTTTTTGTTCATTCTCCCATCTTCTTCAGTTGTGTTTTTCTGGACTCTAGACTTGCCAGTGCAGGAAGATATAATAGGTGTTTGTACAACGTACAGCGTGTTTGGGCTTCGTTCTAATTGTAGCATCTGAACACTACCAGAACAGAACTCATAAACAATAATTATATCAATAATAGAGCCACACAGACACATGTATAAAAGTTTGAAATGCTGAAATAAGTCTCAGTGAGACTAATTTGTGGGCAAGGTATATAATCAGGCATATAGTAATTGCGCTGATTTTCAGATATGTGCCTCTCTGCTGGTCACATAGAAATCCCCATCACAACTCTGGCAGATAGAAGAGCTTTGCTGTCCATGTTTTTCTGTACATATTCTTACATCAGTGTGGCATGAAAATTGACTGCTTTGTGGTATGGATTACCGTAACTTTGACAAAAGCAATTTCACAATTGCAAATGAATCAGTAAAAAGCAATGGTGATTATTTGTAACTCTTCACATGTTTTGTAATATTAGAAGCCTTAAGGGGATGGATTAGGAGACAGAATGCAAGGATGTTTGTCAAAGGTGTGGTAAATTATGGCTAAATTATAGCATGGTTTTCTACTTCGGACATGGTGGTCCTAATTCGCTCCATTTATACGTTTGTTTAAAGAGGGAATAAATTAATTTAAAAGAGCAGCTGATTGAAGTGGATCAACATCATAGAGTGTCCTTGGCTTCTGCTGGGGCTTCTGTTCAAGGAAATACATCAATGAGCAGAATTCAGGTAAAAAGGCAAACCTATATAACAAATAAATTTGTTACATGGTTCTGAAAGTTATTTTATGTTTGCATGTCTTATATTTAGGATCTGATCCTCAGATTAAGGACAGTTAGTAACTGTCATATGCCTCTGGCATTTATTGGTGAATCTGATGTCCTTCTGCTTGGCTAGGAGGGAGTTTGCAGAGGCTGTGCAGGGAGTGGTGCCAGGGATGTGGTGCTTTTATGGCAATGTTATTAGGTCCTGACTTTTCAAAGTGCTGCTCTACATTAGCCAGAGCGGAGCCTGAAGTACAATTTAAAGTCCCTAATTGTCACTTCTCAACAGTGCATTTTTAAGAGCAGGGCTGCAACTGGAATTGGTCACCCATGCAGTGGCAGAGGTGCCGCCCTTCCCCTGAAACTTAGGTCCCAGGCAGGGCTTTTTCATACGTTTGACTTATTTCACATGTGGAGAGTGGCTCTGCGCACATGCAGGACAACAGCATGTGCCAAGAGAGGTTGGGCTGGATTTACTCACTGTGCCTGCAATGCAAAATTGTTCTGGGTTGGCGAGATGTGTTTGCCTGGGACGTGAGAGTCAGCGAATTGACACTGAGTCCAACTTCCGTAATCCTTAGGGCACACTGGATCTCCATCCTTTGGTGGTTTTCCGTATAATTGCAAACAAGTGGCAAGTGTGAAATACAACACAGTTGTTAAACTTCTCTTGCATGCAGGTATGAGCTACAGTTCATGACTATATAAAACGTATATTGAATAAGCTATTACTAAAGGAAAACTAAATTGAGAAGGGCGCAGTAGTCTTGTGCTATATTAGAGGAATGCATTGAAAATCACTGCTTCACTGAATCTAAATTGTGCCTCTTAAATTTAGGTATAGCATCTGTGATCTCCTGCAAGTCTATCATGTTAGCAATAGTGTTCTATTGTTTAGCTTAATTTAGCCCTTGAAAACATGGAAGCCAAACACTTAGAAAGCAGCTGTTCATCTGAATGTATTAAGCAATTTACTTTAGGTAATGTAGCCTATAAAATTTTAATTTTGGATTAAATAAACCGTATCTTTCAGCATGACTGTTCTACCTCGATGTTCAGAAAATGAAATATGGGTGCATTTAGTGAATTTCTTCTCCAGGATGCTCCAGTGGAGAAGGGTCAATAGTTTCCTAATGAAAGCAGTCAATAGCAATTTCTCTTAGTAAGCACAAAGAAATTAGCATTAAACAACAGGCATCAGTGGCAAAAGTTTTATATGATTATGTGGTTGGACTGCTACATGCTTTAGGAAGTAGCTGTAGCAGGTAGCATACTGTCTGGTCAATAGATAGGAAGCAGTTTAATCGTATCACTGTTGACAGGAGATGTATCATCCAAAACGGTGTCTAAACAAGTTGGCAACAAATGTACAAGTATACGTGTCTGTGTGTGCAAATGCAGGCCAGTTTTCTAGCGTTTATATTATGCGTTTTACATCTTAAGATGTGGAACTAAACAGATGTTTTGCTGTGGTAGAACGGTTGGAATGATTTCTTCTCACAGTTGTTTCACAAATACCCTTCTCACCCTAAAAACCTGTTATTTCTTGTTTCAGTTACTTTGGCAAGGTTGTATGAGTTTAACCTGTACTCCTCTAAGGACAAGACCTTCAGCTGGCATCGAAAAGCTTTGCTCTTCTGACAGTGATGGAATGTCATTCGGAGCTGCTGAAGGTCTGGCCCTTCTGTCCTTTGTCTTGGAATAACCCAATATTGAAACAATGTAACCTAAAGCATTAACTGAGGCTATTTTACAATATGAAAGAAATGTATATTATACTGCGTGCCTGATCAAAATCCTACAGATCCCAAAGAGCATCTCTCCATTGATTGAAGTCACTGGGATTGAACCCTGAGACGGTACAGGAAAGGATGCTCATAAGGGTACAGGTAGTTACAGAGGCTATGATGGAAAAAGAGTCAACTACGTCCAACAGATTTGCTTTTAAATTAAAAAATCTCAGCCAAACTGGTGTAGCAATTTGCTAAGGAGAGAAAGGTTGACCTATATCTAGAGTAGTTTTATAAACACATGTAAAAATAACCAACCCTGCAAATAAGTGAACACCTCCAGCTTTTGCTTACTCCTGTTTATTTTTTCGTATCAGATTAGCTTTTGACTTGCGACGCTGAGTCACATGTAGGCTCTGACATGTAGAAGATCAGAATTCAAGAGATTTCATTAATCTAAATAAGAAGTGTTAATAGCCTGTGATGTTTGATTGTGTCTTGTTTGTCATCTGTTTTTAACTCCTTGTTTTTAACATGGTCCTTCTAAATCTCTTTCATAGAAAAACAGAAGCCTCGTTTGTTCGATGTCTATGTTTGTACAATCTATATCACAATATTGATTTGGGACAGGTGAGGAACCGAACTATTGGCAGACTGAGGAATGAAGGTGCATTTTTAATACAGCTGAGATAAGGTTGTGCCAAGCGCCCTTTTTTCATCCAGATGCCAAACCAATACTTCATTACATCTAGATAACAACAAGAGAGACAAAGAGACGGAATGAATAATCTTTTCCAAATGTTGTCTATAGGCTTTTATCCTTTTTTTTTTTCTTTTTTCTTTTTACTGCTTCCAGATACAGTGCTGGTGGACTTTCAGTCCTGGGATACAATTCCTCTCTCCATCCATAGCATAGGACAAAGCCAAGACATACTGTCAGAGCTTTCTTGTGTTGTTTACTTGCCAATGGGTCCCTCTTCTTTTTTGGAAGAGCTACTTTGAGGAGCTGGAGGGGAGTGCGTCCCTGTCTGTAAGCATCATCCCTATTAATGCTGAAATCCTCTTAGTTGCTGAGAAGCAAATTAAAACTGTTCACTCTTAGGTCATGTACACTGTATGAAATAATCACGGGTGAAAACCTGTGGAATTTTATTCCTACTAAAATATGAGTTGAAAGTAGATTTGTTGGGTTTAGTTCCACCTACTCTCCAATCCCTGTTTCTTCATTAGTTTGGATTTTTTGTGAAGCACAAGGCTAGAGAGCCTTGAGAAAAGAAATCTAGTATGTCCTGTGGTCAGGATGTTCCCTTTCTGTGACATCCACACGTTCCCCTCTTCACTGGAAAGACTGGTCAATCTCTGCTTACTCACTGCTGAAAGACTGCATAAACAGAAATATTTGCATATGCTTCCACCCTTCCAAAGAGCTTTTTTCTTAGATTTTATTACAGATTGCAAAAATGTGATTCATGATTTGAATGGGACTGTGACATTTTCATTATGGTACAGAGGTAAAATGTGGAGCATAAGTACCTATGTTGGCAGGTAGACACTACCTACAGGTTCATGTAAACAATTGCCGAACAGCCTCTTTTCCAAAATTTGCCATGGGGAAAAATTGCATTTCTCTCTCAATTTGGTATTCATGCATTAAGGATATTGCATTTTGGAGGCTGAAACAAACTTGGTTGAACTGAACTGAACATATGCTTAATATTGATACAGCGGCAAGGTCTCCACTTAGGCTATTGATAACATACTGAACTAAAAGATATATAAGACTATGAGGCTAATACCAACTTAATCTGTTGCTTTTAAAGACTAGTGTTTTGTCTGTTAATATCTTGAGAAAATCTAACTCTCATAATCTTAAGATAACTTTATAAGCAAAAATGCTTTTGGAATGGCAGGAGAAAAAAATCAGGTATTTTTATATGATGGCACAGCGAGCAGTCATTTTTTTATTAGTTTCCAAGACCCACACTTTCATGTACTTGTTTCTTTGATGAGAAAAGTAGCTTAGCACTTGTATAATACCCTGTACTTTTAGAGCTGTTGTTTGATAGATGAATAATGTAAGGCATGGATGGATTATTGAAGTCTTGATTTTATTCTTGATAGACTACCGATTCACCCAGCAAAGTAAATTGTTAGGATATATTTTTCTTCTGCCTGATTCATTCCACAGTTCCCTTTGCAGGGTGCACACCTGTATTACATATTCAATCTCATTCTTTGCTGATACACGAAGACTACACCACAGAGAGACTCCCTGCTGGCGAGAAAAAGCTTTGCTCTCGGTCAGCCATGACTTTTTGAATAACTGGATGGAAAATTACTCATGTCTCTTATTCAGGTGGCTTTCGAATAGCGGCCTCGTTCAGATGAAGTTCAGGCCAAACTAAAATGGTGCTCTGGGCTGCTCTCATCACGGGCATAGGTCAAAAAATGGAGTTTGGGCTTCCGCACCCACACAGCCGCACAGTCATCGTATAGATTGCAAAGATGTCCAGCAGCTCTTTAATCACCTTAAGCAGAGAGAGAAATTGGCATCTATTTTTTCATAAGGCCAGGCTTCTTCAACAAAAGAATCTGCAAGACCAGTATTTATTACTATTTAAATCACAGTTTTATTAGAAATCCAGCCCTGTTGTACTAGCTCTGTATAAAATCTTGCACAGGCCAAAGGACATGAAGGCCTGTCACTGCTAGGAGGACCAATTGGATTCATGAATAAGTACAGAACAGGGGTAAACGTTCCCATCTGCACGTACACCCAGTGTGTTAGCCCAAATTCTTCAGCCCCAGCTGGCTGAAGGACATACTATTCTGAGATGCTCTGGAATAGCTCGTCTGCTGGTGCAAGGCAGTGTCTCACAGTAGCCTAGAATTGGGTAAGAATTCATCTAAATCTACATAAAAGCCCATTTCTGCTGGAGGAATAGGAGATGATTGGTTTGAGAATATTGTATTGTGTAACTATATTTTGGAATAGGACTGGTATTATTATTCATGGAATAATGCTGATAGCAAAAAAGTCAGCGTTAAAGCGGAGCAATGGCTGAATGTAGATGTCTGTAATTGAGATGGAAACACAGTACAATTATCCCCAATCAAGGGTTATAAGTGCTTGATATTTAGACTGCAGTTCAGAAACCCACGCTTGTCAAGGTAGGGAAATGCTCACCACCTCAGCAAGCTTCACTCTTTTTCCACCTCCAATTAACAGCCCTATCATTATGAGTGAGGCATTTAACATTTCTGGCCCAGGATTAGATTAAGCTAATGTTGTAGAGCAGTTCTTGCGGGGTTTTCTCCTCTGGTGCGCTGTGTTTTTGTTGCTTTGCCAAGCCTGTAGCCTTCCCTTGGACGCACACGTCCCTGGGTAGACCTGTGCTCCTTTTCTCCCCAGTGCCCCTTTTACTGCTGTGGCTTCCTGCCCCACAGCTGCAAATGCCTGCTCCTGGGTTTTTTTTCCAAGACTGTTATTGTCTCCCCTTGATATCGAGGCTGTTGTCAGAGCTGTGCTGTGGTGCCCTCTTTCTACATGACCGTTTCCTTCGTTATTTCCAGAAAAAGTGAAACTGCCTTTTTCAGGAGCCAACTGTAGTCTCAGTCCCCTTGCGAATAATGGAAGATAAATGTTCTCAGAACAGCCACCTAACAGCGGGTAAATAGTGACCTTTGTCCCTTTCATAGCAATAAGAAATTATAGCCGTTTGGAAAGATGGCAATTCTGCATGAAATTCTCTATGGTACAGTCATGTGCTCATGTGGAAAAAAGATGCCCAATGTTAAAAAGAATCACCGGAAAAAGGCTGAAAGCTTCCTTCCCCTCCCCCATGTCCAGCTGCTTCATGCTATTTCGGTGAGTTCCTGGCTATTTCTGATTGCACGTAGACCCACCTGAGTTTGCATTTCACTTAGGCACCCTTGCTACAAATAGCAGAGCAGACCGAGCACCATGGATTCGATGAAGGTCTAGCAATGGGAGCTAGGTAGCCAGGGTCCCAGGTGGCGTGGTACGCAATGTGCTGAAGGCAAACCTGTCACTTACTCATTGCTCTTGCTGTCCAAGCTATAGAGATTGAAGTGGCTCAGTGCCTGCAAATACCATTCAAATTGTGATATAGACCCAGATTTAACTCTAAGGGAAGCATAATGCATCTGTCTTACTCCATAATGAGAAGGAAGTGGTCTGACACCCACAGGCCAAATATCTTGAAGGGCTCCTTTTAAAATAAATTCATACATTAATCAGTGTATTTACATTGTCTCAGAGAGAAACAATTCTTTGATCAGAGTCGCAAACTCTTTATCAGCGGAGGGTCAGATGTCTTTCTGCTAGAAGCATAAAGACTTTGCTGCGTCGGCCTAAATTCTGTAATTTTGGGAAGGATATCTTACACAGGTAGCCATGGCTTTAACGTCAAGGCTAAGCTCGCTCTGATCTGGATGGAACATGAATGCAGTGAAAGATCATGTTTGTCCCTGCAAAATTTGAAAATGTTAAGAGATAAAATCAGGGTGGAAAGAATGAAGATTATTGATACTATCATGCTGGCTAAATGGATTGCTTGTGGTTACTCAAGTTGTCTGTGGCAGAGCTGGGATTGCCTTCGCAACGCGTCTGCCATGTATCTGAGCTTCATTCCCCTCAGCGCTTTCCCACTATGTTTATCATATATTGGGCTGCACTTGTTTTCTCTGAGATTTTGAACCTTTGTGCCTGTGTCTGGCAGAAGCACTTTTCCCATCTCCCTCACTTAGGCTGCTGCAGAGTGCAGGGAAAGCCACTAAGGAACTCGCGGCAGATTCAGGGTCTCGCTCCCACTTTACTGGCACATCCCTATACACAGAACCGGGATATCACTGCAATGTGGGACACAGCTGTTGGTAACAGTAATACAGTGCACTTTCAAATTTCCTGGCAAAATTGATATAGTCAGCACGCAGTGTGCTTTGCAGCGATGATAATCAGATGGTCTGTAATGATGTATGATTGAAAAATAGTGCTGGCACTCCTGGCCCTGCTCTCACAGGTTCTTCATATTAATGGACAGCTTTGCCAATTTTCCCTCTCCACTAGGGGGAAATTCATCCAGGCAGCTGGGCTGCGCTTAGTTTTGCAAACCTCAGGGCATGCTCTGCTTGCTCTAGAGTGAAAGGACCAGCGGTGGCATATGTTCATTGGAATATTTCTGAGTTCTTTCAGAAACGCACCAGGAACTCACTGCAGTTATAATGGTGATTGCTGAGAGCTTAGCACAAATCACTGCGCACGTCTGGCTAGCAGGGTAAGGGGAGCAACAGCGGCTGCCGCTAGCACGTGATTCGGGGATCACATGAAGACCGTCCTCCATCTCCCCTGCTTCTGTCAAAATGAGGCAAAAACTGTTCTCAGCACAGCCACTGGAAAGAAAAATAATAGGCAGCTCACAGACTGTGTTGTTATTATTCTGCTGGTATTGACTGGCAGTACCAGGACACTGCAAAACTGCCTTTCTCTAAGCTGTCAGCCGATCATCTGTGACAGCCCTAATAATGGTTATGTCAGGAGGCAAGTAAAGAGATGCCACAAATGGATTGCACGTGTATAATTGCTTCAAAACAAATCTGTTAATAAAAGGAGATGAGAAAATTGACAGGAAGAAATGGCTTATTGCATGCTAATTTCCTCCAGCTTTCATATTCTTTCTCTGCTTTTCTTCTTTTTTCAATTGGGTCACTCCGTCTACGGAGAATCATGGTCAGAAAATTGAATGTGGGGAGGATTATATGTAATAAATAACTACAATGATGTATTTTTCCCAAACAAGGATCAAGTTCAGGCAGATGGATTTGGCTCATGAGCTGTTACCTATCTGATGGCTGTTTCAGATTACATTTACAGTCCTTCAAGTTTATAGGCAAAGGAGAAGATAAATTAAGTGCCCTAGAGGGCATAAAATCTCTTGGCCCACATCTTCTGAAGGTCCCATGATAGTCTGTCCCACATTTGTTTGTTATCCTTCTAGAGGAAACAAGATCCTGCAACTTTCTGTTCCTAGAAATGGCAGCATCCAGCATCTCCAACTGATGAAAAGCAATTTAGTCTCCCAACCCACAGTCTATCAAGATCCATCTGGTCTTCCTGAATTAAAATGCTTTACCTTCTGCACCCTCTCAGTGAGGTTGTTAGCGTGCATAAATATTTGCGTAAAGGACATTATAGCAATGACTGATAAATAATCTAAGCAGTTGGAAACTGGGTCATCACAGAAATAAGATAAAGAAACTGAAGGAGAGGAACAAGAGAAATGGGTGGATATAGCTGATGAGACAGTAAGGCTAGAAGTAAATAGTATCATGAGAAAATGGTGCCGAATAATGGGATCAATGCTACTCTCATTGAAGGCGATAGTTTTTGAATTACGTTAGTGGAAGCAGCAGCAAGACCAATAAATACAATGCCCTTTTTGATGCAAGTTTTTTATTTTTCAGAAGGAAACATTTACTTATTCTTTTTAAAATTTAAAAACATCTTTTTCTCTGTATAGATATAGAGTATCTATGTGTATTCTATTCCCTCTCCCCAAGCCTCCAAACTATCTACTCCAGTGTGAATTGTGCTGACTGCAGAAACAGCTGGACTCGCTCCGGGGCTGTGGCCGTATCACAGATGCTGATGTACAGATCAAGATCATGTATACCCTGCTATAGTGTAATGGTAGAAAAGGTTGGTGGATACAAAAGAAGTTGGACCGGGATCTAAATGTTAAGGTAGTTTTGAATATTTGTTTAGTTCTAAATTACAGGCTCAGGTGCAAGTGGAAACAACCACCTGGAAAAGGGTGTATGTGGAAGAAGAGGTCAGTAGCAGTGTAGGAATATTTCCTGTCTGATTTTTTTAGTTTATTTCTATTCTCAGGTGGCTAAATGTAAAAGTTCCTGTTGTAAAAGCTGAATTATACTTGAGGGTTGTGAAGTTAATCTGTGCTCTTGCTGGCTTTGTACTGACCACTTTTCTGTTGCGTGAATCTCAGCATCAAAATTGTTCATAATTTGCAGCCTCAGCAGTGAGGCCAAGAGTTAGATTGCTTCAGAGACAAGGTTTGTGATCTTTTAAAGTGGTCTGGTAAGGCTAGACAAACTGCTTTTGAAGGAACAATTGAGTCTAAACAATTTAGGCTACTATGAAAATCTCAACCAAAGAGACAACCTTACCCCTAGAAATGTTTCTCCAAATGACCACTGGGGATCATCTAGCAGAGTGAAGAATAGATTGAGGTTTCAGAAATCTGGATTTGATGCCTGATGCAACCACTTATTTCCAGTTTAACAAGGTCTCCTCAATGTAAAAAAAGAACTGAAAAAAATGCATCTTTGCCTCAACATGAGAACGCTACCAACAGCAAGATGGACATATTCTCCAGTGAAGGGACAGGATTACTGTGCACTTGGAGAAACTCTTTGATTTATCCATTTTGTGGGTGTTGGAGCAGCCAACCTAGCATTTTTTCCTGCTTTCAGTTTATGTTACAAATTTCAAAAAATGTGTCTGGGGAACGGTTGTTTTCAAATTTCTAAGGAGATATTAGAAATGGCAAATGATAAGAGCAGTTATACAAGTAGTGAAAATGGAACAAATATGAAGAAAGATTTAAACAATTTTCTTTGTTATTCCTTTAACAAGGATAGAGACGAATTGTTTCCTAGCTGACTACTGTGATCCGTACTAAAATAGTTTATGGCTGCATCGGTTTCCATACTTTTCATCAACTCGTTTGCGGACGTAGCATTTACAGTACGTTATTTAAATACAAAGTGTGCTTTGTATTCACGCTTTCCTTAATTAAACATTCTGTGCCACGGCTTGGGGTTCAGCCGAACAGTTGCCATGTGAGCTCTCTCCGCTTGAGCAATGCAGAACAAGTTGCTGTACATGACAGCATTTCATCTCTGTATGGCTGGGGACAGTAATGCACGAGCAGCAGGTGAAGGCATTAATCTCCTTAGCTATCCAGAAATGAACTGTCATGTACAGCAACTTGTTCTCTGCTGCTGCTGCCCTGCCTCGTCCCCCCTCCTTCCATGTCTAAGATACCCTTTATGTACTTTAAGTGTAATCTTGGGGAATTGACATTTTTTCATCAGAGAGTAGCAACTGGGGGAGTAAGCAGCCAGGAGGTGCTGCAGCTGGCAGGGGCAGGCAGCAGGGTTGTTGCAAGTGCCATGACAGTGGGGACGTAGCAAGACATCCCCTGCCAGTCCGCAGGTCTCAGCATCAGAGGGGAGATCCTCCGGGCTTGGGAGACACTGCCGTATGTGACGGGATGGTGAAATAGGTTGGTAATAACAGGTTGGTTTCTATGTGAAATAATCCTTTCCCGGTCAACTTCCAAACCTGTTGGGTTTCTGCTCGCTTGGCCAAAGCATAGGCTGTCCTACAAGACATGAAGGATCCTGGAGGAGAGCAAGTCACTCTGACCTTGGCATATCAGTAGCAGCTGTTAGTGTAGCAGTGGGATTTCTTTTGTTTGGTTGGTTTTCTTCCCCCAAAATTAAACTCAAAAAGGTGGAAAGTGTTATTCTCTATTCAGTATTGATAAGGTGGTAGTGTATTGCCATTACCAAACAGCAGAGGTGGATTTGAGAAAGAAGCAGCTCAGCTAAGAGAGGCTTTGTTCATTACCAGCAAGGCTACAGCCCTGGCTCCTGAGGCAAAATGCTGCCTGTCTTGCTCTTACAATACCTGTTTTCAGCTGAGCTATAATGAGTTTTGGCATCAGCTCTGAGTACGGTGAGAATCCAACAAAAACACACCCCTTGCTTTAAGTATTAACAGTGAGCTTCTAAGGTTTCTTGCATACACTCATTACCCAAATGCACAGCTGCTGTTTTAATTTAGATATTAATTTGCTCGTGTGATGTGATTTTGCTACTTAAAAGGAATTGTGGCTCAGGGGGTAAAACCCAACCATTGAAAATGGCCTTTTTGGTGTAAAACTTTCACATACAGTGATTAACAATTAATGTTAAATGTGTTCCACCCTTTCTGCCCCAAGACTTGTGCAATCACAGAAAGTGTCCTTTTAACATGTATTTACAGGTGTTTGATTTAATACTACTGTGCACTGCTGGCCACAAATTAGAAACCTGTTGAATGAGACCAACTAATGTCAAAATAGATATGTGCTGTACAAGATGGCTTTACCAAATGAACAGCAGAAAAAGCTGTTCCAACTAACTGGAGAACCACTTTAAGCTGTAGTCCCTGGTTAGACTCCAACGTAAAGCAGGATTATTCTGAGAGTGGTAAAAGTGGATACAGCTATTTTGGTTGGTTGTTGGCTTTGGGGTAAGAATCCCTGTCCATAGTCTTTGTCCATCTCGTCTTCTTGGCTCTGAATCTGTACCCTTTTGCAACAACACAGGGAGATTCCTGACCAGACAGTTTGGCTGAACCTGAGCAAAAAGGGAGGGGAGCAGACAGGGAGGATGTGGAAGAAACAGAAAAAACAAGAAAAGGAATGAGGATGATCAGAGATGAGAAGAACAGAAAAAGGGTTAAAATACGTATGTGTTATGCTCAAATCAGTCAGGCAGCTTAGGTCTGTGTTTCTCTAGTGATGGCGTTTATGATTGGGACTCGATGAATTCACCTGGGGCTGGATATCAGTTTCCTCCGAAAGGCTGGGGATGATAGGGAGGAAGATTAGAGCACTGATTCATTGCTCCCCAGCTTGGATCTGACCTACTGGTGAGCACTGAATAAATAAATATGATACAGCAATACAAAACATGTCCAGCAAAGCCTGCAAATGAATTACATTCCCATTATTCTTCTTTAACATTTGTTTTTCTTTATGTTTTGTGTTCATTTTTTAGCATCTCTGTGTCATCTTCTTCAGTACACGTCCATATTTAAAAAATAAGAACAAAGGAATCCATTCTCTTTTGGTTAGGACCAGGGCTCTGGCATAGGCAGCAAAGTTGCTCGTACAGGGAGTTGAGACCCAGAAGATTTACAGTTTTGGACTAGATCGAGATACAAACAAATGCAGTTTCTTGGAATAAGTCAGGCTGTAATTGAACAATACCTCTTTTAGGCACAAGGGAGGCAATGGCAGGTATAAATGAACATGTGTCCAAATGTAGACAATGCACATTTAAGGGTGAGTTTAACAGTGGCTGATGGTGTGGTCCTGAGTGTTATGCAATGTGTTTGCACTTCTGGCACCTGCAAGACAGAGCTAGGTAACTCCCAGCATTTCTTATCCCTACTGCTGTAGGTGATCAAACAAGAAACAGTTCAAACAGCCTTTTCACTCTGTTTCTGCTTTCAGGTACTGCTACTAGAATGGAAATGTAGTAATTTTGTTGTCGGACCCATAGCTTAAGTTTTGGAGTGCTTCTGATTTAGTCCAAACCAATTTGCAGAGCAGAGGAGAAATGACAAATGTAACTCCGTAGCGAGTCTTTCCCAGGCTTCTCACGATCTGAAGCCTCAGTGCCTATGGCACTGTCTGCTGGCGTATGAAGAGAGAGTCTGTCCATCTAGGAGCCTTACATGTGAAATGGATGTGGCAAAGGACAAACGATTCACAGATGAAGATGGGAAGAGAGTCAGTATGTGGCAGATCCAGGAATTAAACTTAGGCTGCCAGTCTCTGAACTTCAGCATGCTCTTTCCTTCCACAAATCAGCAGTGGTGACTATTCTCAGCACTTGCTGACGACTTCTCTATTTTAAGTGCTCTCTGTAACTGTAATTGCAAGTGGTGAATACCCAGAAGGATTCCTTTGCTTTTTCTTCCTCTGTTTGTTGTTCTTCCTGCTGGTGGCCACGGAGCAAACTTGGAAAGAGCAGATTTGGAGGCAAAGGGTAGGAAGGTGGCTCAGAGGGGTGGCATTTTGCCATTACTGGTGTTTTATGCTCAGATCCAGCAAGTGTCTGATGGCACGTGGCAGAGCTTTCCCTGGGCACTGCAGGTCTGTCAGCTGCACTCAGCAGCCTCTGTCTGAGCTAGCTTGAGCGCTCCTAGAGGAACGCTTACATTGAGTTGGGGATGAAGCCAGGAGCCCGCTGACTGAGGTTGCTCTTCTAGTTTAAAGATTTTTTTCTGAATAGAGTTTGAGAGTAAGAAATCAGCAAGACTTCACAAATGAGAGTGGACGAAACTAGTTCACTGCAGGGGGAAATTTGCCGTCTGTAACCAAATGCTGGTATACCTCAGACCTTTTATGGACTCATGAAAGACCTCTGTGGGTGCCAAGTGTTTCTCTAACTCGTAGGAGAGACTGTACTGCGGTGTCCCTCTGTGAGCCCTGGCACCTGTCCATCATAGTTTCCAGCTCTGGCAAACGACAGGGTGTTAATATCAATGAATTAGCTGTATTCTCCTTCCGTCTTTATCCATTTGCTGAGTCTAATAATGGAGTAGAATGGCAAGAGGAAGGGACGGACTCTCCTGTAAGGAAACGTGTGCTCAGAGAGGTATGTTGTCCCTGTGTCTTCTCAAATAAACAGGCTCTGCAGGGAGGAAGATGGCCAATTAAATCATCCCGTGTGTTTCAAAAGTAAATAAGCCTTTCTTGCTTTCATTTTCCCCCAGAGGGAGGAATAAATTTGATTATTTTGTGTTAAGATTTGGTTGAACACCTTATTATTAGCTCTATTAGTATATATAGTACACACAATCTGTTGTTATTTGCGTGAATGCAGCCATGTTATTCCAACAGGCCTGTGCTTTTTATCTGCTTACAAAGTCTCATGTATTTATAAAATTAATTGCTAGTCAAAATAAATAAATAAAAGTCTGAGTCATGTTTCTGATCCTAGGCTATAATCCATGTTCTTCCATCTGGCTACCTAAATACCTGGGTGCTTAATTCAATAAGAAGATATTTATCTTTTCTTTTTCTTTGCCTACTCTTTTAAAGATTTTTTTTTTCTGCTTTTCTGCATCTGGCACTCAGATTCCCAAGGCCCCCTCCCTTTGCTCTTCTCCCCAGAAGCTCCTGCTTAGAATTTAGCTAATGGGTTTCTAATTCAATTTGGACTTCTGCTGGGATAAATCAGCCCCATACAAAATAATTTATGGTTCTTGAAAAATTGGCTGTGGATGAAATTAGGTAACTAGCACCAGGCAAATAATAACGTCATTAAGATCCAAGGAAGAAAGCAGTGAATAGGTAGATACTCGTGAGGACTAACGTTAGCCCCAGGACGCCAGTCGTACTAGGATGCTCCTAGTCGGTGGAGAAAGAGGGTCCTAAGGAGAGCGGCTCGGAGCACCCGGGGTCGGACCCAGCTCCAGATCCTGCTCCACAGCTGCTCAGTGGATACAGAGCCAGGATTTTGTCCCTGATAGCGTCATAAACATAGATTTGTTTGTGTTCCCTTGAGAGACTGTTGTTGACTGCTTAGTAAATGATACTGGCTGAAGTATTTTGGAGAAATTTTGAAGAAAGAACCCCACTACAGAGTTGTTTACTTAATTAAGTATGTAGTGAATTAGAGTGTTGCCTATTAGCCTCCTATATCCATTTTGCAGATGGGACCCTGAACCTAACAGAGTGGATTTCCCCAAGGTCGCACAAGCATATCTATTCCCTGAGTCTCAGTTCAATGCCTTAACCAGAAAACCATCCAACTGAGTTATTATCCTAGGCATAGGCAAGTGTCCCGAGTTTCTCTGGGATGGAGCAATCCCACTGACTAGATTAACTGTACGCTACTGATAGCTCATGAAATCAAGATCCGTAACATCCCGCTAGACCTCAGTTTTAATAATCATGAGGAGTTGGATCATCACCTTGTGCTGAGAAAAATGCTTGCATTGAAAGCATCAGAAATGTGGGAGCAGAGCTTTACACCAGGTTTAATCATGGGAAAAGTACGGATAAATTCTTTTTAGAACCAAAAGACTGACATTTTAACCCCAGAATCCTGACCCCCTAAAAAGCAAGCTAAATTATTAATATGAAACAACAGAAATCAGAAAGCTGAAAAAGCATTTGCAAAGTACCACATTCATTTGCAGATCCTCTCTCAAGCTGTCAATATGGAACTCCTTTCATTTTGCAGTAGCCATCACCAATACATTGTACACAGATTTATTTAGATATTAAACAAAATTGTGTTGTAGGATAGGATTTACCATTGGCCCTAAAATGCATGTGCCTACAGCTGAGGGCTCTCTAGTTTGAGCTCTATCACTGTTTCTAGCACATGAAAGAGCCTTAGAAAATGCCCACATGAGAAAAGGTAGGATCATTCCTCATTTGTTCATTGTATTGAGTATAACACATTTGGTCTGTTGGCGCAGAAGTCAGATGAAGAACCTGAGTCTGTACTTCTAATTCTAAAAATACAACCAGGGTTAATTATCCTCAGATTTTTCCTCAGTTGTATGCTTTGGACTATGCCCAGGAAACCTGTTTCCAGTATGTGTTGAGAATATATTTCATAAGTTATAAAATGCATCCTATCTTCTAACCACAAAGGTTAAGTTAGGTCTTGTAAAAGGAGATTTTTCATATTATTGTAACAGGCATCTACTTTCATGTTCATGTAAATATGGCAGCTTCTGTCCTATGTGACAAAGAGTGCCTGAAGGGGACTTGAGAATGAACAGGCTTAACAAAAAGTATTTTAGCCTAATCCTTGTCCATCTTTAATTAGTTATCAGGGTTAAAGGAGGGGTCAAGAGCCTGAAGCTGCTTCAGGACTAATGTGTCAAAGAAAAGTGAAGCCTAACACTGAAGAGGAAATGATGTTCCTCGGAGGTTTAATAATTTTTTGACCCTGTGTCAGCCATTATGACTACTAATGGCAGCTGGGGCAGAAATGCTTCAGATTAGGCTTTGCTTTGCAGGTGGTTAGGAAGGGATCCCATGCCATCATACAGACTCATCACAAACTAGAATCCAAAAAGAAAAATGCATTTTAGTGTTACAAGCTAGCCGCAGAATCTTGGGTACAACTCTGAAGGTCTGTCGCTGTTCATAGTTTACATTCATGCTCTCGTGCAATTACTCCTTTTTCATTTTTGGAGAAAACAAAAATATCATTAATATGCAGCCAAACTGCATGAACTCTGCTGGCACAACCACGTCTAATCTGAGTCGTGTCGATTTTCTAATTAGAGAAAGTGCCCGGAGCTCACACTTACGGAGCAGAGTGCCTGTGCTCAGTAAAGCAATACGTATATGCTATTCTCTGTGTTTCTGTTGAGTGACAGAGTAAGGGAGATAAAGTTCCTGAGACAATCTGCAACCCAATTTCTTTTTTTTTTTCCAAACATGAATGTTTTATTAGGTTTAAACAAATACAAAGAGAGAGCAACAGTACAAAGGAAAGCAATCTTCCACACAGTAATAATTAGGAAGAAGTTTCACTGATGTCATTTGTTGTTTGCACAAGCATTGTTTTATTTTCAGATGTTGTGCTTTTGGTAACCTTGACACCGTAACTGAACCGACCTTATCCAGTAGCTCAGTACAATCACAATAGCTCAGTTTCCAGCAGAATTAATAAACTGCTGAGGAACACAAAACTCTGGAATTTGCTAAGCTGAATATGATCTAGATTTCAAATGAGCCTTCTGCCTTCCCACCAATTCCAATTATATTCCTTTGTAATGGTGGAAGGAGTGGTATCTCTTTTCTTTGAGGGAGCAAAATGAAGAAGTCAGTCCTGGTTGAATTTTGTGCCCACTCTGCTGCTCTTGTATGGCAAAAGAGAAGGTGACTGATGGTGCTCAGGACAGTCTCTTCGCTTTAAATTTCATTTAAATTTACATTTTCATTTACATTTTTAAAGTCTCATCACTTTACATTTCACACTTCCATAAGTCAGCCTCGCCCCCCTGACGATTTGCCTCCATCTTTTTTATCTATTTATATTGTTAGGCGGCCTCATATTAAATAGAATTTGTAGATAACTTCGTTAGGCTTCTTATACTGATGCCAATTGTCTTAAACCTTGTTGCCCAAGGAAAAGCGTGCTGCTTTTCATATGCAGCCGAAAGTGTTTTCATTGCCTTGTGTGAAATCACACTATGCTCTGGCATTTTCATACACTGAATCCAGTGCTAACAAGTACCGGTGCCATCTCTTGCATATTTAGGCAGCAGCCTGGAGTCTGACAGAGTTTGCCTTAAGGCAGTGATAAGTTTCTGGCTGCAGAATCTTAACTATCATGTCTGTGTGTACACCAGCAATTTTTGTCTTGCATTAGCAATATGATAAAGAAATAGCTCTCTTTCAGAGGTTTGCAAGAATCATTTTGAAGACACATGTTTTCTCTTTGGTTTGCTCCTGATCTGATTGATGATAAAATTACCAATGGCCTCAGGAGAAGCAGAAACTTTAATTATAATTATGAATTAAATGAGCTGGGAGAAGATGCATTTTCCCAGACAAGAATATATAACTTGCAAGTTGGTTTATAAAGTTCGTACACCCTATTTAGTGTACTGAAGTAAAAAAAAAAAAAAGGAAAAAAAAAAGTTTTCCTCATTTGAGTCTGATTCGTCTTTTCCTTACTCTGATGCAAATCAAATCTGACTCCACTGGAATTAATTCTTGATTAAGATCAGTGCATTTTTACCAGCATAAGCCAGGCAAAATATATCCCAAACATTTATCTGAGAGGAGAAAGGGATGGTGCTATCAAGAGGAATTATAGCACAAGTTGTTTGCTGTGGGTAACCTGCTTGCAGAGCATCCACATTGGCCATGTCAGACTGAGAAGCATGTTGGGCACAACAGTTGCAAGGGAAAGCCTGGCACTTGCTTCTCCTTTTCTCCTCTTCCCAACTTTCTGAGAAAGATGGAAGTAGTAACATTACATAATTACTATATTAGGCTGTTAGTGGCCTAAATACTTTTTTTTTATGTTGCATATATTAGGCCTGTTATTAAACAATGGGAAACTCCTTCTTGGACTCTTTTGTTGAGCCAAAATCCAGTATATTTTGGTGGCACTGTGTTTGTTTCAGGACATCGTAGATGCCCATCATCTGGGTTTTAGAAAGGGCTCCATGTTGGTGCCTATGGCTGGCAATGGGTCATTTCTTATAAACAGGATCGCTTCCTATCCCTATGTTGCAGTTGGTTTTTTTTTGTTTGTTTGTTTGTTTTGGTAGGGGTGAAAGAGGGCAGGAAAGGACGTGTTTGTTTGATTGATGGGTTGATATTGGTTGATGTGTGGGTGGGGGGAGGCGTTTGCCAAACACCCTTCTGAACTGTATGTAACCATTCAGCAGATACGTTCCTCCTTCCTGAGGAAGCCTTGTCAAGCTACAATCTACTCGGAGGGTCTTCGCTGAGACCTTGCGGATGCAGGGGGGAATTCGTTGCATTTGGTGGTATTTATTTCTTCTGTTTCTGGACTGACTGCACCCAAAAAAAGATGAACATTGTGCACTGTATCAATTT
This sequence comes from Apteryx mantelli, assembly GCF_036417845.1. Taxonomy (NCBI): domain Eukaryota; kingdom Metazoa; phylum Chordata; class Aves; order Apterygiformes; family Apterygidae; genus Apteryx; species Apteryx mantelli. Next base: position 15,483,452 of record NC_089982.1, on the reverse strand, counting down.
CCCTGCTGCTTTTCCCAGACCATGCCTGAACTCCACTTTCCCTCCCAAAAGGAGCATTTAATTTTGTGGGCTCTCAATAAACAGGAGTTGGGATTTCTCCTGGCCTGGTTCCCATGGGCATTCAGCACGGTTCAGCAGCGCTCTGGCCTGTGGGCTGCCACAAAACCAAGCCTCATCTTCTAGACCCCTAAAGGCCTGCATGAAGGCAGCTATGAGCAAGTGCATCCCAGCCTCCCAAGCTGGTCAGATATTATGCTTTTATAAAATTACAGTCTTCCTGAGCTATTTGGTGGAATCTTCCACTTTTGAGATACCGAATACTGAATACCGCGTGACTGCCTCATCACTTGTCCGCCTTGCAACCAGCTGCATATAGCACTGTCGACACCGCCAGATAGACCTGCCCTCCTGTTTTTTCCCATTTATCATTCAATTTGGCCTACTCTTCATAGCCAGGTTTGCTCTGGCAATGTTAAGGGGGGGCTCTAAGGTGGATGCAAACTGTATGGCGTACAGGATTTGCCTGGCAAATTTTTTGCTTCCTTGCTTCCCATTTGGTGGCACCATAATGCTGCATGCCCTTCCTAGGGTGAAAGACAAGTCTGTGACCAAAGGCCTTACAGCTGAATAATTTTCACTTCCTGAAAAATGTATACGCTGTAAAACAAACCATTACCTCCATCCTGCTAAAGCCATCTCGCAGAGCTAGCACCTGCTGTTAATTTCGTAGTAAACAGTACTTGTTGCTCCAGAAAGCTTTTTAATCATGATATTAAAAACCAGACAGAAACCCCATCCATACGGTTATCTCCAGCTGCCTTTCTTGCAATGCGTCGTGACTGATCTTGCCGAGCGATGGGCATCCAAATGCAAATGGGATTAGCTTTGCAGCCATTCCCTTGAAATTGCTCTTGAATCATTCGGAAGTCAATTCCATTTGAGAAGAATTTGCTTCAGGTCTCACACAAAGAGATAATGGTCCAATATATTATGATATAAGCAATAATAGTTTAAGTCTCGCAGTTCAGAAATATAGTGAGTTATATGCTGGGTTGATGAGAGTTAAAGCTTGATATATAGTAATAAAACTAGTGATCTAGAGATGAATAGATTGGTGTACGGAGCACAATATTTTCCTGCCACAAATTAGAGCTGGGGTACTGGTCCATAAAAAGTGAAGGATACCATAAAATCTCCTTTTATATTTGTTATGCATGAAGAGCTAATAATATGTACAGTTTTACAAACAAAGCACGAAAAGAATAAAGACCTTTCTTAAAATCAAAAGGGTCTTGGCTTAGAGAAAGATTTCTTTTACCTTAAGTGAAAATTAAACTATAATTCTTACATATGACATTCCATGCCATATTTTACCAATGCTAGTTTCAGTGACACTTTACCTGTTCCTATATGGTTTGTATTTGACTTGCATTTAAAAAAAAATGCGGTGGTAGGATGCTACAGAAGGCAAGTAAGACAGCATATCTAAATTCAGGCCAGCAACTAAAATAAAAGATCAAAATTAAATTTTTTAGATTAAAATGGCTTTTGTAAATCTATTTTCCTAATATGAATGAATTGCATGAGTGAAACTGGTTTAGCAGTACCATTAATCAGGCCTTTTGTCTTGCTAATATAGATCAGTCAATAACAACAGATGGGCTGTACATTTTATTATGTGAAAATAAAGATGAATGGGACATATTGCAGAAGTAAACTTGCAGTTCAAAGTTACTGGGCAAAAAAGGGGTTTTGTTTTAACAGGGAAGAAGTGTGTGGACTTCATATTGGGTTTTTTGTTCAAGCAGGGTAGTAAAGGGGACTTGCTGCACATGATGCTGACATAATGATTGGAAATCAAGAACATGAATTTCTAGTGTTTGTATCTACACAGATAGGTTTAAATTGGTTTGGTTTGTGTTTTCTTTCTCCAGACAGAGGAACTGTTTAACTCCTTAGAAGAGTTAAATAAGCGATATATAAAGTTTGCCACTTTGTTACACTGCCAGGAGATAAGAAATTTAAATATCCAGTGATAACCTTCAGGAAGATTCAGATCAAAGTCTCAGGCAAGATTTATCCCCTTGTACAGAGACAGAGTACACGGAGAGAGCTGACTCCCATCTAGATTACCGAAACAGATGCACTGGGGCACACAATTATAACACAGTAACCCCTAGAAAAGCAAAGTCAGAGTTGGTCTTCCTCAGGAGAGAGGAATGACCTGTGCTTAGCTGGAACCGATCAGGAGAAATTTTGATGGAAGTGTTTATTACATTGTTAGAAAATGTGGCTTCATGAATTCAGATTCATGAAATTGCTTCAGTTTTGCTAAAAGTTTGGTTGGTAGTGAGCTGCAAAAAATCTCAGCAAGGTCAAATTGTCCTACATTGACACTTTCAGGTGTAAATATCTGGGTTTGATTTTTAAGAATATTTTGTTATATAATTATGCCATCACAATTCTGCTTTCATGTTACTGTAAGCATTAAAACAAAAGCATAACAATATATTATTATAATAAAAAATTAAATGGAAGATTTGGATCCAAAATGTTTGTTGAGGTTGATGGTTTGATCTTTTTTTAAATTTAAAAAAATTATTATTTTTTCCTTTGTGGAGAAATTGAATGTTCAAAAGGGTATCCCAGATCAGCGGGCAAACTGACCTACAGTCCTCAAGGCGTCCTGCAGCTGTACCTACGGATGGTCAAGCGACTGATGGGATTTCAGGTTCTTTCCTCTCAGTACCCCCCAGTGTCGGGGGCTGCGCAGAGCAGCCCAGCGCGGGGTGGAGAGGGGACCACGGCCGGGTGCCGCATAGCCGGGGCTGGCGGCCAAAGTCCCGCAGCGCCTTGGGTGGGAGCCTGCCTGGAGCCGTCGTCCCCAGCCAGGCGGGGAACGCTCCCGCGCGGCAGTGGGACGCTGCTGCAGCACGATGCAAACCCACGTCGGTTCGGTCTGTGCTGCAAGGCCGTGCTGGGTTTTGCCTGCTGTAGGGGCCCCCACGCGCCCCTTCAGATGGAAATGCAGGCTGAGGTCCAGCTGGGAGTCGCACGGGCTGCTAAAGCTGCCTGCGACCTTGTAGCCGGGAGTAGCATGGCTTGGAGACCCTGAATGCTAATGGGGATAGGACTGGCTTTGTGATACGATTTCTTTTCTGCAGAACACAGAAAAATTTAGTCGTGTTCATGTTCTCGATGTTCTTCTCAAAAATTTTCTCCATAAAAAAGTTAACTCACTCTTATTACTACTACTACTAACAACAGCAATACTGGGGCTGAGGATTGAATGAGCATACTCCCATATAGAAATTATTTTTTTAAATTCTGTCTCAGCTATTATCTTAAATTTATTCTAAAAGTGCAGTTGTTAGATGCCAGTTTCTATGAACAAGACAGCCTCTGCACACACTGGTTGTGCGACAATTTGCGAATGGTTTCCATCTCTTATCCAACATCTAAGAGAGGTTCAGATGCCTCTCGGTAGCAATGAGAAAGAGTGTGGAAAAATAAAGCTGGGCTTTATTACTTATAAAAAGTAAAGTGGAATTACAGAATATGCTGTATTCTACATACATATGTATGTACATATTCTATGTAGAATATGCTTCTTACTGTAGCCAGTAAGAAAACTGGCTTATAATAGACCATGTGATACCAGCCTTGTGGAGAAACAGCTGTAGCCGCAATTGAAAAGTGAGATTAGGTTGTAGTGTACTAGGCCATACTGTGAATCCACTTGAATGTAAAAATAGTATTTAAACCTTAGAAATGCTTACCTTCAGGAGGGAAACCCAAAGCCTACACACATTGTCAAGGCTGATTAATCAGCACTGAGGAAATAATGAGAAAAACACCTTTTTCTTTTCTGCAGCTTGCTGATCCCTCCTTTTGGACTTTCTAGTTACATCTTTGATAAGATACAGTTAATTGGTCAGGCAGCATAAGTATTGCCTTTGATAATGTGCAGAGATCTATTGGTGAAAAAAAATACATTTGTTCTTCCAGTCACCAGAAATTAGTGAAGCAATACTTGTTTAATTATAAAACATATGTGTGCTTTGTTAGTTTCCATCTGTCTGCTCACTGATTTGCAATTAAATGACCAGAAGAAAAAGATACGTCCTGTGGCAATTCAGGGGAAATGATTCATCTCTAATGCTTCTGGGTTGTGTATGTATATGCAGCAGCCTGCGTGCGAGCAGTCCAAGAGAGAAAGGGAAGCAGCGGGAAAGAGAGGGGAGATACCCTTATGGATAAGGGGTATTAGGAACAGTGAAAGTCCTCTTGCTTTAATTCAAACACGTTTAGTTGTCATGAATCCAAATGTTGACTGAGACTCATTTGTTGTAACTCATCTTCCTCTTTTGAGAAACTGGAGAGCAAAATGGAGCAAGAAATACTAACGGGGAATGGAAATGGGATTTCAAAAAAGGAGGCGGGTGTGATCAGAATGAAAAGAATGAAAAACTGGTCCACCTAAGTGCTCTAAATAGTCAAATTTCATTTTTACCACTTTTCCCTCCTTCCTTTTCATTCTGACCACAGAAAAGAAGGAAGGAGGGAAAAGTGGTAAAAATGAAATTTGACTATTTAGAGCATTTAGGTGGACCAGATTAGTTGGAGATGGAAGTTGAATTGTTATTCTATGTTGCAAATTTTTCCTTTGCATGAAAAATAGTGGGCCTTATTTAGTGGCCCATTCTTCTATCCTTGCACCAGTTCAGTTTTAATAACTCTAAGGGAGTAATGCTGCACTGAGTCAGGCCTGTTACCCTTTGTAAAATGAGACACCCAGAAGAGCAAGAATAGTTTTAATTTAGTATGGAAAAAAAAAAAAAAAAGAGGAACTGGTGTACTCGAACTACACATGCTCTCTTCATAAATAGTTAAGAGGTTCACAAAACCTTTTGCTGGGTAAGGTATTCCCATCCCTAATAAAGATGTACAGTGTGTCTCCATGTAGCTGTGTAGACGGGCACCGCATTGCCTTCTCCTCCAGTCTCTTTCAACTGTTATTGTTCTTTCTTGTCTTTCGGTAAAAGCAGTGGCTGGAAGGAGAGCCTTTCATGCCCCTTGTAATTGCGGACCCAGACGACACAGGTATATCTAGAGCAAGGGAAGAGAGCTGCCTGACATTTCGTCTTCATGAAGACTGACAAGGAGAAGGTAGCCAGCCTTCCGCAGTATTTTTAGTTTGATGTTCTGGGCTGTTTTATTGATCATCAGCAACGTCCGTCACTGTGTATAACGATAACTGCTTCAGAGGCGGAAAAGAGGAGATTGAATAAGGCCTTCAGGCCTGTCGGCTTCTTGCTGATGGATCTGTCAATAGTTGGTGCTCCTCCGTCCCCTTACTGCCGTGAGCGTCTCCAGCATCCCTGAGCAGTGACAGCAGCAGGGGAAGGGCACAGCAAGAGCCTGATTCTCCACTGAATTGGTGCTTTCTGGTGTAGAAGATTTCCTCTATAGAAAGGGGCAGAGGGGTATAAAAAGGAGATTTGTGAAGAGGGAGAGAGAGAGAGAGAGAAAGGAAAATACATACATATTAGGTGTTTTCAGTGCTGGATTCTTTCCCTCCCCTTCCCTCCCCTCCGCTTTCTCCAGACTTCTCGTATCGACTTTATTCATTCCTGGCATCACCGGAGAGGTGCAGAGCTTTCCTTAAGTCGCTAGCATGGGTCCACATCGGCGCAGAGCTGTGCCATCTCGTGGCTCCTCTGCTCTGCGTCACAGCCTCTGCTTCCTCTCTATAGCAGGGACCGCACAGACAACTGTACTGCAAAACAGACAAATAAGCCGAAGCTTGGCATTTTCATTAGCAGTCTTAACAAGAAAGTCAGAGACTGAACAACGAGCCACAGACTGGACATTCATTTAGTCTTTTGCCCTTAGAGTAAATTTCAAATTGATGATCTAAAATGAAAGGCGTGTTTCCTATTTGTAACATCCTCAGCCATTGCTAGCTACGTGCATGCACTTGATTAAACATCGTGATAAGTCAGTATTAAAAAGTGCGACCTTGAAGCCTCCAAAAGTTTGCATTATTTCTTTCTACAGTTTTGCAGGCAATTCTTCCAAGCACTAACATAATGTTTTATTGCTAGTATTGCCAGTGATGTTAACAAAGGGACATTCCCAGTCGTGTGAATATGCACTTTTCTATCACATCACATAGTGGAAAGAGTGCTTAGGATGTAAAGAACAAATTTTTCTAGTCTGAAAACAACTGTGCATTTACACCTCAGTCCAAGAATTCTCCCAAGACAACTTTTTATTTGAAACGTACACTTTTTTTGAAATTTTCAGAAAGCGCTTTTAAGTCTTTGACAGCTGAATTTTGGTTGTTTCATTTGTCCTTTCTGTCTTGTTTTTGCAGATGATGATTTTTTTCATGAACTTCCGGAAACTTTTCCGTCTGATCCTCCAGAGCCATTGCCTCACTTCCTCATTGAACCCGAAGAAGCTTACATTGTGAAGAACAAGCCCGTGAATCTGTACTGCAAAGCGAGCCCTGCCACGCAGATCTATTTCAAGTGCAACAGCGAATGGGTCCATCAGAAGGACCATGTGGTGGATGAGAGAGTAGATGAAACCTCTGGTGAGTTTGCATTATATCTTGGGAGAGATGAGAGAGAGAAAATTAAAATGCATTCATATCAAGCCCACCTTTGTAATCTAGCAACTATTCATAGGACAGCTACTTCTCTTTACCCTTAATATAGGTGTGAATTCTGTGCCTGGTCCTGCCAAACATTAGCTGTCATAGCACAGAGGTGATGTCTGCATCCACGTCAGCTACTAAAACATGATTATAGAGGATCCTGCTCAGTTTGAACCAAAATCATATTTTGAAAACATAAAACCAAGCACAAACAAAAGAGAAGCGCTCGGCCAAGTCAACTCCTTGTTCAGCTCTCCTGTGTCACAAATGCACAGGGATGGTCCTTGTATCATAGTCACAGAGGAAAAAACACATTCTTGCCAAAGTGCTGACAAGCATTTAGGTTATTCTTAGAATGGTGTTTTGCTAGGGAGATTTGGAAAAAGAGGAGAAATTTAATCAGCTTCCAGCAAGAAAGAAGGAGAAAGCACGTGGGGGCACAGCCTAGAACAGGGTATTGATCCAGAGCAAGTAACTGCCGATTACTCCATTATACTCTTCCTCCTGCTCCACAGAGTCCTTATGAAGGAGAACTACCTTAGGTTAGCAAGGAATAGAAGAAAAAAAGCCAAGAACCCCATCCTTCCTCATTCAATATCAGAAATCCCACTGACATTCAGGGAAGACAAATAGGACCCTCATAGTACCAAAAAAAAGGGGGGTTAAAAGCTTGAGCTGTAAACAAGCCTGTGTCAAAGGTATGATTGTTCCAGTCTGGGAAGACTGGTAATCAATAGAGTTTGTGACATGCAAGGAGAGAAGTGGGACTTAGTGCTGTCTTGAGGGCTGTGAAAAATAACTGGGTATCAAGCGAGAAGGTAACTTTCATTTGGGAATTGCACCACCACTTGGTCTAATTACGTAGAAAAATAACTCCACCAGATGTCTTGGTAGTCTCTTGTGAACTGAGTTTTATTTGTTTCAGCTCATTTATCTGCACAGAGATCAAAAGCCCAAGCTTTTAACAGTGCTGTGGTGCTCTCAGCTTGAGAAAAAGAAGGTGGGTGTAGGGAGGTAAGGCTGTAGAAAGAAGAATACGTATTAAACTTCAGGCCTGTTTATTTATTAGTAAGAACAGGCTATTCCAGCAGGTTGACTGCAGCAAAATGACTAAAAAGAGAAAATCTGGTTACTTAACACATCTTCTATTTTTTTCACCTGTGGGAGTCCACTGGAATGAATGAGGACAAGCAGGAGAGCAGCTATCACTGTGTTAATTCTTTAGGCTTTTATTAACATCAGCATTCAGAAACTGAATTGTGCCTTCTGTACAGTACAGCCAAAGGCGGCTTTGAAAATGAAGGGTCTGATTCTTCTGAGTGACCCTAGAGGAAATAAAAAAGCATTTCCATTGAGCTCAGCGGTTCTGTGTTGAAACAGGTGAGGGAAGAATAAGATTCGAAATTATTGTTTTCAGGCTTTTGCTTCTTTGTGAGGAGAGAAATTAGCATTTAATGTAAACAATGAAAAAAGTAGGTTTAGCTTTCTTTCAGCAGCAATTCAAGACCTTTAGGAAATCAGTTGTGAATCATGTGTCTCAAAAATAACACCCTGACAACAAATTATTGTCCATTTTGGTTGACCCAGTTACAAGACAGAACCAGTGAATTAAGCGCTGCTCTTATATGAAAAGAAAATGGTTGAAAATGCTACAAACTTGTAAAGTAACCTGACTTTACTAGAAACCCTACACAGGATGAATATATAGCCTAATATTAGTCTGTCAGGTACAATTGGTGTAATCATGCCAGATAAGATGAAAGATGGAGAAAAAGCCCCATTATATTAATTTCCAAAAATGTAACTATAACAAGACAAAAGAAAGACTCTCTGAAAATGCCTAAGATTAATACATTCTATGAGCTTCTGTGTAGGAGGAAATTTACACTGGTAAGGAAAATATCAAATTAGTAAAAAGCTTGAGTCAAAATATGAGCAATAGGTTACATAGCTCGGTTTTCATGTTAACACCCTTTCTCTGGAGCAAAGCTTATAGATCTCTCAAAAACATGGAAACACTGTTGTCACTCTAGTTTTTGGTACAGGTGCAAAATTCATTGCAATGCACACTTCCTTTTTTTTCCAAAATCCCGTTCTAGAACTTCATGATGCCATAAAACAAATTGCAGCAGAGAATGTAGAAGCCCAGTCTTGAAAAGAGATCCATCTGAATATATTAGAGGATGAATGTTTTGAATAATAAACAGCAGCAATTACATCTAAACAAAACCTGTCTCCAATTAGAGATTAACTTAATCTACTGGACTTCCAGGAGGGGAAGGGAGGGTATGCCAAAAGCTGTGCACATCAGATTATTAGCATAAGAGCCACAAAAAACAGTCATGCTAACAGCTTGTTAAAATGAAGCTGTCAGTATCTAAATTTGTCAGTCCACCTCATGGTTGCCAAAAGGCTAGTGAATGCATGTCATGAGTGCAGTGTTTCTCCATCTTGCCATAAGCAGACTGAGAATCTGTGGCTGAGGACACATAGTGTAGTATAGACATTGGGTGAGCAATGTGTTGAAGGCAGCATTGAAATAATGCCTTCTTCAAAGCTACGGAAGCTCAGCAAAACGTGTCCACTGGAGCTGGAGAAAAAGTTTCATGAGACAGTGGCCTTGCGGAGTCACAGTGCGAGGAAGGTTTTACACCTATGAGATCATCACCTTGGCATCTTGCACCAGTCCGGCTGGCAGAGGTCTTCGACTCCGCCACTTCTGAGGCTGTTTTGCTTTCCTTTGCTACTTTTGGTTGGCTGGTGCAGTAGTGCTAACCTAAGGCATACCTGCAGCGGCTGAGCTGCGCAGAGGGCAGCGTAAGGATGGCAGCCCCTGCCAAAACTGCTGCCAGCCTTGGGCTGGCAGTTGGATGTTGTTTGCTAGAAGTCACTCTGTGCCCTTGGAGCAGTCGTGTAGCACAGCACTGCTAAGAGTAAGCCCACATTTGGCCCCAAGCAGTAACCCTGGCTCAAAGGGAACCTAGCTACACAGTATTTCTGCTGGGCCAGACATGCCACCCAAGCCACTGAAAACTGGGCATGGTCTTCCCCACTGATGGTTTTTCCATGCTGGAGGTCCATTCAGTGACAAAGAGGAGCACCACACTCAGCTGGTCGTCGGCTGCTGTTTCCTCTCTCAGGTTCTCAGGGTAGAAAAGCAAAGGAAAGGAAAACAAGACCAATAGATTAAAAAAAATATGGGAGGAAGGACCTGGGAGTGCTGGTGGACACCAAGTTAAGCATGAGGCAGCAATGCGCCCTTGTGGCCAAGAAGGCCAATGGTATCCTGGGGTGCATCAGGAAGAGTGTTGCCAGCAGGTGGAGGGAGGTGATCCTCCCCCTCTCCTCAGCCCTGGTGAGGCCCCATCTGGAGTACTGTGTCCAGTTCTGGGCTCCCCAGTACAAGAGGGATGTGGCACTACTGGAGCAAGTCCAGCAAAGGGCCACAAAGATGATTAGGGGACTGGAGCATCTCTCTTATGAGGAAAGGCTGAGAGAGCTGGGCCTGTTTAGCTTGGAGAAGAGAAGGCTGAGAGGAGATCTTATCAATGTGTACAAGTATCTGAAGGGAGGGTGTCGAGAGGATGGGGCCAGACTCTTTTCAGTGGTGCCGAGCGACAGGACGCGAGGCAACGGGCACAAACTGAAACACAGACACTTCCATCTGAACATGAGGAAAAAAGTAAAAGACCAACTATGTGTTCTTTTCTGCAGCACCGGTTGTAGGGAAAGGGAGAGGACTAAAATGCAGATGTGATGCTAGAGGTACATCATCTTGGGATGGTAAATGATGCATGAAAGAGAGAAATAGGTTTTGGCCTGCAAAGGATTATATTTTCATGGACTCTGAGCCTGTGGAAACACTGGCCATGAATGAAATCTGTGTAGAAATAATTAATTCCTGTTATAAGGCAAATTTATTACTGTCACTGATAAAACCGGAGACAGTAGCACAGCAGTAGAAGTGGCACAGGAGATAGAATGAGAGTGCAGCCCAGCTGTCATTTAAAAGAGCTGCTGGATAGAAATATTGAATCTATTAAGAAGGTTAATTTTAAGAGGGGGAAAAAACAAGTATTTGTATATTTTTCCTGTATAAAAACATACATGCGTATATATAGATAGATACTTTTTTTTCCTTTGTAACACAGAGAAGGCATGGTCACAAAACAAGGGTTTTAGGTATACGATCCTTTGCACTATGGGCTGTTTTTAAAGAGCAGGTAAAGCATTGCCGTACAGTACATGCACAGGGACTCTGTGGGAGTTGTTGCCTTCTGGTTGGAGAGGATGTGAACAGTAATGGTGACAGGGTGTTCTAGTACCACTTTGTTTAATTAAATTGGCCTGAAAAGAGAGTCTTTCAAAAATTCCAAGGATGGCGCTTGAGAAAGCAGAAGCTCTGTCTAGAAGATCATTAAAGTCTGGTTTTTAATTTTCAGACTCATTGGAATTTTTCTTCTTTATGAAAAAGTTAAGTATTTTCATGAAGAAGTCCAAATGGGTGCTTTGAAAATCTTTAGTGCACATCTTTGGCAGCTTCATTTCCTAGGTATGTGAAGTACAAGGCAGGGCATCGTCTTTTTTATGTTTTTACTGAAATATTTTCCCATTAACATGGAAAAATATATGTAAAGAATATGAACACTGGTTTTAAAAAGCAAAGATGAAAGTTGCTTTGAGGGAACACATTTGATTTTATGACTGCCTGTCATAAAAGATAACAGCACAGAAAGTAAAAGGAGCCCTGCAGAACTGATACTTTTTGGACCAAGTAAATTCCACTGCCACAGAGCAGGAAGCTTAAGAGCATCAATAATTATTAGAGCAATTTGTGCACATTTTCCAAATTACTGTGTCTCTGAAAATGACTATGGCAAAAGGTTTTATTTCACATATGTGCTTTTTATGGAGAAATATTTTCACAGCAAAAAAAGCATTTCTGCAGTGGTGATAGAGTTGCAGACATACAGAAGACAGTCTTGCACCCCATACATTTGTGCGCAGAAGGATTTAATGCTGCAAAATAGAAACCAACTTTGCAGTGATACACAACAGAAAAATCAGGACTACAGGGACCTGTTTTTTTCTTTTCTATTTGAATATGCATTGTAATAGTTTCTCCGTGACTATTAAGGTGAAATGATCTATAGGCCCCTTCTTGCCCTCTGCAATGCCAGTGACATCTTCTTCTTCTTTCTCTCCTTCAAGCAAGGAGAAAACAACATTTGGAACTACTTTAAGTGCTAATTTAATAGACGTATTGGGCAATTCAGCCAGCATTATTGTTTGCCTACCCTTTTCTGCCTTCTTTTGCTTGGATGTGTAGGGTGAGGAGGGCTCAGGGATTTACTTACGACCTCCCTGCTGTTCCCAAATAGCAACGAGGTAGAACAAGGACTCCTGAGCCTTGCCCAAGGGTCCAGCCAATGCAAAATGAATGTTTTCCTTTCTTTACATAACTGTTAATGTGATTCCAGGGCTTACCCCCCACCACTATCTTTTCCCATTAATAAAGTATTCTCGAATGACTTGCAGATTTGATGAAAGGAGACTGAGCTTCTGACGTCTGGTCAGCATTGATCTGGCAAACAGAAAGCTGTTACCTTAAGCAACGATTCTGGCTGCCTGTCAGGGGAGTCGGTATCCAGCTAGCTAAATCTTTAATAGCTCACCCTCTCAACAGAAGATCAAAGATTGACGGCTAGCCTTGTGCCTTTAGAGCTGCTCTTACAGGCCGTTGTGGCCCAGGCAGTGTGGGGAGACTTTCACAGTGGCTGCCTGTGCTGTTCTGGCAGCATTTCTAGAGACAAAAAATCACTTTCAGCACACGGTGCTCTATCACTTTATCTTTTTTCTTTTTTTTGTATGTATGTGTACAAACATCTCAAGAAAGCTGTTTATTTTGATGTTCATAACAACATTTTGGAAGGCTGTGTTGCCCTAATGACAAAAGCCCCATCAACTTATTTAGCCCTTAACATACTTTATTTAAGCTGGGACACACAACAGAGAATATCATATGCCTACTTGTTTTGAGCAGTTGTGCTTCTTCGTTTTAGTATTTTTTTTTTATGAATAGGAAAAGCTGTTGTTGCTTATAAAATACAGGACTTATTTGAACACCAGTGGGGAAATGCTTATTTTGGAAGCCCAAATACAGCGTTTGGGAAGCACCCCCATATGCCCAGCTCTGCGAGAAGACTGCAGATGGGTAACATTTTACTTGTTTTCTGTGACTCACGGATGTTCCTTCCCTTATTGCTCTTTTCCCTCACTGCACATCATCTTCCCTTAACCTCTTTTTTCCTTGTCTTGGCTTGCTGTAGCCTCCTAATTCTCTTTATTATTTTTCAAGAGTCTGAAATACAGGGAAAAAGGCTATTTTTTCCAAACAAATGTGGCCGACTTCCCCTATTAACTTCACTAAGGAGATGACAAGTGGTGCTAAGTGCTGCAGTTATGCTTCAGCCTGCAATATTTTGACTCTCTGGGGTAGAATACCTTGGGGTTATGTTAGTAAGGGTAGCCGCATATCATAAATAAGGATTGTTTTCATTCCACTGTTGTCACAAGTCATTTTATTTTTCGTTTGTCATTGGATCAAATCCATTACAAGCACCAAGCGCCCTGATTCAAAATAATTATTTCTCAGCAACATATTGCCAGTTTTTAGCTGTGCTCCTTCAATATTCTCCCCTAATCCAACTCATTTCAAGGAAATTTAAAAATGTGTCCATGTATCTTTTCCCAAATGTTCCTATTAATGGTTTTGAGATGTGGGTTAGAATTGGTACTACAGTTCATTTTCTGCAGTAATTCAAAGTGTGCCCCCTCTTTGGAAGGGTGTTATAAGTGGAACATGTTTGTGTGTACGGTCTGAAAGGCTGCGGCTAGGGATGAAAGGAGCAGACAACTCTATTTCTCCAAAGAACTGGAACTCTCCAGGGAAATACAGGATGTTTCCTTACATAAAAATATGTGAACAAACCCACATTTTTTTCCTATTTGACATTTAGGTTGCTGGTATTTTAGATGTCACTCGGGCTGCCTTCTCGCCCAGTGTGCCTCACAAGCACCTCTCCCAGGTATCCACACCCATCACCATTGGAAGAAAAGCGCTCTCTTCTCAGATTTTGGTGGTCCTCAGAGGGTGAGCTATTAAAGATTTAGCTAGCTGGATCCCCTTGATCCAAATCAAGGGAATACCCAACAGCAAAGCTGCTGCAGACATTTTTACAAGAAGAAGAAGTTTCCACTTTTACTTGGGTAATTATTATATTCTGATAGAGAGCCGATTTGGAAACTTCAAAATTGGTGCACATACTCACACCCCCTTGAAAGTCACCATTATCTGGAATATAAATCCAAAATGATGGTTATTTCTGTAGAAGTAAGTGAAAAAAGTCACTAATGCTGACCTAAGGAAGGAAATTAGGTTTTGCCTCAAGTAACTTAAAATTGTATTCATATACCTAAAATAAGAATTTTGGGCCAGACATTTCTTTCCTGAGGAAAAAATCTTATAGGCAGAGCAAAGCCATCACCCAAAACCCAGGAAGATTCTGTTCTTGGGTAGCGGACTGGAGAAGACTCAGGTGGACCCAGAGGGAGCTCCCCCGCCTGTAATTCCTGCTCCTGCTCTTCCTGTGATGGGTCCATGGGAAGGGTCATTTGCCTCTTCCAAATTTTCTGTGTGTAGATCACCATGCATCTTTGTGCAGACCACTCCACTTCTCTGTTATTTGCCTCTGCTAAGTGTTTTGGGACCAATAGATAAAAGCTTTAGGATATTTATTCATTTCTTATTGCAACATTAACTTCCTATCTGCAGCTGTTCTCCTAATTGTCCTGAAGGTTTCCTGTGGGCTTTTAGGAGAACAAGGCTGAGAGAGGAAATAAAATTATTCAAAATAATAAAAAGAGGAATATGGATGCTTATTGCATTCATCTGAACCATTTGAGGATAGTTATTTGAATATGTCCAGCCTATACTTTATCACCCCTCAAGTTTTTTCCGTAATGAAGTCCTTTGTTACAGACTTGTTAATCCCTTTAGATTCCCAAAGGGCGTCTTCAGACATCAGTCCACCCACCACAGCTTCAAACTAGCCATAGCATTGCACAGTGCTGCTCGTTTTTTCCATCCTTTGGAGCTCAAAGTCTTTTTGTGAGAGACTTGGAGCCCCCGTGGCGATGGCACCTGAAAGGCCAACAAATTTCAACATTGTTTGGAACGGGAAGCGAGTCCCCCCCCCATTTCAATCCCCATCCTGCTTCCACTGGCCTAAATGGAGAATAACCTTGAAAAAAGGAGGGCAGAGCTGAGGCCTTGTGTACTGCGAAACAAAACTGCTGCAGTCGCACCCTGGCAATGCAAAGGCAGGAACACTTGTATTTTCTAAATACAGGTTTTTCAACTAATTAAGTATGAAAATGAGTAGGATTAGTAGGTCTGTAGTTTCTTTATGAAAATCCCTGAAAATACTTGGGGATATGGAAGGTCCAAATGACATCTTACTTCTTGCTTGCTGAGAACAAGTTATAGTCTGATGCAGTCACTGAAAATGCAGTATAAGGCTGTCAGGGTTTTGATGACTGTGCAAGACAAGTAAATGTTGTTCCCTTGATTCCCATGATGTCTCCATAAACTCACCTGAGTAGTATCTTCTGCTGTTTCCTCTATCAGCTCATTAAACAGTGAAATCATTCTATGAAGAGAGGTAGGAGCAACCCTATTGCTTAAATTAGTTTTTAAATTAGAGCAGAAAAAACTCTTAAAAAAAAAAAAGACATCTATGTGGGACAACAGTTGCACATAGATCAGACTCTGAGGAATTTTTTTTAAGCAGATAGGGCACCCAATCATTGCTAAAGTGTAAGGAAAAGGCAAGTAATGGTCACATCCAAGTCTGACCCACACAGGATCTAATTTTATGCTGCCTTTAGGGGTTCACCTCTTCTATTCATTTTGTCATTCCTATACATTTCTGTTCCCTACATAAGTGAGCAATGTGACGGGATAGGTACCAACACTATTGACATTCACCTGTAAGGTGAATGTACATCTCTTTTTCTTCAGGTTTTGATGGGATGTCTTTCATGATTCCTCATAACTTCCCATTCCTCTTCATATTTTGATTGTGAGAGTGGGAAGGGCATCTTTTGTCAGTCTCTTCTGTGCCATGTCTTCTCTTCACCCTGAATACCGATCTTTAGGCCCTCGGCACCTCCTCTATTGTTTGCTCCCAGATTTTGATTTTGGAGAGCATCTCGGTTGGCTGATTGCTGCTTTTGGCTTCCCAGGGATAATGCTGCTGCTGTAATGAGTGCTGACATAGCGCCATGCACTTTTCTGGGTGTATTGCTGTTCCCGTCTCTGAAGGGGAGTAAGAATTGTCAGGCCGTAAGAATAATGATATATAGAAAGTGAATCAGGTTTTCTTTGGGGTTTAGTTTTAATCCTTTGGTTCTTTAACTAAAGTGGAAACCAGTATTGAAATCATTTGAGTAAAAATGAGTACAAAGGAAAAAAAATGAGGCAACCAAAATTGCGAGGAAAGTTTTGAGAGTGTTCACTTGCATAATGAACAGGGTCTTTTTTCATGTCAAAGGCTTATGGACCTGCGGAGCAGCTCGCTCGCATCCCCAGCGACTCACTGCAGCTGACAGGGCTTGCGCGCGGTGCTATATCCAGAAACAAGCACGCGCAGAATGGCTTCTGTGACCGCCGCGCTGTCTTTTCACACTCCTCGCTGTGATAATTCTCTTATTCGCTACAAACTCAGGAAAATCTCTTGGCGTTCAGGAGCTGCTGTTTTGACTGTTGCCCTGGCACAAGCCTGAAAACATGCTGGATGTGGGAGCAGACAGTAAATTCCCCGAGTTGCAGCTCTGTCTGGTGAAAGTCACTGCACTTGACAGCGCACTGCACAAAGCCTCTCCGAAAGCAGCTGCTTGCCTTCGGTTTGGGGGTTTTTTTTAACTTTTCAAGGTACCTCAGTCGGCTGTGAAATGCTGTCCCTAACACGCAAACCAGCAGCGACACACAAAGCGGTGAGGGTTTTGCACTTTTCCGCCAGCCAGCCCGCTCTTCCGGCCCACGACGGACTGAGAAGAGGGGCGCGCGCTCAGCAAGGCTCCCCAGTGACCCCTCGTGTCGCGGCGCGCTCGTCCTCCTTCCCACAGTAGCGGCGGCACCGGCCGCTCGCCTGGGCCGTAGCCCCGCGCTCGTGCAAATCCGCCGTTTTCGCGTTGTCTCCGCTTCGCAAGAGCAGCCAGAGCGGGTGGGGTCCTTATGTGTGGGGGGTCTCTATTTATATACATAGGTATATGTCAGTAACTTAAAAAAACAAAGCTGTGGGTACTTTTTTTTTAAAAAAAAATGCGTAAACCCATTTATTGTTATTTTCTCAGCCCCCCCCACTGCACGATGCGAAGGGAATGTAAACACGCTGCTCAAAATTCAGATGTTCTCTGTCGGCTTCACAGATGTTTGAAGTTCAATAGATTTTTTTTTTTCATAATTTCCTCGGCTTCTTCTAGCGAAGTGCTAAACAGCCATTATTCCTTTTTGCCTGCACATTGAGATTCATCCGTAGGCTCTAAACAGCCTCAAAAGTGCTTCAATTTTGCATGAGCGCTAAGCTGGGGACTGGGAAGCATTACCCACTGCTGAAGGCCCAGATCATTAGAAAGAGCATGTAAATCCTGTGAACCAGAAGCAAAAAGCGCGCAGATTTTCTCTGTGACGTCTCCTCCGCAGCTCTGTGTCGAACGTGAACCTGTGGCAGGGTTCTTCCCAGCCGCGCGTGCCTCAGCCGGGCCGGGCTTTGGCCCGCAGGCGGGGGGCCGAGTTGCCCGTAGGCCGCTGTGCTGCCCGCGCGCCCTGCCGCCTTCTTGGCGCCCCGCGGCGGGAGGGCCGGCCGGCGGCCTGCCTGCGTGCCGGCGCCGAGGCCTCGGCCCGTGTCGGCGCCGAAGCGGGGAGGCCAGGGGCTGAGCGTGGGTACGCGCTCGCAGAGAGGGGGTTTCAGTCTCGCTGCGCTGGAGCCTGGTTATTACTTCGGCAGGAGGAGAAGAGAAGGAAAGAAACCAGCAGCCGTAAACACACGTTGTCGCCAGTGGAAGAGAACCGTGTATTTTGGAGCAATTTGCGCATATTAAAAAAAAAAAAATGCAGTGAACCAGAAAGTAGCCTCCGTTTAAAAAAAGAAAGAAAGGCTTTGTTTTGCCTTTGTCTCTGAACTGCTTATAGGGCGAGAGCGAGCAAGCCCATGTTGTTTTAAAGTATTAAACAGCGCTAGTTCAAGGCTACGTAAAGCAGGCAGCTGCCTAGGGCGCGGGGAGGAGGTGGCAGGGGGGCCGTTTACCCCCCAAGGGGACCAACCCTCGGGGTCCAACCCCGTCTCCTGCCTCTCCACACCACCGCCACCGTGCTGGCGGCGACCGGGCCGTGCGCTTCTCTTGCACAAATATTCAAGAGTACGGTTTGCCTCTTGCACAGCGTTCTTCAGACGTGATGGGGAACAGAACGAAAAGAAAATAAAACCCAAACGGAATGTGTGTTCCTTAAGTCCAGTTCAAAGTAAAATCCTGCTGAAAACGGGCCTTTGTAATTGGAAATGTGTAGGTCACTTAAAAATAGTAGGGGACCTAGTATTTTAGCTTGGCTCACTAACCGTAAGCTGGTAATTAGCTACCATAGCTAGGTGATGCAAACTCGTGTAAACTTGACTTTATTAGGTTATTACCTTCGTCGTTGTTATTAATCTGAGCTGAGAATGTATCTCTTTCCTAAGGAGGAAGTTTTGAGGAGAGCAGAAGTAGCTGGAAGGCTTTCAGTTAAATATTTAAGCTAATATTTGTGGAAAATTGTTTGTAATGTTCGTGCAGTCTTTTCATACCACCAGCCAGCCATAATTTACAGAAAAGCGGTGCTGAGGCAAAAACAGGTGCATGCAATCACAGCGTGAAGGATTACTGGGTCTTAAAGTTGTTTTGCTTTTTAAAATATCTCTAGATAGCTATCTGTCTATCTTTTGTTAAGATTACTGCTACTGTATATAGGAAATAAGATATACGCAGTGTGCTGTTATGCAATCATTTCTCTTGCATTAAGATGCACAGAGAACATTTTTCTCAGCAAGAACTTTTATATTTGAAGCCATTCTTCTTGTGCATAGCCTATTTATTCATTTTTAAAACACCAAATTCCATAGCATAAGTACTCTGATACATTTGAAGAGAATTACTCCGTGACTGCAAGAGATCCATCTCTGCAAGAGGGTAAATAAATTTCCATTCTGACATAGCCCTAATTTTTTTTTTTTTTTTTTACCTTTGTAGAAAGGTTATTTCACTGAGTAAAGTAATCAGCTTTATACTACAGAGAAAGGCTCTTTATGGCACCTGTGATGAGCAATTTAATAAATCAGACAGATAATTCTGGATTATCACTAAGTAGAAAGATCATCATTCTTGTCTTGGGTCACTTAAGTTTTACCATCGGAGAACAATATAATGACAAAGAACTGCACAATGAGAAAGCAATCTGTGTACCTTTTATTACGTGTGTCTACAGTCAGACCACTGTGGTCTACAGTCTTGGCCACTTCCATGAAGTAAAAAATATGATGGTCCTTTAAGGATTTTTGGGGTGAAGTTTTGAATGAAGTTTAAGACAGATAGGGACTATGGGAACTAAAAATGCTTTCACAATGTTTGCCAAATACTGTGGAGATCATCCAGCCCCTCCTGAAATTATTGCAAAACTCCCATTTTCTTTTTTAGTATCAGGATTCTCTTTCCACCTTCGTCTTGCATTAAAAAGTATGTGTATTTATATCATTAAAATATGTACTGAGTGAGTAATTTTCATAAAGTATTCACTCCCCTACCCTATTCCTAATAGTTAGTTAGAAAAAGGAGCTGTGAGTCAGAAAGCATAGACTGTTCAGACTGGCACTGATTTATTTTAAGACTGGGCAAATCACCACATTTTTCTCTGTGTATGAAAAGAGGATCTGAATGCGTAATTGCCATGTTTTTCTACGTGTAACCCTAAGTTATATACCATAAGATTTGACTCTCTGACAGCAGGTGTTACGTGCGCGAGCAGAGGGGTCCCCCTAACCCGTAGCTGTTTTGCTGCTGACGCCCAAAAGCCCCTCCTGTATCACCCAGAAGCACCGTCCCCTGCCCCGGGATCCCCCCTGCAGAGCGGGGAGCCTCGGGGGGGATCTGCGGATCTGTGCCTGCCTAAGCAGGAGAGAGCCGGGAGCAGCGGCAGCAAGTTTTGGGGGGATGCTCTCAGTACGGATTTCAGGAAACTGAACTTGTAAAGGGTTGCAAGTTACACGTATGAAAATAGGGTACATTTCCATCCTTATTTACACTTGCAGTCTATATGCACGTATGACAATAATGTCTTTTTCCAGACCGGTCGGTCGTAAAGTTCAGTCTTCTTAGGCAATGTGTTCTATGGCACATGGGATTACTAATTAATGGAATACCTTTTGGGCAAATGAAAGCACAAGCATTATTTGAGTTACCATTTAGAGAGGAAATAAACAAATTATCTGTCCAGTTTCTTAGCATGTGGAAGCCTGCTTTAGTCTTGTAACTAAATAGCTCCTGTTTAGTGTTGTGCCAGAGGGTCAAACACATGCCACTGTAGTACCTTCACAAAAATTGCTCCTTCAAAGTCCTGAAGAATATTTTCACACATACAGATTGTTAATATAAAATATTGAATATTTATGGCAGCCAAAATACATCAAATTAATTTCTTGGCACAAAGATGCCCAGTGAGGTGCAGATATTATTAATTCTCTGACCAGGACTGACTCCAGGTTTGATAATTACATTTGATTAATTGAATTTTTCCTATATTTTCAAATGGTTACAGTGATCATTTGTTGCCATAAGCTGTCACATACAGCTGCAGAACCTAAGACATTTTTGTTTCCCTCTAGAAAGAAATGAGTCTCATTGGCAAACCTACTCTTATTAAAATCATTGGGAAATTTGCCAATTATTTCGGTGGGTGGAATATGGAACCCACAAATTATTATTGCAGTTACTAATAATGTACCATAATATCATACAATTACATTACATTTGCATACATTAAAAAAGATAGCATTCCTGCCTCTGAAGACCAGATAATCTACCTCACAGTTTGTATAGCCTGCTAATAAGTTAAGCACTTGGGGACCGTGTGAATGAAGTGTGTCTTTGCTTGATTGTGTTTCTAGGATACAGCTTATAATGAAAGGGTATGTATATAAGCCACAATTCCCTCCTCACTCTTCCTTTTGCTCCAGGAGGGATAGTAATTTCCTTTTGATATATACCGTCAGCCGATGCCTCTCCCTGCTGCTCGCTTAGCTACGCAGATGAGCAGCAGGCAGACGAGCGTGGCTCCCTCTGTCCTCTGCCTCTTGCCACCCAGCAGTCCCTCCTTAGTTCCCATTCCTTCCAACTCCTTCTCAGAGCCCAAGTCATATTTGTCCCAGAGACATATTTATTTACTGGAATGAATGATCGTATATGTTCTGCTAGTAAATACGCAAAATTGTCCTTCATGGAGGACCTACTTGAGTCACGGGGCTGGTACATCGCAGCCTGATTATGCCCAGCGCCCCTGAGCCTTTTTACAAGCCATCCTCCATCCTCATCTGGACACAAAACTATTAGGGGTAAAATGGTATTTCAGACGTTGGTTTATTTAGTCTCCTACAGGCTACAAGGTTTTGGATCTGTCTTTAAGGAAATCCCACCGAGGTAATACCTTTTTCTGGTACCAGGCTTAAGGATGTGTATTAAATCTGACCGATCATTATGTATAAATAGCCCCAGCATGGAGCAATCTCTGTGACATCTTTTATAACCCAGCTGATCCAGGACTATGTACTCAGGACCCTGATAAGACAGCAAGTATTTTGGGGGGGGGGGGGGGAATTGATTCCTGAGATTTTTTTACATCCTCTTACTCAAGCTTTAAAACTTCTTACATTGCTACTGTCTTGGGAATCCTGTAGTTATTCACTAAGTTTTTGAAAAGAAACACTTGTGCAGATAGAGTCCGCCAACCTAGGAATGCATTTTTAAGGATTTGTGTTTTTTCAGTGCAGAGTCGTAAGTACAATTACCATTTATTTTGGAAAATTGCTTTAAATTACTTTGATTTTCTCCATTTTAATTTTAAAGCTCTGCTTTCCACAATCTTCCTGTTGCCTGAAGTAGGGTGATGATTTAGACCCAAATTCTACACATATCTGTGTTCATACCGAAGATCCAGACAGGCTGCAAGTGGCTGTAGAAGCAGGTCTCAGAGTGGTGAATGCAAATCAAGTTTGGACCATGCAAGCAAATGCTTCTGCCTGTCATATTCTATTTATCACAGAGAGAGTAGGAGTTAGAAGTACTATATAGATGCTCGTTATCGATTTATATGCATTATAAGGGACCTGCCAAGCATTCTAGCTGCCCACATTTCTGTTAGCTCCCTTCAGCTGTGTCTATTACTGCATTGCTTTGAAATAGGAAGATCCTGACTTCTTGTGGACTGTGCCACAATCTATGCAATTGTATTAATTCAAGGAAATCTGCAACTTAGTCAAGTGTGGTAAGAAGCCATTGTCAAGTGTGCTGTGTCTTCACCTGCTGTCTGTCTTAACCACATGAAGAACTAGACTTAAAAAATCAATGTGTTGCTAGTAAAGAAGGGAAGGTACTCTCTGTAGTATCTCACTACAGATACTCTCTGTGAGAGGGTGACATCGCTGAGGCGAAGTAGAATTGACCAGTCCCAGGTAGATTACATGCTGTATAAATTACTGCTAATCTCCTTGCCCTAAATATGTTTAGGCAAAGTACAGGGATGCCTTTTTAAAGTGGTTTCTAATTTTCCACTCAGAGATTATGCACTCGTATGCCTGTAATCAAACAAATAGATGAACAGTTGCTTGAACTATAGGCCCAGCATGTCACATTATCAGGAAATATTGAGACATGGGTTGGGGTTTTGTTTTGTTTTGTTTTGTTTTTTTATGAATTTCACAGAGCATATGTGGCAAACTCTGTGCTGCATACCATTAGGCAGAAGTGTTCATGTGGGTTGTAAGAGCAAGCAGAGGTTAGCTTCCACAGCTTTGAAGTGTTAAGCATTTAAACCAAGCAGTGGCAAGTGATGGTGCACTCAAAGTGCTATAAAAATGGTGAGGGAGCAGCTATTGCAGGTAATCTTTTGTTTTTACTTCAACATTGTGGCATTCTAAGATCCATATTCTATCTACCTTAAAAGCTGCAGTACAAATCAGCTGAGTTCTTAATATTACTCCTTAATATCAAAGATAGTTAATGAGGAAGTTCAGAAATGCCTCCAGCTACTATTCTTTGACATAGAAGCAGAAGCAGCTTCAACAGGGATAAGAGGAAGAACTCTGTTGGAAGTGATCATCCCAGGCTATATCCTGCCCATGTGAGGTTTATAAGCGATACGCTCCTGAGTGGATGCAGACAGACTGTACAAGCTTCTCTGTGAAATCTGGTGTGTAGCATTGTGTCAGCTGGTAACAAGATGCTTGCTATCTGAGGTATCTCAGCAAATTACATTTTCTGTAACCTGAGAGATGGATTTTGTATTATGAGTTATGTTAGCAGAAGGAATAGGATTGTGACTTGATACCACAAAGGAAACGTATCTCTTGCAGTTACACATGCTTGCCCCTAGGGTCTAGGGGTGGGTGGTATTTTGATTGGCGAGATCTTTCTCATAAATCAGTGCAACTGTTTGTACAATGAGATCCCAATGGGTGAGGCTGAAAATGGGTGGTAAAATCAGCTTTCCAGCATGTCAAAATACAGGGGAAAGCAGCAAAGAACTAAGTATTGTTCCCTTACAGATGCCAAATAAGCTTACTCTATGCCACAAGGAACAAATCAACATAACAGAGGTGTCTCAACCATGAATTCCTACATATGTCACCTAAGGCTTGGCCATAGATCATTATATCCTGGATAATCTCATAGTATCATCAACTGATTTGATAAATTGTGTATTCTAGTAAAAATAGTTTAGCTTAGAGACATGATGATGTTATTTATGCCTGTAATCCCCTTGCTTGTAAGCAGAAAGAGACAACAATCAAACTTATGCATCTGTTCGGCACAACTGTTGATACTAGCCTAAGACCCAAGGCCAAATGACTTGAAATAACCTGAAACCTATCATCCCTTCATGATTCTCCCAAAAGATAGTACCTAGAATAGCTGGTTATTTTGAATTTGAAAGCATCTCAGCAAGCCAAAGATAAAGGTTCTAGTGGTGCATTTAGTGAGAGTTATTTATCATGTGCTTTCCTGTCTTCAACAGACAATCAGAAATCTGCATTTGTGTCCAGAACGTTAGGACTATTTCATAACCGTTATTAACCAGCACTCTCGTTACGAGCCTGCTTGCTTTAACCCTCAGGTTACAAAGCTCGCTGCTCCATTAAACTCTGTCATAATCAGCCTTATTATAAAAACATATTATTGTAACCTTCAAAGGCTAGTGCTGTAAGAACTGGGAATGAACTGAAGTAATCTTTAGGCTAGCAGCACTTACACTGGGAAAAATAGGACCATTTTTATGCGTGTAATGTACCTGCTGCCTCCCCACCCTCCTTATGCTCTTCTCAACAGGACACGAGCAGTCCCTGGGACCCCTTTTGGAGCCAAATTAGCTCATCAAAGCAGAAAAAGTTTATAATATAGTGTTCACAGTGGAACAAGCTTATAATGTAGTGTTCACCGTCTATCAAATGGCCATGCATCACTTTGGTTTCCGTTCTTTGCACTACAGTTACTGTATTTTGAGTATTTCATTTCAAGGAGAAAAGCTATTAAGTGTTTACCCTGATTATTCAATGGCTAAAGATGTCAAAGATAATGAAATAAAAAAGGGGATAGACTATGACAGTCTCTAGCAGGAAAATGCATCTCATTAGAAGGCATTCCCACCAGAGAAGTGGATGATATTACATGCATGAATTCCTTCTTGTTGTTAAGTTGTTAACCAAGTTTTGGAGGCAAACAGCACGCAGCCTAAATGACAGTGTGCAATTGTGTACAAGCAGTAATTAATCGTTGCCTCCCTGAATGGAGCCTCTGTGAGGCTGGAGGCAAAATCAAAGGGCCAGTTTCGTTTCCAGTGCCTGCAGAAGACGTCGTGCTTTACAACCGGGAACATTCATGCTATGAATATCACCTTGTAATGCATGTGGCAGGAGGCTGAGGATAGCTGGCCTCAAAGTGATGGTGACAAACTGTGCATGCTGCGATCCAAGGACCTTTCAGTTAAGTTTCCTGGCAATTGTGGAAGGAAAAAGAAAAGCAGTTGCACTCCACAAAATATTTGTATGCAGAGTTTCTATATTTAAGGCCATTTGCAAGAGTGCATTTTTAAAATGGTGATGGTGTTTTCTGTAAGCAGACACTCTCCTTAGAAGTTTATTGATGCTTTGGCATCAGCAACAAAGAGCAGGTATGTTGACAAGAGGTGCAAGCCCTTCCTTTTCCCTGCCACCCTGTCCCCCAGTACCTTGGTTGAAATTAAGAGCATTTTGACCCAGGCTGTGAATTTTGAGGCAGAGAAAGGGATTGTGTCAGTATGAAATACAAAGGTTGCCAGTAGAAAATCAACCCATTACCAGCGATTCTTGCAGTGGTGTCCGAGACACCACAACATTTCCTTGCACTTAGAAGAAGCAGAACTGCTTCCCAACAAGAGCGCTGTGTGGGAACTGTGGGGAAATATTGGTCGTCTAGTACTAATAGTGAGTGGATCGCTGTCATCATCGGCGTGACTGTGGGTTTGTGAGGGTTGCACTGAGATGCGCTACGGAGGGCCGGGCTGGGAAGACCCTCAAGCACTAAAATGTGTTGTACTGTATTATAAAACCTCCTAAAATACATTGCAGTATCTGTAGTATATATGACAGCAAAGACCCCAAACTGACAGCTTGCAATAACCATACTGCAGCACATGAGCCCATCATTACAGAGTATTGGGACATTTTCTGCAATGGCAAAATGCATTTTCCTGGGCAGGCTCGGTGTCAGAGTGAACAAGAGCTCTCCCCGTGGGGTATCTGTCTAGCAAAAGGAGATGAAAAACAGGAGGGCTAAGGGAATCATGTAAGTCAAATGATTCTAGGATTTTATGATATTCATATGAAAATAAAACTGGGCTGGATTATCACTTGATGTAAATTGTCCTACAGACATGGTGCAATTTATATCACCTGAGGTGCTAGTCCTCTTGTTTGTCTAACGTTTGCATGGTGTGTGATAAAAGTCAAAATCACAATGGGTAGTTTTTCATTCACCCACTTCTCTTATTATGCAGATAAAATATTGCTTTTTTTTGCTCCACATCCTTATCATGGTCTAGGTTGCTAAGTAGATACTGACGGAGAACTTTAAGTCATATATTATTTGCAAAGTCATACATTATATGACTTTGCAAGCAGTATTCTGTTCCTGCATTTCTTTCCTAGCGCCTCTTGCTCTGTGAATATAATATTGACCAGTGTTAACTGTCCCCTGGCAGGTTTGATTGTCCGAGAGGTGAGCATTGAGATTTCCCGCCAGCAGGTGGAGGAGCTCTTCGGGCCTGAAGATTACTGGTGCCAGTGCGTTGCCTGGAGCTCTGCCGGCACTACCAAGAGCCGCAAAGCCTACGTTCGCATCGCCTGTGAGTATCTCTGCCCTGCACGTGCGGTCAGTGGCGGTTCGGCTGAGGGAAAGCAGGATATCTGTTGTTTGGGAGAGAGATTTGGGGTCTGACCAGTCGGGCTTTGTATTTTCTGCATATTAAAATTCAGGCCTTCAGAAGCGTACTTGAGAACTTCAGTTTATGCTGTTTTTAAGAGCAGAATTTCTTTCTTCTCCGTTGTGTGGGGGGGAAGCAACAAAAGCAGTATCCCATGAGTACAGCAATTATATGTCTGAAGAAAAGTGTCTGAAGCTAATGAGTAGGAGTAGTATCAAAGCAAGCCATGAAACGAGGTGAGAACTGTTCTTTTATATCTGTGCAATCATATAATAAAGCTGCTGTTGCTTAACAAAGGAAAAAGTGTGTTTAGCATGTCACATAAACCCAGCTGGTAATACAACATTGGAAGTGGCCATCTCAACCCTAGTATTTCATCTTTGTTATTCATAGTTGCTAACTGCAGTATTTATTTCGAACCACTTCCAGCTTAGCCCCCAAAAAGACAGGGCAACCAATTCCCTGAAAACAGATCTTCATTTGACTGTACAAATATTTAATGTTCATTAATTTTCAAAGAGGGGCTTTTCTTCGTAATAGAGTAGTCACACTGGGGACTCCCATTTCTCTTTCGCATGATGAGATCCTCTTTTGTATAATGGGAACAAAATATGTCATCCAGAATTGTATCTCTTCCACTGTTTTCACCTCAGCAAAAACGCATTTTGTGAGGAAATCTCATTAGATTTGCAGCATACTTCCATTTCCTGCACAGGGCCTAACATATTGTAATGAGAGAAGAGAATTCTTCCAGCAAAACTAAGATTTTTCACAGACACGCTAGAGCAGGGACTGTCTGTCACTCAGAGCTGTCCATTTAGAACTTGATTCTGCTTTTGTTCTTAATCAGTGAAAAGTATCACAGGGTGAAAGCCTCTTAGCATAGTTAACTTTTATGTAAGTACCCAGATACAAATCAAGGAGGTTAAATTTAAGTACCCATTTTTTAACACTTTTAGACTAAGTAACTTACTGGCAACAAAGCTGACCTGTACCTTTTGAGTACAGGACTAGCCTCAGAGAAGAATTTCTCCAGGGTGCAGGGAAATTTAAATTATTGTACAGCCACGGACTTCCTGCAAACTTAGAAATGCCATTACATATGTGCATAATGTTTCTCTGTGCCAGGGAACCTTCGAAGACTTTGGGCATTTTCTTTTTCTGTACTGGAACAAAAGAGAGAGATTTTGATTTTTTTCCTGTAAATGTTAGCACTTCAGAGAGGCTTAGCAACGTTTGAAGAGTTTTTTTAAATTATGAGCCCTAAGTTAACTCATTAAGTAGATTTTCATGTCCTGCCAGTTAGCCCTTGACAGATGATCATTGAATTAACTCTGTTTAAAAGTCTGATTATATTTCACTTGAAGATAATGAAGTGATATTAGACGGGTATCTAACTTTTGTGCATTGTCATACCTATGTACTTTATTTATATACAGCACATAATCAATGTATGTGTATATATGCTATTTTATATCAATTGACATTTCTTCCAATGTGTCTATTAATGATGTGAACCTAAATTTCTATTGAAGAAGCTGATAATTTAGAATTTTCTTGTTTTTCTTACCACATGTTGGAGAGAGAGAAACAATCAGTTTCATAATTTTTGTAGTGTCTTGGGGATTTTTTGGAACAGTCTAATTAAAGAAATTCCAAAGTTTTATGTGTCTGTAATTCAGACATGGCTTTGTTTTTTAGTAATTTTTTTATCTTTTCTTCCTGAATTTATCCTTCCTTCCTTGGACAGCTGTGACCCAGGCAAGTCAACTTGACTTCTTGAGAGTTGAAATGTTAGTCCTTCAAACTGCAGATTTTTAAACAGCAACAGAAGCACATTCTCTGCAAAACTGCCTATTTTCAATTCAATAGATTTCCATAAATCTCTCAGGTAATTCAGGACAATTTTTCGGAATTCAGACATATGCTGTGGGGTATATACCTCATACTGATGTCATTATTGTCCACAAGATCACTGTTTTAAACTGCACACTCACTTATACCAGTGTTCATCTATATAAGCCTTGATTTCAGAGGACTGAATCTGGTTTGTCAATATAATGGCTGAGTCCAATCTAAACTTTAAACACATCTGAAAAGTCTGCTGAAGGTTGCGCTCCGCTTCAGTTAGATTATTATATTTTAATAGCTGAACCTGATGATTTCATCTCAACTTGTTGTACGATAACTAGCCATTCCCAGCACATTAAGAAAAAAGTCTCACCTCTTCTCTCTTATATTCTTCTCTTCTCTTCTCTTTCTCTTTCTTTCTTTTCCTTTCCCTTTCCCTTTCTCTTTCCCTTTCCCTTTCACTCTCTTTCTTTCTCTTTCTCTTTCTCTTTCTCTTTCTCTGTCTCTGTCTCCATCTTTGTCTTTCCCCTTTTCCTTTTCCTTTTCTTATTCTTTCTCTTTCTCTTTCCCCCTATGACTACCGGCATTATTGTAGAGTTACTGTGTCCTCTCTAGGACCAGAGCTGCACTCCATTAAAACAAACAAACAGAAGAATAGCATTCAACATCTCTGTTCACTGAGCGTGTAATAGAATTAACTGAAAAGTAATTTGAAAGTGTGAAAAATGTGCATCCTGGAAAAGTGGCTTGTATTTGTTTAATGCAGGGTCAGGTGTGTGTCAGAGAGTACATAACAACCCAGTCAATGGAAGTTCTCTGTGAAAATCAATTGCGACATCGCTGCAGCCAAGTAGAGAACTCCAGTAGTGCAGGAAGGGAGTAACCCATAAATTAGGAATGAAGATGCCTCTCTGTTTCAAAGGGTGCACATGCTCGCAATATAAACAGGAAAAGAATCTGACTCGAAAGCCAAGGTCCTGGCTTCTCAAAGTTTTAAGAGCATTTAACAGCATCCAAGCGCTGCGCTCCTGGAAGACAAGTGTGCCAGGAAATCGTTCCCTTCTGTGCAGGCAGTTTCTGAACAGGGGTAGAAACAAAAGGTGATAGAAACATCATTATTTTCAGCTTCTTTCATGTTTCATGCAATTCATTTTCTTGAGGGTTTGGTCTCCCCATGAGACCAAAGCTGAGCTTTTTATCCTCTTAAACTAGCAGATTTGTTGGAATTAATTTTCACTCTGCCGTTCAAGATATTTTCATAAGTTACAAAGTGGGGAAACCAAATGTATACATTGGTGGAGCTGGAAAAATATAGTATAATTATTTGAGACTTGGGCCTATGAAAGTGCTAAAACACATTTGCCATTTATTCTCCCATTTCCTGTTTACTCTAGGTACATCCTGTCTGGAGCACCAGGAGGCACTAGTATGTTTTGATGCAGTTTTCCTGCTCAATTAGAAAAAAATGTTTATTTTGCGGACAGAGGAAGTTGAGAGTTTAGGTAGCTTTATCTCTACTTGAAAAAAATCAAGCCTAATATAGTATGTTAAAGTGAATTTTATGTAAGAAGAGTGATGTCATTCAACAGATAAAACCTCACAGGGCAAAATTCCTGTTAAAAGGATGAATTGGGCCTGGGTCAGTGTAGCCAAGAGTAGAGTTAAACCTAGTGGAAAAATACACCTTATAAAGACTAAACAATAGCTGCAGGATTCGACCTAATTTTTAGATCAGATGATAAAGGGCTGGCTAAGACAAATTGCTTTGAGCCCATGTGCACAAACGGCCTCACTTTCATTTGCTCCAGTCCTGTGTTGGTGTAGCCTCACTGACTCTGTGATGGGAAACCAGTCTGTCCTTGAGAAAATGCGATGAGAATGTAGGCCCTAAATCTGCTTTGGGGTTTTGGATTTGTTGAAAATCTGTAAGAAAATAGCAGCTTTCTCTGTAATTTCTGTTGAATAATCATTTCTGGTATAATGAATCTGGATATTCTCTTCTTTTCCCTTGACTCATTAGCTTAAAATAAGAATTATAAAAAAACAGGCATTTTCTTTTTCATTTAAAAAAGCCCCTATTTATAAGGAATTGTGCTTGTTAATCTTTTATATAATTTGATATTAGTTTCCTTTGTACTTATCTAAAACCCTTTTTCCCCAGATATTTTTTCAAAGGAATGTAGCTAATATATGCATGTCATACACTGTATACTGATAAGATAAATGTGGTACAGAAGAGCAGACTAGTTTACCTGATGGATTATCTCCACTTACAAAGGGCATGCAGTCATACAAAGAAACAGATATGAAAAAAATCACAGATTCATTACTGACACACAGTTATCTAACCTTGTAGCATTGGGGCCCAGTGCTCTTTATTGCATTGCTGAAGCACCTTTCTTCCTTTGGTTTTCACACACCTGTGTCCCTAATTCAGGCAACATCGTAAGGAACATGATCCTGTAGCCACCAAAGTATTAAAGCACATTGCAATAGATACGAAGTTTGGTGGATAATTGGGATAAGGAGAAAGAGCTGGGAAGGATAAAGCTTGATTGGAAAATGTAGTTGGGAAAGTATGGCCAGGATATGCACCATTTAAAAAAAAAAAAACACAGGTTTTGTGAACCTTGATAGGTGTGTATGGGAGTTAGGGATAGGACACTAATTCCTTCCTTATGTATCATTTCAGTAACTTTTAATCAACATCTGCTGCTTGTAGTTCATTAAGGGGTGACTAAGCTGTATGGTCTTGAGATGAGATTACTAAAGAGACAACGAGAGATCACAGAAAGGGCAATGCAGAAGTTACCTGATCATTTAACATATCTGATACTAACACTCTGCTGTCACTCCTGAAGGCATGTTTCTGTACTGCTTTCCAAGTCAACAGACATGACTGACTCCCAAACTTCAGGATATGATTGCAGCAGTAATAAATACAAATCACATTGTTTTGTAATACAGTGTAAAGACTTAATAAATGAAGGCAGACATTTATTTCACTGTTAATGTTGCTTGTAAACAAAAGAAAAAAATCTAACTGAATTTGTATGTATTTAATCCCTTAATAGGAGCCTTGAGAATATCCTACCTATGCCGTCATGCCCAAGAAATGAGCATCTTTCACTAGGGTCTGCTTAGTGTCTGAGGGTGAAAGATAGATGCAATCAGGAAGTTAACAAAAGTTTTGGTAGCGATGAGACAGCTCCTAGAGTCAGATTGGTGAATTGGAAGACCAACAATAACAAAATACCATGTTTATACAAATTGTCTTTCATTTACAACGCAGCTTTTAGTGTTTGACTGTCTACCTTACCTTCAGTCCGTTTGTCACCCAGAAAGGGACCTCCTAAGATCAGGCCATTTGAACTTTACAATTATATTTATTTGAAAAACAGGAAATTTAGATTCCATCTTCAATCACCAAATAGGTAAATAACTAAAATGAATACAATTAAGTTTATAAGTTAGTTTGCAGGTTAAGCTTACAAAGAAAAACAAGAAATATTGAACTATCAAGTAAAAATATAAGAAGATGAGGATGGCAGGATCTGTATATGACTGGGAAGCCATCTGCTAAGTGAATTCTTTGTAAAGTTGACTTGTTTGTGTTTTTTACAGTTGTATCAATACTAAATGTGTTGAGTGAGTTCTTCATTATACAGGTAGCCAACATGGAAGCTGTGTTGCAGAAGAGTATTTTGTCTTACCAGCACATGGCTTTACCTGTCTGAACTAGCCCTGGAGTGGAGTGACACAAATTATTTTTCTGAAAAAGTGCAGGCAGTCAATCTCTGTGGAGTCTTCAAGGTTAAGTCTAATTCCCATTTGGCTGAAGATGCCATTGGAAGAATCAGGGCCTGACAGGTCTGAGCCTCCCACTTGCTCAGGCTGTAGATACATAGTGAATAAAAGAGGAGAGACAGTCCCAGGCTCGATTTAGTCATGTAGCTTAGACCCTTGCAAGTAAAGGGCATTCGGCACATATTCAGTGCCTCAGGAAGCAGCCGCAGCCGCCTGTGCCCCACGATTTTATACAAGGGTCTCTGTGGAGGGAGGCGCTCCATTTATGAAAGCAATCGATAGAGGTTTCAGAGGGATTTCCTGGGTTACAGACTGATGATACTGCTGTGACTGTCTCAGTGGAAAGCTGGTTTGATCTAATTAACAACAAAGAACTGGAACCGCACAAGGACAAAATCAAAAAAAGGAGTTTTTTGTACATAACCTTTCCATTACTTATCCACCAGTGCGATTGATCCCTGTACGAAGGTCATAGACTCGGCCATGAACAGAAAAGAGAGGCCAAAGTTTGTCTCATAGCACATGGTCTCTTACATTTGGAATTGCAATTCACGTTTCAGTCTCTAATGCCTATTTGCAGGAACAGTAGTCTCTTTGTTTTTCGCACCAGAACTGTGGAAAGTGATGGAAGAGGAACAGGCAGGTTTTACAATATTATTCATATTTCTCTAACTCCACATCAGTCATCTAAGTTTGAGAAATAAATGCAGTGAGGTACGTTTTCATAAGCATATGGATCATGTTTCATTTCATAGAACATCTGTGGAGCTTTCCCACTCTTTTGTCCCCAGTTATTTTTCTGTTTTGGTCTTTTTCTTTCTTATTAGGCTAGGTAAAATTAAAACAGCATTAATCTTGCCTCTTGGGAACATTCTCAGCCATTGGAAATGGACCTGAATTGGTAAGCTGGCGACTCATTGATCCATTAATAATGGTTAAAAAAATACCATGCTTGGTTACCTATTTTCTAGTGTTTTAACCATGTCTCTCCCATATGATGTATTTGGCTTTATGTGGATGTCTGTACACACTTACATGGGTAATGAAGCAGACTGTCTGATGTATGAGTGTAGGTACTCTTGGTGAAGGATTTTTCACTTTCTTAAAAACTTACTTCTCTGAAGGCATACGTCAAATGCACTTCTCTCAATGGCAGTAGTTAATATGAAAGTTGGATAGAAGATAATGGAGTTTTGCTTTCTGTGTGCTTAAAGCTTGCTCATTTTTTTGAAATGTTTGGCATGTTTGTTATAGCAGGAAAGTTGGAGTTGGAGTTACTCGAAAGAGCACAGAATAGAGTAAGGAGTCTTTAAGGTCTACCAAGGGCAGAAATCCATCTTCTCCTGACAGTAATGCTTCATTGTTCTGTTCGTTTCTGGTTTACATCTAATTCCTGGCTGACAAGTGTCCGTTTTTCATGCTCATTCATTAGTCACCCTTGCATTAGCACTGCCTTGAAGGCGTCTGGCCTGCCTCTTATCACATTTCTCAGAAATGATAAAAGATATCCTTAAAGTGTTACCCAACCACCCATCACAGCAAAAACCAGAACAACAGCAAAAAGATAAAATACATTTGATTAAAAAAATGAAGAGGGTCATTCTTTGCTCTTTCTTTGAAGATGACAGCTAGAAAAGGAAGTGGGGAAATGCCATGCGTTCACATAGAGACTATTATATTTAGCAGCTAGAAATGCAACTTTTAAGTTGTTTGTAAGCTACAAATGCATTAAACTTAAAATTAAGTCGTTTAACAGTGCATCAAAACTAAAATCTAATGCCCCTCTCTCCAGAAAGCAGAGAAATTGAGGAATGCAGGTAGCAATATGGTTTACACTGAGATTTTGATTTCCCATCATGCTGTTTCAGTCTTATGCTTGTGGAAATTCTCTCATTTTAATGCAGCTCTGGATACAGCCATCTGTCCTTAACAGACAGGCTTGTGCAGAAGTATTTCAGGAGTCTTGGAGGAAAGTCTCATCTTAAGTATTCTGTAACTGTGCTGCAATACATGCCACAAGAGCCCTGTCTGAATTCACTAAGACTGTACATTAGTAAAGAAAAGAGAGTCTGGCTCAAGGTGGCAGACCAGAATTTTAATTCTTCCCTTCGGTTTCTTTTTATGATGACAGCCTGGAAAGGAAAGTTACAGGTGGGGGAATTGCCTGATGGTGGTCGAGGCTGGCAGAGCCTGATTTGCCCGGGACAGGACAGAGCTTTCCACCAGGGCTTGCTCCACTGTGGAGGGGGAGAGCTGTGCCAGCAATGTTACCTGGATAACAGGGCGGAGAGAGTATTGCTAACACTGATAATAAGGGATTATTCTACATTAACAAAACAATATAAGGAAAAAAAGTGCAACTGCCTTTCTCTTCATGTCTTCCCTACTAAAGGCAAGGTTAGACGAGGCTCGCTCTCAGAAATAGGTAGTGGGGCTGCTGCAGGTCTGGGGCTTCAGTATTTCACACTGCCTCTTCCCAGGCAGAGTTCCTAACCTAGAGTGGATCAAATGCTTCATTGTTTTTTTTTCAGGCTTATTTTCCGAAGATTGTTGAAACTTTTTTTTTATGGGATGTATTTTATTTGTCTTTTACCATTCTCTGGGAATATGCGTCCTTCTGTCCTTGATTGCAAGCAATTACAACTTATATGACACTTTGAAAAAGTGAAAAATCTTTTCAAAAACACTGTGCTTGGAAAAGATCCAGAGTCCCTCCACACATTAGCCAGCTCACCCACTCATGATTGACAGTGGGAAATTGCCATGATGTCTATAATTGTTAAATGGGAAAAGGAAGTTGAAGATTGAAGAATTATAAGGAAATCTATGTTATTCACAAAATTCAGACTGCAAGGGTCATAGGAAAAAAAGAAGTATTTCAAAACCCAGTGGTGTCCTAGCAGGGTGTTTCATGACAGCTGGAGCAGGTGGGGAAGTTGTTCGTGCAGGCCCTCCGCTTCCTCATCGTTTGAAAAACCCCACCGTACTCGCTTGTTTGTCTTTTGCAGCCAGCCACCCATGTACTCAGTTAGGTAGAAACTGCCCTGCCCAGCTGCCATCTGTAGCTATTTGTAGGCGGCATGGTTGCGGCAGGAGGTGGTGGGTAGTTCTGCCTGGATAAAACTGTAAGCACATGGGAGGAAGCCAACAGAATAGGGTATGAGAGCTCCCTATGC
This sequence comes from Apteryx mantelli, assembly GCF_036417845.1. Taxonomy (NCBI): domain Eukaryota; kingdom Metazoa; phylum Chordata; class Aves; order Apterygiformes; family Apterygidae; genus Apteryx; species Apteryx mantelli. The sequence continues at coordinate 15,448,135 of NC_089982.1, read as the reverse complement.
TGTAAATACACAATTATGTACTTTTTTTTTTTTAATGAGTATCATTTACTCAATAGTATCTAATGGCTCCTTTGAGGACATTACTGTCTATTATGTCAAGGCCTCTACTTAGTGTATTTTTAGTTTGTGGATCATTGACCCACTCAAATCCAATGGCGCCTTTAAAGCGTTACCGCACAGCAAGGCTCTGCGAGGTGGGAAGGGAGCGGGGATCTCAAGTGAATTAGCCTCACCTGCTATAACTGTACTGAAACATTTCCCAGGGAAAATGCACTGTTCATATTCAGCAGTTCCAACTGTTGATAATAAAAAGGATAAAGCCTGATTTTTTACTATTATTATGCATTTTTTAGTCTAATGCTGTTTACTGGGTTTTTTTAAAGCAAAGCATTGTATGCGCAAGGTGATTATTGTGCCCATATGAGGCTACTGAGATAACTTCAGAGCTCTTTTAATGTTTCAGAAAGGTAGGGAGAATAGTAAATCAATGTGTCAAGGAAAAACCTTGGATTATTATCTCTCTGATCTAGCTCTGCTGTACTCATCACTCCATTTCTGAACACCTGAAAGCTCTTATTAATGTACTATGCTCATATGCTTATATTGCCAACATTGTAACTTTCCCATTTATCCTCAGCCCTGATATTAGAGCACAATACTTCTGTTATAATTGTCCCTATCTTGCACATATATGTACATGTTTGGAGGTGTGCTAGCCTCGCTGGCCTGGGATAACACCAGTGTGACAGGGATGTTGACAGACACAAGCTCGTGAGGTGTCTTCTTCAGAAATTATCACTTGCAGATGTTTGCTCCTCCTCTCTGCCATAAGCTATGCTGCGCCATAGGTGAAAGCCCCCCGTGTCAACACCTGGGGTTAAAGTACTGGATTTTGTGCCATGACGCTGGCATGTGCTTCTCTTTGACAGCTCTGTGGTGAGAAAGAAACTAACCTCCAAATGAGCAGACACCTGGAGGCAGTGATTTCTTCCACTGGCTCAGTAGGATTTGCCAAAGCTCATCGTTCAGTGCCCTAACAGTGGCCATAAATCCCATCCCAGCGGAGAGGCGTCCATCACCCCCCATGTGCGCCAGACAGAGCAAATGGCACTTGGGGCGTCTTCTCTCTCTGCCGGCTGTGCCGAGGACCAACAGAGATGCCTCAGTTTCTCCAAGGAAATGCATGGGTTTCATGAAGGGATTTTAGAAGTTTACCACGATGTCAGCTTAAGTTAAAATCAACCTGAGCGGCTATGACAGAGCTTTCCATGGTACAACTAGATTGATATTTAAATCCAGTTAGCTGAACCACCTCATTTTCCCAATATAGGATAAGAGACAGAGGCCTTGTGTGATCTGAGGGTGAGTTTCAGAGGGACTGAGTTTGGTGGCAGATGCCCCCATCCTTTTCCATCTGTTCATCTGCCTGCCCCATGTTTTGCCCTTCAGTTGTGCCGATGCCGTTCCTTGTGGAGTCGCCTGTAAATCAGATCTTGGAGGTAGTCTAGATGAAAAATAACACTTTGGATGGGTTATTTGTAGGCTGGTTCATTTCAGTGATCTGGTTTACAGCTCAGCCTAAGGTTATGGCTCCATAATATGAAATATTTGGCTTTTAAATTGTCCCTGCACTGTTTATTTCCAGCATGACACAACTATTTGTGCAGCCACACGGTTAACTGGTTTGGGGAATTGGTCTGACTTCAGAACAAAAAGAAAAAAAGTCACTTTTTTTGCAATGCTTCTTTTTAAAGCCAGACCAGCTCTCTGATATGACTTCAAATGTGGCCACGTGGCCATTTGTGGTGGTGCAAATGCTGCAGAAAGGAGCAGCAGGGAGAAATACCCTGTATCTGCTGCGGCTGAAAGCGCCCCCTCCCAAGCAGCTGCCCTGGCACGAAAGGAAGGGTGCCAGGCTGTGCCAGAAACAGGGAGCCAGTGGTAAGGAGGGAACTTCTCAGGTCCATTTTGCCACCAAATCCAATAAATTGTAAAACAGCCGGAGTGTGCGGCCTTCCAGTATGTTGAACTGGTCTGAGGTTAGGAGAGATGCATTCAATGCCCTCTCCACCTGTACCATTTCTGTGGTGCTGGAGGGGGTTCCCAGCAAAGTTCAGCTCCATGTTATCATTATTGCCATCTATTTAGTGCTACGGGGATAATCAGAAAATGTATACAAATCAACTAAAGCAAATTAACTAAAGGTAATGCATATAAATTAAAAGTCCATTAAATGAACACCTTCACTCATGAGCTTAAGACAACTGAGCTTATGTGCTTTGGTTTCATGGGTTTATGTAATTTTCTTTAAGTTTCTGCAGTACTTCATTGGCATAGTCCACCAAATGTAAATTGCCTGAGAAAAGAACTTCCTTTGATTTTTGTTTTGTGTTTGGCCATGACCTTTCACAGTGAGGTCTTGTCTCCTCACTGGGTTCACATGCTCTACCACAATATGAATAATAAATCCACTATGAAACATTTGACCACCTGATGTTTGAATGAAATGAAAACATGTCCCAGTCTTTTTTAAACGCACCACTTTCCAGGGAATGGATATGCTATTTTCTCTGCTTAGAAAGACCTCTCATGTTTTGTGCGGTATTGCAATCAAATGTAATGTAAACCACTAGCTATTAATACTGGCACTCAATTATTTTTCCTCCTCTCCTCTCCTCTCCTCTCCTCTCCTCTCCTCTCCTCTCCTCTCCTCTCCTCTCCTCTCCTCTCCTCTCCTCTCCTCTCCTCTCCTCTCCTCTCCTTCTTCTCCTTCTCCCTCTCCCTCTCCCTCTCCTTCTCCTTCTCCTTCTCCTTCTCCTTCTCCTTCTCCTTCTCCTTCTCCCTCTCCCTCTCCCTCTCCTTCTCCTTCTCCCTCTCCTTCTCCTTCTCCTTCCCCAGATCTCCGGAAGACTTTCGAGCAGGAGCCCTTGGGGAAAGAAGTGTCCCTGGAGCAAGAAGTCCTGCTCCAGTGCCGTCCCCCCGAAGGCATCCCAGTAGCCGAGGTGAGCAGCAACTGTGTCTTGCCCTGGCGCCTGGCGCTTGGTTATCCTCACTGAGGCCGAATCTGTGGCTAATGGTGCAGTGAATTGGGGCATGGCATGATGAATGGGTGTCGATGGAGAGCTGGCTGCCTGCTGCGGGTGGAATAGATTGATTGGGAACTGATTAATGACTTTGGAGGCGATTACGGCACCCTGCTGAGCAGAGCTACGGGCGGTTTGGTTTCAGTTTTTTGTTCCTTTTCAAAAATTATAGCTGTAGCTGGCATCTAAGTGACACATACCTGGTGGGACATATTAATACCAGCCTATTATCTTTCCTTTTATTTTTAAAGAAAAAGATGTTTCAGTTATTGAGAGAGATACTGTTAAGACATTTTAATTTTTATTTTGTCAGACTTTATTTCCCTCGCATGCTTGTGCACATGCCTGTGTGTGCACCAGCTGGCCAGCTCAGCACAAGGGGGTGCACCGTGACCTGATACGGGGCTCCCAGGCCAAGCAGCATGGGGTGGGGGCAAGGAGGGGGAAGTGTCTACATAAGAATCCATTTTGTGGGTTTATCGGATTTGCTTTTGGCATTTAAATGAACACAGTGCGCAGGCTCACAGTGGCCTGCCCTCCACGGGACAGGAGAGAGCCAATCCTTCAGTCAGTCTGTGCCCAACAGCAGCAGTGGGTTTCTCTGTGCGTAGGAGCCTGCCTAAGTGCGGGAGGGAGGTCTCTGAGTTACAGGGGGCCTCTGAAATCATAAATCCACCGCTGCTGTTAAGAGAAAAATTGATTGTTAATGACGGTAATTCCCCTATCTGAATTCTCCTCGGTTTTCCTCTGCCACGCACAGAAGAAACTGTTGCCAATTTGCATTAGGATAAGTTAGACTGTCATGGCTAAGTAGCAAAGTGGTTGTCATTCAGTGCTGATGACTGATTTCTCAGGGGATGAAGTGTAAAGTGTTACCTCCCCATCTAACCCAAGTTTAGATTTAATCAGAATTGCAGAAAAGTGTCCACAAACATCAGAAGGGATAATTAACATAGAAGATTTCTCCTATTCTCTTTTTCCTTAGGCTGTTTTCTTTCGCTATTAAGATCCCCAAAAGTGTAAAGAGCGCTTAGGTCTGCTGAGCCAGCTTGCTGACAACTGCAATATTAATCAGTTGGCTTTCCTCAAGAACTTATCGACTTTTTTTTTTACCTTTGTTTCTTAGCATCAAAACAACTTGCTGTTGTGCAATGACAAGAGTATTTGCAGGGCATGTTGTTCTGCAGATGCATGGCAGTATTGGGGAAGTTAACCACTGCTGGAAACTGAGATTGCTCGTGACGGGCAGTTTGTATGAGTGTGGTGTTACACGCAACTCTGCATTTTCAGCAGTTAGTCCAGTTATTCCCTCAGAAAGGTCTGTAAAGCCCAGTCAGGTGTCTGAGACCCAAGCAACATGATTTAGCATGATGTATGGACAGGGAACTCTCTCTGCTCTCATAAACATTCTGGAAGAGCCATTAGCATTGGTAATTGTTTTTCTTAAGTCGAATTATATGTGTCTTCCCTCCACTGAGCTGCTTTAAAGGCTAAAAAATGTGCCCTGCTAGCCATGTCTGCTTCCTAGTACAACATCTCCCAAGGAAGTGATCTCTGAAAAGATCCTCTGTGAGCTGCCCTCATAATAATGGCACTTTTTCCTGCTCTTTAATGTCCTGGCTTACTTTGTCAATAGCAGAGATTCATGACTGTATGTTAACTGGCTCTGAATCTTATTTGTACCGTGGTCGGGGCAGACACCAATTAACACTTGGCAGCCTCAGAAATCATATCCACCCCATCTGACATTCAAAAGAACTGTTCTCAGCGTTGATTTTTTTTTCTCTTTTGACTTTTGAAGCCAGAAAGAGATCAAACACCCAGATTGGACAGCAGCCTAATACAGCCTCTTTGTAGATTCTTTCCAACACTATTAAAAGAACAAAGACCTGAACACTAATGAATATGAAAACCTTAATGTGACACTTTATTACAGCCACTTGCTGAAGCTAGTAAGATAAATTTTAAAAAATGGAAAGATGAAAGGTACCTTGGTGGGTTGAAGGATTACATGATTATTTTAATTTAGAGATGAATGAGTTCTTTGTTTAAGAGTTCATTTATTTGTTCGGAGAACTTTCTGATATGACGGTACAGGTAACCAAGTAAGAAAGGATTTGGGCAAGCAGTAGACTATGAGGCTTTTTTCACATTATAGAAAGACTGGTTTGATTCCCGCTGTCCCAAGTGGAATAGGGTAATGTAAATGCAGCAGCTGTTAGCAATATTTCCAAATGCTTTGGTGAGCATGTACCTCAAAGTCTTCCCTACTCTGGGCACGGGGTTTTGTTTTGCTTTTTCGATTTACTGGCTTCTGAAGTGATCACTGGCTTTAAAAACAAAACAGAGGAAGAAAAAGCTTATGCTGTGAGACATTTAATGAATACTGGAGTCTAGAGTCCTAGAGTCTTCCCCTTGTTTTTTCTCCTTTTGGTTGTATTCTGCCTCTCCATTTTGTTTTTCCTGATATTAGAAAGTAGTGGGAACAACCACATTTAGGGATACATTCTTTTCTCCTTCATTAGCTAGGGAATTTAGTTTTATATTTCCCAGCATATTTGATCGCAATTAACCATTCAACCTCTTATGGATCAATGCTAGAACAGGTCTTATTATTATTGAAAAGTGGAACCACATAGCAGCATACAGTGCTCCAGAGGGCAAAAAGGACGAAGACAGAGACGGGCAAGCAAAGCTTTTAAAGCAGCACTTACTAGTCCCTCAGATCCACTAGGGTATCACGAGCATTAAAGTAGACTCAGACAACAGCCACTAAAGAAAAGCCCAAGATCTAAATAAAAGAAGGTATATTAAAATACACCAGTCTCATGGCCTGGGTCAAATCAAAGTACATTCAGCTGGTTCGCTTGGGACAAAGTGGGAACAGAGGCTTTGCTCGGTCGCAGGGAAAATCAGATCAGCTTCTCTGTGGCTGTGTGCTTCTGCCCACCACCCCCCAGCAGCAGCGGTGCCAGCTGCACTTAAGCAACAGCAGCATCAGTGCCAGCTGCAGGCTGGCTGCAGAGGGGATGTAGAAGGGAAAATTAGCAGCGAGACAACAAAATTCAAGGGAAACCCCAACAGCCTTGACTCTCCCCAGATTTCCAGAGTGCTGCTGTAGTTCTCAAAGCAATGGAGAGCTGTTCACATTAGGGCTTTAATCAGGATAAGCAGTCTAGAGCAAAGGCCCTCTTCAAAATCATGCCTCCCCACTCCCAGTTTTATAACCAATACCAAGCCAAACCAACTAACAGGTTCTGAAATGCTTGGGTAAATGTTTTGTTGTTTCCTACTTGACAAACAACTGAAGGACCAGTTCCCCACAGGCACTGTTATACTGAGGTATCTACACGTACCTGAGGGGGCGAAGGGGCAAATTCACAGATGACTACAATGAAAAGAAAATTGGAATGGAAATAAGAATGAGCGAAAATGCAAGTAGCTGTAAGGTACTTTGCACTACGCGCATGGCTCCTTGCCTTGTGTTTTTCCTTGGTGGAGGCTAAGGTGGTGAGATAAGCAGCCTGGCCAACCAGAGTCAATGGGAGCAGCTGTTGCTCAGTGCGTCTGGACTTCAGACTGTTCCCCTTCCCGTTGTCATCAGAAACCACCGTTGTAATTCCACTCTGGTTTGTGTGTGCATTTTTTCAAACTTAACCTGAGAAGCCAGGAAGGATCACATTCTTTACAGGGTCCCATCCTGTGATGCTCCAACAGTACAAGCAGAATTATTAGCAATTAATCTCTTAGCTCATTCCATTTGTTCTTTGAGAGATGCCAGCATTGTATTGCACATGAAAAAATATGATGAGAGACACCAAGTCCCATCAAATTAGCTCATTGCAATAGGTTATAGATCAGAACATCAATGAGATGTAAGATTAGTTAATATGCCATAAGCAGCTAGATGAACTTTTGCAATGAAATGTGTGATTTGCTGCACCTTCAACAAAGGGATAATTGCTTCTTTAATTTCAGTTGAGCTGTTTCACATAGGGGTTTAATTGGAGAATGGGGTGCAGTGTACAGTTTGGTGACCCATTTGGGTTTAAATCCTGACGTGATATTTATGTACATTCGTGTCTTCAGTTCGGAGCTAGGGTAAGGGGAAAAACATTCACAAGTCAAGAGGTAGAACAAGTTGTTTTGCCAAGTCAAAATGACTGTGACACAGACTTTATTCGGCTGCTGTTGCATGGGCAAAAGCTGGTGGCAGCTGGCAACTTCTCCAAATAGGCAACATCAGGTGGCTGCTCCATCTAATTGATTATTAATATGACTGCTGTTTGCTTTGTTTCACGAGAGCCGCTTATGCTTTGCTGCAGTTATCCCTTAATTGGAGCTTCATGTGTATGCATATCCATGCAGGTGTGTGCTGCCGAGGCAGTGTTTTGTATTCCCAGCAGGAAAGCGAGCTTTTAGAGAGGGGATCAGAGGAGTTTGTGGCTGCAGATACTGATTAGCTGGGAAACGGCGTTGACTTGCGTAGTGCCTTGCGACATGTGATAGAATTGCCTCCTGCTGCCGAGAGGCGGGAGGCTGGGAAGAGCAGCATGGGGAGCATGTGCAGGGAGCGCGATCCTCTTCCTCTCGCTACCAGATTCCAGCACAGATCGCTGCCGCGCTCACTGTGCGCCCGGCTCTGTTGTGCCAGCAGACGATGAGGATGTAAATTGCCTCTCCTGGGTCAGTGGTGTGATAAGAGGGCAAGGATGTGCTCCAGAAGTGGTGCTCAAAGCGACTATTTTGGCTCCTACGATTGATTAAGGCCCATTTAGACATTGAGTGAAGTCTGGCAGCGCAGGCCTGCCCTTCTCCAAAGCTTGCAGCATAAAGCTCCCCATAACAGTCAGTGTGTGGTCCCACATGTTTCTGCTCCTTTTTGCACCCTGGAGATGCTCTCCAGTGTGTTGGTGGGTGCACAGGGCACTGATGAGGAACGCAAGAGGCAGTTTATAACTCCCTTCTTGAGCACAGGCTGGAATTCATGTCTTCTGCTTCCCTGGGAATATGCTCACTACAGGTTATTTTTAATATTTCCTACTGGTTAGTTTCCATCATGCAGAAACTCATACTGAGATATGTAGCTCTTCCTTCAGGACCTGTTTTTTTCATATCTAAATTTTCTTTTGGCTCTGCACTTTCTAGTGCAATTCCATTGACACCAATGTAGGTAAGGGCAGAGTTTGCTCCTAAGTGAGTAAGTTGCTGTATGTTTAGATCTGACCACAGTCAAAAATGATCTGCGGGCCTGGAAAAATAGTCAGGTTTCTAGGTCCTCTATAGAATAACATAATGAGAGGCTTCCTACAAGAGCAGTGACGTGCACCCTGCTAAGCCATCCTCTTCCCAGCCTGCTTTTGGCTGCTAAGATGACTTTGGGATCCTGGTTTAGCTCACACTATGTTCCTCTTCTCTTCAGGCTCTACTCAGCAACAACAATTTTTTACCTTACGCATATTTTTGGAAGATGCACAGTGTGGGAAAGCGCTTTTAACAGTATTTTTTGATGGGGCAGACAGTATACCTCCAAACTTTCTCCGTAGAGAAGCTAGCTCCACATCCTGGAGAGAAGTACTATTCTGTATGCCTGTAAGATTAGTCCATCTGGTCCCACTTTGACACTGACTGATACCTGCCCCTGTAGCCAGCAGCCCTCCTAGTGTCTGAAGTACCAGTGTTACCACTGGCAGAGTTTGCCCAGCCTGAATTTCTGTCCGTATTCTCAGTCCCATCTATAGTGTTTGACTTCATCAGTTCCTGTAGCAGTAAATTCTTCAGATTTAGTGTGCACTATAGGTGTGAATAATTATGATACTTCCGTGTTTTAACTGAGGTGTTTCCAAAATTTTGTCTACGGAGGGTACACTAGCTGTCACTTAAGAGTCACTTGATCAGATTTTGCTGAGTTTTGCTCCTAAATTTCCAGGTGCTTCTAAAGCTGATAGCATTTTATCACTAAAAAAGAAATCTAACCTGAACAAAATCCTGTATACCTCTGAAATTGATAGGACACTGGAGGAGCTGTCAATACAGCAGGCACTAGGATTGGCTACAGCTTTTACGGAGAACAGGAAAGGTGCCGTTCTCAGGGACTTCAGTCACCTCCAGCATCTTTTTCCCTTATTGAATTTAAGCATCACAAAAAGCAAATAACTTAATGCTGTGAAGAATGAGGTCATCTATCTGTCTGTGCATCCATCCCTGGCATAGTCGAAGAACAGCAGACTTCACGTTGATAATTAGTTTAAAGCTGTGTCCGAAGAGACTCCTCGCAGCAGGTCCGGGGTTCGGCCGGCCCGCATGTCCACTTGGTGGGGGCGCTCGGTGCCGAAAGCGCCGACCCACACCCGTGAGCTGCAGGACCTCCAGCCCCGAGCCCTCGTTCACGCAGGGAGGTGAGTGCAGCAAGGGACCTGTTTTCCTGGGGGCCCCACCACAGCCACCGCCACTTTTGGTTAATGGTGCTGTGATCTGTGTTTGATTTTAAGGCTGAACAATAAAGTTCTCCATGTGGTGTTACCTGAGCCCTGCAGTCCCCCTTGGCCTGTGAAGTTTATCCTTCTGTGCGGCTTCACTTCCCCATCGTGCGTAAAGCAAAGCCGTAAGAGGCTCAGACACATCCAGCAGCTGTACACACACTCCATATAGATTTTAGTGCTCGGGTGGCAAGCTGGATATATGTGCAATTAAGGAAGTGTTTCCACAGCAGGAAAACAAACTCCCCTTATTGGCAGCAGAGGCAAAGTAACAACAACTGAACAAAATGTCACTGTGGTTAGCACTTGCTGTCTCATTCCCGATATGTGTTTTGTGCTCTCTCACAGCTGTAATTTCAGCCTTTTTGGAGATGACTTTTTCTTTTAACCTTAAAACAGATAAGAAATCTATTTCCAGAAACTAGTACACAAAGGACACAGCATCCTGTTTGGTGGGCAATTGCAGGGATGAAAGTGTACCATTGAAACCAAATCCAAAAACCAAGTAACATTCTTCAAAAAGGCACTCAGCTCTCAAAGTATCTGAAATAGCTGTTGGCTCAATTGCCTTTGTGAAAACTGTTAAGAGTTTTCTCAGTCTCACTTGGGTGCCTTGTACTGTGTCCAAATCAGTAGTTAGTTTCACAAATGTTTATTTTGTTCTTACTGGAAGGTGTATGTGTGCAGTTAATATCAATATGCAATAGGATACTTATCTGGTTTTGGCAATGCAGATGAACCCAGCAAGCCTTGTAGTAGATGCCCGTAGAGCTGCGATTGCCCTGTCAGTGTTGAGAGCAGTGCAAGTACAGTCAGGATAGCGCCAAGGGGAGCAATGTCGGGTTCACCAGTCCATACGGCTGTGCAGAGCATGGGCTGAGATGCCGGTCCTGCTAAGAGATCAGATTGAAAACCATCCTGATGTTTCCGCTAGGCACAGGGAAGGCACAAATGCAATTGTGTCATGTCCTGCAATCCTAACACACCTTTTATTTTGGCAAATCTGTCGTTGATGTCAGCTGTTCCCGTCTTGTTTGTTCTGGAGAGTTATGCTCACAGGAATCAGTGGGTTTTGCCTACGTCTGATGGGATGAAAGACTTGTACTGTTTTCAGCAGGTGCTCCCAGCTCTGCAGATGAGCCTAGGGCAGGTTGGTGCCAGGGAGGCAGCGAGACCAGATCCAGGACTCATCCTGCTGAGTTTCCTCTTGGAGAGGTGTGAAGAACCATTCGTACTATCAGGAGCAGAGGAGCTGGAGGAGCTCGCATCCCTTTTCCATCCTTTGCTTTCACAGATGTGCTCCTGTACTACTAGTTTCTGAAACAGTCACATGTAGGAAAGTATGCCAAAAGATTTAAATATGTAGTAATGCTGGTAACTTGGCATGGCTAAGTTTGTGTCAGCAATTAGCTTCTCTAATGGGTTTTCCCACTTCTTTAATCGCTCGTGTGATTTATGTTCTCTCTGTTCGTTTAGTCTGCAGAGAAACCTGGCCCTGCTTTGCATGTTTTAGTCTCTGTGTTCGCTGCATTATTTCAGGGTGCTGCTGGAAAACATCCTACGGCAACACAGCTCTGACTAGAGCTCCAGGATACAGCCCTAGCAAGGACTGTGGCTTTTCCGTTCTTGCCCATGGTCTCACATTTCATGTGGGGTGGCATGTGGCAGGTTCCCTCTGTTAATTAGAACAAATGTGCCAATTATGTTAATGTATCTCCCGATACCAATCAGTGAATAATTAGAGACAACACATCTGTCTCTCACCAGGGAGTGGAATGACAGAAAAGACGCTACAAGGTACGCTGCTCTAAATTGCAGCCGCGTCGGGTTGTGCGCTGCCGCAGCTGGTTGTGGGGACGGCTCGGTCTCATGGCAGGCCTGCAAATGCCTTAGCAGCACAGTACGTACCGGTACAATACAGCTGGCAGGAGCCATGCGGCTCGCTGCTTTGCAAATTAAATCCAAAGGACTAGAGAGCTCTGACCAAAAGAAAGCTAACTTCGTATGTGCTCTATGTCTGCGTTCCTCTCAACATCTAGAGACACTACGAGTTAATATTCTTTACACTCTGTTCGCACCTTAATAGAGAAGGTCCTTCTCTTCTTAGGCAGTTTACAAACATCTAACAGATAGTAATACCTTCTTGAGAAAGTTTGGAAACTAAAAGAAGAAATGTGAATTTGTGCTTTGTTCGGTAGGGCTGGTGCTTAAGAAAAACTAGTTGCACGTTGTTGTAATTTTCAATAGCTGTCATCTCCATGAGGGAATACTTACACCATCCTTCATGGTAGTATAGTTGCCAATTGAATGATTTCTGTTATGAGGAGAGAAAACCAATGCCAGACTTTGTGTGTGTGTGTGTGTGCAACCATCCATATATTTATTAATAATAGTTGGAGAGATGTGGCTGATTTAATTAAATGAATAGAGCTAGGTATCTGTTTAAAGCATCTTTGTGACTATAGCCAGTAAATATATATTCTCAATATCCAGGCAACAGCAAATGTCTGATCTAGAAATATCTTCTCTAGAGAGTTAAAAAATGGAGACGCAAGGGCCTGATTCAGTATCCTAAACACCTTGACATCTTGTGCAATTTGAATTGCCCTTGGGTGTCCTGCCTACTTTCTGTCCACTCACCCGGAGGGGCACCGGTTTCCGGCAAGTAAGCGCCCACTGCCTCCTCTGCCCACCTTGTGTGAGTGTCCAGGCTCACCCAGGGCACTCGTCAGCGTTGTTCAGGCTGCCGAATTAAATGCAGGGTGAGTTTCTGCATTGACTGGCTTTACAGCCTACTTCGGTGAGGGGGCTGAACCTTGGGGAATGACATGACATCAACTGAGATCATTACTTTAACTGCTGTAATAACAGTTTGCATACTTGTCACTCATAAATCACACTGTCTCGATCTACTTTGCTCTCTTCTCTTTTGTATTTGACACCTGATCAGCTCCTACTTACATAAAAATACAGCGCTGCTCTCACCAGTTCTGGTTACCTTTGGCCAAAAAAAAGAAGAATCTGCTTCATGGCCAGAGGATCGGAGGTGTTGTGCACTGCAGATACTGAGCGGCTCTGGAAAAAATTAGGCCATTAGTAACTGAAAATATGTACTAAAGTCTCATTTAAATGTTGTAATGTGTTTTAATTAGTTAACATTTGTACAAGGACTGAAGGAGAAAACACGAGTGCTAATTATCATTGGAATGGGGTGTTCTTTTCTGTGTTACTCTTTATGCTCATTGCTAAAATGTATGTGAAAGGAGACCCTTTTTCCTCTCAAATCATCCATCATCTGTTCAATTCCTCCCTTTAGACTTAATGATACTATATTTTGCTACATGAACAGACTTATGACCTCATAAACACTCTGTTTGGATACCAGAGCAAGAAGGAATTAGGTATGTTAAAGATGTGTCTTGTAAGAGATTGGGTTTAGGCACACACACATACACAGAGTTTGGGTTACAAATATACTGCCAAAACATATTTTCCAGAAAAAAGGCACCCTGATGTTTTGCAAACTTAATGGTTTTTTATTAGCAAGTTCTGTGGGCCATTAGGTGAAAAGGATCTTTTTCTTGAGAGATTTGACGAACAGCCAGAGGCAGTATACCAAATTATATAGAGTCTCTGTTTTCTGATATTGGCAACTCCTATTTTCATATGATCTTTAGTTTTGCACAGATGAAAGGGAATTTAATGCTCATAGCTTTAATTTTGTCTAATCAACTGAGACCCAGACTGAATATGTATGTATGTGTGCGTGTATTTGGAGAGAGTGCTGCAGAGTACTGGAATTATTTATGTGAGAATGGAGCCCTTGGGTAGTGATGAGTTGTGCTTGCATATGTACTTGCTTGTGCATACCAGAAGAATTTTGGACTGAACCTCAGACCGTGATATAACTGTAGTCCTGTCCTCACTGCTGTCCTGACTTCCTCAGAGTGTAGAGCACAGTGCAAGGACCGGTAGGTTTGAAGGTGGTACACGGCTCCGTTAGTGCTTGTAGCATTTTTTAGGGTCCTAACCCAAGTCTGTCCTCCATCCCAGAAATAAATAATAGTATTGAAGACTGAGAAAAACATTCTGTATGTATGAGACACAGAGGTTAAGTGGCAGCCTGAAGCAGAGCAGGAGGAGAAGAAAGCTTCCAGCTTGCTTCTCCATCCAGATGCGTGCAGGCTGGACCTGCAGGCGAGGAAGGAGATAACCATTGCCACTGCCTGAGTAAGAGTCTGTCTGCCTCGGTTATGCCTGGTGTCTGTTAGGATTCAAGAAAGGAGGAAGAACAATTTTAGTCTTCCTGGCAAGGAAAACCAGGTTATTGACTAAACGCTTATGTCTCCTACGGCAGATAAAGCGTGAATGCTGTTGTGACAGAGACACAGCTTCCAAAGTTTTATATCTCTTTCCTCCTCCCATGTTTCTCTCAGACCCACGCATCCATTTCTGCAGCCCTTTTTGCATCACTCATTTTAAGCTGTAAAGTAGCTATAATTGTAAAGCTACCACACACTGCAGCGATCTGCTGTGAAAGAGTAGGGTTTTAAATCAAGCCTTCCTCAGGGCAGTGACGTTACGTTCATTAATATGTAAGTGAGGAAGCAAAATCAGGTTGACCTGTGCGGCGATCTTGAAGGCTGCAGCTGTCTGAGCTGGGATGCCTGCATGCCGTGTTGCAGGGCTACCTCCTGGCTTAATATTATAAGCAGGTATTCTTGATTACGCACAGGTCGGGGCGTTTGTGCGTACAAACTTGGTGATACTCAAATTGGATCTGCTCAGAGTCAGGATTAAAGAGGGGAAGCCAGTGGTGGAGGAGCACGTGCTCGCACGGGCTGGTCTTGCAGCGTTCGACCAGCTCCACCGGGGGATGAATCGAGCCCTCTGTGTTGAAAGCTGGGAGAGGCCCTTGGTTGTCTCCCTGCGGCTCGCAGCGGTTTGCACGGCTATCGCTGGTGGGGAGCGGGCTCTTTGTCGGCTTCCGCATTTGCTGATGTTTGGGCACTTCTTCAAATATCTTTGGAAAAGCGGGGTTTGCAAGAGCAGGTCTTGGCAGTTCACACCTCTTGATTCCAGTGGGTTGATTATGTTTTTGTTTTTCTTCCTTTAATTAAATCCTGGGCACAAGCTGAAATGATCCAGTGACATGAAGGCCCTGCTTTGATCCATCCAGAGCCCCAGTCCCTTCCCTCAGAGCTCGCTCCCTTCAAATGAAAACAAGCTACTAGATTTTCAGCCAAATTATATTAGGGTGGCTCAGCGCAGTCAGCTGGGATATAATAGGGTGTTTCTTTAGGAAGGCAATAAAGAGAACATTGTCTGGATTAAAAGTCACATATAAAAATATTTTTCTGTGTAACTAAGGAAATTACACTTTATTAAAATAAAGTATAGCTTACCTAAAGAAAAAGGAAAAACAAGCATTTATGTAGTATTTGTGATTCTCTATTTCCTTGGTAACTGTCTTTATTTTGTTTAATCCTGATTCCAGCAAAACAATAACATGCATATATGTGTGAGTGTGTGCATACTTTAAAATATTTTTGCGTTTGTAATTTGTCTGTGATTTCTTACCTGCTCTGGTAGTAGGGCCTCACTGTGTTAGAGCCAGTACAGGCACATACAAGGTTGTTGCATTATTTACTGCCTGATTGGACAAGACATGCAAAAGAATAAGAAACCTCGGCTGTTTGGGGGGTTTTGATGGTATAAGGGAATTTTCTGTTTGTAAGTCCAGTCCTAAGATACAGCCGTGCCTTGTCCTGTGCGTCAGACTGAAAGCGCAGACGAGCTGCTCGTGCACGTGCGGTAGGCAGCAGCCTTTGCAAAGGCATTGCCGTTTTCAAGGCAAGACAAGAACACTATTGTGTGAAATGGCGGGAGGGAAAGGGGCTCGAAGGAAACGAAGGCTTAAACCTTGTTCTCCCACGTTTCCGCTGCGGTGTGTTATTTCAGTTGGCGGCGTGCGTCAGGTGAGTCTTTCGTAATGCGCTCTGACTTGTAGCGCTATCTGGGATGAGCCAGATAATCCCATATGTTTTGCCCGTTGCGGCGTGACCTGGTGAGGACTCATTGCCTTCCCTCTGGCCCTTTGAAACCCCCAGGTGGAGTGGCTGAAGAACGAGGAGGTGATTGATCCTGTGGAAGACCGAAATTTTTATATCACCATTGATCACAACCTGATCATCAAGCAAGCCCGTCTGTCTGACACAGCCAATTACACCTGTGTCGCCAAAAACATCGTGGCCAAAAGGAAAAGCACTACAGCAACTGTGATCGTCTACGGTGAGCGATGCCTTGTCCACCGCGCGCAGATGGATGTGCCACCGGAAGCGAGCGGCGGGCTGCTTCTTTGAGGCAGAAGGAAGACTTTTAAAGATGAGAAATCCCCGTAGGCCGCTCCGTGCTGCAGTCAGGGAGCAGAGGGGCCTCCTGTGCTGCTTGCTGACTTACAGCCGTACGCCGGGAGTGCAGTCCGAGTTCAGTGTGGAAACTCAGCTCAGAACTGATGGTTTGCCTTGTTGGTACTAGGCAGCAGCAGGTAAAGGAGGAAGGGGCAGGCTGCTTGCACAAACAGCCCCTGGCCTCGCTGAAGGGAAGGCAGTCGCTCGCCTTGTCGCTCGCGCCAGCTGGATGCCGCAGATAACCATGAGGGCATTTCCTACAGCATCAGAGCGGAGACATTGCTTTCCGCCAAATTGTTCTACGTTCTTAGTGAAGCTTTTCAGAAATAGAGCAAAACTGAAAGGTGGTTTGTGCTCCCAGCTACTGAGAAGAGCATCAGAGCTCAGCAGAGTCATCCACCCTCTTATATCTCTTTAAATATACTTACTTTCAGTGTGTACTACCAAAGCGTACTCCAATGTCAGTGGCAACTTAGCAAAGGTAGGAAGCACCCTGGGACTGCAGTTCATAGCCACACAGCCTGCCTTAATCATACGCATCAGGGGGATACGCAGCGCTGGATAACGTTATTCTACGCCTGCATCCACTGCCCCGATCTGCGGTCGAGGCTGATGCGTTTTGGGTCAGGCGCCCTCCGGGGCTCACGTCCAGCCTGTGTTGTTCAGCGGCTCCGTCCCACCAGGTCTGGCCTCTGCCCCTGCAAACTCCTTGCCCTGGTGCGTCTCAGGCAGGGGGTAGCCGCCAGCACGAAACCTGCTCTGACGACGTGCCAGCTGACTGTCCTCGTGTTCCTTACAATCAGTTTAATTATAGGTTAGAGAAGTAGGGAAAAAAATCCCTATGATTATCCCTAATATTCATTTCATATTCAGGGTGGCAGTTAGATTTAATTGTAAGCAGTTGCTTCCCTGAAGTTACAATGAGGGCCTTTTAGCTCAGTTTTTATAGAAAACTGGCTGAATTGAGTTGATTAGCAGTGTTTGTGATATTGAGGGATGGACCTTGCATGAGCACTGTGTTTTGTAACTGTGATGAATGCAGCAATATAAAGATGTAGGCATACCGCAACTCTTCCTCATACATATACGATATTTTTTTCAACTGTGCACTCAAGAGACATATGTAAGGGAGCAGCCATTTTTATGCTTTTTCTACCAGAGCTGCTTAATGCTTGTGTCATAACACAAACATTTAGGGATTGAAAAATCTGAGCAGTTAATATGTTATCCATACCCTGATGACTACGTTATTACATTGAGCAGCGTAGCTCCCTCTCCATCAGTCCATCCATCCCTGAAGCTGAGATGGATGAAAAAGAGAGTCAGCAATAAATATCTTCCCACAGTCCAGAAATAAAAAGTGTGTTTAGTGTGTATTCACTCTGAGCAGCTTCAACACCTGTCATGGTAATGCTGGGACACACATATGCACCAGCTGTCTCTATGGAGCGGTGGGTAAAGTTGCCCTAACATCCTGAAATCACCTTCTGTAAAGAAAGGAAAAGAAAATCATCAATTCCTGGTCTACGTGTTCAAAGCACAGGCGTCTCTCAGCACGCGTAGATTATGGGTAGGTCTGAGAAGGAGCTGGAGCACAGGTTATCTTCCTCTGGGAAACAATGCAGCTTTCGGAGCACAGGCTTTCGGGCTAACCCGGCTGCAGGTGCGCTCTGAGCCCCCGCGGGTTTCACTCATACAATCATCGTTTGGGGTTTAGTGCTGGGTCGGGTCAGTTTTCAGAAAGAGGCAAGTCACCTGCCAGCCGTAGTAGTTGTCAAATGGTCTTTTTCGTTCAGTGTCAGCATTTCTTGGGCTTGCGCGCTGACTTTGGGTCACTGCACATTCTGTACCTTGGAAATGTGGGTTTGTGTTTATTCAGTAGTTCTGGTCATAGTCTTCCCAGGCGTCACTTGTGACTGCTGTTGGAGACAGTATGATACAGAGCTAGAGACACCCTTGCGCTGACCCAAATGACTTTATTATGTTGTCTGATTCTTATTTCTCGTTTTCCAGTGAATGGAGGCTGGTCGACCTGGACTGAGTGGTCAGTATGTAACAGCCGATGTGGAAGAGGCTTTCAGAAGCGTACGAGGACCTGCACCAATCCTGCACCGCTCAACGGTGGCGCCTTTTGCGAAGGCCAAAGTGTTCAGAAAATAGCTTGCACCACTCTATGTCCAGGTTCAGTATGAATGATACATAGTCCTAGATGCCAATATTACATACTTTTGCTGACACCAAACACTTCAGGAAGAGGATACCAGTTACCAAAACCTCCTTCTCTTTATTAATAAGCCCAGAATTTCAGTAAATTAATATGAAATTATATTACACAAGTAGATAAAATAGTGAGCACACATTATATTAAGCGGCAAGGGATTCAGTCCCACTCCTGCACAAAGCTTGCATCATTATGTCAGTCCTGGTAATTCAGGGGATTTAGGAAGCAGGCAGAGCCTCAAATTGTAGGAGCTAAAGCTCTTTATAGGTTGAAAGGTCTGAAGGACTGGAATTTGAATACAGAAAGTGATTGTGATCTAAATATATTTGCAATGTCTGTTCAGACCAACTGTCACAAGTGGAGCATTTGAAACATCGAGAGTGTAGATGTTGAATTTGAAGCCCGGCTTTACCTGGTGTCAAATGCAATGACATTTATGCTAGACAGCCCTATATCCATACCTTTAAGAGGTATTCATATGTACACTTATAACTGCAGCATTGTTTCAGGACACACAGGGTAGTTGGTGGCTTTTCTGTGACAAAATTCTGTCTCTATCATACTGTCCAGTGCTTTCCTATGTCAGTAGTCCCGCTGAAATCAGTGGCAATACTGTTTGAATAAGGTCTTCTTCAGCTTGTGTAAAGACCATCAGACTCTGGATGTTAGTGGTGGGTGAAACATAAAAAGCTGAATTTTCAACTCTGACCATTATTCCAAGTGACAGACTCCTAGCTCAGTCTTTTTCCTTGGAACAGTTTCCTAATTTGCTCTTTGGCTATTTCAGTTAGTGCTTTTGAAAATCATTTATGGGATTTTGAAAAGTGCTAAGCATAGTCCTCATTCTGCTCATGTGAAATATATCAGTGCCTTTAGATATTTCTTTTAATATAAAATATTTAACATTAATTACCTCCCTATTAGAAAAGACTTTCTTGTCAAGTTTAATTTTAATCTCTGTTAAAAAAATTGCAGACTCCCAAGCCATTTGTCTTCTCATATGCTTTAACCACAGATAAACTGCTGACAATTTTCTAAAAATGGAGGGGAAAGAACAGAAATGGGACTGGGGCAGAGAGAAAGGAGAGAGAGTGAATGTGTGTTTATAATCCAGAAATATCACTGAAAAAGATGCAGACTGACTCATTTCTCTGGGATAGTTTGCATGGCCTAGGATCCTTATGACTTGGGTGGAAGGGCTGAGAGCTGTGGGTTGGCATATGCCAAGATGTGCACCTTGCTTGCTTGCTAGCTCTTGCACACACACCCACTTACGTGTCTGGCCCCCTAATAAGTTGTATCCTTCCCTTGTCTCAGTGGATGGGAAGTGGACATCCTGGAGCAAGTGGTCCACGTGTGGCACGGAGTGCACCCACTGGCGCCGGCGGGAGTGCACGGCCCCGGCGCCCAAGAACGGCGGCAAGGACTGCGAGGGGCTCGTGCTGCAGTCCAAGAACTGCACGGACGGGCTCTGCATGCAAAGTAAGTGCGCGCGGTCATGCTGCCCTGCTGCCGCTTTGGAGCTGGGAAAATGCATAGCCTTAGAAAAACGTCCTAGAGGTTTAGACAGAAAAATCTCCTGTTAGCCGAAGGTGCATATCCAGAAGAGAATATCCTCCTGCTAAGTGAAGAAAAGCATTTTCAGTGATGCGGCTCAAAACTGACAGCAGCAACCCGCTTGTCATGCTGCAAAACTGTGCCGACCACGCTTTGTTTATGCTGGGGAGGTGCAGTGCTCTGTCACTCGCTGAGGGAGGAAGTCTGGGGAAAAGATGTCAAGGCAAACAGCAGATAAAGGTGCACACATATCACAGTAAGTGCTGAGCCACAAAACGAAGGAGCCTATTTAACCATTCCAGCCCCTGCGGTATAAATCAGGGCCTTCACAGGAAAGATGTTCACAGTGCCTTTTTGATCCTCACTTTATACTTGGGCATCATAAACTCTATTCTGAGCTAATTTGTCCTTGGCCCGTGAGTAGGTGCTTAAGCAGAAAAAGAAAGAAAAGCTCTTTCTGTTGTTCTTCCCCACCTGCACATCCACACAAATGTCAGGGGCCTGTGCAATTACATACTGTCTAGGGATATCTGGAAAAAAAATGGAACCCCTTAGAGGAAAATGCTTTTGCCTTCCTCGAGGTCATGTACACAAGCATGGCACACAGGGTCTAATACTTCTCTCTAATACCTGTTCAGCATCTGTCCAGAGAAACTTGGCAGCAACTCTTAAGGCAATGCAAATGAAAAGTAAAGAGTTTAGGGCAAAGTCAGCATTTTCAAAAAAGTAAACCTGGCAAATCAGATCCGCTTGTGCCTTCTTACTGTCAAACGGGATGAGTGCATATGTTTCTAGATATACTAATTAGCTTCTTTTTTTGAATTTAGGGCGCTTTGTGGTAGAAATAGGTACCTTATATCTGTGCAGTATCTATGCAACGTTCATACAGACTTACTAGCGTGCTGCAGCCTCACTCTGTGAAGGTCCACTGTAGTACTAAAGGGCCCTTTGCATCTGCCCACGCTAGCCCTGCCTTTGTGACTAATAAGAGAGAGAGAAGGAAGAGTAGGCTTTTACTGTGATTTTGACATCTGTTAGCAAACAATTAGTCTCCTCTGTCTTCAGTTTTTCCCATCCCTTCTTAAAAATGAGGCCTTCAATGTTCTGCTAGCCCATTAAAAACTTCCTTTCGCATTTTATTAGCACAATAACCTGGGCCTAAGTTCTCACATACACCTCTCTCCCATTCCTCCATCCTGTCTTTCTGCCATATATTGCATTTTTTGAGCATTCACCTTCCAACCTCAGCTGTCCATTTCCCAAAGAGTGGTAGTTGTAACTGTCTAGTAGTTCTGTGTGTCTAGATGATAAAATGCTTTGGGTTCTCTCATGAACATGGGTCAGGAGTTTTTATTCTCTCAGATAGGTTCCTTTTCACTTAAGTAGTCACCATGACACAAAAGTGACACTGCTAACTAATAAATAGGGCTAAGTTTTGAACAAATGACCTATAGGTGGATACTGTCAGTGAACTCTGAGCTATCTTATGTCACATCATGGCTGTTTGCCCTGAGGTTCCCAGGTTTACAAAAAACAGTTCATCAGTGTGGCTTGCAAAAATACTTTCATCATGTTAAAACTGTTAGTCAGTGTCAGCAGCACAAAAAGCTGTAATTCTTCAATTTTTATTTTTATGAAGAAGTGAGAAGGTAAGATTCAGAAATCCTTTCTCTTTCTTTTCTAAAGATAGGGAAAAAAAACAGCTATGTCTTATTATATAACATCTTGGTGATTTTTATAGCGGGAAAGCTAATGTATCCCTAGCTCCATTGGTGTGAATAAGCCATTATGATAAATTAGGAAGAAAAGGTATGTCCCCCATGCAGAAGAGCTCTTTACTATCAGATTGTATTTAGACAGGTGTATGTCATTTTTGTGTATGTGCATAGGGAGAGCCATTTAAGCAGAAATCTAGTGGAAAAATAGATATAACGGTACTGCAGAATAAAAGCCCTGTAGGGATCTCATTTATCTGTTGATGGTATATTGCATTTTATTTGTGAAAGTGGATGCTGAGTATAAAGCAGAGGTCTTCAACAGGACAGAGGATGAGGCAATTGTGAATCCTATGCTGCTTCATATGTATGTATATAAAAATAGTAATGAAAAATATATGGTTGCATATTGACCTGCTTGGCTCCAGGGGTTGTGATGATCCTCCAGTATTGGAATTTGATGGCAGAGTTTTAATAGTGTCTTTATACTCGCGGGGTTTCATATACCTATAAAACTTACAGTCCTGCTCCCTGGTCCATCACTGCTGAGAAGATTGATCTGCCATACTTCATGGCAGTGTGCCTACTGTTCTCGCACGTTCACTCGCCCACTCCCCCTCTGTTTATGCAAAACCATGCTGAACACTTACATTTCTGCCTCTGTGGCTCTGGATTCACAAGAAATCTACCTGCTGAGCTAGGAGGAAACCCAGGACTCTTTTCATTCCTAAAATGCAGTGAATCTTTTAGTGGCTGATGGGGTTGAAGTTCCTCCTAGCTCAGGGATCTCTAAATGCAGAGCAGAGATTTGCAAAGCCTTCGTGCCAGCAAGGCCCCTCGTGGCGCACGGGTGGCATGGGAGGAGGCCAGGGAGCCACAGCACCTTCCCGCGGTGCCAGAGCCCTGGGGGAGCTGTCGCGTGGCTGCTGGCCTGCACTGTGGCCAAATCCTGCCCAAGGCACCGTGGCACGTCCTCCATAGTCTCAGCCCATCGTGCAGACTTAAAGGTTAACTCCAGCACTGCGGATATAGCTGGGGGTCAAAGCATTAGTAGGCAGCTTCTCTTACCAGTAGTCACTAGGCTGTTGCTTTCACCAAAACTCACTTGTAGCTATATATCTCTGTATAACTGTAGATATCCTGGAAAATGTTGGATTGAATGAGTCTAATTTACAAGCCCTTTCTCTTCCAGTCTATTATTCACTAACATGGCATCAGCTGGGTAAATCAATAAGCTCTTTCATCAGACTGCCCCTGCTCCAGCAAAGAGCAGCAGTCTGCACCACTATCGATTTCTGTGGGGATAAAAACTGTGGCACTTTCTCCATCCCTTGTAATTACAGTATTTTACACCCAAAGCTGTAGTTTGTGCTTACCGCTAGCTGTGGTATTTCTAGTGCAACTCTGCTGTCACATTTATTCAGACTAATGATCTTGCTAGTACACACACACACTCCCTTATTCAGTAGTTAGTATTTTTCCCTTAACATGAAAGGATGAACAGTCATTAAACTAGAGAGCCTGCAGAGAGACAGAAGGCTGAATTGAAAAAGAAAAGCAGCTGTAGTGAAAATTTAGGGCAATCATTACTATTTTAAGTTTCCAAATACACAGTATTGCCTAGCAGGCCCCGTTATAACCATTTTGTAATTCCTGTAATAGCATTAATACAATCTCTGGAACAAAATACACTGTAGGTGTAAGAAGAATTGGCTAGTTACCACCCACACTAGTTGCATTATTGCTTCCATAGCTGCATTATTTCCTACTTGAAGTATGAGAACTGTGGTAAATACTTCAGTGCAATGAACAACACTTTTAAAGGCAGGCACCGCATCTCACAGGGGATTGCTATAAACTGAAACACTGCAATTAGCCCTCCACTCGTCCTCCCTAATGCCTTTTGTGGGTGTTCAATGCAGAAGCTCCCAAAGCAAAGCGCTCCTCTGCAGGCTCAAACTTCAGCACAAATAGTTCCTTTGAATAGATCACGAATATATTTAAAGCAAAGTGCTGGCTGGAATGTTTTGCCCCGTCCAGTCTGGAACAGTTGCAAGGTCAAGTCTGTGATAGCGACTGTCCCACCAAAAGTAACCGCAGTGCGGCTGGCTCTCAAAAGCCGGTGCTAAAAGTGCCTTGTGGTCCACAGTCTGCTTTGCATTATGCATAAAATGCTGCTGGTAAGTGGGAAGAGGTGGAAAACCCATGAAGAGAGCAAGCTGTTTTGCTTGATTATGTTGAAGGCTTACTGTGTTAAGTTCTGATGTGTAGCTTTATTCTCATTTTCTCTTGGTCTTTTAGTTAAGAGCAAACATACTAGCTGCTTCATATCAGGCATGTTCATGCTCAGAGCGTTTCACCTAGGCCCTGTGTGTTGTGGATCTGAAGTGACAGTGTTCAGATCTGCATTCTCCCTGTCCTGAATCAGTGAAGATAAGTTCAGAAAAGCCCATAAATGTAAGGAGGGTGCCTATGCATGCTAGCAAAGCTGTTGGACCTGTTGGCCTTTTCTCAGATTATGCTTGTGAAGTGCAGAGTCTGCACTAGCACAGTCAGAGGCTACATAACCAGTGTCCATGCCTTCCTTTCTCAGCTCACTCTCAGGTGTGAGAGGCCACTTTGACATTTCATAAAAGGTTGACTTTCAAAACTTCATATAAGTTTGATTTCAGTTTTTTTCCAAATGGAGCTAGCTATCTTAAAGCAGCAAGATAATACTGAAGCACAAGTTGTAGCTTGAGAAGTGTAGATTGCACAGTTACATAAATAGCGCTGTAACTCTGAGTAATAAAAACTACTCAGTTGATCCAGTGTCTCAATATGTAAAACAAATTGATCATTTAATAGGGCCAGGAAGAATTTTGCCTTATGAATCATTACCACACATAATCAGATCCAGTGTGGACTTTCCCTTTGATCTTTTGGATTTAAATAAAGTAGCATAAAAAGACTGAGGCACACTATTATCACTTAAAGAAAGAAAGAAAAGATTCAAACATGTTCATTATGGACAACACTGTGGACTAACTCTCAGGTCTCTTTGGTTCTCTCCCTGCATGTAACTTAAGTACTAGGAAATTTATAGATGGCATGTCTGATACACCACTCAAGAAAAATGGAGCTGTAACATGGCAAACACCTAATTATCAGACTTGTAATTCCATTTCTTGTTTAAAAAAAAAGGCTGCCTACTAGCTGAGAATGAATTGATGTATTACTTGAATATTTGCAGAGTGCTTTGAAATCTTTTTCTGAACGGCAGTATTAAATTCATAAGATTTCCTCTTTCAATGATAATAACCTAAACATGTGAAAAAGATACAATTTGTCATGCTTGTGCACTAAATGGTTCACTACCACCCTTTTCTGGTCTTGTGCCTGTTTATACGCAGAATCTTGAGTAGAAAGCAAGGTTAACCTGATACTAATATCTCTTTCTTCCTGCAGCACATATATTCTGCACATGCCCTGCTTGTTTAATGTAACATGCCAGAGTCTTGTGATGGAATAAGCATTTGTTTCCCTTTTTGGCTTGTTTTGAAAGCAGGCATTGAGTGAAGAATTATAGAGCAGAGTAGTTTGATGAGGACCCTTGGTCCTCCAGAACAGATTAGTGTACAAAGAGCAGGGGAATGTTTTTCAGACTCCAGGAGGTAAGCCAAGCCCTCTCAAGGGAGAGCGCGACAGAAGCCTGTGTGTGCAGAGGAATGAAATAAAACCTTTTATTAGGAGCATGTGGGTCAAGAGAGAACTCCTAATATGTTCAGTCCTTCAGCATAATGATATATCCACCTGGCCTGGTTCACTGAGCCCTCGCAGGGGGAAGTTTCATTCATTTGAAGAATTCACCTAGTCTGTTCCTATAGGAAGTTTTCTATAATATTGTTATTTAATATGAATAGAGAAAGATGTGTGATTCTATTTTTAACCTACTACTGTGTGATGTTGTAGCAGTCAAGGGAATTTATATGCACATCTCAGAGTTATAAGTCTTATTTATTTATATTATAGCAGCATGAGAAAACCCCAGCTGAGAAGTGTCCACAGTCTGGTGGGCACTCTGGAAATGCCTAGTGAGAGTCCTTGCCTCGAAAAGCTACTGCTCTAAATAGGTTAAAGCACTGAGAGAAAACAGTAGTGCTCAGCCACAAGCAGAACCCAGGACACCCAAATCCATGTCGCTTACCCCAGTCACTTCAGAAAGGGCCACCTCCCCATTAATTTTAATGAAATGTAAGTCTTCTAAAATCTTTAGGATCTTTGGAAAAACTCAGCTAATTCAAAAACATTACAGCCATGCAAGGAGGGGAAAAAAAATCATCCATCTATAACTTTCATCCTTCTTGGTTCCCCCGTGTTTTTCTTTTGTTCTTCTCATATTCACTCTGCACATTAAAACAAGAAGTTTCACAGACAGATGAAAGAAAAATGCAGACTTATTATAAAGTCTGACTGATGCATTGACTTCATTGTGGAAAAACAACAGTACAAAGGCAATAATCAGTGTTTATATGAGCCTTGCTGTGTACAAAGATGGGCAGGGCACTGGCAGGGTGGCAGGCAGAGAGAGGTTACATGACCAGCCTGAGACTCATCAGCAAGCCAGTGGCAGGATCAGAATAAAACTCAGATGCATTTCTAAATCTGTATTCTGTGTGGAGGACTAACAAAAGCATGAGCAGGATGCTTAAATGAAACCTCATATTAAAGAAAGAAGTTTGCATATTTGGGGAAATGAACATCCAGCTGACAACCAATTCTGAAGTCACTGAGATTTGTAAGGTTATAAGCCAAAAAGTCAGAGAATACAGGTTTCCTTACCTGTCAGTTTATAGACCTGCCAAAGATTTTGGTACATGTTATTGAACATCTGTTTGGATAACGCATGCTTCCCATGAGCTCTTTTCCAGCAGGCCTAGCAGCTTTGGTCCCTTCTTCTAGGTCCCCGTTTGGCTGTTCCTCCTTTCCCTGTTTGCCATGCAGCCCCTTCTCAGTGCTGCTATGTGTCCTTATTTCAGCTCCCCCCACAGCCCCCTTTGCTCCTGGCCAGATACAGCCGCAAAACAAAACAAACCCCAGGAAGTCTCCTTAACATTCAGTCATTGCAAACATGGAATTTGCAAACAAAAAATTGCAATGCTAGACATGTTTATTTTGTTGTCAGACATCCATAATAAACCCAATGTTAAGGTGCTGTGCTTCTAAGATATTAAAGAGCAGCATAAGATTTAGCCAAAAGGTCAAAGTCCTTAACTGTAAAAGACTGCATAATGTCAAAATTGCCTGTTCTAATCCACATCAAATTTTAGTAACAAGTTATCCTACTCTTCCATCTCTTCCCCTCCCTATATAGATGATATGCATGTTTAAAATAAAGCAAGACCTTTCCAACAATGTTAGTAAAATGTCAGGAATCTAATTTAAAATGAAAACATAGTTGCAATCTTAATTATAGAATACCTTAAACTCCCGTTCAGTGACAGAATGGGAGAGACTCCCCATTTAACCTAGCTACTCAGTGAAGGTCTGAGATAATACCCAAGTAAACAATCAGTCACAAAGCCTCAAGCTCCCTGTTTATTAGCCCACCCTGAACATGCCAATAATTAGTCCTTAGAAGGAAAATAAATTACTGTGCATTATCTCTGGGATGCCTGATACCATATCTGACCTTCAACATCATTACTGCACACATGAAGGTCTTTCTTTAGAATAACAAATATAGGAAGAGGCTCGGCACATTTGCTTTGAGGCTTTTTTGCAGCTCCAGGGACTTTGCTTTTTCTTCCTTTCTAACTACAACAAATAACATTGTATTGGATATCACTTCTTGTTATGTGCTACAGTTTCTGGGAAGTAGCAGGGAAGAGAAACAATTAACAGCAATTACAATCCAAAGATTATTGTTAATATTTATTCCGTGGTAAATCTACATTAGCAACATGTTAAGTGATGAAGGCAAAACACTCAACAGTTAGAATAAGTGGTTTACTTTAAGGTTGCACTTGTACCCTTTCCTCTACCCCCTTGCAGAAAAGGAAGTGCCAGAAGTTTGTCCAGTCATAGTCTATGGTCAGTGGAACCTGCAGGGAACAATTCAAAACTCTTGAATGTCAAATTAAGGCTCCTAAATTCCTTCTCCTAACATGGGAATATGTGACTACCTCTCTACAGAGACTATATGGCGACCTATAGATTGCAGTGCATCTGGGTTAACATTGTGAGGGCCTCATTCGCCTTTGAAAGCCTTGAGCCTTTGAGCGCTGTCTTTGTCATCTAAAGTTGCTTTAAAATATTGAAGAAACTCAGCAAGCTGCTGATGGCTGCAGGATTGCTGAGAGCAGATAGTGAACTAGGTATGGCAGTAATTTATGATGTCCAGATTGTAACTAGCCAGAGTTAAAAGGATGGCGTAAGATGGAAATAGGACTAGTGGTATTAGGTCACTGCTACAGTCACGGGACTGCAAACGCTGCAGGGAGGTGTGCCTTTTGTCTTCTTCTCACAGATGTCTCTTTGTATTGGAATTCTGGCTTTAAAATTGCTGGATGCCTCTTCTGAGGAGTGCAGGGTTTTATAAAACTGGAAATTGGGCTGGCTTTGAATTGAAAATGACTACAGGAAAAGGGGAGGAAGCTGAACTGCTAGAACCTGGAATTTGGAAACAGCAATATATTCTTTTATACCAATTGAGACCCATTGAACTTAAAAATCAACAGAACAAAATCAACAAAATTATTGATGGCCCTTTAACAAATCTGACTCAAACTTTTCAGGATAATTTCTTAGACCGAGACTGATTATAGAAAATTTCAGTCAAAGCCAAAGATTTTTAAGAAAATTCTGAGCCCCTGGAGATGGGGAAAGAAGAAAATACTGAATTAAGGCTAAAAAAGACTTTATTATGTGAATTAAAACCAGAAATAATTTGGTGCATGCTGTTTGGAATGTTAGTCTGGAATGTTAGTCTGGAATGCTGTTAGTCTGGAAAAAAATCTGGAAATATTGAAATACTGGAACTCATTCAACAGATATAAGTACCACAGAGAAACAAAGGATCGTTTCCGTAACGTTTCCGTTGATGTTGCAGTGTACGTACCACGTAGCCACTTTAAATCATCTAAGAACTGCTCTCTACAAATTTTAGGCATCTACCTGTGAGAGTTCCTCTCTGTTCATCTGTCCATCACAGCTTGGTGGTGCAGAGCCTGTTGCCAGCAAGAGCCTCTTGCTACTCCATTGTCACTGTGCTGCATAAACCCATCAAAGCAGAGGAAGAACAGCAGCAAGTGAATGAGTGCCCTCTTCTTTTCTTACATGCGATTTTAGGGCATTGACTTTAGAACCAAATGGGGAAAAAGTACTGTTATAATACATTAGGATCAACCTGTTGAGTTCATTGCAACAGGACGTTATTGAGATACATCATGGGGCTAGGTTTTCAAAAGGGCCTCATAATTACATGGCCTTAGCTCCTTTTGAAACTGCTGCATAGCGGATAAAGTACGGGGTATTTATAGATTAGAAGCGAGTAGTGCTCGATTCAAATATGGTGCATTAAAGAAACAAGGAGTATGGTGTGCTTTATGCAATCCTTGCTTTACTAAATGAAAGTGCCTGTCTCAAACGCTTACTAACCTTGAGGTAGTCTCAAAATACATATCATTAACTGTGACCTCAGCAGTTAATGGCATAAAACAATTTCTTAGCAGGGTATTTGTAAGTATTTTTGTAAATATAACCAAAATTGAATGGGCGCAGTAATTAAGTGCCCAAAAGATCACCTTCAACTACTCTACCATCCCACACAGCTACCTGCAGGGAAAAGAGAGAAAGTAGTTACACAGGCAGCAAAGGAAAGTACAAATGGAAAATGTGAAAGTTTTTTCTTCTTTTTTATGTAAATATTTTATTTTCTGCAAGCAACAAGTAAAATGTTTTTATAAGCTGATTAATTCATGCTAAAATTGCTATGCATTAATACAAATTCAGCATGCTTAGAAAGCTAGCAAAATCTATTAAGGACCAAAAAGGAGTTATAGAGTTTCCTCTGAAGGAAGCCCTGCCAGAGACCTTGTGTTTTATACCACAAGGAGAAAAGTTGTCTCTTAAATAAGCCAATTCCCGGGCCAGGGCAGTATGTTCCCATGGCTTTCTAGGTAAAATCAAACACAGGATTTCAGGATGCCCGTCCTTCTAAATGGTCGTGATACTGAGGTCCCAGGTTGAGCACTGTGCGTGCGTAGATGTGCCCGTGAATGTGTCGAGAGGTAGATTTTTTCCCCTAATAACAGCTAGGTAGAAAAGACTTTAGAAAAGTTGCTTTGGTGACTATCAACTTGTTTCAGTTTCAGAAAGAATCAAGGGAGTCTGTGCCATAATCTCTGCACAATTATCTTTCACAGGTGCAAGATTTTCCACTCCCACATGCTTGATTCCCTCTCAGAAGGTCAGAGCAAGATGTGTGAGACCAAGCTGTGTGCAAGATGTGTGGTCAAGCTGGACTTCTAATGTTTGGGGTTCATCTACGCTCACAAACTGCTTCAAATTAATTAGATGAGCTTCAAAAGCAATGTAGTTAGATGGACATAATTCCCCAAATCAGTGCAAGTGCGACTGATGCTGAAATTGGGTTAGAATAAATTGATAAAAAGCCTGCTGAAGTCTTTTCTGTATATCAAAGTTGCATTCTTTTAATTTTTCCAGTGCAATATGGCAAATTCATCCCTTCTCCATTTTTCTTCCCAGTGTGTTATATCAGTATAGAGGGGTTTAAATTGCTCTAGATATTTCTTTATGGGAAAGGAATAAGCAATGCCTACTTAATGTACTTTTTTATATATATATATCTGCATTTGTACAAAGGATTTGTGCCACTGTTACTACATTAGTTTAAAAAGCCCACCTTTAACATTTAGTGGAAGCACTTTCACAGGGACAAAAAATGTATTTACAAGCCTAATGTAGAATATAAAGTAGAATGCATGGAGAAACATCAACTTAATTAAAGGCTTTTAATGAATGCATTTACTGTGTAATGACAATGGTGCCATTTCTGTGCACAGCTCAAGCATCTGACTGATTCTCCAGGTCTGTCTTAGGTCAAGGTACTTGTAAAATAAGGGAAATAATACCCACTTTTGCTAAGCCTCTGAGATCCTCAAACAGAAGGGACTGTGCAAGTGTAAAGTATGATTATTACTATTTTAGTGGTCCAGCGGTAGGTTACACAACAAAACATCAAAAGCCCCTTTGAAAATGTACATTCCCAACAAGCTGTAGGAAGAAGTTTAAATTACTTTTCTCAAAGCAAGTTACTCACTGTGAAACCAGCTGCTTCATGCATGAGTCAGCAGCCTCAGCAGCCTTCATAGAGTCAAATCCAACAGCACCTTTCTAAATTCACCCTCGTTAAAAATTGTGATGATCCTGGTAGAAGTCCCTCAGGTACTTGCCAAGCAACACTGTTGATACAGGAAGGGAAAAAAAGAAAACAAGAAAAAGATCTCTTTTCACTGCAGTTACTTTGAAGAAAGGAGGGAAGTCATTCTTCATTATTTCAGGTACTGATCTCAGCAGGTTTGCCTCATTATCTGAAGAAAATGTCCTTTCTCATTGTTTGAAGGCATAGTCAGAGGGACCCACATGAAAGCCAACTTCCTAAATACCCGCGCTCTTCTGCTGGGAGCATGGCCATAACCTTACCTCCTGCACCACCACTGCCAGCAGCACCTGCCCGCAAGCCTCCGCTTATTGCTGCCGTTGCCATGCCCACTCCGTTTCAGCAGAGCTCTTTCATGATAAGAAAGTTTTTAAAAGTAGTTTTATTCTAAAAAGTCTCACTGGCTCATGGTCCCCACAGCCTTGCTTTTGTAGCACCCTCACCTCAACAAGCGGCTAAAATTTACCTCTGGTGCCATCAAGCCTCCAGCCTGGGTGGCCTCATATCCATCTACAGCCAGCTTGGCCAGCTGTGACTCGTGGCCGTCGGCAAAATATTGGCATGCCCATGACTCAAATGCAGCATCGCATGCCGGAAACCTTAACCCTTCCACCTCAGCCATGCCTTCATTACATGTATCTATACAGAACACGTGTTTTTCTGGCTAAAAATGTGTCCTCACAGACACCTGTGCAAGCTGGTTTGCACTGAAACAGTTGGCTGGAATTTAGCACTTGGTTCAGTGAGTGGCGCACACGGGAGAATAAAATCAAGCACGCTTTGCTAAGCATGTTGGTTTGCAAGGCTAATGGGAGC
Source organism: Apteryx mantelli (assembly GCF_036417845.1). Classification (NCBI taxonomy): domain Eukaryota; kingdom Metazoa; phylum Chordata; class Aves; order Apterygiformes; family Apterygidae; genus Apteryx; species Apteryx mantelli. Next base: position 15,416,412 of record NC_089982.1, on the reverse strand, counting down.
AACGAGCAATATTCCCACCTTTTCCTCCCGTTTAAATGGATGTGCCTTTGAATATTACATAAAGGATTTCTGGTGAAGAAAATTGTGTCATTCGTATGTAGCTGCAAAGACACTCTTTGTAGCTATCAAGAAGAGAATCTATGTAAAACTGTAAGATGCAAATAAGTATTTGTGACAAGCAGGGCCTGTGAAGAGATTGCAATGAAGTTCATTTCTTTCAGAGTGTTTGAAGATGACACTTGTTTACTTTGCTGAGAAGACTTGAATTTGGCTTTTCATTTTCCCTGCAACAGAGAACACAATTTCAGTAACAGCAAAAATAATCCAGGCAGTGTCATTCTTTGTGCTCTTTGAGTGGCAGCTGCTGGATCACTTTAGACAGGGCAGGAATGAGACACCACCCTGAGCGCAAAACTTGCCAGCCGAAAAAAGAAGTAAGAAAAGAGGAATAGCCTTTTCGGTTCTGCACGGGAAAGTGAGAGCTCGCCAGGTGGTGTGGGCCGGGGACAAGCACTGCCCCATGCCGGCCCCCCCACGAATGCACTCAGGGCACATGAAATGCGGGGGAATGCACTTGGCTTTCAGAGTGGATTTGGGTATGAGGCAAAAAGGCATTTGGAGACTCACCCAGTTCTGGCACCTCGAATCCCTGCTGGCTGGCTCTTGGTTTCCAGAGACATCTTGCCATAGGAAATGTCAGGCATGGGGTTATAGCTGGCATTTAGGTTGACTAAAAATGGCCCTCTGTTCACCTGTGGAGTAAGTGGGGTGTAACGAGGGTGCTGTGAATCCTTGCCCAGACGTGCTGAGCGCTCGCTCAACCCCCCAGAAATTGCTTGCTTGACTTTTTACAGCCAATGCCTGGAGTACGCTAGTAGAAGTGGGAAGCGGATATTACTAAAGATTGAGTGTGCATGTTAAAAGTATGCATGGGTGAACTTGCCTCAAAGAACCGAATAAATGAATGTGAGAACACAATATTTCTAAAAGCAATTGTAAGGTTGGAATCATTACTGTGAAATAAAGTTTTAAGTAGATACTACAAATAATACGGTCTGTCCCAGGGCGCCTCAGAAAAAAAACGTCTCCATCATCAAAAAGAAGCTCTTCTTGCTCTAGCATTTCAGTTAAGGCAGCATTTATGTGCTCTTTAATGTTTGGAAACTGAGCAAAGGGGGGGAATAGGCTATACCAGCAATTGGGATTGATTGTGTCTTCATTAGCAAGCAGTGCAACCAAGCAGGAAAAGCTATGTAGAGCACAGCAGATGCCAAGCACCCAATCTCAACACTTCTTGGAGCTGGGGATTTTTACTCTGGTCTGCTTCTAATCTGGTCCACTTCAGGTGCACTCCTGCAGTGCATTTTCCAGTTTTGTCTCATCTGAAGGGAGCTCGGTGCCTTCGCTGCGGGAGCTCCTCAGCGCACCCAAGGCAGGGCAAGTGGAGACTGGGTGACCCTTCATGGTCTGTGAGTTGCGCCAGCTCTCATCCCGTCCCCAACAGCGGCTCCCCCAGTTGCTTTGGCTTTGGCATTTCCCTTTTGCACAGGATGAGACTTGGAGCATTTAACTCATTGCCCATACCGATGAGCAGCAGGTGGGAGATACTCAGCATGCTCGTAGGACGGTTGCTCCAGCTGATCCGGGCGAGTGTGCCATGCTGGAGGAGCCACAGGAAGAAAAGCTGCAAAAAAAGTCTCTGTTATTCATCCGTTCCAAAATGCAACTGTAAATTGTGTCATGATTTGGTCGATATAAGGTGCTTGCAAAGTTTTGAAATAAATAACATTATAACCCCAGAGGGCTTATTGATTTTTTAATAATTTCAAAGAGAAGCTACTCATTTTCCAGTTTGCTGACAAATTCCTTGCTCCCTGAGGAATTCCTATTGAACGCATGTTAAGGACAGGAAAAAATAATTCCAAGGAAGTCTAAAAAGAGGGCTTTCTGCATGGACTGTGCTCAGCAAATGGGTATTTAACCTCTGACCGGTGACGACAGGTCTTCTTTAGCTCTATTAGATCAACAGCAAGCTACCATAATTAAATAAAAAAACTGTTTAGAGCCCTACCGAACATGTCCTGGGAATTAAAGCATATGGCAGGGATATGGAAAAAAGACTTTCCATATGCTAATGACCCTTGATATCTGAAATAAATTAGATCCATTACAGTTTATGCTCAATAAAAGAAAGACTTTAAGCACTCCAAAGTTAGTGACTCGAGACCGATTTTGGCTCAGAAATTCAATCTGCCTACTTATTAATTCTTAGTAAGGCTCTGGAGGAGACAGGGGATGCAAAATCATATTTCTGTGCTGTATCAGAATTTTAAAGTGCCATCAGTTTCTTTTCCTTCTTTTTTTAATTAAGCCATTTTTCATGCTTCCTTTTTTGTTCTCCACATTAATTTGATTTTCTTCCCATTTTTTGTTTAATTTCTTTCTTTTTAAGGTTTCATTTATCCTATTTCAACTGAACAGAGAACCCAGAATGAATATGGATTTTCTTGTAAGTTTGATGTTTGATTTTATGTTCCTGGATGCTAATTTTGATGCTGTTCCTTGGGTCAAGCTTTACTGTTATCCAGCTCTATGAGATTAGGCAAAGAGGGACATATTCAGCAGAGTAAGTCGCATGCTGCTTGCTTGACAGCAGTGGCAGCGTTTTGCTGTCAGCAGGCTGACGCAGAATGATAACAGCCCTTCTGTGCAAGGGAAATGGGAGAAGATATTGCCTGAAAGACAGAAACCAGAGTGACTGAACCTTCTTCTTATTAACATTTCTTTAACAAAAGGAAGAAATGTGGTGGAGGGAAGACCTTTTTTGAGTTGGAACTTGGAGATCAGCTTCCTAAACTGCTAGCAAAAAACCATAACATTTTGAGGCTGGTACACTGAAGGTACCAGGAGTTTATAGAGTTTGATCTGTCCCTTGCAACATCTGCCATCTCTCACCTGTATGGCTAGAGGGCACGCTGCCTTGAACGGCTAAAAAGCATGGAGCAAAAAATAAAATAAAAATGATTTCACATGTTTTAAATTAACAAAAATGGTGTGCTAAAGAGATCTGATTTGTTTTTGTAGTTTCTTTTTTTTATTTTGCTCTCTCTAAAACCGGGTTTCTTCGCTGTACAGAAGCACATGAAGTTTTGATCATGTCTTCAGACCTTTTGGAAAAAAAGATGTTTAGTGGATAATGATGCTAGAGATTAGCCTGGAATTAGTGCTGAAGATGTGTTATAAGCAGATAGTAGAAATATCATAGCCATTTCCTCACAAGACAGCTATAATAAATCTGTGTTCCTTTTGGTAAATTGCCACATTACTTGTGCTTGCTTCGGCTTGTATCCAAATACATATGTGTTAATGCCAGTGATGACAATTCAGTGTTTGATTCTCTGTTTTGCTGGGGGGGGGGGGGGGGGGGTCAAATGAAAAATGTATGGAAGGGAAAAATGGCCTCATGTAATATAGTTCAAAAAATACGAACTCAAAAGACATGTTCAGATATTTGAGGCATTCCATAGGAAATAGATTTTTCAGATTTTTTTATTGTTTTTTTCTTTATTAAAAAATAAGGGTCATGAAATTTAAAAACCAGCAACACAGTTTTGTTACCAGATGAACTACTAAATACAAACAGCCCGTATAACATACAATTTCATTCTATCAGGCTAATGTGCTTCATAAGACTAATTATGTAAGTGCACATTATGCTTAGTAATCAGCTGCCAGGGTCCTAGATAGATGGGCAAGTAGATAGGTAAAGAATTAGAGCATAGGTTAGAGAGAAATCAAATATCATTTTCCACCAAAAGGGCACAGACCTGTTATATAGCTTTGGGAATGGATTTTAAATTAGCCTATAAAAAAGGCAGTAAATATCTGCAGGAAACGAGAATAATAAGGATGTATTTTTTTGAAAGTCCCTGTGACAAGTTACGTTTCTTCAAGGTTCCTGTCCTCTCTCCCTCCAGCCGCTCCCGACTCAGATGATGTTGCTCTCTACGTTGGGATCGTGATAGCCGTGATCGTCTGCCTGGCTATTTCCGTGATTGTGGCCCTGTTTGTCTATCGCAAGAACCACCGTGACTTCGAGTCAGATATTATCGACTCCTCAGCGCTAAATGGTGGCTTTCAGCCTGTCAACATCAAGGCCGCAAGACAAGGTTAGTTGTCATCTCGCTCCGTGTTGACCAGTTCAGGGAGATGCAATAAGGATATGGTCTCTTGGGCTGTAGGAATGGTGTTCATTGGATGCTCGTTGGCACTTGGTAAAAGGGAGGAAGATTATATCCATTTGTTTCTGATGGTCAAGAGCTAAAAGCTCACGCTGGCCTTTTTCAGTTGTGCTCAAGAGCATAAAGCGGAGTAATTTAACTTCTGAAGAGAGAATGTGAATGAGAGACTGAAACACAGAAACATTTCTAAAAATACAAGTCCTGTTCAAATTTAAATCAAAGGCAAAGCTATGCCTGAACAGAGGCAGGATTCATCACAGGACTGCTATTACAATAATTCTATAACGCATCCCTCCCCTTTGTTGCACTAATAGCCTTTTTTACTGTGCCCTGTCTCCACAGGCATAAACAGTAGTGTAAGAAATACTGTACTTTCAGTAGACAATGTAACAAAAGTTGCAGTAGAACAAAATTTAATGCTGAGCATTTTTATCACTAGTGCATAGTGTGATCATTTTCACACCTCACTGGCCAGAAAACAGACACTCAAAAGCTAGGACTGGCTCTTTTAAGACCCATGTTTAGGCTGAGAGTTCCCTTTTATTTTTTCCAGCACGTGTGTGTGAAAAATAAATCAAAATAAGAGTCAAGATGACAAAAGAGTTGGCAATGTGGATGATTAGCAGAAGCATTGTTTTCTTTATTGAGCATACTTTTAAAACTCCAGAAGGTGTAATGCAGGTCATAACCCCAGACCAGCTGGGAGTCATGGACAAGATGACTTCACAGATTTGTTGTATCTTTTATTTCAGGAATTCTATGTTTAGGCCAGTTAAATAAATCAGTTAATGATTCTCACTTAGCATTTAGGGAGGGAGCACTAGTTAATAAAACTAGGTGTACTGAGTATGGAAAACATTTTGCCCTGAGGCCAAGCAAGTCATACTTGAAATCTGAGTGCAGCCTGGAAAATAATCCCAGTGAAAAATCCTTAGAGAAATGTCCTTTGATTTTGTATAACAGTAAGATTCCATAGTGGTTGGGGCTATGCAATGCCCTGGAAGATAGCTGGGTAGATGCATAGAAAAGGAGATGGAGATCAGGACTATGCTTTCTTAACCTTTGGTATGAATATAAACTGAATGCAAAAAATAAATCTTTACCTAGAAGGAAGTCATCAGAATAGGAAAAAAAACACAAGTAATAAGGTTATTCCTTCTCATTTCCAATGCAGACCTCCTGGCAGTGCCACCAGACCTCACTTCTGCTGCAGCCATGTACAGGGGTCCTGTTTACGCCTTGCATGATGTCTCTGATAAAATCCCAATGACCAATTCTCCCATCCTGGATCCACTGCCCAACCTGAAGATCAAGGTCTATAATACCTCTGGTGCAGTCACCCCCCAGGATGAACTCTCTGACTTCTCCTCCAAGCTGTCCCCACAGATTACCCAGTCCCTGCTGGAGAACGAGACCCTGAACATAAAGAACCAGAGCCTTGCTCGACAAACAGACCCATCTTGCACTGCGTTTGGGACCTTCAACTCCTTAGGGGGCCACTTAATAATTCCCAATTCAGGTAAGGGCCAGCCAGCTTGGCTTAAAGGCACAATTGTTTTGTGGTTTTAAGTGGAGTTAGCTTTGTTTTCTTTTATGCAGGAAAAAAAACAGGGTCACACCTTGGGCTCTGCCTTTCTTTATTCAGACCAAAGATTTCCCCCCCCCACCCCCCCATTCAGGTCTAGTCAGCTATTTCACGTATCCTTTTCCCAAAGTCCTGGCTGTCTTTTTAACAGAATACTGCAGGACTCTTAGCCACCTTCCCAGATATGTTAGGCTTCAGAACTTGCCTGTGTGAATTGAGATTCAGCATCCTTGACCTTTTCTTTTCATGCAGCTCTAGAAAAGGGACTTCAAGCCAGAAAGCCTCCATCTTGTCATCATACATGAAAAGGACAAATTAATTAAAAAACAAATCGGTTGTTCCACTTCCAATTCATTGCAGACTGTGTGGTATTGAAGTAAGACACCAGAATACTAATTCTCAGAAGGCTTTTTCCTGCCCACATTACGTTCCACAGGAAAATATGGCCCAAGAATTTCTTTTTCATATTTCACTCCATTATAAATATTGCTAATTTTTTACAGCTAGGAAGGGGGAGAACCCAACATCAAATGCCTTTTCATATATATGCAAACTGCAGATCAGTCTCGTTCTCATATACCAGAAGGTCAGGCAGTTGGGCCTTCTTCAGGCTAACCAGGCAGCCAGAAGCAATTTCAAGGCAGCCAGGTTGCTCCCAGGCAGCCTTGGAAGAGTTCAGCTCCCACAGCCAGATTTTTTAAGAGAGCCCTACTCCTGATTGGATCCTAATTGAAGTATTCACAGTCAAAGAGAGTTCAGCACCTAGATGTTCCTGTGGGTTTGAGCATGCTATTAAAGAGCAACACCAACATCTGAAAAGGGGTCTGAGTGGCAGGTCATGGCTTTATTTATATATAACACGTGTTGCATTAACCAGATGCAGTCCCTTTCCAATGGACAGGGTCGGAGGTAGCACTTACATCTCCTAGCTGAGGGAATCAGATGCATAAAACACTTGATCTTCTGGATGTGGAGGCCTCCCCCCAATATGCAATGGTCAGGGGATCCCCTCAGCCCTGTTTCTTTGGTCGTCTGGGTCCAGGAAAGATCACAGTCCATGTGAGACTACAGCTCACAACTACGTGACACTGTAGCTCAAGGTCTTACGACTTTTCTGCCTCCCTCCTTCATATCTGGAGGTCAGCGCTTGGCCATTTTACAGCACTGTGTTCTGCCTGAGGAGATGCCTCCTTTCATGCTCCTTCACCAGATCTATTTTTGTTTGTTGACCTTATGGAAAAAGCAAAATGTCCAGGTGGCCCTGGACCAGTCTAGTTCTTCTGGGACCCAGCTCCACACTGCACAAGAAGGAGCCAAAAGTGGTCCATAAACATTAACCCTCCTCTCTGAGCTACTGTGAAACAGTAGGCAAAAAATGTCTATTTAATTTAAGAGCCTAAGTGAAAGCTGAGCTGCTTAAAGAAATCCGGTACTGATTACTGAGCAATGTAGAAAATTCATTCTATACAATCCTGGATTTCACGTTTCTCTAATTAGCATTTGAAGGTAGATATTAATATTCAGGTTTCTTATGCCATGGTGATGCATATTGTCAGCAAAGTCTATTAGTCATATTTAATTCACATATATTAATATCAGTTTGTAAAGAAAAGTGCTTATTTATTCAAAATGATTGAAACAAGCTTTGTAAGGTATATCAATCTGTCTGCAATTTGCGTGGATGCCTCCGTGCTGCCTCTAGTCATGCATATATATATATTCTCCCAGTAATACGATCAAAGTCCTTCATTTACACCATACCTGCCCAATTGCAGCTGAGAACATGCATAGGTGAAGTAGTAACAAGCCTGTAAGTAAACAAATTAAAGAGTCAGAAGGCATTCATGGAAAATGCTGATCCCTCTCCTTCAAACCAGGCTGTAGGACTAAGCCCCAGTACACCAGTACACCCACTAGTCATACTTGAGCACCTGCTGTCCAGAGAGAGCAGAGGTTTCCAGTGTAACCCAGCCACGTATGGAAGGAGAAAGGGCAAAGCCATGTAAAGTATCTTTTTATAAAGCCTCTACTGTACATATGCACACACTCATTAATGTACATGTTCTTCCCGTAGGTTTGTTTGCAGCTGTATAATAATAATGATATGCAGGAATTAAAATCCCTGCCTCTGATTTCCAGTTAATTCACATCTGCAATGACAGCTGGCCAAGCCTGGCCAAGAAGTGTGAAATACTTGAGTTCTTGGGCCATGTTTATCATGTAAAAAGAGGACCGTCTGTTTTCCTGGGAGTCGCTTGCTAGATTTCTGAAATTGCAGTAACATTTGAGCAGTGCTTTGTAATCAAATGTGCAGCTAATTGTCACTACGGAGGGCACAGAGCACATTTGCCCAAACTTTTTCGAGGTTGGATGGCCAAATTTTGAGTCACTCCGCAAGGCTGGGCATATTCAAAATGCCAGGAAGCCCACTTCTGTCTCACCAAGAGCCTAATTAGAAACTGAGTGCATTAAAAGATAGGTTGCCAATCACAGAACCCATCTTTCAGGAAACAACTGGTTCTTGTTATTTCCTGGGACAATATTCCACTGGCTTTTTTTCCTGTTTTTAATTAAATAGGAAGTGCCTAGAGAGAGATGTCCCGTTACAGCTGTGGGAGATTTTAGTCAGAATTGTTTGTTTTCCCCTCATTTTACAAGGTAAGCAGCAGTGTAACCATATGTCCACTCTTTAAATAAAATAAAAAAGAGGGAAAGAAAGCCCTCTTCTCCACTCCAGTATTTCAGTACAGATGTACAAGGGGAATAAAAACTGACCAGCTGACAGGGAAGTCAGGCCTGCAGTAAATAGTCTTTCTCTTGAGTTGCTACAGTCTTTTAGAGTCTTCCTGAGAGGCTGGGAGAAAAACTGGCATCCTGGGCTTCAGCTTCTGATTCTCCTGTCACTCTTCGTCACGAGCCCAGTTGCCTTTTTTTCTCTGTTTTATTTTTTGTGTCTCTTCTGTTCTGCAGGAGTAAGCTTGCTGATCCCAGCAGGGGCCGTTCCCCAGGGGAGAGTCTATGAAATGTATGTGACAGTTCACAGGAAGGAGAACATGAGGTAAAAGACTGCATTTATTGCTTGGGCTTTAGCTGTGGGGAAGAAGGTATGGGGAAAAATGTATTAACTAAAAACCTGGGATAATATGCTTATGCAAAGCCGACTGTGTTGAGGCTGTTTGCTTGACTTTGAGGTAAATGTGAGCAAAGCCAGGGATAAACTTGGCCACAAAACCGACTCAGACTTTTGCTTTTCTAACAAAGAGTTGCATTCTGCAGCAAACTCACAAGCCGGGGGGATGCTGAATCAAAGCCAGAAGTGAGGAAAATATGCCAGCAAGAGCTTGGTGCAGCAGAGAAAGTGTGAGGTAATCTCTTAATAAAGGCTTTTGCCGCAAAGGACATGGCAGCGGAGGAGCAAGGTGACAAATCAGCCCAGCAGAGAGACGGGAGAGGCTGTCTGCGGCCAAAGCGCTGGCAGCAGGTGGGAGGCACAGGAGCCCGCTGCAGTATTGCTCATCGGGCAGTCCAAAGCTCAGTTGTGGGATGCAGCCCTTTCAGGGTCGTTGCAGTTTCCTACTGCTTCTTGGGTCAGGCTGAGATGAACTGCTATGATTTGGTCATTGTCTGTGGCTGCTCATGACCCTGTTGCACAGACGCATTACAGATCTCCCGAAACTCAGCTTATGGGATATCCAGCTGTGGCTCTGCTCTCTGAGGCACAAGTGACTTTTAGGCTCGTAACTATCATTGAAAGTGAATGGGATTTAGGTGCCTGAGGACCATTTGTGACTTGCAAAATCTCCTCTCCCATTATAACGAAGGTGAATTTTTATTTTACCTTTCATGGGCTTGGCTAGTCCATGAAGTGAAGAGGACAGAGCCAAAGCTTTTGCTTTTGTCCATCCCTCCTTGCTCCAAGGTGGAAGTAAGCAAGCAAGTTGTCCTGCTTACCCCAAGGCGTAAAAGGCGAGGGCAACCCAAAACCAAGTCTGCATATTAACGATCCCTATTCTTCTTGCTTACCTGTATCTGCATGGGTGGCCAATTCATATTCTAGATCTTAATGTCTATTAAGTGATCAGACAGCCTTGGCATAAAAGAGAGTTTCCAAAAGGCCAAGATAACACTTGCAACAGTTTAAGAAAACCTAATGAAGAGAAAGGAGAAATCTTAATCTTCAGAATGGACTCGTGCACAAAGGCTGAATGGCAAATGTGAAACTAAGCAATCATTACACGGTGCTGTGCCTCTTTTCCTTCCTCATAGCTAGATACATTTTTTGGCTCAACCCTTTAATGGCTTTTATTATGCACTAAGCCACAGCTGTTTATACACTGCATGATATTGAGCACTATTCTTGAGCTTGGTAGTCTTTCACCCATGCTAAAATAATCTGCTTAAAGAAAAAATAAGTAACCCTCCCGCCCTTTTGCATGCATTATTCATGGCCTCCTCTTTGAAAATAGATAATTGCAGCTACAGAAAAAGTGTCTTCGTTCATATCTAATATTGATTGTATTCCTATTACTTTTGGCTGTGATTTAAAGACACAAATGGCATTGAAAAAGGACAGTTTCCTACAGAGGGAAAATTCAGCTAAAATCATAGAGCCTTCCTGGTTATTCAGCTCCCTTCCAAATCTCCCTTCTTTAAATACCTCATTCCTTCAAAATTTTTTTTATTTAGTTTCTGGGAGGAGCTGTATGTGCAATTAGTTTCTTTCCAGTCAATTATGGAGGGAAGCCTTGCCTCCTTCTTCATTCAATGGTAGACACCCAACATCACATGCTAGTCTTGGATTTGTTTCCTTCCAGGGTCATGAATTTTCCTCTGTGTGCTTTGTGATAGCAGTTCCTCAGCAGGTCACAGAGGGGATAGAAGAGCAGGTTAACCTCTATGGGGAAAAGCAAGCTTAGGGTTGTGCCTTCTGCCGGACGGAGCAAGCATGCTGACATATATCTGCAGAAGTGAAGGGAGAGGTGCGAATGCCTGCTCGCAGTGAAGATTTGGTGAAATGATTTCTTTCCCTGGGAGAGGAGAACAGTGAGCGAGGGCTTAGCCGTAGGAGCACGAGAGCTCCTCACACCGTGGCGGCGGTCGCTTCCCAAGCGAACAGGCCCCAGCTGCTCGCTGTGGATGGCCGCCAAGCGGTCGGCAGGAGGCCGGACACTGCTCGCCAGGCCCCACTGCCAACCCCGGGTGGCAGAAGTGAGATGGTGTCACGCAAGATTACTGCTAAGGCTGAGAAGTAACAGCTAATGCAGTTGCTTATTTGACTTATGAAGCTTTTTCAGCACCTCTCCAGAATTCCAGGCTTTTCACGCTCACGAAAACCAACCGCTTCTGTGACATTTAAAATGGAGCTCTTCAGGTGTCATCTGGATCACTCAGAACTGAATATTCACCAGAAAGGGCCCCACCACTGGAAGGCTGTAACCCCCTCACCTGCTAACTGCTCCCTTGCCCCAGATGCCCGGGAACAGAAAGGGCTAAATGGCACCCAGCACCCAGCTGTACTATTCTCCTGCTGCAGGACTGTTGTGCTAAACACTTCACTTTCTGTAGCAGAACTGCAGTTTGGTCAAAGCCACCTCTTTCTCACTGTATGGACAAGGCTGTTGCTTAATATGATTGCAGTCATATGGGTACTACAAGTTAGTGTATGGTGTAAGTATTTTTTAAATCTGTTACTGCACTCTTACAGCACTCCAGCAGAGAATGATGGTCCACAGTAAGGACTAGCTGCAGACATTCACTTTTGTGGCAAAGCAGTAACTGGTGCGTGTTCAATAAACCCTGTGAGATCCTGAATTTATCTTCATGTGCTCTATGTAAATATATATAAGTTGAAAAGTCCTTTAGGGCATTGACAACTGATTTAGTTTGGAAGTGCACAACTGCAAAACTATAAAATGGGATTTATAATGGAAAATGGAGCCAAAGTCTGTTTCTTTATATGCAAGCACCACTGAGACAAGAATTCGGTCCTTGTAGCCTTACCATAAGTAGAACTACCATAGCAACAGAGAGCTTCGCCCTGACAGGTCACGTGCTTGGGAGCGTATCTACGGCAGCTTACACTCGCACTGGGTTTTGTAGAAATATGAAACAACTTCTGAACAATCAAGCTGAAACAGGAAATCTGTTATCCCTCAGAGTCCTGCAAATTCCCCTTTTCTTTTTCTTCCTTTGTTTTCCTAAATCTGTTTCCCCAGTTAGTCTCTGAAACCTGTAGTAGCAGAAATTTGAGAGACTTCACGATGCAGTAATATCACTCTTTGTGTTGTCTTGCAGATTGGTTATGAGAGCTTTCCAAGACACTCTATTTATTCCATTTTATATCCATCAAAGTATGTGAGAGCAGGAGGGTCACTCTGAAAGCATTATCCTTCTGCAGCAAATTGGGGTTCTGATGGCTTGCGGTAAACGCCACTTTGAGGTAGTTGTTCTCTATACGTGTGTTAGCCTGCTTGTGGCACAGTGGGTTTTCTCTTTTCCTAAACAAATAGTCCAGCAGGCTGTTTTTTCTGCTCCTGCACTGCAAGCTCATCCTCATTCTTCCTGTTATTATTTGGGACAGCAGGGATTGCAAGCAGCTACCAGGCACTGATCCCCTGGCTGGTGTGAGAGATTTGTGTTGACCTCATAGAAAGGTTCGTGTGCTTTATAGAGTAGCTACAGTGGGGAAGAGGCTGTATGTGTGTGTGTGTGTGTGTGTGTGTGTGTGTGTGTGTATAAAATATGTATATGTATGTATATATATGCATATGCATATTTATATATATTTATATATATATGTGTGTAACTGAAAAAATGACAAGCCTATGAGAATATCCCACAGCCGTCAGACAGGTTTCTGGCTGAAGCTCACGGACTCCAACAGAGTTAATCTCTGCTGCTGGTGATCAGATGCTGTCCCCCTTAGTCAGGGGAAGTGTCACCGGTTTGGGGGATTTGCAAGATGGGGTCCCCACCTGAACTGTAGATCTGCCTACAGAATAAACATGTTGTTGTGACCAGCACCCTGCAAGAGCCTGTTTGTGTGAGCAGTTGGAAAAGCATAGGTCTTAGCACGATCAAGGATTAAAGACTGTATTGAGTATAAACGCCCAGCTTTCGTGATTTACTTCACTGACTGCTTTGGGTTAAAAAACAAATGTAGCTGTGAGCACATTGGAGCTGTATGGTTCCTTTGGAAACATCTGGCACTGGTCACTGCTAGACGGGGTCGGGGTCTTGATGGCCCACTGGTTTGATCTCATATGGCAGTTCTCGTGTTCCCGCGCGAGCCCCCGCAGAGCTTGCACAGCTTTAGGTAGAGCTACTGTTGCGTACTCTAATCAGAGGCAAGAACTGCACTAAATAAGGCAGAGTAAAGGCCACCAGGATTTTGTTGCTCTTCTGTATAATACATCGCACAGGTGGTGGTGCTGAGATGCAAATGAGACAGGATGTCAGTGATCCCAGGAAATGGGACAACCCGAAAAGCAGAGCAAGCAGCACTCCTGAAGATCTTGCAGGAAGACTCAGACACATAAATTGTGCAACTTCCAAATTAGCTACCTTAAAAAAATGAAGGGCCAGGGGATCCTTGTCAGGGTTTGAATCAGTGGCTTCATAGTGTATGGGCAGTGCAGGCTTTATGTTGGAATTGTTAAATCACCCAAGCTGATCAATGATTTTGATCCAAGGAGCAATATTGCCTTTTTCATCGGTAAACTCTAAGCTTAGTAATGTGAAACAGAAGAAATTGAAGTCTTCCACATCTGTTTTCTCCACCTTCCTTTTCTATCCCAGTAGCATAAACAAAATTACTTTGCAACTCAGAGACAATTTCATGAAGTGCCAGTCATTTTAATTGAAAATTTCAAAATAAAAAAGACCAGAGCACTAGCAAAAGGGGAGGGAATTTTTTCGGATTGTCTTCCCTCTAAAGAGAGAAAGGCAGAAGAACCAGCAGGTCAGTCAAGGATATTAAGTTTGAAACTTAAGAAGGAGCACATATTAAAAATAAAGCCTCAACAATGAAGAGAAAAACAAAATGTCTTTCCTCAGACTAAGCTGAGTAGAAGGGTTGCCATCTGTTGCTATGAGTTATTCATTCCTCTCTCCCTGCTCCATCCTGTGCTTCCTGTTTTTCAGAGAGTTGCTGTGATTGCCTCTAACATCCATGCGTAGTGCCAGGGAGAGCTATGTAGGCCCACTGAGGAGCAGAGATTTCTCTAGTTGTGTTCACATCTGCTGCCTGACAGCTACCTTAATGAAAGTGGTCTGGTTTATTACAGGGAGACGGCTTCGAATGAGTAATTCTATTAAAAACACAAATTTGGTTGTGAAAGGACTAGATACAGTGAATAACAGCTTTTTTGTTTGCTTGCTTTTAAATAAAAGCTGACTGTTCTTAATGTGCAGAGCAGGATGGGACAACAGCTAAAAATATCTGAAGACCTTTCAGTTGTTGTATATGCCTTTCGACAGTAATGGTAAACAGTGGATTGAATTTCACTCTCAGTCAGATCTTTGTAAAACAAAAATAGCTGTCATGACTGCAGTGAAGCGACTTCAGAGCCACACCAGCACAGCTAAATGCCCAGTCTCATCTAACAGCTAGTCCCAAGACTGCTGTAAACCCAAAGTGAAGCAGCTGCTTTTTGGGGTGGGGAGGGAGATAACGGCCTAAAGGTCTGTTTTGACCCACAACTTTAAAGACGTCTGCTCACAGATTTCTCTACTTCAGAGGAGATAATTCCCTTCCTTTATATGGTCCCCTGAGCCAGTATTTGTGTTGGCTCTCCTGTGATCCATAACGCAGAGATTGCAATAGTTGATCAGAGCAGCCGCTCGTCCGGGCCAGGATGCTGGCTTTGCTGCTGCTTCACCTGCTCCAGGAGAAAGTAGAAAAACACTCATAATGAACGAGTGCACAATAACCTGTCTTCAGGGGAACATGTTTGTTTGCTAAAACCATCAATTAGCGTTGGGTTTACGCCTTGAAGCAGAAAGATTAATATCTCTTGTATAATATATCGTCTGCTGCATCTGTTTCTGTTCTCATTAGCTGTAGTAAGGCATAATCCTTTTGTTTTAAGATGGAAATTAGAAACAATTAGACGTAAGACAAGATCTGTCAAGAGGGTTTTGTCCCTTTTTTCCTGTCAGTTGTCCTAGGGTGGTTCTCTGCTGCTGATCATGTTGCTCACATTCAGTCCTCCAGGTTCTGGTGTTTATTCCCAAGATCTCTTGGCAGTCCTATAGCTGTCCCTAAACACTCCTCTACCTGGGGTCACCTTGGAGCTGGGTAGGAAAGGGAAAATCATCTCAGTGCCGTCTGACGTGCCTCTTCTCATATAACCCCCCAATTTTTTTTCCTTTTTGCCACTGTGTCACATTACAAGTTGACACCTGCTGTGTTGCAGTAAGCTCATCTGAGATCGTCTTCACTTTTACTGCTTTTCCTTGTCACTAAATAACTGCGTTCAGGGTTGTTTCACTCCAGAAGTCCTAGACGCTGTACAATTAATATAATTTCATTTCCTACCCATATTTTTATCATCTCTGGCTCCTTTGTATTATTTCCCTGTTCTCACTGTTACTTGGAATAACTCCTTATTTATTGTTATCTGTAAATTTAACAATTACGCTGCTATTTATTTTGTTTTCCATGTTGTGAGCAAAAATCCTGGCCCCACAGTAGTCAGTCAGTAAGAGGTTCGGCACTGACTTCGATGCTAGAGCTGGGATTTCGCCTGTTAAATGGCACTGACCGCCGTTTCACTCCGCTAGAGATCTTCTCTGCAACTCGTTATCTCTCTGTTCTCAAAGGCTTAAAGTGGTTTGGGTCACTCGCAGTCGCAAAGTTGGCTCCAGCGTGGGAGAGCTGAGGTGGCTCAGTTGCCACGTGAGGCGGCTGATGGCGAGTGCCCGGGACCGGCAGCGCCAGTAGCTTGGTGGTGCCGGCCTCAGGTGCGGGTCCACTCAGCAGTTCAGGATTGCAAGGTCGACCGTCCTGCTTTGGGCCTGTTTTCTGCTCTTCGCTCATCAGGGAGCGCCCCGCGCCGTAGATACCCGCGCCAAGAGCCTGCACGCTCATCAGTTTGGCAATAAATCTCATAAGTCTGATGACGACAGCGCTGCTCGCAAGCTCGGGAAAAACACTAAGCCCTGATGATTTTTGCATTGCCTCTCTTTGGTGGTATCCGCTTCCCATCGCGCCGACTGTTCGGTCTGGCGTGCCTCCTGACTTTGTATGCTGCATCATCTTTTATATTTGTGCTAATCTCATATAAAATGTTGCAGCACAGAATGATGTCCTCCATCGGAGTCCTAAAATTTAACAGCTAACAAAATTTTGTCACAGAGCAGTGACTAAATTTAATTCTACTTTGAGACAATTTTAGGCCCTACAATTTGGCAGCACTCTATTATTTTAATGACCTTTTGGCTTTTTTTAACTGCATGCATCAGTGCTCAGATTCTTATCGATTTTAACTCATTTTTCATCTAAAAGGCACTGCATGAAAATTTCTACAGCAATCATGATGCATTCCCTACTATATTCTTTTTGTCTGCTGGTTTTGTAATTCAGTCCAAAAAACTATCACATGGCTGTATTTTTTTCCCTCCTTCTTCATGGCTCAGTAGTCTTTTAGATGAAGTTAGGTTAACCAGATGATTAAGTCTATTGTTTGTCATAGCCGTACCTTTCAAGACAAATATTGTGATTTTCAACAGTCTTTCTCCTAAGGCGTCCTGGTTTTTCTAAATTAGTCTGTAGGACAGTATTGAAATGTCTGTTAATGTACAAGGTAGTGGAGCATTGGAATACACCACTTTGTGAGAAGTTTTTAAACTGTTTGTTTTTTCTTATGAAAAATGCTAAAGAGCCTGAAAATGAAGCAACATTTTATTCAAAATCTGCCCAGTGATTTATTCAGTTCTGTCTTAAAAGAGGATGATCCCTGATCTTAAAATAATCCAGAGACTCCTGCAGCAGGCACCAGGAGCCTAACTGGGTGCTCTATCTGCTAATGCTTCACTTTTTTATGTACTATTTGTTAGGCTAGAACAACTAGCCTAATACCTGATAGCTGTCCAGATTGTCATATTTTACTTTTTTTTGAAAGGCAGCTACTGCAGCTGTTTGTTTCCAGTCCACGGCTTTTCAGAAACAATTGTTAAGTCATTTGGTAAGCTCATCAGCTAATTTCCTTTAGGATCCACAGATGCATATCATCTGGATTTACTGATTTACATAGATTTCAATTTTTCCATGCCAGCCTTTTTTTTTTAATTCTGTTATTAAAAAAACCACAACAATTGTATCAACGAGACAGTTTTCAAAAGTGCCTCCACCCCACTTACCAAAAGGATTTCTTAGAAGCGTGTCTTTCATTTTCTGTAGGATAGGTCGATTATTCAGGGAGGGGGCAAAATTAGGATATGCCTGTAGACATATCTTTGCAATAGACAGAATAGGTGCAGCAATTGGATGTCATCACAGCTTCTGTCCTGGGTTTGGCCTCCTTGAAAATGTTATCTAAGATTCCAATCACTTTTTTTTTTTTTTTTTTTTTTTTTGCTTTTTCTTTTGGTAAAGGATGCAAAGGCTTGCAGACTTTAACTATATTTACTCTTGTCTTGACTGACCCCACTAATATCAATCCAGATATAAATACAAATATTTATAAATACAAGCTGGACCAAATCCTTCGCTGAAGTGGAAGATGCAAGGTCCTGTGGGCTGATCTAGAGTTTAAGTTGGTAGATCATGCTGAACACATTTAATCTTCCATTTGCTGGTTTCTGGATCATGAATTTGTCCTCTGTGTAGTCAAGGGAGTTAGCTGATTAGCTGCGTTCAGCTGTATTTGTCATACACCAGATGTCAGGATAGTTAAAGTCACTCGTGTGTCCTGTCTTTTTAAACTCCTCGGTAGTTGGTCTGGGGTAGTTTACACACAGGCGCATGCACACACACACAAAATCATTTACAAACTACAGCATATACAATGTGTATATATTATGTATATATTTATATGATTTTCCGTATCATCCACTCCTAGTGATCAGCAGCAAGCACACTGTACAATATCTGTATTTTTAATTGAACAGCTCCTCATTATCCCTGGAAGTCCCTAGCTCTGCAAGTGTGTTTTGCCCTCTGCACTATCCCCTCGTGCTTTCTCCCCCATCCGCCACTTGCACCTGCTCCCCACAGACGTTTGCAGTCATGCTTCTAGGAGATATGAGTGCCTTTTAAGTAAAAGGAGCATCACTGGATTTGGTGAGGACTCTGAAACCCAACTGCACTTCTAAAACAGGCTGTCTACCAGCGTTTCACTTAGGAGGTTTCAGATGTGCTCATTAGTTCATTTGCTTCCTGTGTTCTTCAATTCTTCCTGTCTAGGCAGTAAATAACTCTCGCACATGGTGCTTACAAGAGCCACTATTCATTTTTGTATGCTACTAAACAACTGCCAAATGCAGCAGTGTCTGCATTTCAGCAGTCAGTTAAATGAAGCCTCTGCATATGGTCTACAAGGCTTTGGGGATCCTTCAGAGTGGAGGGTGCCCAGCAAATGTGATCCATAATTTGCTGTGGCCTAAACCTTCATTTTAACAAATGAGTGCATTTTGACAAAAAACATTTGAGGATTTGAAAAAAAAAACCACAAAACACCCATTCTCTGTTTGCTATATCCTTTATTTTTTGTCCAGGAGAAGGACTTTTTCTTTGTGCACGTTTTACATATGGCTTCATGCAGTCCTTTTTCGGCTCGCTTAACAAATCCCTCTTCCTGTCGTTTTGCCAGGCCCCCCGTAGAAGACAGCCAAACCCTTCTGACCCCCGTGGTGAGCTGCGGGCCACCAGGAGCGCTGCTAACCCGGCCGGTCATTTTAACCATGCACCACTGCGCGGAGCCAAATACAGAGGACTGGCAGATCCAGCTGAAGCACCAAGCAGCCCAGGGGCCGTGGGAGGTGAGTCTCCAGCGCTTGCGGCGGTCGCGTTCAGGGCTCTCAGTTTGTCTTTGGGCTGCCCTTCCAAACCCTGACACCAATATTTGGGATTTTCTGTGCAAGATACTGGCTGCCGTAGGCCCTCCGCAGTGCACTTCGGCGCCAGGGTTCGAGCAGTGGGAATCATTGCCGGGCAGGCGGGATTTGCCGCCCAGGCCTTTCTGATTGCCAGAGATCAAAATCGAGGGATCTCAACCAGTTTTAATGGACTTTTCTGTGAGGCAAAGTGAAGGTAGTCAGCATGCCTGGCCTGATTTGCTCCGAAATGCACCAGTTTTACAGAATTTCTGCCTGTCTTTGGTTTGCTGATGTATCCTTCCACAAAGTATTTTATCATCAACCTGGGCTTATGTACAAGATAAATACGTTCACCTAAGATTTCTAAACTGCCCAGTGGCCATGAGCAATTGTTGGTTGCATCTCAGGGCTTTATTTTATTTTTATTTCTACTCTTCTCCCTATCTGTGCTGCATCCTGTCTGTGGAGTGAGGAATACCGCTAGCTTTTAGAGCGCTTCCCCCTGATTGCAAAGCATATCCACAATCAGCCAAGATAAAACCAGAGCAGGATGAGCGGGGGGGGGGAGGGGGGGAGTTGTTCTTCTCACCTTTCTCCTTTCCAGCATTTCATGCAGACATGCTTTCTTGGGACAGTTCTGGCTCAATGTCATGAAACATAGCCTTCCTTGTGGGATTTTGGCACTTCAGCCTTTGGTCTTGGCAGGACACTGTGCCAAAATCATGGGGAGAGAAGGAAAAGAAAAGGCAAAATAAAAAACTGGCTGAAAATCAGGTTCTGATTCAATGCTAGAAAAAAAGAAACTGTTTTTCACAGAGTGGTTTGGACTCCCCTGGCTTATAATCAGTTTTCAAGAAAGTGATAATAATGCTGCAAATGATCCCCAGCTTCAGCATCAAGACTCTTTGGGCCAGCTTAATAAAATACATAGGCCTTCTTTTTTAGTTTGTTTTTTCCCTCCTAAGAAGTTGGCAGAGCATCTCTTTGACCCAGTTTGTGCTGTCAGGATCGGACTTTGCACCCTTTTACCTTGGAGGAGCTATACGAGCCTGGTGGGAGCCTGGGGTAGCTGCTTGCCAGGAACATGGCAGGAGAGGAGGTCCCGGGCCAGGGTGGCAGAAGGATCGTCTGTTGTAGCCGAGGCGTAAAAGGACACTTTCTGCAGGGCTCAGCTGTCCTGGCAGAGCCCTCCTCTCCGGAGCCAGCTCCTGCGAAACTTTTTTTGCTCCTAGGTAGCTGCTGCCGCCAGTTTTGTCTGACATAATTGATTTGGCAAGGGCACCTTCTTCCTGCCGGGAGGGTTAATGAGGGCAGGGTGACCGGCGAAGGCGCTTGGGCTGACAGCAGCGAGAGTGCCCCTTCCAGCGCTGCCGTTGAAGGCATCCTGGTTTTGTGCCCCGGCCCGCGGCATGCGCTCCTGCTCGTGCTGCGAAGGGGCATACGCAGCCCAGCCCTGTCTAGCCAACTGATATGCACCCCGCTGGCCTAGCTCTTGGCACTGCACGTCTGTTCCTCATTTGTGCCTGTTCGTTATTGGCGTTTTCTCCTCCTGCCCTTGACCGAGCCGTTGCTCCGCCGGCGCTGAGCACGCACAGGGTCCTGGGGCACACACACCCCCTGCAGCAGGAGGTGGCATTGCCCTGGGCAAGCGCTTCGTGCCAGAGCTAGCACCGACCCGGCCGGAGGGGGATGTAATCAGTGTTGCAGCACCTTGTCTTCTGCCCTGCGGAAAGAGTGTGTCACCCCCACAAACGCGGCGTGATTGCGTTTCCCGGACCGGGGATCCGGACCGACACCAAGTTGCAGCGAAGCCCTGCCGCTCGGCTGCCAGATGTGTACGCTCTGCTCCACGCTTCGAGGCAGCAGGCGTGAAACACATGAGTTGTGTTGGGCCTCACGTGGCACCTACCTGGCTTCGCAAGAGACAGCCCTAACCCGCTGCTGCCTTTTTTCCTCCGCTCTCTCTAAACCATTCAAAGCACCTTGTGTTGTGCGGAGGATATTACATGCAGGGCTGAATGGAGAAGTTAGCAGGGGAGCTGTTTTCTTCCAAGCGCAGGGAGGAGGTTGTTTGCAGTCAGGCTGTGTGTGTTTTTTTCACTTGCCCTGCAGTCTCATCATGGAGAATTATTCCGATGAAGCAGCAGGTGATATTTCATGTAGGTGTGGCGTTTGGCCATCCTAGAGGTTACTTCTCCTCCTTGAGTTTCTGTAACTCCTTATTGTCATGCTTAAGAAGTGAAGGGCAGTTATTTATGCAACATGCACATGACTCCTGATGTTGAACACTGGCCACCAAATGATTAATTCTGCAAGCCTCTTTTTCAATAAGCTGTTGGTGATATTTTCCCTTATTTGCCTAACTCTGCCCATGGTTTAAAGGCAGCTACAGGGCTCAGTTTCAGGTCTGAAACTGAGGATGGGAAGAGGTTTCTACCACGACTACGACCACCCCTGAAGAAATCATCCCCTCCCCGTGCCCACGCAGGAGAAAACCTGGAAGCGGGGATTTTAAATCTTGATTAACCTAAGGTGCGGACAGCAAGGACTTTGAGCATGGCCAGGCTTGAAAGGGGTATGGCTGTCTCAAAGGGGACTGAGGCCAGGCCTGGGCTGAGCAGAGGAAGAAGAATGGTGCCAGGGGGCGGGGAGCCCTAACTTGGCCTCTTTCTCCCTTAGGATGTGGTGGTAGTCGGGGAGGAAAACTTCACCACTCCGTGCTACATCCAGCTGGACCCGGAGGCCTGCCATATCCTGACAGAAACCCTCAGCACATATGCCTTGGTGGGGCAGTCGATCACCAAAGCAGCTGCAAAACGTCTCAAACTGGCCATCTTTGGACCGCTGTCCTGCTCGTCGCTGGAGTACAGCATCCGGGTCTACTGCCTCGATGACACGCAGGATGCCCTTAAGGTAGCTGTTGCTCTCTCGCTTGCTTCTTCTTTCTTTAATCATCTAGCTGCAGCAGGATTGCGGTAATAGCAGTGAATAGACCCTTCAGTGGTGTGCTACTTAGTGCAATTTCTATTCCCTAGATAATTTTTGTGATTAGAAGAGCTTGACAACAAGCCAGTGTTTTACAGTTTAACTGTAAAACCCCCCACTATGATTTGTCTTTCACATAAGGATTTCACACACATACTAAACTATTTTTTGCCCACCCTCCTTTTTTTCCTTTGTTTACCTGTATCATATCCTGAATCCTGAGATTTTTTGCATTATTAAAAGGCCATAAGGTACACCCGGCTTCACTCGTCATTCATGTATTTTTAATGCTAAGTGCCAGCTCCCCAGAGATGGGGAAACATATAAATGCCTCTTTGTAAATAGTTGATAATGATAAAAGAAGCTTCTGGGTTGTTAATCACTGCCTGCTTTCATATTGCTTTATTACACCTCTTCGTGTGCAGTTTTTTGTGCTGGGAATTTGCAGCTAAAATAAACCAAAGCTGTTGCTTTCTCTAACTATACACCTTACTCTCACTGCATAATTCTACCATGCCCCACGCACATACACACATGCATGACATCCAGATAAATAAATAGATAAACATACTCGCTATTTCTCTTTATAAATGTGTATTTATACAGATGGTATCTATAATAGATGCACTCATAAAATATGTAACTCCAACTGTACATGTAAGAATGGAGGTTATTAAGAGGTTTTTTTCTTCTTTAATCATAATCAGTGCAACTTCCCAAATGCATCTTTGCAGCAAAACAAGTTCAAAGCCTGACTCTGAGCAGAGTCATCCTCATGCTGAACACGGCTTTGTTTTATCAGCTTTATTTGGGAATTATTCAGATACATGTCCACATACACTGGTTGGGAGATGTTTGTGGGTTTTGGGGCACTGACTTTCAACATTGTAAATGGCACAAAGCATTTTCATCCCAAATACTATCTGATACCAAGCCCATGCGTTGTCTTTGTCACTGGGACACTAGAAGCTCTTTCACTGACTATAAGAAGGACAGTAAAGTGTAAGAGTTGAAATGGGCATATTGTGTCTTCAGCATGTTCAAGATGCTTTTTTTTCTGTACAGTGCCTGGGAGCTTGACTGTGTCAATGTGTTGATGCTATCAGGGTTTCAGAAACCATTATTTCCCCTCCTCCGATCTTCCCTTTTTTCCCCTTTAAAAATTGGGAAGGGCCCTTTGTGCTGATCGAGTGGAAGTACTTCAAAATTCACAACTTTATGCCGCTGCTCTTCAGGGCCCGTGTTACCTAATACGATTTTCCGCTGGTTCCTCAAGGCCTGAGGTAGCAATAAGTGACTGCGAGTGGCCTTGAACAGAGAGTTAATGCAGCCAGAGGGGGGGGAATCAAATTAGATGTTACTCAAGAGTCGTTGGGTTGTTTCTAATAGACTGCGGGGAACTTTGTGAGGTAAAGTTAATCCGATTCAGGGCAACAGCACAAGGGATCAGGACAACAGCTGAGTAACACGGAGGGACCATCTTTTACCATAAGAAGCAGCAATAAACACCTGGGGGAGGAGCAGGCCCAAGGGAGGAGTTAAAAACACCAATTCTTGGACTTTTGCTGCAGCTAGACCCCAAAATGAGCTTGTAGTTTGGTGAGGAAAGTGGGCAGCAGTACCCATGACGCAGGTCCCTGAGCCAGTCTGGTGGCCACCATCCCACTGGCACCACCTGCTTTCTACAGCACAGGGCGGGTGTTTCAGTTTTCTTCTTTTCAGCGTTTTTGCTTCAAGATTGAGTGGGCGCACACACACGCAAGTGGCACTGTACACAAACACGACTCCTGGGTTCAAGACCAAGAGAGCTTGTGATTTACAGGCAGTCAAGCACAAGTGCTTTCTGGCCATAAACTCATATATGAACCTATGACTCATATTTTTCCGGAAACAAGAGGTTTGGGAAAGGAAAAAAAACAAACTAGTAAACTATCTGCAGATTAAAGGGTTGAACATGAACCCTCACAGACGTGTACAAACAGGCCCCTTGCAACAGTGTCCTTGGGGCTCAAACTCGGTCTATTTTAAAAGAAAAAATGGTGGTTTGCGGTGTGTTTTCACAATACCTAGCAGTGCAGTAGCCCCGGCCGTGCCCTGGGGTCCTTGGTACTGCCGTCTTGCAGTAGGCAACCAGCATTTACTGGGCAAGGTGTGCGGATGGGGCTGAGCCAGCGAGCTGAAGGGTCCCGAGGTTAAAAGTAATTTGGAGGCGGCTGGAAAGTTGTCGGCAGCAAGTGAAATGTCTCTGTTTTTCGGCAGCCGACCATGTTCCCAGAGCACAGTGCTGCAATTGAGGGCTGTTCAAGGCAAGGCAAGGGGAAATAAAAGCAGCGTGAGATGTTCTCACATTGCAATGTTTGAGGCCTGGAAGAGTCTTTATAGGGGGTTATGTATTTATTTTAATAGGCAACTGAATGTATTGTCTTATTATTTATAACTAAGAATGAGGGTGACATATGCTGTGTATGTCCTAACAGCCACCAAAGGAAGACAAGCAGTTGCACTATAAAACACAGTGCAGTATTTATCCAGCAGGTTTTTCCCTCTCATCATGCACAGTAAGCGCTCGCTGTCGAGCCGCCTGAGCCCGCAGTACAGTAGGGAAGTCTAACGGCTTGTCATAAATATTCTTGTGGAAACAGCTCATTCTGATTCCTGGGGGGTGGGAAGCAGCATCTCTTCGGCACTGCTCAGCCATGCAGAGCCCTCCACCCCATGGAGGCTGTGACACCTGCTGAGGACAGGCACAAAAATGCGTTTCGGGGAAGGGCGAGGGTGGCAATGATCACAACCATTAGCCTCTTTTTTAGATTTGTGCACTTGGATGCCCAAACTAGTCTGTTGTAAAGAAATTAATAATATAATAATAACTATAAAGAAACCCCACTGCTTTATTCCTGTCTGTTTAACTATTTATATATGGCTTTGCGACTGAGGCACCTGAGCTCCGTGCATCAGCACGGCAGTGACTGAGCAGCCCGGCTCACGCGCAGGAGATGAGTGAGTTACTTCATGCTTTAGCAGGGTGTTCGCCCCCACAACCCACTTAGTGCTGTACAACAACAGCTTTCTAACAACAACAACAACAAAAAACTCACTGCAGTGGTCATGCTGTTTTCTTCTCAGTTATTTGATGCATATTTTTCCCCTCTAATGGAGAAAAGCAACCACATGCAGTAAATGCCATTGCTTGTTTGTGCCCCGTTGGTGAGGACGCGTGCCCAAATGCAGAGGGTGGCCGTTGTACGGCCCGGGCCGTACGACAGGAAAGGTGGCCTGACCCCCTGCGGCAACTCACTGCTGAGATTTCAGCTTCCCACGGCATAGCGGCGCCTGCCGGTAGGATGAGCACCGCACCAGATAAAATGCCATATGGCCAAAGCCAACTTGCAGGTGTGAAGGGGCATGGTGAGCATGGTGGCTCCTCCAAATTAATTCTGAATTAATTGACTTGCCAGCATGGGAGAAGAGCATGCTCCTCCAGTGTCCTCCTGTCAGAGCGTGGAGAGGGGCTACGGTGAATAAGGGTGATTATTGAAAGTGGGATCTTGAAATTAGACACGCAAATCTGTGAGGCTGGAGAGGGCCCGGCAGGGCAGGCAGGAGGACGCGGGGCCGCACGCGTGTGAGCTGCTGGCAGCCCTCTGCACGACGCCACATGCGTGCTCGAGGGACCGTACCTGCAATTAGCTCACGCCGTGCCATGAATCTTCCTCCAGCCATTCCAGGGAGATAATTTGGACATAATGAAGATCTATAGTAATCAGATAATTACTATCGATTGCTCTTTAGACATCTTGACAAGGTAATTAGGGGTACTGGAAAGATGCTGAAACTGATTCATTGGCACAACCTTAATCTAAAAGGTTTCCTAATTATGTTTCTTCTCTTCTAATGGCTGATAAACAAACATCATTTTAGCTTCGGGATTTGTCAGGTGCGGGGCTCACGAGGGACCTGAACTTTTCTCTTATGCTAACTAGATCCTTGTCATGATCAAGAGTAGCTTGTTTTGCCTTCAGCTAAAATGCAAGCGCCTTTAGTTAGCCTGGGTTGGCGTCCTGGTTTTGCATGCCCATGTATTCCTCAAACATGGTCACTCTGGGTTTGATGGGCTTGGGCAGCATGAGACTGTTCGTTTGGCTTTTGTAAGTAAAGACTGAGTTTGGCTGTATTTGTTTCTAATGGCGCTCGTGTGGCTGCCGTTGTTCTTGCTTCTTCCTTGTGTACTACAAATAGGCTGTATCTCTGTAGCTAACAGTCCACTGCAGTCTCATTAATTACGGGCATGTGTTTATTTTTAGCATCAGAAAAATGAGCAGACTCTTAGCTTACTACCTTTTAATTATAAGATCAGTGTTTCGGTAGCCCTGAATTTATGTATTCATCCCTACAAACTGCTCAGTCACAGTGTCTTCCTCCTGTTTTGCTAGCACTGTGCTAGATGGTTGGCCTCAGGAGTAGGCCTCTCATTTCTTGTGTTGCTGCCACAGAGCAGTTTGCCATGTGGCCAAAAACCAGCTGAAGTAGGCACAAGTCACATATCAGCAGGACCTGCACAAATAAGACCTTTCAAAAGCAAAATAGTAAAGCTACCTTTAGATGCCCAATTTGGTGACCAGTAGGGAAGACTGATATTTTTCATTATTCAAACAGTGCCCAGATGCACAGTCTTTGACTTCAATTTAACTGCATGCAGTTAAGCTTCCTGCATGCAGGACCTGTCAGGTAATGGTGTGTCTCCCAAATGAGACAGGGGGGCCTGCATTCCTGCTGTACCCCTGGCGGGGGGATTACGTTCAGCTCCGCTAGTGCAATTCAGGTTCACCGGGAAGTATAGCTCTGTACAGTACCTGTGCATGTTTTCCATATTATACAAGCTGCTGCAACTACAGTAGCCCACCATGAGCAGACCGACATGTGGTTTGGATCACACCCTGACTGCTCTCTCGTGTTTATTGCTGACCTGCAGGAAGTGCTACAGCTTGAGCGGCAGATGGGCGGGCAGTTATTGGAAGAGCCCAAAGCTTTGCATTTCAAGGGAAGCACCCACAACCTCCGCTTGTCCATTCATGACATTGCCCACTCTCTCTGGAAGAGCAAATTGCTGGCTAAGTACCAGGTAAGCATCACAAACTGCTCACATCAGGTCCTAGCAGTGGGGCTTAAAGAAATACAGAGACGCACAAGGGTGTTTAAAAACACCAGTTGCCCAGCTCCAGCGCTGTGGACACTTTTTCCTTGGACTATTTGCCCTGACAGCAGCACAAAGCCTGTGGTTCCTCATCCTACAGCATCCATGACCTGGTCTTGCAAGGCCTTTTGCTCTCCTTTCCTGAGGGCCATGTGGGAACTGAGCCAGTAATCTGCTGAAGGAGATTGGGGAAAACTATTACAATTTAAAAGACTTCCTTGGTTGTTTTTTTTTTCTCTTTCTGCAGGAGATTCCCTTTTACCACATCTGGAGTGGGTGTCAGAGGAACCTACATTGCACCTTCACGCTGGAGAGGTTCAGCCTGAATACTCTGGAGCTGGTGTGTAAACTCTGCGTACGGCAGGTCGAAGGAGAAGGGCAGATCTTTCAGCTCAACTGCTCAGTGTCAGAGGTAAATGGCATTATTGCACTTCTCCCCTAACAGATTGCAGGAAAAGAGGAGAGTTAAGGAGCTATATCCCTTCCCATCTCTACCTGTTTAGTGTTTCCCATTTTGCTTCAGACTGCTGGGATGGACATAAGGGCTGGATTAAGTTGTTGCTCTGTGTCTTCTCTTGCATTTTCCCTTAGTTTTTCCCTCCACCCACTCATCTGGAAGGGAGCATCCCTCCTTCAAGGGAGGGAGGGCAAGGATGGTCTCCCTGCTGGTGCCCCCTCTCTGTCTACGTGGCGGAGCTCTCTGCCTACAGCTCCTCAGGAAGCACTGGATGTTTGGTCTCCTGGCAGGCCGCTGCACAAGGCTGCCATGCCTGACCTTTCGCTGGAAAGGGAGAAAGGAGAATAGGAAAATGTCATTACCATACATTCATGTGAACCAGTTCACTCTAAGCCCACACAATAAGTGCTGTGAAATAGAGAATATCAGCTGGGCCAGCTGCAATAGACTTTCTCCCTCAGACTCTGCTACTGCTACAAATCATGACTATTATCTTCAATACTCTTTCTTTTGACTGCTGATATTTTCCAGTAGAAAAATGATCATAGGTTTTGAAAAATCTTTACCATTGCTACTTAGCACCTGAAGATTTTTAGCCCCTTGGGGCAGTAAAACTTAGGGTTAGCCCTGAGCAATCAGTTCAGGTGTGAAGCAGTGTTGACTTCATTGATTATGCTGGTGGCTTTTGCGCCTGGTACCTCCCAGGTGCTGCCACAATTTTGAGGTTAGTGTCAGTCCTTAATCACCACTAGGTCAAGACAAAGGAACACAATAAAATCCTTTGAAATACACAGGTCAGAGAAGCAGGGTGAACAAACTCCTGTCGTGCTGAAGGGCTGCTCCTTTCTCTTTATATAGGATAGAGTGTGAGGGTAAGTGCATTTGGGAACTTAACCCACCTCCTACAGCAAACCCAGAACATGCCCTCATCTTGTATTGCTTTTATTTATTTATTATTTACCTTTTGTAGTTTACTTTCAACCATGTCTCCAAATCCCTTTGAAGATGAGTCACAGGGTGAAGCAGCAGAGGAGGCATCGGTACCATGTAGTTAGAGTATTTTGTGCAGCAACATCATTACCTCAGCTACTGAGAAAGATCAGACCAGCTTGGGAGCGACGAACACTGCTGGCTGACTTTGGGAAGGACAGGGAGACAACAAGCAAAAGTTACTTGTGCTGTAGGGCCCCGACGGTGTGCGTCATTACCCATAACATCTGCTCGGTTATTGGGTGTAAAGTTATATATTCAGCTGGGGAAAACACAACATTAAAGACAGATGGTAAAACAAGTATCATAAACAATTATTGTAATAAGTGCTGCATTGAGGTAATCTCTAATTTAACCTAAAGAAGAGAAAGAACTGAGAGTAACTTTAATGAAATGCAAGTACACACTATAATTATCCTCAGCTGCTTGTATGTAATAGGACCTGATAATAGATTCAGAGGGAATGGGATAATATTCCTGTCTTGTGCTGCGATCCCATCCAGCAGGGATGAATACAGTGAGGGAATAATGCTGCCATTAGCGAGGCTGCAGATCGCGAGAATTGCTCATCGCGCCTGGTACCGAGTGGCAGTCCCTAGCGACTGTGTGAGGGGCAGGAGGACCTTCAGCTGCTAAGGGCTGGCAGACAGCGCTGTGTCAACTTTTTTATTAAAAAAAACAAAAAACAAAAAAACCTCAGCTTGTTCGATGGCAAAAGTTGCCTGGAAACTTAAAAAAAACAATATGTATGCCTCTAGGTAAGACAGGCATAAGAGGAAGGAAGTTGTATGATAAAGACACTGGACCAGGTGTCAAGAAACCTTAAATTTAGTTCCTCGCTGTTTCTTCAAGGGAATAGGTCAATCATGTTGGGCTGTGTTTTGGTCACTGCTTTCAGGATGACATCTGGTTTGGTTTGGTTTTGGTGATTTTAAATTGTGTATGTTATTCAGAGAGCCTTGTTCCTTGTTGGGGAGGCAGGCATCTAAAATTTAGGCACTGCAGGACCTGCCTTGCTGGTGCCTTTGTTCTTTGCTGGATCTGCCTCAGTCACCCCGCGGTAAAAATATAATTATAGTGTTTCCCCCTCCATTCCTTTGTGGGCTTTCTTTTTTTTCCCCCCTCAAAGGCAGTAAAACTTTTGCAGTTGAAAGTGGCTTCTTCTGACTTTATGCAGTGTCTTCCACAGCATGACCTAGTCTCAGCTGGAACTTCTAAAATACCAACCTCTTAAGTGCCAAAACGTGTAAATAAGCGAGGAGAGAGAAAAGGAGTGTGATAAAGGTCCTTCACCCTTGGCTTTTGAAGACCTCTCTGGAGGTTGAGTGCTGTGCTCGGTGCTGACAGAGGGGTGCCATAGCCGGTACGTCTTCAGGCGTGTTAGCTGAGGACAAGGCAGCAGGGCATAAACCACCTTTGGTTAAAAATTTCACTGGCTAGCCAAAATTTTCATTATTTTTTTTAAAAAAGGCATATTTCTAGAGTGGAATAGAATTAAGTGAAGTGGATAAAGGAATGGAGGCAAAAGAGGTATAATGCTGTTCATTGCCCACAGGTATTGACTCTCCCCTCCTTTCTCTATATACTTTTTGCAGGGGGCGACTTAGACCCTGAATGATTGTTGTGAATATCTCCAGCTAACTTCCTGGGGGATTTGTGATGGCAGCTTAAACCAAGAGTTGTCTAGTTTTGAGACAGTTTGGGGTTTTACAGGGCCTTCCCAGCAGCCAGTTTTACACAAAGCAACAAGACAGCTTACAGAAGAGCAAACAAATTGACATTTAGCAACGAGCATCTTGCACTAGCTTTTCTGGTTGCTCGGGGCTGTGATCTGGCAGAGGCGAAGCTGCTCCCCCCCCATTTCTGCCAGCATGACCTCAGGCCGGTCACACTGCAAATGAGGATAATTGGAGACACAAATGAGAGTTGTAAAAGGAGAACAAGTCATGCTTGCCTTTTTTTTTTCCCCCAGCATGCTTTGATAGCTTCAGATGAGAAGGGCTTCATATGAGAGAAATGTCCCTGCTGTACAATCTAGCGGGCAGCGCAGATTGTGTTCAGCTTGGTTTTTAGCAACCCTGCAGGGCCTCATCGAGAAACTGCAGTTTCCTTGTACCAACATCAATATGTTTGGTGTCGGAAAGCAGCTCCCCATGTACCTTGGGTCCTGCGGTTTGGGGACCTGGCCCTCCCAGCCAGGAGCAGCCCTGTTGTTTTTACCTTCAGCTCCTGCTCGCGCTGTGGCTGGGGACGCACGCTCCACTTCAAGGCTGTTCCTGAATGCTTGGAGAAGAGCTGCGATACGTTAAGATGATCCCTAAAGAAGCTAATTAGTGGTGTGACTAGATGAGTAGATCAGAACTGCAAAAATCCTGACTTGAAATGCGTCTTCAGGGACGTCTTAAAAATCAGTACTCCCTCCGCCCTCCCCTCTTGCCCTACGCCACTCCTGGTCTTTGGGGTCAGCAAGCCACCAAGCCAGAAATACAGGAAGGGAAAGAGCTGTTGTGCTCACGAGGCTGCCCGGTCTCCCAAAAATCACCCAACAGCATGCAAAAGTTCCCAATTTGTGTGGGTGTGGGAGGTGATTCCTAAGCAAACTCAACCACCCAAATTTTCAGGAGCTGCCCACTACCATTAACGCCGGTCCCTGCTTCCACCTCCCTGTGGGTGCTCAATCCGCCCACTCGCTGTGCGGAGCGATGTCGATGGTGCGTGTTAAAGCTGGGAGCACCCCACCAAAGAAGGGCACCGGGGAGACTGTAGGGGACAGGTTGGCCTCGGGTGTGACGTTCCCATTTAAACACCTCTGCTGCCTTTCAGAGCCAAGCCAAGCTCTGGTCTTGGGGAGGAGGGCGGACAGCAGCGCTCCAAGTGCTCGCTCTGTCTGTCTTCAGCGCAGATTTAGAGCCACATAAAAATGATCAGCCTCCGCATCATTAACCATTTCTCCATGGTTTGTCCTGCATCAAAGGCCTCGGAGAGCGCCGGTGCTGCCCCACGGGGTGCAGGCAACGGGAGCAGCAGCCGATGCAACTTTGGGGAAAGCATTTCCACCTGTGGTCCAGCTTTCTGAGTGTACAGAGGACCTGGGGACACACGCACACCCGTGCACACGTGCCTGCACCCCCTTACCGCTTTATGTCGCCTTATACAGAAGGGCCGCTGCACAAAATAGTTAAATACTCAGCTTTCCTTATGTGTGGATCCTACCTTCAACCTTTGAGAGACTTTTTTTCACTCAAGTGGGGAAATCCCATTTCAGCCCTGGTAGTAGTAGTAATTTGCTCTAAAACATATCAAATGCCTGATCTTTCTTTATTTCAAGTAATTAATTTAATTAAGCAGGGCTCTGTGTTTTCCAGTTACAGTGTTCTTCACCCTCAATAAAAAAAAAAAAGAAAAATCTGCTGTCTATCCAGTCAGCTACAAATATTTCTCTTTTTCAACTGATTAACATAAATGCAACACAACTTGATTAGCAGAGGTCTGCTGCCCCTTTAATGCCAGTAAAAGCATTGGGCCTAGGAGGCCCAGAACTCTCCTGTGACAGTTTTTGCATTCAGCAATAACACTGCAGCGTTTTTTTCCTTCTTTTCCAACCCCAGGAACCTACTGGCATCGATTATCCTCTCATGGATTCGGCAGGCACCATCACCACGATCGTAGGGCCCAGCGCTTTCAGCATCCCCCTGCCGATCCGGCAGAAGCTCTGCAGCAGCCTCGACGCTCCCCAGACCAGGGGCCACGACTGGAGGATGCTGGCCCACAAGCTGAAACTGGACAGGTGAGCAGGGCAGCCCTCGCGTGCTCGAGCAGCAAAGCCCCCTCCCAGGTATGTGCAGCAGGCTCCGTGTAGGGTGCCGCTGAAATAGGTGATAGTGGACATACCTACAGCCTAGTCAAGCTGACCACGGAGGATGAGCACCCTGATGGTGCTGGTGGTGGGTATGGTTGGGATCGGCTGGATTTGTATAAATTCGCTTAACAGTCATGCAAAAAAAAAGTTTCCCGTTGGCTTGTTGCAGGTATCTAAATTATTTTGCTACAAAATCGAGTCCCACTGGGGTGATCCTGGATCTCTGGGAAGCCCAGAATTTCCCTGATGGCAACCTGAGCATGCTGGCAGCAGTTCTTGAAGAAATGGGAAGACACGAAACCGTTGTTTCTTTGGCAGCAGAAGGAAATTACTGATGTAGATTTGGCATGATCAGGAAGGACAGACACAGGGAGTGGTAATGCCCTGTTATTACACACAAGAATTGAAGAGAAAACCCAGACCAATGAGTTACACAAGAGATACTACAGAGAAGAAAGCAAGCAAACAAAAAAACCACAGCCCTGACCTTCACACGTGTTCTCCTTGTACATTATCACAGGATCTAAAAGAAATCATGCGAAGTTGTACCTTGAAAATATAAATCAACCTAACGTTCCTCTCGGCTTGGCTGTACACTGCTTGGTACAGGATTTTACAGTTTCCTAGGAAACGCTTTTTATTGCTATCCAGATATATGGATAAACTTTCTTAACAATCCCAGTTTCTATGGATGTTGTTTACATCAAATTCTGGACAGGGGTAAGGAGACTGTCCATGGCTCTTTATATTTTTTGTTTAAAGCCATTCTAGAAAAAGCTATGGACAGTTGGTTGTGGCTATTTCAGATTATTGGTTTCTGGTGAATTCAGACTTTGGCTACAATTCCACACATCAAGTGTCTCACAATGATCCTCCTGTCATTATTCTGTTTCCTAGACCTACTTGTAAAAAAACCCAGAGTTGCGGAGGTGTGCATCTGGAAAGCAGGTACTCTGGGTGCTAAGCAGGAACAAACATAACGTTCCCGTCCTTCCCCTAGGGAGTCCCATTGAGCCTTTGTGGAAAATAGCTGTAGGACAGTGGGAAACATAGGATGGGAGTTAATTTTCCATTCACAGCATAACACCCTTTCCATCCCTTTGTGATATGGGGGGCTGGATATGCAATTCAGACTGGTTAGGGAAAAAAGAAATCCAGAAAAAAATAAAAAAGAGATTTTCCTATGATAATTATTTACTAATTAGTATCTAGTGCAAGGATTATAATGATTACTATTATTATTATTATTACCATTCTTACTTTATTTCTAATTTTGTCAGCAGCAGGATGAATCATTCCCATTTTGACAGAACCTGTTGTCCCCTTCCTGAAGGTCTTCTAGGACATTTCCCACTATGTTGTCTGTCCTTCCCTTCTCCAGCCATTGTACGCGTCCTCCAAAGTCCTCTGCTAGCCCACAAGGGTTGCTCACATAGCATTAGAGTTGCTGTGCTTTATGCCAGCTACAAAGCCGGTTCAAACTGGTGAAGCTCCACAGAAATCACTGATCCGCACCAGCAAAGGATCTAACCCAGCATGTCTCCCTGCAGCAAACTGTGGCGCATTGCAACACCACTGGTTTGCCATTGCTTCTGGAAGCAATCCTACCCCGAGCTGACTGTGAAGGCTGGGGCGACCCCATACCCTGCTGTGATCCAGCCTCCCAGTCCAGATGCACGTAGCCCATCGTTTGGGAAGCAGATGTGCAAACATGTGGAGGCACTGACATTGAGCACCTGATCTGTGCATCCAAGGTGAGCCTCCAGGTACCTTGCTTTATTTTTAAGAGACTTGAGAGCCAGCAGCTCCCGTTAGCTTCAGATGGAGCCGGAGGCACTCACTCCCACTGAAAACCACCTCTTTGCCTAATGGCTGCGAAAGTCAAGGCTACTGGGCATAAGGGGAGTGCCCCTTTCTGGGCGAGAGCCACTCGCTGGATCTCTGTGGCTCTTCCCAGGCTGCAGCCAGGGAAGTCTCTCCCGCATGCCCAGTGCTGCGCGGTGGAGGCCAAGCTCTGTGCGTTGCAGCTCTTTGCTTTAGCTATACCCCCCCAGCTCCCAGCTTGTTACGGTAACTCTTGCACAGGGCATTGCAGGTCCCCATGAGTGGGACACATATTTGTTTCTGTGCCACATCCCTCTTGGCCTCTGCAAATGCAGGAAGGGGGAACTCGGCAAATGGAGCTAACTATTGTTTTTTTCAGTTGTCACTGCAAACATATTTCATTTTCTGCTCAGTGAAAAGACTGACTCTTTAGTACAACACAGAGCCTAGTATTTCAGTAGTTTTAATTCCAGTTTTGTTTATCCTTCACTTCCGCTGCAGAGAGCACTGCCTTCCCCAGCCCATTCACGCCAGCTTTGGAGGCATCCTCTGGTTTTTGCTATTGTACACACATGTGGGCATTGCCCACACATGTATTCTCCCATCACATTCTTCTCGACACTTGAGTTGTTTTGTTTTCTTTTGTTTTTTTTTTTCCCTAAGGCTTTCAAGTCTGCACCTTTAAAGGTAACTTTGAAAATGTCATTGGTCAAAATGAAAGGAAAATTTCATCTGACCTTTTTCCCATTTGACATTTCTGTAGGCTTGGGACTTTTTTTTCTAATTCTCAGCTCCCTGACACCAGTGGTGTTTTCATTAAAGGCTGGGCAGTGCTCACAAGCACCCCCTTTCTCAGAAGCAGTAACCCAGCAATTTACAAAGGATCAGACCAGGCTTCCCATCAAATTCAGAGCGCAGGGTGCACAGATCTTGGCTTTCAACATCTGTCCATATTTTGGCTCCGTAATCACCACCTCTGGAGAATGTGGAGTCCTTCCAAGGACTAAGTCATCCAGGCAGGTCATCCTTTTCATGAACCACCTTCCTATTTTTTTGACCTTAAGCAGCTGATCCAGAGCTCTGCTGCGTGAATGAGAATCTTGCTTCCATCTTCAGGAGGCTTTGACTTGGCTGCCAGCTCATCCCTTTTCCTACAGTTTTACCCTGCTCTTCCTCAGAGCGCTAAAACATCTCCTGAAGGACAGCTCTCCACTTTTCTTCTTATGCAACCTTCTGGTATAACCAGTTATACCTAGTTCGTTCTTCACCGGCTTTTGGCACCTTCCCCTCGTGGGCCCCATCTTTGGTCTCTGACGTCCGGACTGGTTTGGGCTCTCGGCTGGGAGCTTTCACTAGGTGGGCACCGTGCATCACCTCAAGCCTGTGCTCCTTTTGCCAGCTCTCCGCGCTCCCCCTTCCCACCCCGAGGCCCCCTTCAAGAAAAATAGATGAGTAACTTTCTTAAGACTTTCTGATTCTGGGTCAGAAAAAGAACTTTTTCCTTTTGCAGCTTCACTGTAAAAGGGATATATTGCATGGCAAGGGCTTGCTCTGATTTAGAGGAGCATCTGCAGCGGTGGATGGCAGTAAGCACCATTGCCTCTCTCAGCACAGGCACAGAATGAGGGGGGAGAAAGGACAGCAAGATTTGCTCAAAATACCATTTTTGGTGGGAGAAAGCTAGCAGCAGTCCTTCTCTCGTGATTGCTTGTACACACTGCCATCTCGTGGGGCAGAGCTCGAACTTAAACACCGATACCAGTGACTTCATTTAAGCCTGAGAAAAGTTGTCTTAGAAAAGACTTTTCTGTGAGGTGGCTCTTTAAAATGACAAATAATATTGGCAGACAGAACCGACTCTTAAGAATTGTTGTAACATTTTATGTCAGGTAAGCAAATTTGTTTTAAAAGATGACTGCAGGCTTCTTATCCTCCAGTTATTATTATTTTTTAAATGCTTAACCTTTTAGTTGTCCACCTTTGGTTATGATGTGCTCTAGCAGCTTTGCTGCTCTTCACACCGTCTCTTCATTACATGTTGATTGCTAGTGATATAAATAATATATATATATATTATATAAATATATATAAAATATCTACTGACTTCAAGGAAAATCTTTAATTTCTGATTTAGGATCACTGTTGGAGGCAGTCCTTTTCACCTGGTTTTGTTAAGTTCTTTTGTGTTGTGTTCTTGTAAAGGTGGCTGTCAGTGTATAGGGTAAGTCTATTTTTTTGTTAAGTTTTCTAATCACAGCTGATCCACAGTATCATGCTGAACAGTGCAAGACCTGTTTTAATGAGTCTTGAAAGTTTTGAGGCAGTTAGGGTCTCTTGAGTCAAGATTTGCTTCCATGGGAGACCGAGGCTTTTTCCATATCCCTGGCAGAAATGCAGACACTCATGAGACATGTTGGAGTCTGGGAGGCGCACAGAGCAAAACATGTCTGTTACTTGGGTTTCTTGCTATTTCTGTTGCTTACATATAGAATAAATGTATTTACATGCTGTAAGCCTGTCATTGTGGACAGTGTCCTAATGTCTTGTATTGCTACCTAAAATAGTTTCCTTTCGGTTCTCCTTTTCTTTTTCTTTTCGTTTTTTGGGGCGGGGGGGGGGGGGCATGGGGAAGGGAGGGATGGGGACCATTAGACCATCGTATGTTCTAGCCAAGTAGTTCCCACAGCACCGAGGTTAATTTTAAACAAGGTGATACTGGTGAGGTTTTTTTGATCTCATGTTCAGGGCACTTTGTAATGTACCTTAGTGAGTGTTCAGAAGTCTTTTCAGGTATTACTGGGACCCTCGTCTGGCCCCGGAGTGACTAATTGCTTGCAGGCTAGCTTAGCTAATATCAGACAGGGAAGAGAGGCAAGGGGCTGGTTTATGAACAAAACCCGAACCTTTGGCCCTTCTCCCGCAAGGACTCCAGTAAGGCATTGACATCAGGGTCGCCACTGTGATCCCTTCCTAGCTTGTGTGTGAAACCTTGAGTTTATAAAATGAGCTGCATTGCAGATTTTTAAATGCTGAAGCATGTAACGCTGACATCCTTTGAAGTGGGATTCTCACAGAAATGCAAAGTGTATGTCTATATATATATATATATATATATACACACACACAGAGGAAAAAATAGAGGACACCTACTGCTGGAGGCTTTTAGCTCTGATGTTGGTTGTGGGCATCCTCCATCCCTCTCATGACCAACTTCTGCTTGGGAAGATGAAGGTCAAAATTCAGTGCTGTATCATCCCTGCAAGGTCGGCTAGGCAGTACTGCGAGAAACAACAGCGTAAAAACTGGCAAGGAAATAGAGTTGGACTCGAACCAAAGCCACAGAACTGAGCCCTCAAGTTTGGTAGGTCGAGCTCCTCTCTTGAAAGAGGATCGTTTAGTTTATTTGCTTACTTGTCCTTTAAGCTTGGCACCTGTTCCCTGAAATCTGAAAATCCCTTTATCTGAAAGGCCTTTGATAAGCTCTGCCTGTACAAAAAAAAGCAATGATAATTCAGAGTTCCCACTAGCCTCTGTCACTGAATGGGTTCTTCACATATTCTGCGATGCTGGTTAAATGTATTTAATAGTGGTTTTAACTGTTTACAAAGAAATTAATTGCTGCGTGCACTGTACGCTGGGCCTGACCTTCTCTCCAAGAGCGTCCTGTACTCACAGCATCGAGGTAGCTTCTTGGCTGTCTTTGAAGAAGCGGGATGTTGCTTCTGCTAACACCCGGCCTTCGGGCAGAAGCGGGGGTGGGTCCCTGCCTCTCGCCAGCTGTGGGCTTGCAGCTGGGTGCCACAACAGCCCGTGGATGAGCAAAGCTCGCGCTGCGGCAGGAGCTGCTCTGGCTGGTTCCAGCTGGCTGTTGCTACAGCTTGCCAGCAAATTTGGGAGATCAAAAAGTGAGAATAAAAAGGAAAGTCAGTCTGGAAAGTAAACAAAATTAGAAAGAGTGGGAAGCAAAGCACTCTTCTCCCATAGTTCTTGTAAATCACCTTGCAAAAACACCCCTCCCCAACTGTGAGTAAATAACCTACTTTTTTGAAGTAGAGTGTATTAAGAGAGAGAGAGAGAGAGGTTATGGCATTACGTGGCATTACCATTTTGGCACATCTGTGTGGTTGACTTTTTTTTTAGTAATATATGTTCTGTCTGTTAATATTGAAGAGTGAAAAAAACACGCGAAGGTCGTACACTTGGTACCTTTCTAAAGCATAGAAGGAGGGCCCATAACAAGCGAAACGGCCGCGTGGCCCGGGCCGAGAAGGTTTATTGCGGCGCTCTCCCCTGTGGCTGCGTCGCAGCTGCGCTACGGCAGCGCCGCTAGGGTCCTGGGAGCTGTCTTCTTTGCGATTCAGACATGGAGAACTATATTTTGTTTGGTTGGTTTTTGATTTCCCTGTTGCTGTATCTTCTATGCAATTCCTTTTCTAAAGACTTACTACCGGAGAAGTGCTAGCCATTGCATTATTTGTATTGCTGTACAGTGGAGGTGTGGTTTACTAGTTCTGAGTGTGCCTCTTACCCCCCTCCCTTTTTCTCCTTCCCTCTGTTTGTAAATGCCTGCATTTATTCTGTCAGCCTGACATGTACAAAGTGTAAGAAAGAATTTTTAAACAGGTAATAAATTATATTTATAAGCAACTGGAAAAAAAAAAAAAAGCAACACTACCTTGTGTTCAATTGCTTAGTTCCTGGAAGCTTGGAAGGAATGAGGAGCCTTTTATTTATTTAAAAAAAAAATTATGTGCTCAACAGAATTGTTTCTGCACATAAAAACTTTCATAGTCTCACTCGTAAGATACTGTTCAGGGCACCAACTACCCAAGCATCCGTGTGCCCATTCCCAGCAATGTACAGCCAAATTAATCTCTGCATTTTTCCAGTGGGAGTGAGAGGCACTTCCCCAGTACAAACACGTGGCTTCTCCCAGCCGAGACGCGGGGCCTGGGGTGGGGGAACAGTCCTCTCTCAGACCTCATCGCCCGCTCAGCTGCGGCCTGAGGAGGTCGAGGAGCTGCAAA
This sequence comes from Apteryx mantelli, assembly GCF_036417845.1. NCBI lineage: Eukaryota > Metazoa > Chordata > Aves > Apterygiformes > Apterygidae > Apteryx > Apteryx mantelli. The sequence continues at coordinate 15,377,212 of NC_089982.1, read as the reverse complement.
GGTCTTGCCCGCGCGCTGCCGGAGGCAACGCTGCCTTCCCGCTCCCGGTGAGCGCAGGCGCTTCCCGCCAGCCTTTCAGGCCTCTTCAAGCACTGCATGCCCCCTTCCGTGCCGGAAAGAGGGAAAGCTGGGAAAACGCCCGGTCCTCGCCATCTCATACGCCAAGAGACTAGCAGCCCGACAGCACCACGGAGTGGTGCGCTCGCCCCCGGGCTCTCCCTGCAACGACGAGGAGGCAGTGAAGTCAAAGCAGCCACGCAAAATGGAGTTAACAGCCCCAAAACTGAGCACCGGGTGGTAAGTGTATTTGCCAGGTTTGTGAGAACCTGAAGTGCAGCCCGAAAAGGGCAGACCTTTAAAAATCAGTCTCCCTTTCTGCTTGGCTTAAAGCAAGATATTCCCAAGGTTTAAGGTGTCTATATTCTACTTTCCTCTCATTGCTGTTCTTCATATGAGCTAAAACGGCTGGCAAACGAGGAAGGCTGCGTGACAGCTACTCCTGAATGTGGGAGACCACCGTGGGTGTGCAGCACGTCACTGAAGTGTATCGATAATGCAAGGTAAACTCTGGGTGATGGCTCCTTCCTTTCCCCAGCTTCTATGCTAAAAAAGAGCATGTGGGCAATCACTGCCCTTTGGCTCCTGCAATTTACTCGTAGGGAGTGTGGAATAAGTTATCGCAGGAGGCCAGGCAGAGCAAACTACCCAGTGCCAGCCCACTCTGGTGGGCTCTTGCAGCTGCCGGGGCTGGTGGCTGCCAGGGCCAGTAGGTTATTGAGCCAACACTTGAATATTTGTTCTGGCCTGACCAAACAGATTCGTATCAGTGCCTCTCCAGTAAAAAGGAATAACTGAGCCACTTAAATTCCAAGTTACTGGCTACTTTATTGACAGTGTACAGAATTAATCGGTGACCAAGGACAAGGACTTGAATGGCCCCATATGCCTTTCTGGCCAGGTCAACCAGGGGGACTCCAACAGAGGAAAGCTGTCAGCCTGCTCATTGACAGTCTTGACTATAAGTGACCAGATTTGGGCCAAGTTCAGTGCCCATTTGGAGGATACTTTTATAACAAAGAAGATGGTTTGATCAAGCAGAGTTCTGGGACAGAGGCTGGACCAGGTCTGTGGCCACCCATTGCTTGCTTACCTTGCTTGGGCCCAGCCAAGGCCAGAGCCATGGAGATCTGCTTGGCAATATTTGAACTAGTAGAGCCCAGAAGTTCATCCTGTGGATACATCTTCATAGACACATTATTTGGGGCAGTCAGCATCCAGAAGCAATACTGGGCATTGCTGAAGCATGTTGAGCACAAAACATAGCTGCAGCGAAGTTCTAGCTACAGGTTTACTCCATCTGAAAACCACCAGACCTTTGGCAACGTGGAGGGAGAGCTAGTTTTCTTTCATTTTATCTTAACATTATCTTTTCTGGTATAGGAATAGGCAGCTTATATATAAAAGCTACTTAGGAAGAGGTAACATATATAAAAGAGGACTTGGAGCTCCTACATGAAAAGAGACTCTGTATCTCAAGGGACATGAGGCATAACAATAGAAAATTAAGGAAAAAAGAAAGGATAGGAGGAACAGACACAGAGCGGTGGGAAACAGCCTGAAAACTATGTGATGCAGTGAGCTGTGGAGAGCTGAGGGCAGACATGGAGCTGTAAGGGAAGGGTAGGATCCCACACGCCACGTAACAAATGTGGGCAAAGCCAGCTGGGACCTTCTTCAGCAAGCATGGTCCTTTCCAACCCAGGTATGGCCCGACCAAGTGACTTTGGAAATGCTGATTGAAAATAACTGAAAGGATCTGCTGCTGAGTACGAGACGACACGGGTCAAAGTAACGTGTCTGCAGGGCATTAGTCATGGGCAAAATTTGGCCAGGCTGCCACTTCCCTTTTTTTTGCTGAGACATAGGGCTGGAAAATCTAGGTTTTGTCTATCCATAGATTACCTTCTATCCCTGTTGTGCTATTAAAAATAGAAATCATAATTTGTGAACATTTGGGGGTAAAAAGGGAAGAGGAGCCTCACAAAAATATTATTCAAATGCCATATTTCTATAATTTACATAATCATCCACAAATTGCAAGTGACTGCTCTGTAAGTGATAACTTGTATTTTAATTACTATTTCTCTCTTCACTGAGCTGTGAAAGGGGTGATGCTTTTTTTTTTATGTCACTGGAAACATATGCAATATCTTACAGTTTATTTATTTGCTCTAAGGTAAAAATCTTTAAAAAACATCATATATAAAAATGAGGCATGGTCAAAATAATCTAACCGGTGAAAAGAAACCCAGAAGTAGTCTTTTTGAGTTATGTGAAGAATAAACGAAAATAAAAAAGTAATCTCTTTCATGGGGAGATGGAAACAATTTTATTTGGGGAATGTTAAAACAGCCATATATAATTTGAACAAATACAACATAACAGTTTGCTCCCCATTTTTTTCTAATTACAGTATTTACAGGTTTCATAAGGCACTGGTTCTCAAAAAAGAACACAAATTAGTTTCTTAGTCTTTACATCGTTAACCTTTTCTTTAAAAGAAATAGTTTTGTTTGTGCTAGAGATGGAATAGCAGTTGCTAGATGGCATCTCTCTTCCTTTTTTTTTTTTAATTCTTCTCCCAATCTATCTTAGCTATGCCAATAAGTCATTAAACTAAACTTCCTTCGGTGTTTTTACATTTGAAAACTGTATTTCAAAACCTGCTGGCACTGAAGCCACGAGGATCTTAGCCCTGACATCCAAGTCCTAATCAACAGGCACTGTGAAATTACTGAAGTCTGGAAGTGACATTAAAAGACTGTACAGGTGGCAAAATAAAAAATACATGTACTAACATGAATTCACTGTACATGTGGAACCATTGTAATTATTACATTGTGTGCGTTGCATAAAATTAACCATTCATCTGATAACTCAGATATCACAGTGCTAGAACAAATGTCTTACAAGCTTAACTTAGGTCGTTTTTCTGGCCTGAGGAATATTCCTTTAACAGTATCATTGATTACAGTAAGTATGAGATTTGAGGGCTGAATCTGGCCCTTTTGGTCTTGGGAGAAAATGGACAGAAACTAGTTACATAACTGCAGACCCTTTGTTTTCTTGGATGTGTGTCTCCTCATATATGTATTTATTTTCCTACATAGCACTGTTGCAGTGATTTGTCATTTATGCATTTTCATAAATAAATATTATGTTTTATTTAGTGCTTTATCATCCATAATAGTTTACTCTTAATCCACATACTGGAGTGATTCCAGACTTCCAACTGAATATATATATATATATATATGTATATATATATATATATTCTTTTATATATATATAAAACACATAAACTTGAACATTTAACATCATACACACATTACATGACCTATCAACCAGTATCTTAGATCCCTTCCTTCTGGAGCAAAAAGGCAGGACTCGGTCAGAAAGCCTGCAGGCGGCGAGCTGGGAGCATGAAACCGGGTTTTCCATCTGCATGGTCGTGCAGCTCTGTCCGTGCGAGGGCAGGGGCGGAGGAAATTTCACGTTGCTGTTTTTGTGAGCGCAGAGGACTGGATCTGGCCGTCAGCCTCGAAGCAGTGCGTTTCCCACCTGCATCATCGGAGCAAGCTCCCCGGGATCACATTTATCTCATAAGCCAACACGTACGAGGGCAGAAGGCAAAACGAATGAATCTCCATTCAGGACCTCAGCGCGACAATTCCCACCTACACCAAAAGCCCTTGGGTAGGTTTCCCCTCCCGTGTTACGCTCACACATGTTGGATATTTTTGACATTTTTCTCCACTTTTCACCCCTGCTCGCTAATCGTCAGTGAGGCTCCATTCAGAGGGATGATTTATAGCAGAAACCCCACAACTCAATTCACTAAGCAGACAAAAAGATACAGTTTGAAGAGAGGCTGGGCTATTCTCCTCACTTTGGGCCAGAAATTTTCAAGTAATGGCACCTAAAAAGAGGACCAAATTCTGCTCTCACATATGCAAGCACCACCGATTTCCCCGTGGGGCCAGGATTTAGCGTACTATTAATTGGCAGAGATTTTCTTTCTGTGTTGCTTAGCATTCTTGGGGTACTGGCAGGGAAACTGCAAAAAAGCACTCAATTAACGAAAGTCCTCTGATCAAACTTTTTAACACCCATAATCATGCAGGTCTTGCTGGTTTGCTTGAACCTCGCACATTTTTCTCTATTAGCTTGAAAGTATAAAATGGTAATTTTTCAAACTCAAAATACCTTCAGGGAGCTCTGAAGCCGAACTCCAATTATATTTACCTAGCTACCACAAATAAATCAGTTTTGTCCAAAAAAGGGGAAAAGAAGCACTACATAAATGCTGAGGATAAATCCAGCATGTCAATTATTTCAACTCTCATAATTAAAGCAGCATTTGCAACAACTTGTTTCAAAATTAAACTGAACACCATCTAGAGAAACAGGCCATAGGCAGGCAGAAAAACAAAATAAAGGTAAAACAGTAACTCCCATGCAGCTCAGCATTGCCAATCTGATGAAGAACAGAAACCTTTCCAAAGAAAATGCTTTGGATGGAGTATTTCGCCTTCCTATTACCTCTCGTTTCCCCTTCCATAGTTTTACCCTTCCAACAACTGCTGTATCCCCGGGAAGGAAGACTGCAGAAAGGCTGGTAAATCCGTTTTGCATTGCCGTTCTCCTCTATAAGCCCCTCTTCTGGGAACTGTGGTGCTACGCAGCCCGCAATCTGGCGGCAGGACCCGTCCCTGTGCAACGGCTCCCAGAGCCTTCGAGGCCGCTCCGAGGCCATCCAAAATAATAAGGCGGCCAAAGTTCAAGCCAGAAGTTTAGTTTGTGGTGCCCTAAAACATGCATTTATTTCGGTATCTCGAATTTTCTTTTTTCTTTCACATAAAAAAAGGGAATGTGGATTTTTTTTCCAAACTCTTTTTGTACACAAATATCTCACTTCTACACAAATAAAAGAACAAGTTAATAATTTTGCCTCACAACAAACTTTCTCTTACCCAGCGGTTTTGTATGTAGGCCAGCGCAGTTTCATTTACCAGCGGTTTCTCTCATTAACGAAAGGCTGGTAAGAAGATCTAAACGTGTACTTCAGGGGACTCGCGCCTCTCATTTCCGCTCATAAACAATACATTTTATTTTGCAGTGGGGAGAAAAGCACTCAGAAAAAGGGCACTTGTTTATTATCCTGGCACCACATCCATGAGACTTCCTAACAGAGCTAAAAACATGAAGGGCTGCGGGGAAAAAAAGAGAAAAAAAAGCAAGTCGCACTGAACCACATTCGCTCTCTGGCTTCTGATTATCTTAAATGAAGTATGAGCTCCCCCGTGACGGGCCACCTACCGGGGCTCAGCAACCCGCGGCTCTAATAGCAACTACTTTAATTGGCCTCTCGCTATATTGTGAAAACCACTCACATCCACAGCGCTATGGAAAGTGGGCTCCATAGGTAGGTGCCTTTTAACACGGTTTCTATTACAGCTTCTCTGAGCTTCACAGACTTTCTCTCTCTCTCTCTTTTTTTTTTTTTTTTAATGCTGGAGTGCAATAGTCTCTCTATAAATGAAAAAGTCACTTTGCTTTCATTTTTCAGCACGGTTTCTTCCAATTTTTTTAATGTAACAATATACATCTTTTTTACTTCTAACCAAAAGTTTTATTTTCATAAAATTTAAAGCAGTATCTTTTTAAACAATCAAAATAATAATAATAACAATAATAATAATAAAATAATAAGTGGCTTTCATGGAAAGCAACACGCATAACCTTAAACCAGTTACTAAAACTGTATTTCCCCATGTAAACAAGGGCAGAGAAGCCTCTTCCAAACTTGGATGTCGAAATTTGGCTGATTTTGCAAAGGATACTCTCCTCAGAAGCTGTCAGACAGTTGTTCTTAAATCCGACGGCATTCGAGGTGCTTCTTACGAAGGCTTTCGATGCCTCCCTATGACTTCTTGACGGCGAGAGAAAGTCCGCTTCGGTGGGCTTTCGCACGGGCTGCCTTTTGCCGGATCAGAGTTTAATGTCCTGTGACTCTGACATTTTGGCAAGCGTCTTCTTGACCCGCAGGGCCGTGAGGCGGGACGCGGGGTTGTGAGCCCAGCACTCCATCATCAGCTTCCCCATCTGGCGCAGGCACTGCGGGGGCAAAGGCAAGAGCAGGTCGCGCCCGGGCAGTGGAAGACCAGGCTGCTGCTGGTGGCAAGACCGAGAAACTAGAGGAAGAAGGTCTTGCCTAACAGCAGCCGAAAAATTGCTCTTAGAAAGCAGCGAAAAAATGCTGCCTTCTACTGCTTTTCAAGAGCTTTTTTCTGTATATTAAATAGAGCTCTCAAAACATGGCAATTACTCTAAAATTTATGACAACCTCTAGTCTATATTTGGCTGTAAACTCAACAAAAGCACTTTTCTTATCTTCCCTTCCCCAAACCCTTGCAGAAAATTTCACTTAGCACGGCCACCATAAACATAGCTTTGTACGGAGAATGCCTTGCTGGAAATTCAGTGGAATTAGCCTTCCTCCGGCAGCACCCAGGCCCCCGGGAAGTGGCATAACATCAACACGCAGCTTTCCCAGCCTTGGGAAGGCAGCAGCGGCATGCTGTATTCCTGCTCTGCACCTACTGCTGCCAGACAGACAAAAAAAGGTCACGTAAACCACCGTGCCTAGTGCATGTTGCCCTGCTAGCCTAAGGTTCCACACTGCTTGAAGATTTGCTTGCTTCAATGGGAAAAAAAAGGGTTTGAAATAGTTCACCAGCACCCATGAAGCTACAAGGGCTTCTCATAGCAGGACTTCAAGACTTTTAGCTGAGAAGTCCCAGCTAGTGCTATTGATCCCTTCCACATTGTCCATCACTTCTTCACGAGGCCCAGAAAGCCGTTAAGCATAACACCCACCAACAGTGCTCACATCAGCCTAACACATTCCACATTAATACGGATTTTTATAAACATGTTTTGGTGATACACAAGGTCTTATGCACTAGTAAATTTGTCTCTCATTTCTATAAGCCCCGAAATGGGATTACTGACTAGGCTAATCAATTTATCAAGAGTAGTTATTTTAACAAGCCTCCTCAGTCCTCAGGATGGCTGCTGCCAGACCAAGCACAGCCTTGTGCCGCTGCGCAAAAGCCTTTCTAGGCATCTACATGAACAGTGCTTTCTCCAGTGTGTTTCCATCGCCCCAAAGGCTCAGCAGGTTTTGATTAGTGGGCGATACCTGGTTAAATCCTTCCCACATTGGCTGTTAATACAAGTCCTTGAGTCTCCCGGGGAGGTTGTTTTATTTTTTCCTCGCATTCCCAAATTGCCTACAACTCTCGTAATGTAAATCTTTTCTCTAACTAACTGCAGAATATTCATCTAAACACTGCTATTCCCAAATGACAGCTGTCTTCTGCTATTGCAAAGGACATTATAGCATTATACTGTACCAATTAACATGAATAATGACTTCTCCATAGCACCACCATAAAAGTCGGCAAGTTTGCCTGTTGTGCATCCACTATTCAGCTCCAATACCAAAAGCACGACTTTGCTTCGCTATATATTTTCAATGGAAACATCCTCAAACATCCAAATTTTACTTTGGAAACATTTGATCTTATATCTGAAAGGCCGCATCTGCAGGCCTTATTGTTAAAATGCAAAGAGGCACATGAGTACTGCTTTCTAAAAGATAGAAAGGGGCGAACATTAAGTGCTTTACTGCACAGCCTGGGTACTGTGGTCAGTGTTACTCTATGTCCATAATACCATAACAGTGAAACTTAATATTATGTGCTCATGTTTATGTATTATCACGGTAAAATCACGTCACCAAGTCTGATCACAGAAAAGCTGTACATTTTACTTGATTTCACAGAGGCAGAAAAAATCTGCTTCTTTAAAAAAAAAAAAAAAAAAGGCTGGGAATTATGGCCAATATAGATCAGTAGACACTGAAGTTACTGCTGTGTACTAAGAATAAACTAATTTCTCTTCCAAAAGGCGATAACGGTGTTGGCTAGCCACTCACTCCTCCTGACTCAAAATGATACAGAATTAGGTTAATCTCACTCACTCGCTCTGATTAAAAATATCGCAGATTTGGGCCCAAGCCATTTTAAGTAGTAAAGCACAGGCTCCATTTGGAAAGGGACGATACCTCATCGCTGCTCCATCTGTTGGGAAACGATGGGCGAAGCCTCTTGATGCACACGATCTCCCGCATGTCCTCGTATGAGGGGTCGCTGGGCACAAGGTCATGGTAGGGCAGCTGGTATTCTTCAACTATTCCTGGGGAAAAAAAACAACAGCAAGGTGCGTATCACTTGCAGAAGACATGCTCCACTATCCTCTTCTCCTCTCTCTCTTTTTTTATCAGTTTGAGCAAAAAACATTTCATCTGGGCCTAATTCCCATTTAATTGTGGCCTTTACTGCGTGAGTTTCCTGCACATGCTGCAGCGAAAGAAAACCTGGCTTTCTGCTTTGCTGCAAAGTGAGCACACGCTCCCCTCGCTCGCCATGCCTGCTTTCTGCCGCGAGGCAGAGAGCGCGTGTCTAATGGAGTCAGACCTTCACCCTTTTTGCACAAGCAATGATCATGATGATGATGGTTTTACAGATTTTACAGAAAATCACCGCAATATACTATATCAAAATAATATATTATAATCTTAATATATATAATATGCATAATACATTATATATTAAATATGTAATGTAATGTAATATAATATAGGAATGTAACATTAACAAACTGTAAACACAGGGATCACGTTGCTCATCAATGAAATTCAGCTCTTCCCAGGTAGGCATAGAGCACGGTACCGCAGCTTTTAAAAATCTGTTCTCGTGAACACAGCACAGACCCAAGAGACAAATTCTGCTCTTCCTCACCACCAACGTGGTATGCAACCACTGCCAAATCATTTCTCTGCATCTAAGTTTCCTCAGTGGCAAAACAGAGATAATAATGCCCATCATTTCTGTACTGCACTGGGCTCTGTGTGCAGAGTACAACCTTGCAGCTGGCTGGCTCTCTCCATCACTGCCATCTTCATTACTTGAACATGTGATACCAGAAAGAAATGAGGCATGTTCCTAGCACAATAATGATGTAATAAGTGCCATTTCCCCCTGCTTCTTTCTACTTGTCTTGTAAATAAATTATTTATTTAAAGTAGTAGCACAGAATATCCCCAAATCATTTATCTTATATTTAACAACAAGAAAAAAAAATCACTATTTCTTTCTGCTAAAATAGCAGAATGTCCCCAGTCCAGCCAAAATGTGGAGCCCTCTGAAAAAGCCCCCAGATGAGCTCCATATTCCCCCTTCAATGTGGACATCCACTGCCTCCAAACAGGCCATTAAAATACAGTATAAATCTCTGCTGTTAAAATAGCACTGACTGATGCTTTAAAATCCACCAGAAAACAGAAATTAAGAGAGTTCCCTGCATGGTTTATCCACATGTGTTTACTGCAGTAAAAACGCTTACCCAGAGGAAAGGATGGAATGGAAGATTTGGGTTATAAATTGGGTTTGCTGAAACAATTAAAAGCCACGTCCCCGCTATCAAAAAGGTATGTATGTATGTTTGCCATTTACCTCCTGACACACATCTCCTTGCTATCTCCCAAAGGATGAGCCCAAAACTGTACATATCAGCCATGATGTACGACTGAAAGTGATTTCTGTTCAAGCTTTCATCCAGCACCTCAGGAGGCATATAGCGTTTTGTGCCTACACGCGTATTTGGAGGAATGTCTACCTCGTTTGTATCACTGAAAGACAAAAAAAAATGCATCAAACATGCAATAAAGTAGCTGGAAAAGAAAGCAATTTAGATGGGAGCAGTAGTAAATTCAAACCACATCCGGGCTGGAACAAGGTCGGAAGTAATGCATAACCTTAATGGAACAATTCTTGTAGGGAAAGCCTCTCAGTGCGGACAGCCACCCTTCCTAAAAGGCTTGCTTGCCTCAGGCGATATTAAGCATTCAAAAGCACAACCGCAATGGAGATAAGACTCAACAGGGATGCTGTAACATTTGGGAGATTTCATTACCATTAAACTAAACCCTAATGCTGGTGATAACAATCAACTCTTCATTAAATGTTATTTTCTTAACATGCTCCGCCACCTAATGCTTTAGTTTTAACAATTAATGGAGGAGACTAAAGAGCTGGGGACCATCACTCAACTCTACCAAATCAGCCCTGCAAGGAAAAAGAGCCCGGCTACTTTTTGTGCGTGCATTACGGCTGACCTCTCCCAACCTTTCCTCGCCAAGACGTAAAAACACCCAGAGGTAGGCGCGCAAAAGATCTAACCAAATGGGTCACTTGTGGCACACACAGACCAGAGGAGGCAATGTATAGCTAACAGGAAACAAACTGCCATTAAACACCCAGCTGGCCTTTTTTTTTTCTTATTAACTGAGATTCTGCTGTATCAGTTTTGTAGTTTTTAGAAGTTTAAGACATGGCACAAATTGCGGTTTGCTTAAAAAGGCCTGTTTCCCTTTCCCCACCTTCAAAACTTAAATATTTTAAATGTGACAGAATAATCACACAACTTCTTGTAAAATTTTGTTCACCTATCATTACAGAAATGACCAAAAAGCAAGAGGTAAAAACTTGTCACATTCACAGTCACTAATATGCATATGCTGGTGCATTTGTGCATACCCCCAAAAACATGAGCCCAGTGACCTGCACTGTCTTGCAATATTTCTAATAAAGTAAGAAATGCAGAGAATTTTACTAAACTCATTATTTTTTCAGCAGATTGCATCTCTGTCACCTACAGTTTTCTATTCCTGACCACTGTGAGAGATACTTTCTAAGGAAGTATTCTGTCCGAGAAAAGTGAATTCCAATTGGATTATGACAAACATATATACATATACACACACACAAATATATATACATACATACACACGTGTGTATAAATATAAATATTTATATATTATATTCAGTTTATTTATCATATTATATATTTATTTATATTTATATGTTTATATTTATAAATATACTATTATGAATATATATTATATTTCTAATATATAGAAATGTTTCTATATTTATATGGGTGTGTGTATTTATATTTATACACACACACACATATATATTGACCTTCTTCAAGAGCAACATCTGGTAGTTTCTAGTTCTTCTCAGTTCATACCTAAGAGGTGTGTTACTGTGTATTTGACAGGCAAAGTACACCTGGAAAGGGCAAATTGCCTTCCCTGAAACTTTTACAGTGAATGGCATATTTCCAAGTTGTTGTTTCTCTTCCCCAAAGTTAAATTATTTCTTTCTCATCTCCCAGAGGAAGGTCAGGTTCATAAAGGAAAAGCCTCACCAAGAAACCTGACAGAGGAGTCAACGGTGAGAAGAGCAGATAAAACCGTCTTTACTTACACTCTGAATAATTTCAGTTCAAGATCTTGTACAGAATATTTTTTTGCTATACTTCAGGGAACCCACATTTTCAAAGCTGACGTCTGAGACCGAAACCTTCACTCTATGGCCACATTTCTGAGCTCAGAAATATCACAGGATTCTTAACACACATCTCCAGCAGGAACAGGCCTGAGAACTCAGACTCCTTTCAAATGGAGCCAACAGCTGTCCGATAGCAATGACTTCTTTATGAACCCCAGGAGTGAGCAAGTTCTACTTGTCTGCTCCTTCTAAGTTGTTTAAACACATAACCATTTTTTAAAATCAAATTTAAAAGCCATTTCAAAAATCAAATCTGTACCTCAGCAATTTGATTTGTAGGAAATGGAACAAAATACAACACAAGTGGGGTGCTTTTCAATAAATCCCAATTTGTAGCATGCGCAAATGATTAATATTATTCTGTATAAGTTGTGAGTGAATTACTTAGAGATTAGACAAGCTGAAAGCTTCACGGACAAGTTTACTGACATGATTTCACCTGTCAGTGCTATGTCCTTTTGGCATGCGGTAATAATACCGTGGTTGATACTGAGCAGAACTGATGAAAGCTGAAATGTTTATGCAAATGCAACTAATGCTGTCAATTATTACAGAGCAACTATTTATACAACTGCACGATGTGTTTATGTGACATCCTCATCTACCCAGGTAGCCACATCTCAAACATGTATGAGCACAGCGTGAAAGGTACGTACATATATTGTACGTGCTTACTCCCATGTGCACACGCACTCAATATGCAACAAAACCAATCATCTGCCTCATTTATCAACTTCCACTTGGTCTACTTAGTTACTCACCTAATAAATTTAACAGCCAAGCCCAAATCTGCTATACAGCAGGTTCCGTTCTTCTTCACCAGAATATTCTTACTTTTTAGGTCACGGTGGGCAATAGCCGGTTTGCCTTGAGTACTGAAGATCTCCGTGTGCAGGTGGCACAAGCCACTCACCGAGGAGTAGGCCAGCTTCAGCATGGCTTTTGTGTCCAAGGTAGTAGACTTCAGATAATCATAGAGTGAGCCATTCTCATGATAGTCGGTGATGAGATACAGCTGGGTCCAAGACCCTGTACCCTTAATGTCCGCAGCGATGAATCCTGCCCAAAAGAAAAGACTTTTCACATTAATACTTCTCACGGTTCTCTCTGACTGCTCGGCGCGCTGAACTGTCAGCCACGTCAGTGGTTTTATTTTAACACTATGTTCAGCTGCTTTTATCTGCCCTCCATGCAGCTATGCTAATGTCACTACATCATGAAACGAGGACTTCTGCTGCATGAGGGAAAAGGTCTATTTTCAGGACAGCCCATGCTGAAGTTTGCCAGGGCTTTCCATCCCTCCCCGGCCCTTGGGAAAGCTCGGCCTCATCAGGAGGTCCTCCCTCCTCGTGATGGCCGAGGCCTAAGCAAGCAAACAGGTTAAAAAGCTCTGTAAAAGCTGTGCATTAATTTACCAGCCTCAACTTTAGCATTTTGTATATTTTTGAAAGTGCAGATACTCAAATGCAAGTGGCAGAATCAGAAGTGTGCTGGTTGGAATAGTAGCCTCCAAAGCCAATTATTCTTTAACTGCACAAGAATTCTTAAAACATGTCTCTTTTGAAAGGTGATGCATGGCTAATTGCAGAGCACGGTGGGTAACAAAACACATAAGAGAGGACATCAGAGAACAACAAATAACAAATTAAACTTAAGAAACCTGTAACTATCAAATAATTGTCTTTAATTTCACTCACCAAGAATATTTTCATGCCTCATCAGGACAGTTTGGTAGATTTCTGTTTCTCTGAACCAGCTGGCCTCCTCCGTGGTAAAAAACACTTTGACAGCTACTTTTTCTCCACGCCACTTTCCCATCCAAACTTCTCCATAGCGACCTTTTCCAATCTGCTTTACCATCTGAATCTGTTTTGCTATGGTCCTTTGAACCTGCAAAATCCCAGGACATGCAGTTAGGATTTGCTTGGCAGAAATTTTCTGCATTCACATTGGTCCTTCTTCCTCTCCTTTCTGCACAGGAATCCTGGTAAAAACAGGAATGTGCAGACTTTGCAAAATGGATTTCTGCAAAGCTTCACGATACAGCAGCTCCCCATTTCCCACAGCATACAGAGCTAGCAAGGTCATTCCTGTCAATGTAAAGATGCCTTCCTAGATATTTCCAAAATGCACCATGGCAGCTCAAGAGAGTAAATTAGTCAGTGTGAATAAAACTTTTGACTATTAATCTTAACATTTTTATTTTCCTGAGAAAAATCTCCATTTTGTGGAAATTCTTTGTTTTTGCTGGAAAAGCTTTGATAGAAAACATTCCTGGCCACCCCAACCCCACCCAGCTTCTAAAGGACTAAGTAACACATTTTTAATTAAAACAGGAATGTTGTTAAATACCCAACACCTTTGATCTCAAGGCTGGGGCTCAATCACCCAAAGCTGTTCAGTGCTCCAGAACTACCAAAACTATTGAAAGCGGCTTCCTATTTCCTTCGGACTTTTCGTCCCTAATAATTTCAATATGCAAATTTGGCTTTAGGAACTTCAGCCATAGAGTTAGAAAGGCTTTAGGACCTATATGCCTACATCAATTTTAATAGTCATCATTATTTAGTAATAACAATAAGAAATCATATTTTTCCCAAAGATATGGAAGAGCAGCTTTAAATTGTGCTTTTTAGTACCTTATCAAAGCATTTGGGCAGCTGTATCAGAAGATCACTGTAATCAGCAACACTGCGGAGATACCCATCCTTCACAAGGATGGTGGGCTACATGTAGAAGACTGAACGAGTCTACGTTTAATCAACTTTTATGACCACAAAAAATCCTGGGCAAGTGCAGACTAACACAGTCTCATAGGACTGGGGCATGTTGGTGGATGACATACTTCTAAAAGTTCACAGAAGAAAAAAATCAAAGCAGAAGCTGCAACACAACCCACTAGTGTTCACGGTTGACTCAACCTCACCCTAGTAAAACAGATGTTAAAATGTCACCGTCTTCTGCTTCACTCTTGCCAGTTCAACCCACAGCTAACGATTTTTAGTTTTGTAGGATTTTACAAGATATTTAAAGAAAGTAACTTTATAAACTCTAATACAATTTCATCTTTTTCTAAGAACTTTTAATCTGGCCCAGGCTATTGGTAAAATCTGGACTAGTGCAAATTTAAGGTCTCTAGGTTTTGCCACCATGTATACACAACTCTCAAGGAGTTTCTTGCAGCAAGTTTGCACTGAGTCCCTATGAAACCATATTTATTTCATGTAATCGAAAGTACTTTTGCAACCGTGGCTGAAAAAAATAGATAATCAAAACCAGATTTTAAAAGCATTTGCTTCCCTCATTGGCTCTTGGAGGTCCAGCAGAAACAGTTTTACTTATCAGTTCTACTTATAATCCCTAGCAGTGGAAAGTACAGGCCAGTAATGCAGAGCAGGACTGCCACAATCCCACTGAAGTATGAAGGCATGTTCAGATAAGATCCATTATCATTTATTTTGTAAATAAATTACTGGTTTTCATATTAGCCATTTAAAGAAGAATAACATTCAATGGCATTTATGTAAAACTATTTCAAAAGTTCCAGCTTTTTTTTTGTTTTCATTTAAACTGGATCCCACTTTTTCAGCCCTGCAATGTATTACGAGACTTACAAGATGGTGGCTTCAGTGCCATTATTTTTGATTAACATCAGTGAAAGCCAAGAGCAGAGATTAGCCTTAATTTTTAAAACTGATTTATTCTCCTTTATACGCTCATATAGTGATTGAACAATTGTTATATTACATTGGAATTTTGCTTTAACATTTGGTAATGTAATTTTAGCATTGTTGCTTTCTATTTTGCCCATTTTAAAAATGCATCCTGAACAGTAATGCAGTTATATCAAATAACTTAATTTGTGTAAATATATGTAATGGCATCATAAAGTACATGAAATTACAATACTTAATGATGAAAAGTTCCTTATTAAATTACATTAAGAAAATGAAAAACACATTTCTGTTATAGGTTTTCAGGTGGCAGAATACTATGTGAAGGGCCTTAACCTGTTTTCCTCTTGCTAGAGCTGGTCAGATGATTTACTATGAATAATTTTTTTTTTTAAGGAATTTACCCCTTTTGGGGGGGGGCTGATAAACTGATTATGTTTTTTAAAACATATTCGTTAATCAAAATTGTTGGATGAACTGATTTTTTAGGCATGCTGAATGATGAGTCTGTGTGAATTATTCACAGTGAGTGCTTTTTTGACTTCTTTCCAAATCTGTATTTTGCTGCTTGAGCTCTGTGACCAGTCAGGTAAAGTTACAGGGCCCTTTGTTTCCCCTCCCTGACTGGAATCAACCCCCTTACCAACTATTTCTACTCTGCCAAAGTTTGTCTGCATTCTGTTTTTCAGCCAAATACATCTGTTTAACGTAGAGAAAATTCAGACGAACAAACCTTTTCTCACTGTAATATTTTTTAACAGAGAATTTGGTGGCTATCGCTGGGATGCAGCCCATTGAAGAGCAAAATTCGTTGGAAGAGGAATGAGAAAAACCCCGTGAAAAGGTAGGGACTGCACTCTGTAATTCAGCAAACTTCCTAGGCACCACTGAAACCACTCTCTCCTTTTTGCCCCCAACATGTAACCTCTTTCCCTGAGTTTGCACGTGGAGTCGCTGGGGCATAAGCTTTGCATATACTTCTTGCTCTGTCAAGGCCAATGGGGTTCTGCTTGCTTGCACAGATTGGATTGCGCACCCCAGTTTGTTGGCTCAGAGCCTTTATTTGCAACTTACTATATTTTTTCTTGGTTTCAAATTTGATTGGCAGCATTTAACCCGCAGCAAACTTTTCTGTCAGGGGTACAAACAGCTCGAGAAAAAAACTGCTTGCTGAATGTCAAGGTATTGATAACATCGTGGTTAATGTTTGTTTTTTGGTGTAATACCTATCCATTAGAATAAATGTTCTGCACAAAAGAAAGACATTACTGTTTATCATAAATTGACATTTTGTAATAAATTTGTGGCTTGCTTTCCTGAAATAATAACTTTGAATGTTTCATTCTTTGAATAAGAAATAATGATAGTTAAAACTCTTCCACAATAAGGCTAGAGCATTTTTTCTGGGCACTTTGCTATACACTCGTTTCAGGCATGGGCCCATAGGTACCAAACCATGCATTCCTTGCAGGCCTGTAGCTGTTGTAGCTGTCTGGGAAATGCAGCAAACATTTATTACCATGTGCCAGACTCATTATAGCTCTCAGTTTTTCTCGTCTTGCAGAGCAAAGGACTGTTTAAAAGAAAAATCTAGGAAAAATGCATCCATTTTCCTAGGCAAAGAGCAGGAAAAAATTCCTCCAGGAACACCACCAGATCCAGAAGCTGTAAAGTCTCCAGGCCTGGCAGAGCAAAGAGGAAGACTGCAAGAAGAGTTGGGAACCCACCTCAGCCTTTGCAGTAGTTAATTAGCAGCATAAAAAACACACATAAAAAGACTCAAGCTTCTTGCGTTTGTCCTAATTATTATGATGTCTTATGATGTGTTATGCAACAAAGAAAAAAATAAAAAGAACCCCTCGTGGTTAAATAAATTGGAATAAATTAGGAATGGCCCTCACTCACAGACATGATCCCTCCCTTTCCATGGCCGCTGCAGGGACATCAGTATGGGAGACAACAGCGCTTTCTTAAAGTCTATATTCTAACTGACAACATTTCTCTCAACAGATAAAAATTGCCATGGATTTTTCCATGCTCAGACCCAGTCACCAAGCCCATTCTTCAGCTTGTCTTTTTCTTCCTCAATAGGTATGTCTGTTGTCAGAAATCTGGATTAAAAAAAAGTTACCACTTCATTTAAAAGAGAATCTAAGCACTTACTCCTGCCAGAACAAGTTGAGTTTAGTCAGATTTTAGCCAGTCACTCAACTTTTTGCCTCATCTCAGGGAATTAAAAAATTTCTCATTTTATTTCATCTTTAGCATGGAAAAAACAAGATCTGAGGGAAAAAACAGGTGGTACCTAAGTACTTGGGAACTGGAAAACATCTACTTGTAGCAATAGGATTGCTACAAACAGGTTTGGTAGACAGAAGGGACATATAGTCTCTGAAAAATGAAAATGAAATCAAATCAATTTTTTTCAGAGGCAATATTTTAAATAAGTGGTCTGGTTTTTCTTCACTGCTAAGAAGTGATAACGACCCTCAAAAACTAAAACTCTGGTGAAGAGAAGCGTTTCATTACAGAATATAAAACTTCTGCCTTTTCAGTATGTGAGCTCAGGGGTCTTGGAGTCAGTTCAGAAATAATGATAAACTACACTTCATTCCCATGCCTTTAACCTCTGAGATTACCACAGTACAAGGAAAATAATTTGTTCTTGACTTCTGAATGCAAAGTGAAGTCCACACATAAAAAGGCTCCAGGCTTGATGAATTACAATTCCTTTTATATAAAGACTGTGTGTCAGTGTTTGAAATACTATTGTGTGTTGCACATAAAAAGCACGAAAATGGGACTGCAGGCCAGACGCTGTCCTTTACACTGGGGTAAGGCCTGGTGTGAGGTCTATTAATCTGAACTTATGCTGTGGTATCTGAGCTAAGTACTTATCCTATGATATCTGAGCTAAGAACTGAGTGCTGAGGTAAAAAAGCTAAGCTTTTTTTGGCTTAATCTATGTGAAATTAAAGTCTCCAGTTCTTAATCGTTTTCCAGCTTAAATATTTGCCATTTCTGGGGAAGAAAACCCTAAAACAATTTGTATGTTCAAATACAAGTCTCATTTCTCATGTATCATTTTTTTCTCCTCCCAGGGCTCACCTCTAGCACCTAAATGGCATTAAGATAATACTTGTCTCTTACCAGGAGAGGGAGCCCAGAGCCGCTGCCGGAGCTCTGCGACTGCTCGATCAAATCCTTCAGGGACTCCCCCGGCGGGATGTAGGTCTCGTCCTGCTCCAGCCCGATGCTGTACCGCGGCCGTGTCTCCTGCCTTTTGTACCTGCCCATTCATAGGAAAGCGGAATTGGATTTAACAGAACTATTTAACAGAATAAGCTGGACTTGCTAACCAGTATTTTCAGTTCTGTTTTCAGCAAATTGTTTTCAGCATCCAAACTCCTTTGTACTCTGGACCACAAAACTCAAAGACTGTGCAATCTGATGTAAGTTTGCATAGCAAAAGGAGTGTTTTTTTTTTTTTTCCCCCAGGAAGTCAAATATGTTTAAAACAGACAGTGTAAATACCCTATTTTATTTCACTGAATGCAGTGGGGCTTTTAGAAGCAAAAGGAGGTAAGATAATAGGATCTGGGACTATTTAAAAATGTGAGGAATTATTTAAATATAATGTATGTAGATTATGATAACATTCTAGCTGTATTTACTTATCCTTCTGTACCCCCTCTCTTTTGGGGGATCAGTTCTTCACTGCATAAAGAGGCTTAGAAGCCTTAGGTTTATTTGCCCTACAACAAACTTCACCCTGTGCCTTTTTTTTCAGCTTCAGTAAAGAAAAAGCTGTGCTTCTGCCTGAAAGGCTTTTTAGGATGTCAGGCAAAAGACACTATATGAAATATATCACACAGGTATACTTAGGACTAACATGAACAAAATACGCATTTTTTTTTCCACACCAAAATCACAGCTTTGTTTTTATTTTTTTAACTTCCCCCTTAAATTTTTAAAATTCTTAAGTCCATGAAAAGATCAGTATTAAGAAGAATGTTAACAAGCTGGCAAAATATTTCTTATTTACCTGAAGTAGCAGAATATGATGATAAGCACCAGAAGAATACTGCAAACAGTCACTGAGATGAGCAAGGCCTTATGGTGAATATTTCCTTCAGCAAAGTCTGGAGTTCAAACAAAAGATAAAGGCAGAGGGAAGGAAGTTGGAAAATTTGGACAGGGAGGTGGTACCAAGCCAGCATCAAAAGACACGCACGTCTTAAAAAGTGCACTGAGCAAAAGCATTGTTTCTTTTTTCCCTACTAAAATACTGTACAAGATGGCTTAAATAGTCATTTTGTGCGTTTCTTCTTGGACCTTCAGCGGCCAGGGCAAAACCAGCAACATGCAACGGCCTATTTGACTGTGCAGACCTTACTGGGGCAAAAAGTTCCCGTTAGTAACGCTGGGACCTTTGCCTGGGTGTGCAGTTCTCTTTGGCTCTGAACGAAGAATCAATTAGGGAAAGCAAACCGGGACCTACAGCTCTGGGTCTTAACCTATTTGATCAAGTGGGACATATAAAAATTACTGCCGCTATCTTAAATCACTTTTACGAGCTAGAATCCTGTCAAACAGCTAATATAAAAAAAGAGTAGCTGCATTTATCCTAGAAGGTAAGACACAGCAGAGCATCTAACCCTCGAGAAAGCAGACCCCTGAAGGCCCTGAAGGTAAAATAATCCATCTCTCTGCTTCTGTTTTAAACACTTAAGCAGGAATTTTCTCTCCGTTCATTCTGCAGCAGTCCAGTGCGCCAGTAAGTCCTATACTGGTGGCCAAAAATATCCCCGCAGCAGGTATTCCTTGGGACACTTTGAAAAGGAAATATGTAAAATAACTGGTGGGAAATGCTGCTGCATAAAAACTATTAGTAAAGAGACCTTGCGCTACTCTTTAAAAACAAAGTCTCGAGACGACGGCATTTCGGCACGCACGCACGCGCCGCCGCCGTCCGGAGCTGTTACCCGCTCCGAGGCAGAGGAGGGCTTTGTTTCCCGGAGCGCTCTCCCGCTTCTCCCGCTAACGCCGAGCACATGCGGGACGCCAGAAACCCATCCTTATCGACGCCTCCCGCAGCAGCACTATCGTGTTGCAGATTTACAAGGGTAATGAGACACGGAGATTCCTCGGGGACTCTTGGTTTACTGTCAGGCGCTTTTCTTGCAGAGCTCCAGTTTCTCTGTCTCTTTTTGCCCCCAACTCTTTCTTTCCGTCCCCTTTGCACTGCAAACAGAGATTACCTACCAACGCACCTTTTGATCACGCTGGTCATGTTTTAGCCTGCCATTACCTGCTCCCGGAGCATTAACAATGTAAACATTCAAGACATGGCCAGCGCCTTTGAAAGGGGACCCTGGCACAATGTCTATCAGGAAAACACCGGAGCGGCCGATTTCGCCCCGGCCTGTCACTCCGGGTGCGCTGCGAGCTGAAACCGAGAGCCCGCTGGGGAATCGGCCCTCGCTAGTGAAGGGGACGGCTGTTCGGGAGGGTAAAGGCTCTATTTCATGGTTTATAAGCAGTCTGTGTCTGCCGGTCATTCCCATCCAAAATGTGTGGTTTGTAACAGTTTTAAGATGTTGCAGCCTATCAGCCGAGGAGAGGATAAATAGAGCGTGCAGACCATACTGGCGGGTTTTATACTTGGGAGAGCCAGAAAATTTATCCACGGCGAGAGTTCTCCCACTGCATGGAGTAAATCACCATGAAAGTTGAGGATAAAAGCCTCTGTACTTAGGAATAACGAATACTCATGTCAGATGCAGAGGTAGGAATTCGGATCTTGTTTATCTTTGTGTGTGCCAGAGAGCAAAGCAATGGAAGTCAGCAGATTTACACCCAAAGCGTTGCACTACCAGAACTCCTAATGCACCGACACTGTTCACGCTGCTTGCGTGTTTATGTCAGTTTGGGTGAGAGATGAGCAAGATGCCAAAATGCTAGGCAAACTATGATCATTTTAAATGACTCAAACACCGTGCCCAACATTTTCAACGGCTTCTCCAATTTAGACAACTAAACAAACATGGTTTGATTTTCCCAGAGGCACTCTGAAAGTGCTGTGTAGCTCTTAAAAATCAGAAGACTTCATCCAAATGCATCAGACATCAACATGTCAACATTTTTCACTACCCAAAGGCAATTATGCGATACAAGTGTGAAGAAAGCACGTGAGACACAGAGGAACGTGTACAGTCTCCGAGTTGGGAACGGCTCACGCAGATCACAGTAGCGCTGCTGACCGCGCTGCCTCGGGAGGTTATGTTCCCCGCGCTACTGAAGTCAGCTAACGTAGCTTTATTAATGATTCACTAGGCACGTCATGGGCCTGAAACGGGCTCTCGCAAAAGAGGAGAATAACTTCCGTATACCTTCATATTTATTTGGCTATGTATGATGAGAGGCAATACTCATGATAAGTGAGCTACTGTCTCACCTTTCAAATACTTCCTGCGTTTCCAGTGTTTTGGCAGAATTTCATTTGCTGGCTCATTTGAGGACTTCATAAACCAGCCGGCACATGGTTAACAAAAAAAAAAAAAAAAAGACCCCATTCCTGTATTTGCAACATCTTTTTATTCTGCTGACCTGAGCCAGATCGGTGCTGCTGGGGACCAGCTCTTCTCCTACAGAGCATGCTGCTCCCCATACAGCAGCAGGACAAACTTCCCTTCCCCAGCACCATTTAAAGCAGGTGGGATCACTTCTTGGGCAGGACAGAGGGACAGGGCAGCTCAGCCCTGGAGTCCGCTTGCTCCCTGGCTCACGGGCTTTGTGCTTACGCCCGCGGCGGCACCGGCTGGTGTGATGCAGATACTCCGTTCTTACGAAGTCCAAGGCGGTGCTGTGATTTTTAGTGTTATGTTACTTGGCAACGCAACATGCCAAGCAGTGGGGTTATGAGAATAAGCAGTAGCTGCTGAGGAGGCAGCAGTGAGCTATTACCTGGGAGTGCAGGGGGGAGGGGGGGGTCACAAAATAAGCCAGCAGCAGTTTCGGGAAGCTTCTTCATGTTCCTTGGCTCAGGGGTAAGAGCAAAGCCCAGCAAAGAGCAGAGGACAATTCTGAGTTGTAAGAAAGCAGTGATGTGCGCGGGGGTCTGTCGTCACGATCAGCAGAGGATGGGAGAGATGGGGACAAAAGGGGGATCTTCAGTGATGCCCAGCAGCCTTTCGGTCGCTTCCTTGTGATTTCCCCCCTGCTCTCGCCATTTCTTCAGCTCGCTTGGCCATCCGCGGGACTGGGCTGATGCGTTTGTTGAAAATGCCACGCAGCAGGTCCAAGGGCGAAGTCGGTGCAGCAAAGGGAGGGGAGGTTCTCCTCCCTCCCCAGGTCCCTCCAGCTCACAACCTTAAGGCCATCTCGGTAAAACCGGCGGTGAAATCTGAGGCAGGGAGACTGTGTGCACACATCAAACTCCATCACTCCTCCAATCGTTCCCTCGCCCATTCATCACTAGCGCTACAAGCAGGGAGCCAGACACGGTGGCACCACCACTTCTGCTTATATAGGCTTTAAATCAGTAAAGACATATTTCTCCTTGTGACTGGTCTCAGCCTGCACTTTCGCTGGGATTTCCAGGAATATCTTTTATTGTTTAAAATAGAGGTGTTGTATCAGATCCAATTATGATTCTCATTTCCTTAATAAGACAGATGCACAACTGGGAAGAGGACTTCGTGGTATCTCTGGGGTATTTTATCCTGCTAGGTCTGTTACTAGGATGAGATCAAAACTTAGGCTTAGCTGTTGCTACTTTCTTCCACCTTGCTTAACAGAGCTTTGCTGCGTCAAGTGTTAATTCCTCTAGCTCCCATTTTCCCATATGTGGTCCTCCTTTCTTTTCGTGGAGAGAGGGCAAAGCCCCCTTTCCAGCACATACCAGGTCTGGAAAAACACTTTCAGGGCACAATTTGCTTGCCTTTGTAAGATGTTACCTTGGTAATTTGCAGTTCAGCAACCTCTGACCTGCAGCTGGATGATCTCCCTAGACTCTGTTTCCCATGAGAGATGACCTTGGACATAAGTTCACCAGAAGCAAACTTTCTACTGTTTTTAAATGCTGAGTAACGTACAATATTTTTCATGGATTCCTGGAGGTTGTGAGGTTGTTTCTATAAGCTTGTTTTTAACGTTTTTTTTTCCCTCCAGAACTCACAGTTTATGTTAAATTTTATTTACAATTCTAATAGTATTCAATCATACCCTAATTTAAATGTTTCCAATAGAAATAATGATCACAGTCATAGTACTGGCAACAGTTGACATGCAGTATTTGTATAGGGTTGCAGTGAGGATCTATAGTTCAAACTATGGCTTTTCCCTGAGCTTTCACACTAGGATACGGCAGTGGCAAATTAAAACAGGTCTGGCACCAAGTATGACATAGCTGCATAAGGCTTTAATGAAGGTGCTGACTTCAGTCCTGTTCAGCCACATTTTACGAAGCAGCTTCTGAAATGTATTTCCCCAATACACTAACAGGCAGGATACTGGTATTGCAGGGCTTATTTCAAATAAAAATCTTCAGAATATGTTGAATGAATACATTGCCTTTTGTTTGTCATAATAAATTAGACAACTTCGCAATATAAAGCAGCTAGAGTCCTGTTCCAACGCTATAAAATTATTCTTTCAACAAATATTCTCTCTGCTATTTAATGGGTCTGCCACCACAGTGCCCAAGTGATGCTTTATTTACCCGTTATATGTACAGAGCAAACGCAAAAATCTTGGATCAGCCAGATCGCCAAAATCTTAATAAGGCAGATGCCTAGTTTTAGGCATTCGTTCAGTATTTTTTGACTGGTTTTAACATGGAATTAACTCAGTCAGCAACATGAAGAAATCACGGCATCATTTTCAAAACTGAAATGACATTTATTGATATACTAAATAAGTGTGAACAAATATTGATTTCCTTTCAGGGCTTCTCTCTCTGTCCAAAGCACTTTTTAAAAAAAATACATAACATGCTGGGAGTCAAAATTTTATGAGGCTTCACTGACTTAATGGCTTGCTAGCAAATATTTACATATTACCCTCCACAGGCCTGATTCTGCAGCCCATTTATGCAGAATTTCACAGAAGCAAGAGGGACTGCTCGCACACCTGAAGGCTCGCTCTGAGCATGCATTTGGGTATCTGCTGTTGGTGTAAGTAAGTGTGCATCTGAGCACAGATTTGGATTTTCAACCCATCATAACTGAATGCAATGATTACAGATTCTCTTGCAAGTTTGAACTGATTCTCACAGACTAAACTCCATGCTGACCACCACGAATCTCGGCCATTGTGCCAAGGCCAAGAATACATCATGGGTGAATGTTACATTTGCTTAGGAATCACCATTTTTTAAAAACGCGTTTTGCAACACCCAGGCAAAATTGTTGTGACAACTTTCAGAAAGCAATATTTAAATAAGACGAGCTATAACCTAACCCAAGTCTTACCGGGAATCCATTAAGTTAATACATTTCCATTTGTTCTCAAACAACAAATTAAGAAAATTGTTGCATGACTTGTTACTCTACACTCTATTTTAAGCTATGCCTGGTCTCAGATGTGTCCAACGTAAGTTACTATGGAGTTATGGACAACAGCCATTTGTAATGCATATTGCAGTGACAGAG
Organism: Apteryx mantelli; assembly: GCF_036417845.1. Lineage (NCBI taxonomy): Eukaryota > Metazoa > Chordata > Aves > Apterygiformes > Apterygidae > Apteryx > Apteryx mantelli. Next base: position 15,352,342 of record NC_089982.1, on the reverse strand, counting down.
AGAGGATTCAATCTCAAGGTTTACTACGAAGCTAAAAACACACAAAGCAAAAGGCCACAACTGACCTAGGTGTTTGGATGACTGCTAGCGTGCATGTCTGTGCTATGACAATACTGTGCAACTCTAATGCATCTCATGTCCCTTGCATTTATGCAACATAAATAATAGTAGGTATCAGCTACAACAGATCAAGGCACTGCTCTCTCTGACCTAAAGCAATTCAGATATACTTTTTAATACAGTTCATCTTTCTAATCATGTAGTGTTGGGGGGGGGGCGGGCTTTGGTTTTGGCTTTGTTTCTGTCTGAGGTGCAAAGAGCAACAGCAGGCAAAGATCAGTTTGGGGCTGAATTTACCTCTTCCCCTTACCTCGATTTTTCAGAGGCGGCAGCGTAGGATGAAGATGTTTGTTACAGTAATCTTGACCTGTGCAACACTCAATAGATCTTCTTTGGTGTGGAATGGGAGTGTCCTGCAATCAAAAATGTCACAGAAAACGCAGTAACTATCTGTGTTGTAAAGGTACACTGTCATTCTGGCTCTTGAGAGAAAGGTGTGCATGCTAACTGGATTGTGGTCTATTACAGATTTCCAGGATGTGTGGAGTAAGGAGTTGTGCCACCTTGTGTATTCAGAAACACTTCATCTAAATTCATCCCTCACGTATCTCTGTTGATGCCCTTGTGCTGCAGAAGGGCTCTATCGACTCTAATGGTGCAAGACAGAGCTCTGACAGTTACATATGTGCATGTGTTGGAGTTATATTATATAAATAAGTTAACTCGCGTATTCAAAATAGTTTAGCTAGACTAATACAGAAATTGCTGTGTGGATTAATTTACCTGTCATGAGAACATGGGTAAAATCCCTTCCACAGACCTTGATGCCGCCCTGGCTAGATTGTTCCTGTACTCATGTAAAATCATTCATGCTCAACTGTAGAAAGGGCAAATGCTTTAGAGCCATCTTGCTCCATTGCCCATACCCCTTCTATTGCTGCAACAAGATTTGCTCTAAGACAGGTGATTATTGGACACTAAGTGAATCTCCAGCATCAAAAATCCAAAACCCAAACAGAATTGCATGTAAGGCATAAAGGTTGCTGTGGTCCATAAAATAACTAACTTCCTTGCCTAATTTAGCTGCTGTGGAGACGTCAAGAATAAGCTTGCATTTCACTAAATTAGAGCTTTACCTGAGCAGGGATGTTACTAATTAATAGTAGCAGCAACAAAACCAAAAAACTAAGTTATTGTTAGGAGCAGCTATAATATCACCAGCATAAACCATTCTGGGATACATTCCCAGAGGCAAACCCCTCAGCAATCAGTGCAGAGCAACTACTTGCCAGCTGAACAGAAGTGCAAAAGATGGACATCTTAATGCCTGTTGACTGCACTTCAACTGAAAGCTACCAAAAAGCCAAACAAAACTTACACAGCAAATGCTTTCTTACCCGACACTGAAAGTCTGAGCCCTCTAATCCTAGACATCCCTTGGTGACTAAATGTCCACCGGACTCATCTTCTTCTATTATGGTGAAGCAGTAGCCATCAGTGCTGAGGATTGGAAAGAAAGAATGAATCAGGAGGAGTTTTTCAAGTGAAAAATGTGCTGCTAAAGAGAGTCTTAAATGTTGTTCCTTGCAATGCACTCCTGCCGTTAACAAATCAACGTATTTCCTCTAACAGCATGACAAAATACAAAGAGCTAAAGTACTAGGGCACATGAGGAAAAATGCAGGCTAGAAGACAAAGGCGCCCAAAGCAACTTGTTGCAATGAAGTCCAGCAACAAATGACAGCACCGAGGATCAACTTTTCCATGCACGAAGGAGGCTGTGCCTCAAAGCTGACACATTTCTCCCAACAGTTCTCAGCTATAAACCCCATTAATAAACATCTTAATTTTATGTAAATGCCTATAGACATTACAGTGTTAAGACTTTGGAAACCTATACAACTGCAAGCATCAGTGCTACAACAGGTCTGCCTTGTGCATGAGAACGAAACATGGATACTTGCACCATGGGGGAGACCGAAAGAAACAAACATTTTTGAGATACTAACAGTAAAATACTATTAAGGGTGATTTGTGATACCTGTTTTAACCATATTACAAACTGCAACACTCTTGTGTATGAGTCCTTGAGTTATCATCAACATCCTTCATAATTGTTTACATGGGTTATAAGCCTAAAGTGATCCGTAATGCTTCCGTTTACAAGAATGTGCACCGCAGAGGACAAGTATCCTAACAGATGGCGAGATGGTGCTGGTGATAAATGTCCTTCCTTGATGAAGGTCAAATGCCTGAATGCTATGGAAAGAGGGGGTGGAGGGCACAAAAAGAGCGGCAGCATTTTACTGAGACTGCTGTACATTAATTTCTCAGTGCTCTGAGGGGGGGCACGTAACGTGTAAGAAATGCAAATTGACTAACTTGCAGGAAGAGGATCCAAAAATAAATAAAGAACTCTTTAATACAAGACATTTAAGTCGCATAAAAATAAAATATTCTATTATTTCCTCAGCAAAATAACATTGGTTATTATGTTCAATGAATATATTTCAGAAGAGAACAAACAAACTCGGTTAAAAAAAGGAAATAGAAAGAAAAGAGGATTAGAAAATTTAAACACGAGCAAAAGTTCAGATGATTCGCTCCTCACTTGAATGAAAGGAAAGCCTAGCAGAATAACAACAGCAAAGACAATGAAGACATGAAGACGTAGGAAAAGAGGGACACTGTTACACGTTGGCTAGCTAAACACAATTTGCAAGTATTAGCTACAGTATAGACAGATGCTGGATAGGATCATATCAAACATTTGCTGCAGCATATTTTTATATTAGTGGTGCAGGGTCTAGCCACAGTAAGCTTATTACTTCAAAAAATAATCTATCACCGGTTATTGACTGCTGGATTTGAAAAGTAACCAGCGGTACATTATAAATTACTTTCTCAGAGAAGCAAGCGATGACTTCTGCCCTTCTTTGACATTGTGCATACGAGTAAGGCGAAGGAGACAGTAACCCTTCTGGGCAACAACCACCTTGATTTCATTGCTTGAGCTTAAGATAGGAACGATAGGATTGCCAAGAAAAGAGACTGTAAGGAATCCATTAGAGCAGAATATTATATTAGATTAGATTTTATTTGTTTGCATGGTGCCTTTGATTCAAAGTAATGAGTAAGTTTAACCCAGGGGACAGAGCAATGAAACAATAAATTGCAATCAAGTGAAACACAAAAATGAATTCCACAGCTAACAGTCCACAGTAAAAATCAAAATACTCAGGTCACAAAAGGAAAGATGGAGGGGTGGAGGAGAGAGTCAAATTGTTTGCAGAAGGGAAAGAGAAGCAAGAAAGTCAATGGTATTATTATTATTATTATTATTATTATTATTATTATTATTATTTTGACTTGCTATGGGACTCTGATTTTTAGTTCATATTTGAAAATTAGATTTAGGATCCCCAAGCACTTTAGTCCTTCTGAAAATTTTATTCCACATCTAGAAAGACAAACAAAATTAGACTGCATAGAGCAAAAGGGAAGAGTCATAAAACTCATGTTTTGTATGGACACTAATACAATAATGAAGGAAAACTATGACAACATTTAAAAAAGGCCTACTGAGCAAAATAAAAAGGGGTACTGTTTGTTTCTATCTATCTCTAATGAAAAATAAGTTAGAGAAAAAGTTGTCATGCAATATAAGAATCCTTTATTCTACTGAAGATTTCTCAGAAATTTGGGAAAGAGATTGAAGTGACTCTTCTGAAAAGTAAGAAGTAGCTCTTAAATGTGCCCCCCCACCTCCGGCTCTTCTCCTGGTTCAGAGGCCGTCAGGAACACCGCGCACTGCAAGGAAAGGGCACAGCATAGCCCTGTGGTTTTACTCACTACCCTGCCTCATACCTGCTAATGGTAGATACAATTTTTTTTAACATTATGACAAGTTAGAAACAATTCAGATATGTCTGCCTCATTTCTGATTTTATGTTTATTTTGGTGATCGCACAAATAGAAAAATATGTACATTGTTGATGCTGAAACACTGACAGACACTGCTGCAGAAGGTGCTGCTACCAGTACAGGTTACCAGAACAAAAGAGGTGATCTTAACTGAGACCTTTGCTAAATGTCAGAAAAAAAGGAACAGAGGCCAGCAGCTTTGCAGCTGTCCAAGCAGATGTCCTTACTGGACAACAGCCATGTCTCACAAGGGAAGCAACACTTTTGCTACCAAAATTTGACTGCTGATGGTTTCCTGTCCTGCCTTCTATGTGCACTGCGCAGCAAGGTTTGGCAAAAAATAATTTGTCAAAGTGACATTATTTCTTCATTTAGTGCCTGTGACAAATAGGTTGGCTAAATAACCTGATGAAAAGATTTCTTATCTTTAATATTGTTTGCAATTAAGTCTGTATGAGTATTATTATTTTTGTCCACACCTCCTGTGTGTACTTCTGGCTGTGGTATTAGGATGAACTACACCATCTTTACATTTCCATCCAAAGCAATATGACAAGTTTCTGCACTGTTCTTAAAAATGAGGAAAAAACGCTAGGTTATGTTAGGTACAGAAACCTGGAAGTTCATATAGCTCTGTAAAGACTGGCTGAATTAACTTAATTGAAAAATTGGCTTAGACTCCCAATTTGTGTCTAATTCATGTATTTTGTCACATCCTTCACTCAAGGAAGATGATGAAGGCCAAACTTAGCAGAATCTTGTCTTTGGAGTCTGTCCATAAAACAAAGAGCCACTGTAAATGTATTCAACACAGGCTCATCCCCCCCCCCAAAAAAAAGTAAGCAGTTGTGCATCAAAGAAGTAGCCTGAAACCAAGTGAGAAGAAGAGCGTCACACAGCTGTTGAGCCAAATGCACCTTCAGACGTGTGCGCAGCTACTTGGAAGGTAACTAGGGACACGCAGATGTAACAAAGCAAAGTTGGCTCACAGTGGACCAAAGTTTCTGGCCACACAAGTTTCCAGCTGCGTGATGCAGGTCCTGTTCTGCTGCGCGTGGTACCTCTCGGCTCGCTGGGAACACTGAGGTGTTCAACGATGACCCTACAATGCCAGACATGGAGAACGGAGGGTACTCGATGCATCCTGACAGGGCACCTTTTCATATACCCTGCCTTCCATACATGTCTGTTGATCAATGTTATTTCCATGCGATCTGCCTCTGCAAAATCTGCCTGTACTACTCTCCCACGACCGAGACGTGACCCAGCCCACCAGACACGTCTTGCATCTTTCTTCTAAATCACAGACCGGATCAAAATGTTTTCCCTGGTGTGCAGGGTACAACACAGAAAACAAGCCACGACGCCAATCTGTATGGCAGAGCCCTAGAAACTGCGCAAGCTTTGTGCAGAATGCATGAGATTTGACAGGTCAACCAATGTGAGAGCATTGCTTGGGGCACAGCAATAGCACCAGGGATGAGTACCTCTGCATCCTCACCAGGATGTTTCAGTACACCTTAGAACTATGAAGAAGCAGAGAGTCAAAACAAAGCTACTTTTCTTTCTCCACTCTTTTTCCCTTTTTCTTTTCTTTCTTTATTTTGGCTCCAAAACTGAAACACAGACCATTTATTTCACTTGACCTTACGATTATATTGCAGATATATTTGTAAGATGTATCTTCTTTTTTAATGATAGTATAAATTTAACATAGCTATTTATTATTTTGGAATGTTTTCTTGGTTTAAGTAAATTCCATATGCAAGGGAAGTACTTTGTTGTCACTTGTGCTAGAATACCTGAGACTTCCCTTGCATATGGAATTTACTTAAACCAAGAAAACATTACCATTTGCCATAAGGCAAATACATATTGTACCTATTAAAATCCTATATGGGCTATCCCTGAGCAAAACTAAGAACAGGCAATTTCTGGAGCAGGGCTGAGAAGTGCAGGACAGGGAACTTGGATTTCAGTTTGAGTACTCGGGGAGACAGAGGAGCCACCCACTGAGCAAAGCATGAGACATATGGTCCTGGCAGAGGAGGAAAGAAGAGAAAGACTGAAGCTTGCTAGAATTCGTCTCTGCTGATTTTTGTTTTTTGTAGGTTTTTTTTGTTTGTTTTAACCACTGAAGCGGACTTAACTGCCTCCAGTAGAGTCCTGTATAAAGGACTACATTTCCCCCCCCCCCACAAAAATTTTTTTTTGAAAGGCTAACTTGCAATATCTCATCATGGCTCCTTTCTTAGAAAGTGTTCAATTTTACTCCTCTAAAAATCAAAGCTGCCTAAGAGAAAGGATGCTTGAACTTAGTGTTTTGGCCAACTGTCGAAGGCTTCTTCCCTCTACATGCCAAATTACAAAGAAAATCCAATCCTATCATCTGGGGAACATGAGAATGAAAATAAAATCACTCAAGTGAATTATCACCTTTGCTAATGCTGAGAAAGCAACTTAATTATTTTATTGCCTTAGATGACCAAAGTTACCTTAAGACACAGCTGGGGAGAAGCACAATCAAGATCAGTAGGCAATACGTAAGAAATTAAACTCTATCAGCCTGATCTTTACAACTGTCAGCATTTATTTGTGAATGGAAAAATGAGAGTACCACTAGTCACCTAATCAGCCTCTGCCTTTATTGCAATCCCATTATGGTCATAGCCAATTAAATTTAACACTATTTTTTTAGATATACAATTAGTTATGATTAGACACAACTGCACCGCCCACACATTCATTGCATGTATACAAAACTTGAAATCAAACAGTAAAACAAGGTCCTAATTGTCTTCAAAGCACTTTGAGCTTCTTTTATGAATCCCACAGATGTACAGAAAGAAAGAAAGATAGAGTTTCAACAGGTTGCAGGCTAACACATCCTTTACAAGCAGAGAATTGCAAAACTTTTACAACTACATTATTTGTCAGGGCACCTGAGCACACTAATGAGCCATAACAGCCCCAATGTGCCTCACCTGGGCCCCCATGCAGGTCCCCACCCCCCCAGCCCCACCCAGGGGCTGATTTAAGCTCAGGTCTGAGCAGCTAGCACCCCCTTGAGCTATGTTGGGGTTGGACCTGTCTTCAGCCCATCTCCAGCCTCATCTCACAGATGGATCCTAGGACACCTTCCAAGCATCCAGCTTGGCCCATTGTGTTCAGGTATGGTAGGATGAGGTCATGGTGGGTGGTTGGTCCATCACCCTCAGCCCCATGTGGTGTGGCCCTGCTCCCTGACACTAGCCCTCTCTAGATGAAGTGTCTCTGCTTTTGGTCTCCAGGACACGAAGGGCTTGACCACTTCCTCTGCAGGGCTGACGGACATCAACTGCATACATTTTGTGCTAGGGTAGCTTAATATGAGATATACAATACCCAGAACCTCAAAAATCTACCAGAATCTGATTTTTTTAATCATCCTAAAAACAACATTAAATTCCAGCAGATTCAGGACTAAACTCCTATTTAACTCACCTGTACAGATATGACTTGGGAAAATGTACCAATTGCCTTAAATAACTAATTTAGTGTAGGTTGTTATGCAATCTTCATAATTTAAGACTAAAAAATGTTCCCTGTACCACACACTGCTCAATGTTTGCAAAATTTTCAGTGGGGTCACACTGTAAAAAATGCTTTAACTAGAGCATTTACTACCATTTACTGTTGAAAGAGAAAATAATCTGCATTTGAAACTGTGGTGTTATCCTTAGTTTACTCAAGTATTGTGGAACTTATGCTGCAGCAGTATAAAGAAAGGGGAAATCTGTGTATGAGTGCAGCAGACTGTTAGAGGATTTGAAACAGATGTGGTTAAGAATATTGACTTTAAACGTCTAAAAATGCAATTATGGAGAGGATTTTAAATGGCCACCAGATGTCCTCATTTTTATAAAAACATTCAGACTGCTAGTACTACAGTTGGCATCTGTGCCATTGGAGATAAATGCCTGCAGAATTGGGCCAAAATCTCCAGGTGGGATAGCAGGCTGCTTTTTCCCAAGACATTCTTAATGGTGATTGCTACAGGACTGGCTATCTTGTGCTGAAAGTCTAGTTTAACTACACCTGGAAATGTTTTCTTGTTGACTTTGCAGAGCACCCCTGGCTCCTTGGCAAGGAGAAATTGGTGGGAGCCTGGGTGGAGGGAGTTGTCTGACATCCCCCTGAGCCCTTGATGCAAATTTGCTCAGGGCATTTTCCTGGCATCAGGGCTTTGCCTCATCCATGCCTGGCTGACAGCTCAGGGCACCGCCAGCCCAAGGCTGAGCAGATTGATAGAGCTGCGGAGAGATTCAATTTTATCAAATTTAATTTTTAGAAAGCTTTTAGTGACTACATACAGGGCAAAAGATGATTAACACAACTTTTAATCTGAAACAGCTTAGCTGTCCTTCAGACAAATACAGTGCAATCGATGGTATTTGCACTTCAATATGGTGAAGCTTCTTTTATAGAGAGGTTAAATGAGAACTCCAGATTGCTTTAAACCTGTGCCAAGAGTCATTCAGGTTATACTGAAATAGGAAAATAACAATCTGATTAGTATGATGATCCCAAAATAGAAGGGGGACTAGCAGTCCATGCTTACCTGAGTGGTCTGAGCCAAATCTTTTGAAACCTGGTCTCGATGCAGCCAAATAATTGGAAACCTAATAACTAGTCCTTCCCAAAATTAGAGTTAGCACCCCTTTCACACCGTAAGCTCCATTTTTACTTTTCATCCTTAATGCCAACTACATAGTAGGGAATTTAAGCAAAAGATGAGATTAACAGAGCTAAGCAAATATAGGGAAAACAAGGGCTGTTGTAGTCTTTGTACACAACTACAGCTCCCATGCATGAAGGCAAGGGGAGCTGTAGGGAAGATCACCATCCTGAAAAGGATTATTGCTGATAAACTACAAAGGTAGGGTATTTAATGTAAATTTTAGATCTTCTATTTCTCTAAGCTCTTGAGCAATTTTTTGCTTATACTGTCGCTCCTTGAGCAATGGGCAAGGAGGATAGTGCTAGGGTGACAGCAACAGGCTGGGAAAGGGAGTAAGTTTGGTTAAAATGCTAGTCTTTTGACTGTTTCTTTTTTTGCTGAGCTGAAAAGTGAATAATATTTTGATGGGTAAATTCCAGTTTCAATTTTTAGTTTGTCTACATTAAACCCAGAAATATAGAAATAAATGCTACACTTGAATTACATAGTGTGAGACTCACATTACAAAGCATAAATTCTACAAAGATTATGAAGACAGAAGTGGTTACAATTTTGCATTTTGCTACTTCTTAACTGCTTGTATGTGCCTATCCTTGGGCACTAACAGCTAAAAACAGATTTGGTTTGTGATACTGTAAGGGGAAACTGAAGAGATTCTTTGTTTTTAAAGCATCACAGCAAAGGAAACTGTGCAAATTCTTTTTTAACAGGACATTTGCTTGTAGTTCCTGACAACATTAAAAATACTTAACATCAATGATACCTATGAAGCAATGTGCAACAGCAGGTCTACCCAGCTGGGATATAAACCCTGTTCAATGGGTTCATTAACATGATCCCTTTCTGTTTTCTAATTTGTAGATTAAAAATCATCTGCAACTTCTGTCACTGCATGTGTAAGACAGCATGTGTGAAAGCAGTGTCTCTTGCTGGGCATGAACAGGAAACAGCCCATTCCCACAGCGGGGGACCTGCAAATTGATAGCAGAGTGGGGCTTTTACAGCTCTTTAAAGGGAATGCCATGTGAGAGCAGTTAGGTCCAACTTCTAGCTAGAGCATCAGTTTGGAGGAGGAGTGGAAAGGGAGAAATACTATTTATGGCTGTCATCAAAACTGACATGTTTCTGTGTGAAACTGCAGGCTGAGCAGAATGAAGTTACACAAAAACAACACAAATCCAGCAAAGCCATCCACATCTTCAGCAACCTTAGGTCTTCCCCACCTTTTTAACACACTGCCTGGAAGAAGCAGCCAATACAGGTAAAATACTAGATTATTTCACCTCAAAGAGAACTGCATTCCCAGCTGGCATGTCCAGCTGGGCAAATATACCTGTGCTGTCCTGGCATACCTGGAACCCCACTGGACTATAATAGTTGATGGTAAATACCCCCAGTACCTTACCTGCCCTAAGTAAGCAGAATGGAGGATCTAACATGTGGCCTCTGAGGAAGCAGAACTGAACACAAATGAGAAGCTTACAGTACTCTAACCAAGCAGTCAAATACAAGGAAGACTACTCCTAAGAAAATATTTAACATTTTACCTCAAGAAAAAATCATTTTCCTTTTATCATGGAGGTAAGAAAAAATTAACAGCTTGAAAAGCCTACAAAAGGCAGTTCAGCTATAGCAAAGACAGAGCAGGTTTCTTATAATAGTTTCACAGAGTGATTATAAATGTATAAGCATTCACATTTTTATACATCTCCATTAAGTCTCTTATTAACTACATACACATTTTAAAAACATACTCCTACCTCCAGAATATTTCATATGCAGAGAATGAATACAAGTATTGTGTAAAACTTTAAAGGTGTGAATATCCTAACATAAAAATATAAATGTGTAGTTGACATACTTAAGTAAAAATTATCTGACTTCCAGACACAGCATACAAGCAATTCTCACTTATATTGTACTGCTAAAACAAACTGCAATGCCCAACTTGGGACACCCACAGGCCTTCCCATGCTTCTCCACCAAATTATTTATCCCACAAACCTGCAGGTGCTGTTGACTGAGTCTTCAGGGCAATGGTGGTGGCACTGGCAGGACAGTTTCTTCTGCGGAGGGGCAGGTGCTGTGCTCTCACTGTTGTCTTTTCTGTTCTCTGTGCTCAACTTGCCAGAACTTCGCAAGGGCATGTTGTCTAGAAAACTGGCTAGAAATACAAGGGGGGAAAAAAGAAACGTTTCTAGGCTGGGCTGCAAGACTTGAAGGCTTTAAAATATTTCCACCCATCAAAATTAGAGCAGGTGCTTTGCACCCAGTAAATTGAACTGGGTATTTGTTAAAGATCAGCTTTCACTAGAAACCTCTGAAATGGTCACCATGGTGTTTGGGGCTTATTGGGCCTCAGTGACATTAGATTGAAGGTGCTGATGTTTGAGCTATGCTGCTGCCAGTGTTACAAACAGAGATACGCTGTGCTTTTCAGACCGCAGAGCACAGCTTTCCTCCTATTGGATTATGTAGGTCAACTCCTTGGTTACACCTTTGCACTTTCTTTGTCTTTATACTTGGCACACATCTATATCCACTGAACCCTATAAAATAGAGTGGAATTTACAGTGCTCAAGACAGAGCAGAACACAGGCATAAAACTGAACAAAGATTTAAAAGAAAGTTACATTTCTTCAAGTTCTAAATCTTTGCAAAGGTACTCTGTCACTGAAGTTAATAGGCATTACTTAAAAAACAAGGAAAAAATATTTCATTTAGAAATATATAAAACACTCTCTATAAACACAAAGTAAAAGGCTAGAATGTGTTTTAGAATGAACAATGCTGAAATATGGAGGTGATTAGTTCCTTCTAAAAATATCAGAGTGCTGAATCTCCATGGAGTTGGTGGAGTAGAGCTAGAGATGTTGGTGATGGGCTTAGAGCTGTTTAAGCAACTTGCTTTTTTCCCTTCCAGCTCTGCTCATAAATATCAGCTTTCAGTGCTTGCGAATATTTTAAGCCTCAAAGACAAAAATGACATCAGCATGAAAAGCTTCAACTGGCAGTTTTGCACTTTCCTTTTGCTTTGCTTCCCTGTAAGAAATCTTACTAAATGGTCATTTGCAAGCAGCTCTCTCCAACAGAGTAGCTGAAGAGCTGGCTTGAAATTCTTGACTTCTACTGTTAAATCCTTAGAAACAATCAGCGTTAGATTTTGTTTTTGTTGTCTGGCTCCTGAACTGGTGCTTTGGCTATAACTAAAATCTTCCCCAACCCCCCATCACTAGGACTGGTATATTATTGAAATGACAGACAACTACCCTTCCCAGCTCCCTGGGGAGAGAAGGAGAGGGCAAACGGGCTGAGGTGACGGGAACACAGAGCTATGGCAGGGCTTGGATGGCAGAAGCCAAACTGAGGCAGCAATGGGCTGAAATGTCCCGAAAGCCCAGAGGAAGAGCAGGGTTGTTCAATCAGCCCACCTTTTTCCTGAGGACAAATTAAGTCTGTTCTGTCCTTCTGGGGGCACCAACCCTCCTGCACCTTGAGCATGCACCTTTTCTGCATGAGTGCTGGCTGGGAAGCCCTGCATACAGGGTGGGGATGAGCAACAGGCAGCAGACATGCTTTAGTGTGCTTCAGTATCATGCGAAGGGTGTCCCTAGCAAGCTGGGAAAAAGCTGAAACTCGCTTGCTCTGAGAAGTGCGACTTGATATGAAAGAACAGCTCACTCGGAGAAGGGTGGTAGCTTGAAGATTACGGCCCTTCTGCTCTTGTTCTATCAGTATGACAGAATATGTGATACTGCAAAAGATAAAATACTAAAGTGATCCCTATAAAACACAAAATTCAGTGCAACAGATTTTATGCAATAGACTAATAACATTTATGCAATACAAAACTTCTATGGAAGGATAGAATACTTCAGAGTTGCTCAGCACCTACATATCCCATTGAAACCAGCTGGTGTTTTGATAGCTCACCTCCTCTGAAAACAAGTTATAAAACAGACTATGGGCTTGTAACCCTTATGCCCAGCACTGAGATATTGGGTGCAGGAAAAAACTGGCTGTCATAAAGTCCCATAGGTTTCTTTAATAACCTTGGCAAAATTAGACCTGAACAGATTGGTTCATGCAACATGCTAGGAATAAACATGTATACAATGCTATAATTTAAGGTGCAGTAGGTTCTTAAAATGAGGAAAAAACGCATTGTGATCTTTCTCCTTCTCTAATAGGATTATGACATTTTAAAATCCAGCCCGTGTCCAACAAATTAGCATCAACAGATGTTTGCTCTCTGGGTCACAGGATTAGAGATTATTAAACAAATTCTTTCAACTGGCAAATTTTCTGTTTTACATTGTCCCCATTGGATGGGGAATATTTAACTATTAAAAATATTCCAGTCAAAGATTTTCACATTTCTAGCTTGTGAGGCAGCAAAGTTAAAATATTGATACTGAGTGAAACAGTATGCTCTACCTTCCATTTCCATGACTCTTTCTACTAGTTATCTACAATTCCAGCTGGGATCTTCCTTCAACAAAGGAAGAATGCAAAAATGAATTTATTTTAAATCTAGCATAGAAAATAGGAAAGGAATAATTACACATTTGAATGTGCCTGAAGATGTCAATTTAGTCAACTAAGTATCTTCCTCATAAAACACAAATAACTAGGTCTTTCATTCTCTCAACAAGTAGGTAAGGCAGTCATGCTCTGCTGCAATCTGTGTATCCAACACCCATCAGGGATGTGATCAAGAACAGCTTTGGCAGAACTTGCAGTAAACAGCAACTTCCATCCCTAGACCTGTTTTTTATTTTTAGTTGAAATGAAAGACAGGTTGGTGCTGCCAAACCAGAATTTGAAATTCAAACTACTGCCACAGGTAGCTGGATACAGCAATGTAATTTGGCTTTAGAAAACTTAGGACAAGAGAGGCTGCAATTCAAATTTACACTTTCCAAGAGTTTGAAATAGGGGATGTAGCCTAGGATTTTGCTTTCAGCTCATGTCCAGTGTCAAAACTAGGGAAAATCACCACAGTTTAATGTCTAATACATGAAATTAAATATAAGTGGCAGGAAGAAGGCACATTAAATCAGACTGTCCCATCTTTTTAAAAGAAAAACCCTTCTCACTCCATTCTCTTGATTCCTTCCAGACCTGGCTGCTAGCTTTCTTTTTAAAACAAAACACCTTTTGCCTGTCAAATTCAGGCATCTCACCCAACAGCAGACTGGAATAGTTGATAAATCTTCCTCTTTTCCCAGAGCTGAATTTCAATAGGGTCTTTTGCACTCTACTTCTATGTGATTTTGGTGCAGAAGGATTCTCAGCAGCCCATTGCCAAGATGTAACGAGCATGGGAAGAATCCCATTACCACAAGAGCTTTTCTAGGGTTTGGCCATGAATTTTTACTGTTTTCTTTCTACCAGTAGCTGGGTATGCACAACAAGCTGCTGGTCCTACACTGATCATAGAGCCTGGTAATGTATAAGAATGAGTCTTCTCTAGTCCACCCCATGTTAGCAGGCTCCAAAAAACCAAGACCTTTATCAACTTGTTCCAGGGATCCCTTATCCTTAGCAAAGCAAACCATACCACTGCAACTTCACGGAAGCATCATTACATAGAAGACAGGTAAACTTAATTAGACATTGCCTACTAAAATCAGTACTTTTTTTATTAGTATTATTCACACTGGGTGTGAAATGTGCAGTCTGGGTGGCTAACAACCTCCTGCTCTCACAGTTGCTGCCATGCTGTGACAAGTATACACTGGCCATGCAGTCCTAGATCTGTCAGGGGTTAGAAGCCCTCTGGGCTTTGAAAACTCTCAAGGAACTATGTCCAAGTGCCCTGAAGGACAGTGATTTTCAGGTTGTTGGAGCTTGGCTGCATTTCTGCTGTAGCCTATTCTGCTGCAGTCGGCTGACAGCCAACTTCCTGCTCTTGCTGAATGGAGCACAGCTTAGGACAACTGCAGGAAAATATTGGTATCAGAAACAAAAGGTTATTGTATTCTGCTGAGAAGAAACTTATGGAGCCCAAGAGTAAACTGCTGCTGAGCTTTGAGTAGGAGAGACTGGCTGTGGACAGAGAGGCTGGAGGTGGTAGCAACAGCAGGGAAGCCATGGAGAGAAAGGAGGCAAAGTGCAGGGAGTGGGAGTGACAGATGAGAGGAACAAAATGCAGGGAGACAAACTAGGAAAGAATGGAGGAAATACTGGATGAATACTGGAGCCCACTCTGGTTTCATCAGGGAATTAGTCAAAACAGTTGAGAGCCTGAGTAGCCAGACTTGCACAATTTTATCCCATCTGTTTAATTTTCTCAGCCTATTCCTCCTTTTAAACCAAAATTCACCAACATGTACAGAGCACCTTCCATTATAAGTATTTTTCCTCTATGGGACACAAGGAACATCACCCATTTAAGCTCCTCTGTATTGACCCACCTAGATGCCCAAAAATTTGATCTGGAGAGACCATCATTTAACGCACATCCAGTTCTCGCGCTCTCTGCTGTGGCTGCCAATAAGTACTCCAACCCCTGCCAATTGTGGCAGCAGTTATGCGATTTGGATAGGAATTTCTCCACGAGCATCTGGCCACAGACCAGTAACTCATTTCACACAGGCCCAGAGCCATCAGATGGTAACAACTTTTGGGCACTCCTCGGATTCAACAAGTCCAGTAACGTAGGAGGTGAAAGGCTCCATATTCTGTTACTGTATTCCAAATCTTAAACCATCCTGTTCCCAGAGGGTGAATAATTAGCAATAGCTGTCTCGCAGCAGATTGATTTTTTTTTTGTGCCACAGCTGTTTGATTTATGTGCTGTATATGCTGTGAGAAAAATGGATTTTTCCATGGTCTTGCGTGTGTTTGTCAAGAGCAGAAGTCACTTATTCCTTATTGAAACAGATCCCAAGGGCCACAAGTATGGTAAGAAAAGATTATCAGAGTCCCTCTTTCTACACAGAGTATTTCAAGCTGCAAACGCAGTAGCATCCACTCTTTTTCTCATGCCAATAAAAATGTTTGGTTAGCTACAGCATCCCCTGGAAGTGTGAGCTGTTTACTGCTTCAGAGAAGATATGCCTAGGAAATTTTGAGCAAAATAAAATGCCCCTTCACCTACTGGATTGTGTTGGAAGTTAAATGCATTTGCTCAAAAATATCTGAAAAATAATTAAAAAAAACAACTAAGTTTGCTGCTTTGAGTCAGAAGGTAGCAAGAAACTAGTCATCTTGACAAAACTGTTGGACTGAAATTCTAAAACACAAGTTAGGTTAACTCTATGCTGGCCTATTCAATTAGTATGCTTTTCAGTAAATCATAATTTTATTAAAATAGGAAACTATTGCACAACACCCTGCTAGTGTTTCCTATGCTACATCATAAACTACAGCCTGATGACTTCCCACCAGGCCAATGTTACACCACTGACATGATTGTTTTAAGAGAAAAGGAAATAACTAACTGCTAACTCAACTGTACTTTACAGCCATCAGATAAAAGAATTTCCATGGGATATTTTTTGGCAAATAGTCAGCAATGAAAACACAGCCTACTTAAAAAGTTGAAATAAATTAGGCCTCTTAACTCAGCCTGATCTTCTGTATAAAATAGTCAAGAGGTAATGGTAAACCATTTTTTATTGGTGACAATCACAGAACAGAAAAGGGGAAAGAAAGATCATGACAGTTTGCTGAATATATAAGGTTGCCATAAAGCAGAAGGAAAGGTCAGATGCCATGATGTGCACATTTTTGAATCAAAAACACAGTAAACAAAACCTGGCATAAAGCCCCAGAAAATGAAAAGACTGTGCTTTCCTTCCCAGTGTATGACTGTATAGCACAAGTGAGCCCAAAATAAAGTTGGTAGCAAATGGTGTTTGACAGTAGTCTTAATCTGATCTGTATCTATTGTAAAAGGCATATTAACAGAAATGTAGCATTGTTGGGCTTATGTTGTATGATTTGCTTCGTTTCCATCCTTGCTCTAGACCAAAGCTTGTAGACCTTAATCAAAACTCATGCGCTGCTGCTCCTCATCTGTGTATTTCAAAATTTGGGGTGGTTTTGCTTTCAGTCATGCTGCAAATAAGGGTTACAACCTGAAGTAATTTTAATCATTGTCAAGATAGTTTTCATATTGGAAATGTTTCTGCCCACTTTCACAGAATTGCTACTGAATGCCAATATAACTAGATGCATATGGCACTAATTTAAAGAATCTACTTTTCATAAAATGGTTTTCCATTTGGTTTGAAAAGGGTAAGTTCCCTTCCCCCACAATATCTGTTTAAACCATCTTAATTATACTTAGCTAATTTAGCTAATAAAGTCAAGTTCAGCATGGAATGTGACAAAACCATTTAGACAAGACCCTTCAAATTAATACGCATGCCATATTACTTGCAACTTAAAAACGCCAAGGCTTCTTTGGTGTCATAGCCTATAGAAAGCGCACATGTAATTTGCTGTCCACCATTACATCACTGTTTGAGTATTACTTTTTCCTGGTTTCCTCTCTTTTCTGCTATCCACAGTTAATCTTTTCCATATTCTTCACATGGAAAAAATGATAATGCGGTGACACATTCCTTATAACATGGGATACTGTATCAAGAGAATACAAAAAAAAAAGCACAGAAGAAAGACTTTGCTCATACTTTCTTTTGAAGACTTTTAAAAAGTGTTTTAGCCTGCCTTCTTGGACACAGCAAAGGAAGCCTACCCAAAACCCTAATACAGTTGACATGAAGAGCACCTTTGGATGAAAATATCCTTTTGTGCAAAGCACTGTAATTCCCCATCTTTAAAGAATTTCTACAACTCTATCAAAACTCTCACTTCTACAGTCTCTCATCATTTGGTTCCATCTGTAAATGTTTCATGCAGATTGAAAAGGGTTTTCAATGTAAATCATTTTTGTAACATTTGCAGAGGTGAGTGAAAAGGTATGTCACACCATCCTCTCTAGAAATACACAAAAATATTTTGATATCTTAGTCTCTTTTGGAAACCCACATTCTAAACAGCAAATTGATAAGTAGAATGTGTTGGAGCTACCTACACCATATTCTTTACTGAATTGTTCTCATACAATTCAAAATGAACAAAAATTTGTCAAACTTTTGCAAAAAGCACTACTGTTTGATTCACGTATATGGGCATATCAGGCAAAAAAAATCACAACACTGAAATATAAACATTTCATGAATACTAAGGTGAGGCCCAAGGTCTGATCTGAGAATGACTCTTCTGACTTCATCCCCAGAAGGATTTTGAGTCAGAGCAGAGCACAGTATAAAAAATCAGAGGAGATGAGAGGTGCAACTGGATCAGATTTGTTCTGTTCTCTCAAAAGTATTGCTATTTAAGGTACTAAAAAATAGTAATTAAGAATATTTCCAACTTCTTATTTCAGATGCACACCAGCCTAACTTTGGGAAATAACATGCAGTAATCAAAGTTACTGTGGTGGCATTACTTTGACATTTTGTTTAATATGGTTAACATATTGAATGCCTAATTTTCTTTAGAGGATAGGTTCAAATTGGAAATAAAGCTTCTGAACAGTTGCAGTATAAGATGGCATGTTAAACAGCCTTGTGTCTTCAAAAAACTCTAATTCTTTACAACAGAAGACAAAATTAACTATTTATCTCAGTGAAAATGCTGAAGCAGATTCCTTAAAGGTCAGAGGCTTCTTTTTCTCTCAGTCATTTTTATGTACCCAAACTACTTTTCCCCCATCTTTTCCTTAACCGCATTTTGGGAAAATGTCTAGCTAATGCAACCAAAATTCCTTCCAACTACGCCACCCAAGGCCCTGCTGTAAAACCAGATCTCACATTTATAAGCATCAACTGATGGAAAGGGGGAACGGAAGCTCAGGCACGAGGATGCGAGATGAGCAGTCTGGCTGTTCAAGGACATGCTGGCAGCATTCAGGCGCTATGGGTGCTACATCCCCCTATTTAGAAAATTTGTATGTAAAGAGAGAATGGTAGGTTACTATTGAAGACCAAAAGCAGTTATTTCTGGTTTTAAGCTGCAAATCCCTATGTGTGCTTGCAGATCCAAGCAGCAGACACTGAACACCACCATCACCAGCTTATAGAAGAATTGCTATGACCAGAGTCTCAAACTTTTCTGAATGCAAGAGAAAAAAAACAGGTAAGCAATACAATCGGAGGCTGTTGCTACTAAACTATGCTTTCCTATCTGATCTTTAGGAAAGCATCAAAGATTGTAATGAGCAAACTGTAGATTTTTACTAATTATCATTTTGGATGATGCTCAGGTTGACCAAAGTGTTAAGACAATGGCATTTAAGAGAAACAGGAATAGATGACCTAGGCCCTGTAGCAATTGTTAGATGCATTTAACAAATCATCATTGCTCCTTTTTCCTTTTCTGATGAAAAGGAACCCAAGAGCACACTGCCAGTGGTCAAGACAAAATACTGACCAAAAGATCAAAATATCAACCTTCTCATCCCAACATCAGAGACTGCACCTATATATTAAAACATGATTAGCATGTGCATGTGCCACACTTGCAAAACCCAGTGCCCACATTATTCAAAGGTGCCCAGGTTCTTCTAACCAACTTGTCTGATTGTTCCTGAGTAGACATGACACATCTTCAGCTCAGTTTAAAGAGCAAACTATAATTTACAAACTCCTTCAGTTCAACTGGAGTTGTTCCCTCTCACTTTTCATAAGAGTGAATTAAATAATGCAGACATTACATTTACATGAATAAAACTAATACAGCTGTCTAATGGCACAAGCATGTTATATTTTAATGGCAAATATATAAATATTTTATGCACACATATAACTATTTTTTTACACCTGGTTTACTGATTAGCTCATCACAAATGCTTCCCAAATCATTTATTTCTACTAACTCCCCTCCCAACTTTTCTTCAAGTGCCTGTCTGTCCAGCAGGACAGATTAGTATATTTTGATCATTTATTTCATGGGTAAATGCCATCAACACCCCCAAATCATGCACATTTACGACACTCTCCATTTCCTCAACTCAGCTGCTGAGTGAACTGCACAAGTATCTGCAAGAATTTGACTTCCCTGAGGCAAATGCCACTCTGCCAAGTCACCAGGCCAACCAGTGTTTCAAGTAATTGAACAAGTGACAGTATAAATTCTTGCACTGTTTAGCTGCCAAAGCAGAGGGTAAATGGAACTGACTACTGCTACTGTTGGACTAACCACACACACTGAATAGCAATTTGAACCGCATGTGTAGGAATAGTAAGCAATGAAGAAAACCTTTGTGTTTGTGAATGAGAACTGAGGTACAAAACCTACCTTCTGGAAATGTGGCTGAATTCAACAGAAAGTGTCATTGACTTACATTGACAGAAAGCAAATAAATATGTTTAAAGGGCGAGGAAAGCGTCTCTTCTTGCAAACCAAAATTAATTGCATGCACGAAACAATAATCTATTCTGACCACAGACATAAGTGGTATGGTTTCCTTGAAGTGCTCAAGCTCTCTAAAAGCATTTCAGTGTCTGAGCACTTGAGTACATCTGCTGAGCTTGCTCACGTGGGAAGGAGGTGCATCCAACCTGCGTCTCATGACACCACCCTTGAATACACAACCGGCCCACTGGCCTGCTGCCTGTCAGGGCTTCTGATGCTCGCCTGCAGAAGATGAGGTGAGAGCTGTCAGCCTGGCTGGTTGTTGTTTGTTTGTTTTTTCTCCAAAGTCATATGGACACATCTCCCTAAATACATACCATAGCTATATTTTTACTCCCAAAGTCGAAGGAAGAAAAGTTGGTTGCAAACACCTTCAGACCTTGGCACCTATGTGGACTCTTTGAGCAGAAGTTTTAAAGGCTTCGGTGACTACCTGTCTCTCCTGAAACTTCGTCCTCACAATATGAAGCAAGAAACAACATTCTGGACAAAT
This sequence comes from Apteryx mantelli, assembly GCF_036417845.1. Taxonomy (NCBI): domain Eukaryota; kingdom Metazoa; phylum Chordata; class Aves; order Apterygiformes; family Apterygidae; genus Apteryx; species Apteryx mantelli. Next base: position 15,331,712 of record NC_089982.1, on the reverse strand, counting down.
GTGATAAAACTGGTCTTTTTCTGCATCCAGCCTTAATGAACCTCCTTTAGAAGATAAAGTAAGTTTGGTTTTATTATTTGAGGGTTTTCTCAATATTTAAAATGTATAGTATGGATGTAACATTTCAAAAAGTGTTATTAACATACATATGCCCTACATATTGCCACAGTACCTTTAAATTTGGACAGACGGGTGTCTATTTTTACAGCTAAAACCAGTCCTAGCTCTGCAATTGATCCCCAAAATACAAACACGGCATCAAAGTGAGTAATGACTATCACTACTAAAATCTTTATTTTTGCATTAAAAATTTCAAAACTGAAGATTAATATAAAAGCACATTTTAGGAAGAGAAAAATACCCTTTTAAGTAAGTTCATTGTCAGGCTGAAGGCCAGTTATTGGATCTTCTAAAAATCTCTTCTCTTTCTCTTCCCATATCAAAAAGGGAAGGGGACACCTTTTGTTATAGCTGTAGTATCTTCTCTGGAAGTAGTCTACCATCCCTCTCCTTAACTAACAACCTGCACCTCACTTTTTGCTGCTAACTATTTAGGAAGTATGAGTTATGACATCGGGTCTAAGAAAATGAAGGGGAAATCCCCGAAGGATCAGATTTAAGTTCCAAACCAAACGCATCCGAAACACCGGTGGTCGCTGGGAGAGGTGGGAGACCGCACGGGGGACAAGGCCCAGGCGCCCCACGGTGCAGCCCGGCACCTACGCGGCACTGCAGCCAAGCTGCTTTCGGCAGTCACGCGTTTCCCTCTCTGACCTTTGGTCAAAGCCCGCTGGACCCTGCTCCTCCTGCAAAATCGCTTTACAATTCTGCTCGACCCACGCTTTAAAGAAAAGAAGGAAAAAGCAAAAAAAGTTCAGCAAAGCAAAGCAAGTGCTGCGTGAGCTAAAAAGCTCACCCTTCTACTCACGTTTGCTTTCCCCGGGCTGGTTACACGGCTGCCTGCTTCCCCCAAGATGAGAGTCATGGGAGGAGGCAGAGCGCTGCTGGGGGGGGGGGGGGGGGTGTCCACCAAGAAAACACAGCCCTGCATGCGGGGTTAATCCTGCACCTGTGATGTGTTATTCAGCAGTAAGGAAATGCAGCCCAGACCGCGGCTGCCTAACACAGCTCAGCTGTTTTTCTCAGTGCTCCCTTTCATTGTAAGCTGGCAAACACTACTATTTCAGCCAGGCACAAAGCAATATTCAGGCTGCATAGGATATGACAGTGGAAAGGTGAAAGAAAAAGAAAATCCTGGAATTATAAATAAATAAAATAAAGGTTCTGAGCAATTCAGAATTCGTAACTATCTATCTCCAGATGGCTCAAAGCGGCTTCCAAGGTCCGTACATGAAATGCATGCTGGAGTCAGTGCCTTCGGCTCTGCAACTAACTAACTAATTAACTCCTCTTCTTTTAAGTAAGTAAGTAAGTGCTCAGCTACCTGCGATGAGGACTACACTGCAGTGGCCTGGCTCTTGCTTCATCTATCTCAACAGCTGTTTTCCAGCCAGCACAGTCACAAGAAGTCACGTTTTTAAGCTTCCTTTTGTCTACTTTGTAGGCAAAATTTAAAACGCCAATGGCAAACGGACTGTGGTTGGTGGCATGCAAACAGTGATTTGTGACTTTTTCAGGGGAGAAAGGGCCACCAAAGAGATCTGCAAGTTGCTACCAGGGCACACAGTTTTTGTGACAGCAGGTCACAAAACAGACAGGAAACTTTGGGAAAGCTATATACAAAGAAGAGGAAAATCTTGGCCCTTGTTGGATAGATATTTAATATTTAGCTCCAAGGTAGAGATGCTACAGTTGAGAGTAATCAGTTATCCTGATATTTGTCCTACAGGTGAAACACTGTTAAAAATTGCACCTAATTGTGATATGCACAGGTATATAACAAAACAATATTATTAAAAAAAAAAGTACAATTTTTTTTTCACATTCTTGAAATAATTGAGTTAGTTAGTCAGATTATAACCCTAACACAAGAAAAAGCAATCTAGGAGTAGAGCTATATTCCAGATAACATGGTCATTTTATATACCATACATCCTTAATACAACAATTAGCACCTATCCTTTCCAAGCTAATATATAACTATTACAGCTGATCTATAGCTGCAGTTACTAATCAGCTTTCTTCTTTCACCTGAGAACATGAGATGGTGCATTCAGAACATGCTTACAGCATTTTCCACCTATGCTTTTCTCTACAAACTGATACTTTGATTTCTGCTCCATCATTATCTAATCTAACTCCAGGTTTGGAAACTAGAAATGAAAATAACAGATATCTGCACATTCAAAAATTATGTATTCACTTTCTTGTTGGAAAGTTTACTGCTGTTGTTATCATTTACCAAAGGGATTATTTTCCACAAATCAGTTTACGTGTATTTTATTAAGGAAAAATACATGTTTTAGAGAGCTAATATTCCTATGAGAAAACGCTCAGAGCTAATCTGGAACTATAGGAAGTCTTAACAGATTTAATGTGGAAGGGCTACCTCTTCAGGACGCTGAGTGAAACCAGAAGGGATCCCTAGGGCAACCAGCCAAAGATGGGAATCTGGATATTCAGTTTGATCTACAGAGGAGAAGGCCACAAACAAGACTTTATACAACATGAACATCAAGCTTACAACTGAGTTGCCTCAAATCTGCTTTTTCAAAAAAATTTCATTTATTTTCCTTGTAAATACTGCGTTTCCTTTTTCTGAGCAGCCTTACACACACCTTTCTATAGCTATTGTTTGATACTAGCAGATGACCCTCTGCTACCAGAGGCAGCAGTTGTTGAGTTTTTCCTCCTTCATGCTGTTTGGTCTGTTCTTGTTACATCCCTCCCTTAGAGAACTACTGGTATATGCTAACAAGCTCATGTGCACCACAGGAGAAAAAAAGAAATCATGGTATATAATCTTCTGCCAACACAGTATCGTGACATGGTCCAAGTAAAACCTGCTAGAACTACATAGCGGTGGTGTTGCCAACCATCTCATTCCTCCTCTTCCTCTCTCCTAGGGCATCCTGCTTACTGTCTTGTCTTCTTTTTTTGGATTTTTCTCATCTTGGGTAACTACTGGAGAAGGAGGCCTCCCTCACCTTTTGGTTTCCCTTTCCATATTTTCAGACTTCCCCTCCTAGGACTAGGATGCACACGGTTAGGATGCGGAGACGAATTACAAAGGTAGCCAAATCACTTCAAACTTAATGAAACATTTAGTTTGGCTTGGGCCAGTTCTCAGTTTGTATGTAATGTAGCCCAGTAGCTTCTCGTTTTACAGATAGGGAGCTGGGACCCAAAGGTCCTGGGTTTATCAGGTTAGCTCACAACAACTCAGCTCAATCATCTCACACCTGAACCCAGGTTTTCCATTGGACTGCTTGTCAATATGTTGATTTTTGCTTCAGCTGTAGCCTGGAATAAGTCAAGCAGCCCTTTTGGCAGGGAAGATAGATAGATAGAAAGGGAACGTGGACATGGGAAGGGGAAGCAGGTGCTCACCTGAGCTCTGCACTAAGCTGCAGCCCAGGCTACATGACTGACTCTGAGAACTGGAGCTCCAAACTCAACAAATTGACAGCAGAGCAGGAAAACTAAAGGCAGAGAAATTCAACGGTTTCTCCAAAGATGGTACTGTAAATCTGTGGAAGAACAGGGACTTACCCACTGCTTTTCCATAGCCTAGACAAAGGCCCTAACCCTACATTACCTACCCACCTTTACATGTGAAGGTCCAAAAACAACTTCTTCACAACTGTAAGTAGCATATTGAAGTTGTTTTCTTTGCATAATGTGACCTTTGCAATGTATTTGGAGTTACACAGACTGTGTTCTATACCAGTCTGTTTTTTTCCAGGCAATATGAAGCTTAAAACTTGCTTTTAAGAAAATGTGAAAGCTCAGAGAAACAATTTAAAAACATGGGAGCTGAAGCATAAACAACCCTATACATATAAAAATTTCTTGAATTATAGAAATGAACTCTATAAATTTCTTGAACTAGAAACACCTTTAGTATACAGTTCCCTTTACAGGTCAGTCACCGAAATGTTTTTGTTTAATTTGTTTTCAAAACAGAGGATTAGATGGCTGCAAAGATTAGGAGTCAGGTATGGAGACTGCATGCTATATCACTAGTAAAAATCCACCCAGAGCCAGCAAAAGCTGGCTGTTTGGCTGCCTATTTGAAACCAGGATGTTGTCTTAGCAGAAATTCTGGAAGGCCGATATCTAACAACACCCGCAATTGCAATTTCTACTAAATACTCTTCTTGCAGGTAGCCTCAGCAAGTGAAAGATCTTAGCTAAAAGACCATACGGACAAGCTGGTGGAAGTATAGGAGATCATTAATACTTGAGGCCACAAGGCATAGTTGCTGCTCATGCTATGTAAATTTTGTGGATAAACAGGCAACTTCTGTTCAGGAGGTAAATAACAATATAGCATTTCTTATGAGTTCTAAATCTACTCTTTTTTTCTTTCTTTTCCCTCTCTCTTTTTCCTGAGGCATGCACTTACCCCTATTACAAAGTAAAACCTACCACCTACACACAGGAACCAAGCCAAAGAACTTGTCAGGAAAATATAAAAAAGGCATCTTACTTTCATTAATACATTAAAATGTCATTAAGAAACCTAGCGCAAAATGCAGTAATTGCCAGCTGCCTAATTATTTTCCCATCCTCTCTCAGCTCACAACACAAAACCTCCTTCAGGCTCGCTGCCAGCAACATTCGGGATATTAAAAATATCCCCAATTTCAGTAGCGATGTTGTAAAACAAGCTCCGATAGACAAAACCGAAACAAATGTAAGAGTAAACTCATGTTATTTACTTTAAGCCAAGAGGGAAGCGAGACCACTGTGTGCCAGCAACTTATCCTCAGGGTTGTATCCGTACTCACAGAGGAACAGTTCAGTGCTAGGAGGTTAGAGGTGGCTGAGGACAAATTTCAGTTCCCAATTAACACTAGTGAGCCACAAAAGCCTTGTCTACTAGGCGCCACCACATCCAAACTATCCTCCCGTCGCACAGGGCCCTTGCTCTCTCTTGAGTTCAGTGTCTCCTTACTTGCTCCGCAGTGTAAGCAGAGGGATCATTAGTTATGACTGGTAGAGTCTAGCAGATAATGTTGACTCTTATTTCAGGAACTATTAAGCTATAAACACTGGTCTGAAAGCCATTTATCTGCATTTAAAGATAAACAGAGAAGCTACTCAGTTAAGTAGATTGCAAGAAATAAGCTACAGATGCCAAAGTGAGTGACTTTCAAATTCCGAAAAGGAAAATCTGTGCATTTAATAAGCACAATTTTATACCACGAAATTACTGACATTGAAGTTCATAAGCAACATAGCTTGAGCACTCTGAGATGTCTAATAAAGAAGTACAAATCAAGCTGTAATTACAAAACAGTTAATTCCAAGCCTTGCAAATTACAGGCACTTACACTTTACAAGTTACTACCACGGATGTCAATTTTGAAGTATAACGCTGTAATATGGAAATCTGTGTGGAACAGTATTTATATTTTATCTCCACATCACTATAATTTGAAAATGAGATGCTATCACAGACCTCTGTGAATGAGATAAATGCTTAACCTGTCATGCCTAAATCCACGCTTGCTAAGGATTACATTCCTCCCGACAGGCAACAGGGTACGAAATTAGTTTCATGAGCCTGGGCAACTAACCAAAATTCTTACTGAATACTATTTATCTATTTGGACACATCTCTGAGATCTTTAAGATACTAGTTTAGTAAAATTATAAGTAAAAAAAAAAAAAACTCACTAAAAACTATACTCGCAAAATAGTTTTCACTATCCTTTACAAAGATGCAAAATACTCGGCATTCTAAGTGTTGAGAGAAGGTTGGGTTTTTTTTTTTTTTGGTCATGAAAATTAAAAACCTGATCTTTCCTTGCACTTCCAGATGTCAGAGCTTTTCAAGGCAGCTTTGAGGTCGGACAAGGGAACACCGCAGGTGCAAGCGTGTCGGGAGCTGAAAGCTTGCAAGGCTACGCTGGAATCCGATCCTGCCCCCCACATTCCTGCCGGCATTATGAACGCTCCCTGAAGGAATATTACCCTAATGCGGACTAATTTTCCGCCAACAACCCCAACCTCATTAAACCTCTTCTTTATCATCATTGTTCAAAGCAGTTTTTCTGGTAATATTGAACTCCCTTATGCTGGTCTAAAAAGAAAAGAAAATCCTTTTATGTTCTCTCCGGTATCGTTTCTCCTATTCAGGTCCACTGGCAGTACACAATAGGTTCAACAAAAATATTCAGTTTCATCATACGGCAGTCATGTCCTAAAGACTACGACGCAGAGATTAAGAGAGAGGTTGAGTTCCCATAAGTAAGTATAGAGTAAGGAGACCACTCTCCAAGCGGGGTTTGACAGATTTATATGAGTAACTCATCTCAGCTACCGGGCAAGCTCAGGTGAATTAACAGGACAGTATCCCTATATAAAGCAGGTGTTTTCCTGGACCTGTAATTCTGTGTGCTCCTGAAATGATCTTATATCCCTCCCCAGACAAATTCCTTTGCCTTCAGTGGGATCACACAGGCTGAATTCTCTCAATGTGAACAGCCATTGCCATTAAAATGATTTAAAAATTTCGGCGCGCTTTCCCTTAGGTTTATCTCTGTTTATCTCTTATTAACAAAATACAAAAAAGAGATACAGCCAGAGGATCTCTGCCTATCATAATCACATAGTTTAATAACAGTCCTGGAATGATAATACCAGTGGTACCGTGAGCTGCTTTTTCTGAGGAAAACAGTAGACTAAACAGTGCTTTGCTTTCCATAGATTTTTCTGCCTGTTGCTCAACGCACAAAAACATCCAAGAGGGATTTGCCCAGAACAAGAACCCTGGGAAAAAGAAATGCAGGCAAGAGCACTGGGAGAAGGCGAACCAGACATTGACCGTCCTTGGTCAGCTCACCTTAAGCCGGTAGGGGTTTTTTGAAGGAAGCAAAATTGTAAAGAATTAAGCCACGAGGGCTCCAAACTGGGGGAACAGAGAGTTAGTCACACAGAACACATCTCTGTCAAAATAAAATAGTCAAAATATGGAAACTATTCAACATTCAGAAAGTTGGTATTACCCAATACGACAGCATCAAAATGAGCAATATAAATATGAAAGCTAGGGTCCTCAGACTACCCTAGTGGGTAGTCCAAGTGCTTGGATGTCTGCATGGCGCAAACTGCAGGCAGAACGGCGCCTTATGCCCTCTGAAAAGCACAATCTGGTTATAATATTTTACACCCTTTAAAAACAAAAATAAAACAACGCTTCCCGTGATTTATTCGTCTTTCCCTCAAATCGCTCTCTCTGCTTTCATATTTTAAATGCCTGTTTTCCCTCAGCCTACTTTCCTCCATAATGTTTTATGCACTTAAAAACTTGTTTTTCTCCTCTCAGTCGGTTCTTTACATTTTTTTCTTCTCCACGGATTTTTTTAAAATAAACTAAACAATTTTCCTTCCAAAACCTCATTCTTCCCGCACTCATTTTCCCCTTGACTATCAGTCTGTCTGGCTTGCCTTTCTTTTATTTTCTTCTACAATCTCACGCCACTCTCCCAGCCCCTCGCTCCCCCCGCTTCCCAGCTACGCCTTTACACACTCTCTCATCTTTTACCCCTTGCTCTTTCCCTTGTTTCCATCCTCATTTCCTAAATGATTTATGTCAAACCCATCCGCCCCCTGCTCCTCCTTCCTCTGGCTTTGGGCACCTGCCCCCCTTTCTCACTCCCGCTAAAAGCACAAGAGATGCTGGTAAGGAATAAAAATCAAAATTAGGTTTATTTTTCTTTCCCTTTCTTTTCTTCTTTTTAGCTATTTTAAAAGATGGAAATTGTCATCCAACTGAAGTTTCATTTTTCTCAACTCCAGTCAATCTATCTCTAAAAATACGCCAAGTAATAAGAACTAGGGGCCTACAGCAAATATGTGTTTCATGCTGAGATGCTGTGTAATTTCCGAGAGAAAGAAAAATATTTTCCCAAGTTTTTAACTTTTCATTTTCATAAAATAGTTTATTTTATAGCTAGGTAAAGATGTTAAATTAAACTTCTTCATTAGTGTACTGTACTGTAACTTACTATAAATACTGTTAGCATAACTAAATGCGTGAATTGTGCAACATTTTCCATCAGAATATATAAGGGAATAGATGCCAAATAAAGGGTAAAAAAATATAATAACAAGTTAGCTTTCTTCTACAAAATAGTGGAATTCTTGAAGAATGTGTTGGTGGTCCAAACTCTGACAAATAAGAGGTTGTTTCCGTGCTACACAGCCTCGTTGTTGGTCTGATCAGCCCTTACTAAGGAACAAGTATTTGGATATTCTGTAAAAATGCACAGGGAATGTTATTTTCTTAAAAAGACACCTGAAATTCCTCCCTCCCACCTTGTATTTCTTACTGCAGTTCTTTCAATGCACTGGTGCTAAATGAATTCCCTGCTGAGCTCTGCGACAGAGGAACAATTTCCTGAGTGGGGACCATGCTGGATCAAACAAGCATCAGCTCAGCCTTGCAGCCAGACAGAGAAGCAAAAGGGTAGAACAAGTTTCCAAGGCTGGAGGTGCTGACCATACAATTTTACTAACTCTTACGCATCTAACAGTTAATGTTTCTATGCTGCTTTTCCTTCCCAAGTGGCTTCCCCCCGGACTAAAGATGGTGGACAGAAACACCCCTTCCGTGGGTGAAGGAACTGGGCTGATCTCCATGCCTGGGCTGTGGAAAAATCCTTTAAAAAGGCCATTTGATTTGCCACAGCACAGAATAGAGATTTTTTGCCCTAAGTTACCAGCTTGTCCAAGGAAACTAACTTAAAAGATTTAGTAATATATTCAGCAGAAAATCAATGTAAATGCTTAAGTATGTATGACAGCAGAAAATATCAGGTTTAATAATTTTCTTCTGTAAAATACAGCACATTTATAAGTAATTAACCACTCCTACTCAACACTTACTTCTTTAGAAAGCCGTACTTACAGAGCTGCACGTCCGCAACATCTACATTGTTCGCAAAAACTACACTTAAAACAGATGGCACAAAGACAAGCATGACAGTATGAAACTCAGCAGAAAGTGTGACTAATCTTTGCCAAATTTAAAGGGGGTTATGGTTGTGGGATCCTGTTTAAGAACTGAGCTGTGGGGCACAGATTTCATTTGCTGATTTGTATCTGGAAGACTAAGGGGGGGGTATTATTTGGGGAAAACATCACAGGTACACTCTGTTAGCTTTTTCTTGGAAATTGGTTTTAAAGTGAAGTTCAAAAACATGACTCCTAACATGAGAAAAATTTGAACTTCAACATCAAGCCTACAGATTGGGGAAGTGTTGGTAGGCTATACACTTTGCTTATCGTACTAAATGCTAACCATCTAACCTCAAAACAAGCAAGAACAAACCTCTTAATAAATACTTAAAAGAATAAGGTTAAGAAATATACTTCCAGAGAAGTCCAGCATGTAGTCTGAGAGAAAAAGCATTTTTTTGTATAATCAACTACATATTTTTGTTACTTAGTGACAGATTTTCTTATATGAAAATAAATGTAAATGAACAAACCCTGGAAGGCACCTTTAAAGAAGGGTGTCAGATATCCCTCACAAAGTAGCAAAAGAAAGACTTAAATACAAAAATAACTGAATTAGCACTTTATAATTTATTCTACATCCTGCCTGCTGCCGTTTCAGTAGGATATGATACATTCAGCATAAGAGCAACCATACTTCTTCAGTTTTATCCCCAACAGCACTGCTCATGTGAGCTATCAAATTCAGCTGATTAAATTCCAGAGCTGGCTACATTTCAGGAGAGAACTAGTGATTTCTGTAAACTGTGTGTATATTTCTAGGACATGACATGATCTTAAATCTTCGCTCTAGTAAATACCCTGAAGCTAGACAATGAAATTCTGACTTTACTGAAAGGAGTGTTAGTTTTGCCATCACCTCCAACAACACTAGGATTTCAACACAAGATCTCTTATGAGCAGCATTCTTGATGCCTTCTCTCTGACAGTCGGGGAAAGTCAATTAAAAAATTTATGATGTACTGAATTAATTCCCCTCTTTCTCACCTAGAGCTTGACTCCCACTGAAGATAAACTGAGCTGTGCTGTTAAAAATGAAGGTGAAACCAAGTCCAGCATGCACTGTAAAAGATTTATAGGGTCCCTTTTGGCTTTCACATCCATTGTTCTGCTGCACATTAAATACCAGGGAGGCTTGGGAAGAAGTCAAATCCTTTATTTGAAAACCTCACACCCATTCAGAAAGGGATTATTAGGAACAACAGTATTCTAGCATCGTATTTCTAATTCCTTTTACTAGCAAAAAATGTTTTCAAATTCAGCAATGATATTAATCAAGTGTTTTAAGACCACCTTTTCATTCCCCACAAAACTGCTCCCTCTTAGCATTCTCAGGAGGGTTTTTTTTTTTTTCCTGCCAAAGAGAAATTGAGCTTTCACCCTTAATGACGGTGGCAAAACAGGCCTCAGTGCGCTTCTAGCAAGGACCAGATGTACTTTATACAGATCATTCTATTGGAATAGCTCAAACCAAAATACTAACAAATTAAAACCGAAAAAAACCATGCTGTTCAGATATACTTGTAAGAAACCACATAATCAAATTACTCCCTCTGTATGTTGTATTTCTTACACAACTCAGAAAGAGCCCAGTAAAACAGACTCTTTTTCTGGTTTGTTTGGGTTTTTTTGGTATGCTTCTTTTAGAGACCTTTTAAACTCCTAACTATGTGAACAAGAAAGAAAAAGCCATTCCCTCCCAAAAAAACCCCTTTATAACCACTGTACCATAGATCACACATCATATAGTGTGGTGAGAACCAGGAAGAATTATTTGCAAATCAGGTGCATTAGAAAATTTGCATCCTAAATCTCATCTCCCCGCAGAGAACTTGCCTCTCCTAATTTTTCTTGGCACTGATATGCTGCCCATTGACACGTTCCTCCTCCAGCAGATAGAGATGGGCAGGCTGGTGTTACCTCTCCAGCCACACCACCCATTCTGGGAGAAGGGCACCTTGATACGGCTTCCAACTGGCCTGGACAGAGGGTCACCAAACTCACCAAAACTACATCAAGGGACTTTCCTGGCAGGAGGGGCCAACCTTTCTTGAATAAAGGCTGCCCAGGGATTTCAAAGAGGCTAACACTCAGCTTCATCTAAAAAAAAGGTTGCCAGGGGTTCATTCAAGGAGAAGCAAGGGAGGACAATGCCCTCAAGCAATTAGCCCTTGTCAGATCTTCTCAAACCCAGCAATCAGAGGAAGGACAAAGGGCTCTACTTCCATCCAGGAGTGACCCCAGCTAGGGAGCTCTTCTTTCCAACCGCAACCAAAAGAAACACCCCTTTCCAAACGCCTCGGCAGCCAGAGGGGAGCAGGCATGCCCCCCTCCTTGTTTTCCAGGCCATTGGTTGAGGGAACCTATTCATCTTCCAATCCCAAACCACATGTGGTGGGATTTACCAAACTGTACAGATTATTGTTAAAAAAGAACAGATGGAAATCTAAGCAAAATAATCCCTAAAGATCAGATTTATATCTGATTTAAGTTCTAAACAAAGCAAAACACAGATTTAGGGGAGGACTCCTCTCATCTAATTTGAGCTGTCAAAAAGCTAGTTAGCTGAGCTTCCCACTCGTCATCAAAGACTGTGATACCTCTATGAGACCATTCCTCCCACGCACCTTATTTTACATATAAACAATCCTTTTCTGGACCTATCTTGCTAAAACATCTAAACATTTCTAAAACATCTATCTTTCTTCTTTGGCTCTGGATACTGAATAGACACCTTAGGCAGGAAAGGACAGGTGACATATATCTTACCCTCATGGTTTGGATGCACTAGTCACTTTTTACACCTTATGGCTCACTTCAAGAATATGACTTAGAAGCAAATAAGCCCTTTCCTGCTTGCATTTTATAAACCAAAAAAGGACCCAATTTCTGAAATTCTCAAAACCTTCCAAAGACTGTTGGGATGCCTGTTGCCAAAAACATACGCGATGGTGCTCTTTGGTCAGCCATTGATTTCGCCAGCAGCAGGGCGCTTGTAGACATCTGCTTTCACGAGTACTTGTTTGCAGAGCCAAATCTCCACTTCCCTAGACACAGCCGTCTTCCCCCCAGTTCAGGCGGCGGCACGTTCGCTCGGTTCAACTAGCAGCTCCCTGACACAACCCAGAGGCCTACGGAGATGTAAACTATTTACCCGGGTTTAGTGTACGTTATTTTTTGCAGGCGAGCAGGCAAGCTTCCATGGGGCCTTGTTTGTTTATAAGGCAAACATTTGCCGCTCCTGCGGGGCGCTAAGAGGAGGGGATGCTTGCACATTTCTATTTGAGGAAAACCACTAAGTGATTTGTATTTCTAGTGTGGAAGATGCTTTGTTTAAATTAAAAAAAGTTTCAAAATGTGGTACAGCAAGTGTGTTTTCCCTGAAGAACTTAGTGTCACAAATGATGAAGAAGGGGAAAAGCCATAGACATGGAAGATGGAAAAAGAGTCCATGCAGAAATATTAAGGCATTTTGCAATGCCGGCCGTTAAAATTTTCACTATCTCATTTCACACGTATGCTGTGTGCTACGCCTTTCAACCCACCACTGTAAAACTTCTCCCTGGATTTTGGGGGGTGGGGGTGGGTGGGGTGGGGGTGGAAGGACCTATTCATCTTCCAAGCTTGAAGAGAACACATTAGGAATTTTCAAATATGGGGACTAAACAAAATATAAGTGGTGGAAATAAGCTTAAATAAGCTTTGGAAGTTTCCTCCAATAATTTCTCAACAAAACTGCAAATGGCACTTTGAACGCATTTTGTTCAGCCCAAAGTATTTAATTTCTTTTCCAGATTATTTACTACTTCTGGAAATCATTGTGTTTTTGCTGTTGTTGCTTAAAGCTAGGTCAATGTTTACATGGAAAATGTTATTTTGAAAGAAAAAATCTTTATGTTTCACTGAGAACATATCATTTTTGACAAGCTTTCAAAAATCCTGCATTTAGTTGAAACTATTAGTCAAATGTAACTCAATTATGTGAATATCTCAGGTCCCTGCTCATCTGTATAGTTTTAACATTTTTACTCTGCTCTAGCAACCATATCATCACCCAGACTTCTAGGAAACAAACCAGGAACAATGATGCAAAAGTCAGTTAGGAATTTCCTGTTTTACCTATGAATTTTAGTATGATATTAAGGTCAAATATTAGACTGAAAAAAAAATAGAATTAAATAAAAGTGCCTTTTTTCAAAAGTACAAATGCTGGGGAATTAGCACTCAGAAAATTCATAGGAATTCACTATAGACACTTGTCGCCATAATAATGAGATAGCTGCTTAAAAAAATCTAAAAAAGCCCCACTTAGCCCTGAAAATGATGTGACATATTGGGTCCCAGTTAAAATGTCATCACTCAACTCCCATTTCAATAGTCAAGACTTCGTCACAGCAGGCCACGTACCACTGCCTGATTCACAAGTTCATCTCACAAGTTTGATCTCATGAATATACCAACAATTCATTTAGAAGTAATCAATCATCTTGATTTTAGCAAGGCTAAATGCAAACCACTCTCTTTTTAAAATATATGAGGCTACAGTTCCATGTCAATGTTTAAATTCCAAGGGTAAAACAAGGATTTCGGTCTCAGCTGGGATCAACCCTGCTGGATAAAAAATATCACAGAGGACACACGAAATATTTCCCATGGAATCATGGAAAAGCGGTATTTTAAGAGGGAGAAAAGTATTCTCTTACAGCTTTACTTCTGCGGCAAACCCCATGTTCTAGCACTCATTTCTTTTCAAAACATCCCACTACACAAAGCTTGACTTTGCTTCTCTTGGATTTGCTTATTAAAGCTTTTAAACGCTGTGTGGCACTGCATGCAAACTGCCTGAAGAGTAATGTGTGCATTTGTTCATAAAACACCTAAAAATATAATCTTTAGCTTCAAATATTAGCTGAATTTAGCATCAGTTGAATGGCAGTCCTAATGCACGAAGTCCCTGCTAGTCTACACGGCAGCCATAAGAAGAGCTTTCTAGCTCTGGCAGCATGCCGCATCCCCAGTTTGGACTTTTAAGGGTAACAGGTAGTTTAGTCTCCAAGGACAAAATTTCTGCGCGCTTCAACACAGCGCACTACTGTTAACTACCGCTCTCTACTTTTTTTCTGTTCAGTTTTCAGTCCACCTGGCAGGGTCACTATTTAAGTCAATATAAATTAGTTTTCATTAAAATTTTGAGAGTATCAAATACCTTTTTAAGATTAAAATGTACTACAACTCCAGTATTTGCTTCTTTTTTAACATTTAGTGTTTGAAATGTCAGTCTTTCTATATCCCATACTTTCTATGGGATATTTTCCTGTTAATATAGAAAAATATTTAGATAGAGAACATGTAAAGTTTATGGAGCAAATCTTAAATAATTGCTCCTGACTGTAGTGACTAGTGCTTCAAGCCAGCCTAAGGGAATTTATAGGTTTACCTTGAATGGTTTAATGTATTATTTTTCATAAACGCTTACCCCTGCAAATGGGACCAAATTATGCAAGAGTCCTTATTCTCTGACGAGATCTGCATTTCACATTACTGTATCCTGCCAGGATAAGAAAGTAAGAAAGTTATTCCCCATGGAACAATATAAGAAGGCTGAAGTAAATCCTAGCAGAATGGGAGTTAACTGTTGCCAAACACCTTCTACAAAGAACACCTCTTCACTCATCAGCTCAGACATTAACCCTCACGTATATAATTTTAAATGAAAGTTATAACCTTAAAATGAAGGTTTATGCCTATAATACTCATTATAATAGCATTACAAATGGATCCTATTCACACTGGAAGTATTTCTGCTTTTGTAAAATAGTTATGTCTGTACTTCAACTTTTTTTGGTCTCTTAAACCCAGGCTGTGAAGAACAGTAGTAAAGGAGCAGAGAAGAAAGGCTCTGCCATAAAGGATTGCCTTAGAGGTTACTTGCAAATGTCTGGCCATGGGATTTACTTCCATGCTCCACAGATCAGAGGTGAAATGGCTATTAGGCTTCCTTCTCCCTTACCACCCTCCTGTCCCCCAGAAGCTTATTTATTCATAAACAGAAGGAAAAGAGGAGCATGCAGATTTGAAATCAATTCAATCAAAGCCCAGCTTTTGGTTTCTCACAGTACACTGGGATATTTGTACTTGAGGAGAGAATGCTGCCCTTTGTTGGGACTCTGTACAAGAAAAAGGAGCTCATTTGGTGATTTCAAAAGGTTTAAACAAATGCGTTACATAGCTTTGGGTGAGAAACTGTTAAGTCTAACCATGTGAGCTTTCAACTCTTGTGTGCATCTGTTGGTATCTTTTAAAATGAGGATCCAGTTCTCATCTCCGTCTCGTATGCTCTGACAGAAGTGCAGCCTTCAAATCAAAAGTCTATCACCAGTTCTCGTACCCTGAATAGATGCTGATAGACATATTTGTGAACAGACATGTTAAGTGTATAGACACAGTGAGACCTATTAGGCGAGGTGCTGAAAATGAAACTCAAAGCTTTGGCATCTCCTTCAGAAGGGCTAAAACAACATGGGGATCTTAGCGAGCATTATTGCGGTGAAAGAAAGCAGTACATAAGGCTGTGTGAAAAACTTTAGACAAACAATCCTTATTCGGTTAAAATTAGATACAATACTAACGCCCCTTTACATTGCTTTTGTAATAAAAGACCATTTTCCAATTCCTGAATAGACTGAAGAGATTTTAGTGTTTAAAAATGTGTTTAGCTCAGTCTACAAATCATTTCACAGATTACCAGGATGCTGAAAGGTCTTGTTCTGACTCTCCCAATGAATCAGCGAGCATGTATCTAAATGCAGAACTTCCAGGTGAATATGAATGTCTATGCATTGACAGAGATGGGAGATTACATCTCATTTTCTTCTGCAAGCTACATAAATGTGAATACTGCAGATTTAACTAAAAGACAGATTTCCGAACTGCTCAAACAAGCAGCTAGATTGAACTGCGTGTAAACTTACCCTGAAGTGTTTTGTCCCATCTATCACACAGCAAACAATCACCTTAGTTATCCTTCCAAGCCAGATCAACAAAGGAGCTAATCCTGACTAGGTCTAACATCGTCTGAATCACATTTAGGTTCACTCTGGAAAAACGGGTCACACACATTAATCTAGCATGTAAAAACATCTAAAAGCAAAAAATGTTTTAGCCAAAGGACAAGTCATTACGCCCGATCGCCTGATACAAGCCACACGCCCGGTCACAACAAGAATTTAACCACTGGCAACCTCTTCAATATCCTTCTTTTCCTCTCCCCCTCACCTTTTTAATTTGTTCAACAGCAACACCAAAAAGATAGCAACACAAAAAAGAAAGGTGAGTTGCACTCTGATATTTGAATTTGAGTAATTCAAAAACCAATTTTACTGATGAGTCTCAATACAAAGGTCTAAAACAGGAGCAAGACCCTGCAAGAGGAAGCTCATGCTAAGACATGGCCTGACTGTTTCTTTCTGTGCAAGAGGAACACAGAAAAGGTATCAGAGAAAGCCTTCCAAGAGAGCAGTCAAGCTATAAAAGTGAGAGATTCTTTGTAACAGCAAGAAGGGAAGCTTAAATTTGATCCAAGGGAGACCAAGGTTTATTCCCCCTCAAGCTTAGCCAAACTTGATACTTTACTGCTCACAAAGCAGCTCGACAAGGAAATCAGGTGCTGATGGTTTGGGCAGCACCAAAAATAAGGTATCGATCTTATTACGAGATCGCTCATCTAGAGGGAAGAATTGTCTTAGATCATCCAGAAGCATTTCTGTGTGAATGGCTAGCAAGCAAAGTTGCCCTTTCGCTTATTTTCTTCTATGAATATTCCTCAGCAGACTTGAATTTTACAGCAGAAATAAAGGAAAATTCAAAACATTTGCGCTAAACTTACTCTTTATAATAAAATCACTGCAGCATCTCTTTTTGCAGATTAAGACAGATCTCTTTTGGAGCCATGTTCCAGGATGAAGCAACATCTGTCTTTGCCAATCTCCTTGCAGGCAAAGAAAATTTTCAAGATGAATTGCTCTGATAGAAAGCAGGAGATTTTTTTCTTCGCTTTGTCAGTGTTGCTTCTTCTTGAGTCCAGTTTTTGATTCTGAGGCCGCTTCCAACTATGAATTAATTACAGGTTTGAGAAACTGCATATCTGTTATTTACAGAAATCAGGAGTGGTAGACTTAAAAAAAAAAAAAAAGGAAGAAGAAAAAAAAAGACTTTTATTTCCTAAAAGTCCATAAGATTAATTTCCCACTTCTCAATCACTGACTTTTTTCTATGGTTTGAAGCACGGTAAAAGGAACCGCAGCTGTAAAATTGGGCTTTGGCAGAAGACAAGGGTCCAAAAACATAGCAAGCCTTGCAGGGGAAGAGCTTCCAATTAATTGATGAGCCAAAGCAACAGAGACCACAGTCCTGCTTGGCGGGTGCCCTTACTGAAACCCATGTTGCTCAGGATGTTGTCCTTTTTAATTAGGATATTTAACAGATGAATACGGCCAAGAACCAGAATTGCCTGTTCTCGTTTAAGAATAAGCACTCCACCCAAACAAAGTATTAATGTGTCACTCTGTATAATAAATACATGACTTACTATATGAAGAAGTATAGTTGAATGGCTTTGGCCTTGTCTAAAACTAATTTATTTTAAGTCTAAATATAACAAGTTCCTCTGACAATGAATTGTGTAATGTCTACAAGACAAAAAACGGCACACTTCGTTAGCTACAGAAAGACAGGTGGACCGACAGAAACTTCCACTTAGTGCTTTATTGGCTGCCTGCCATGGTTTGAATGGGGGCAATTATGAAAAAATTGAACACATGACTTTAATAAGATTCAGTATGGATTGCTGTCTGGTAAAAACAGAGCTTTACAATAAGTTACTCTGGGTCTAGTCTTTGCTACTAGGAGCAAATGTGTTGTTTCAGATGTCAATCATATAGGCTTTGCATTATTTGAAAAGGTTAGTGAGAATAGTGACATGTGAAATTGTGGCTGACAGGAAACAGCCGCGGAGCCGATTTCTCTCCAGCCGGCGGGACAGCAGCCTACCTCCATGCCGGGGGAGGCTGCGCTGGTGGGGAGCAGCTCTCCAAGCAGCCCAGGGATGTGGCATTCCCGTCCGACTCCAGGAACCCAGCAATGCTGGCGGTCAGCTGCAGCCCTGCAAGCCCAGCTTGGCTACGGGGGCATTCACTACTGTGGTGTTTTCTCCCCACGGTTGAAAACCAAAGACTTCCCCGTTTCAGATAAATGAAAGCCAAACTTATCAAATACGTAGGATGTGTGTTGTCTTGACATAAAGATCTCCTTCACAGGTTTCAAAGTTTAGGCTGCCATCTCTGGCATTTGAATTAGCTACAAATAAAACACATAGACCAGGTAAGGCATCATTTCACACTGTCCACAAGTTCAGGCAAGCATCACTCCACTGCTCATACTTGTTCCACATTTTGAACAGTTTAAGTGAAAGCTGAGGCTCTGACAAACCACCGTGTTGTGTGTCCAACCCCTGTCTCTCCTTCCCAACCCATTCTCTTCCCTCTGACCTCATCGAGGATGTAACAGCCAGTCTTGCCCATATTGCTAATAGGTCTCAAGTCAGCTCTGCACTACTTTACACAGGGTGTGGGTGTGGGTGTGAGAGAGAGAGAGAGAGAGAGAGAGAATACACACTTATTCAGATATAACACCCTGCATAACCATTGGTTAACAAAGATGTACTCCAATAGCCATATCCAGTAGTACATCCCAGGACTACAGGATCATATTCCCATATCACCTGTAACAAGACTGCTGCAATAATGATGGATTATTTTACCTCCATTCAAAAACCAAAAACAAACAAAAAAGGAGAAAAATCAGAAAATACTGCTCCATTCAGTGAGAAACTCAAGAGAGTTACACCACCTTGGAAGCAGAAATTAACAGGGGTGTGACTAATTTGGAATGACCTCGTCCTTGAGTAGGACCACGTCTCAAGAAACACTGCAATTGCTTAGGACACTCAGCTTTGATAATGTCAAAACTGTTCCTCCTGCTGCAAGCTTCAGTTTTACTGAATGTCTGTTGTGTCTGCCCAACTTGTTCTTGCCTGCTTTGATCATCCTGCTTTACATGTAGTCAAGACAAACTGCACATGGACACCACACTCTTTCATATTTCCTAAGCTATGTATTCTTAAACCATAAAAGTATATCATTTAGAATAATCATACACAATATAAAATCATTATTGTTACCATTTGGCTACAGCTAAGTGATGTTACAAATCATGTCTTTTATTTTCAAGTTTGCTATACTTTTAAATGTTGCCCCAGAGACTATCGTATCCTGTAATTTCAGTCTGACTATATGATTTCTAAAAAGAGTAACAATTGTTAACAATATTAAAAATGTGCAGTGATAACAGCTCCATACGAGATGTTTTACGATAATTTTGGTAAGTACAAGTCCAAATACTGAGCAGTTATAATCTGCTGCATGAATGCAAAATGGAGAACTGAACAGTCAATAGATCTGCAGTGTTAAGACAGTGGGTCACAGACTTCAAGCCACGAGTGTAATACTGTTTGAGAAAGCAGGCATCCTAGCGGATGCATATATAGACTGTTCTGTGCGAGACACGAGAAACAAGCCTTCTGCTCACGGCTGAGGAGGTCTCTCCCAAAGGAGCGTTCTGCTTTGGGCACCATCGTTCAAGACAAGAACTTGTGAAAAAAGTCCAGAGAGGAGCAACAAGCACCATCACAAGTTTGAAAACATGTACTATCAGGAAAGATTAAAAGGACGGGGTTTGTTTAGTCTACAGGCAAGGGCCATATGATAACAGCCCCGAAACAAGTAAAAGGTTTCTGCAAAGAGAGCTGGAACACGTTTGCCCCGCATGCACTTCCACAGGACAAGAAATAAAGGCTTCAAACTTTAACACAGAGATCACACTTACACATTTGGAAAATCATGGTTTTTTGAAAGCGTAACTAAGAATGGGAGCAGATTGTCTAACAAGGTAACAGAATAAATCTCTGTTGCCGGAGGTTTAAAAAATGAGTTAGACAAACGCTCATCAGAAATCGCTTAGGTACAGCTGTACCTGCCTTCAGGTAGAGGGATACACCAGACAAGCCCCTCACACTTCCTTCCAGACTGATATTTTGTCCCTCTATAAATTTACCCAAAAATGCAAATCGTGTGAAACAAAGACTCACTCAAAAACTTAATCCATTCCCCCCCCTAATTTTTAAACCATCCAACCTTTTTTAAGCACTTCCAGTTTTTTCTTTCAGAACATTTTAAATTCTAATCTAACCTAACAAACAAAGGAGGGGAAAATAATTTAAAAATAAAATGTTTCAAACTAATGTTCAGAAACCATGTATTACAACGACGCTTGGTATGACTCTTAGCAGCCCACCAAACTAGTAGCTCCACCATTCACAGCACTTTCACTAAGAAAACTTCTGCCTCCACTACTGCATTCCTATCAGAATCTGAATAGAGATGGTTCAAGTGCAGTATTAATCTTGGAGACAGTCCAAAATCAAGACTGTTATCACCAGGGAGGAGGGAAAAGGAAAAAAAAAAAAAGCTGCAACTGAAGAAATGCTAAGGAATTGGGGGGAAAGTTGTTTTGAAGAGCCACTGAAACTTTGGAAATAATGGGAGACTACAATGTTTTGCTCTTTCTTAATTCTGGAGACTCAGAAGTTGCAGCAAGCCCTGGGCTGAATTAAAACATATTTTGTTTTTATTACACACTGAACCTGATTCAGCAGCAAGTTTCTTTGGCTTCACAATAGCTTAATTCCAGAGGAACAAAGCAACACTAAAAAGTGCTCTGTGACTGTTCATGCCTTCTAATCTCCTCTGAGACTATTTTTAATGAAGGCAAGAATAGGTCTTTTTCAAGTAAAATAATCCATGTCACATTTGTCTCCAGATCTTTAATTATTTAGTGTGATTTCCCTATGAAGATGCTCAGTCTCATCTGTACAATCTTTTTTCCCCAAAAAAACTGAACAGATACTATTTTGAAATAAAAAACTGCTTAATTTATAAGTTGTCCTAATTTTCCAAATGAGTCAAAATGAAGTTATAACAAACAACACAATTTACTGTGTTTACCCACATTCAGTGGATGTGACCTGTTATGAACGGTAGCTTCTGCCAGTATGGGACTTTGGCTCTCAGAGCAGTAAAATTTTGCTTTCTGGACTTCTTTCTTTATGTGCTGCTGGAGGGACTTGCACTGGCAAAGAATTGCCATGTGTACACACACAACTGAACTGCTAATTTATAGGGGAAGGCGGACAGCAAAAGCTTCAGTGCAAAGCGAAGGCAGACAATAAATAGTCAGACTAACAATGGCCATGCACAAATAAGGGGACTGAGAGCATGGCAAAACCTGTCAACTCTGCTGGACTGAAACTGCCAAGTGGTAGCGTTTCTTTAGTAATGAAAATAACACTATATGCAGGTAGAGTAAATCTGTAAAGGCAAGAGCATGTTTCAAAAAAGGGAGGAAAAATGCAATTCTGAAGAGTTCCTTCATATCTGTTCTCCGAGGGTTTAAGGAAACGGACACCAAGAGCTGGGAACGCTGCAGAAATGTCTTGAATTTCTTCATGGTAGGTGTCTTCAGTGTTTCGAGGAAATTTCTGCAGAGTCAGTCCCCGAGACACCACTGGAGCGTGCAGGGCCGCGAGGACAGCTTCACGCTTTGGGAAGCGTACACAGGTGTTTTGCAGCAATGCTCAGCCTGAAACCTGCCCTGTGATTATTATGGCTTTGGAGGCTTCCTGAAAAGAGAGACCTGACACCGGGCCTGAGCTTTGTTTAGAGAACGTAATCCTCCTTCCCCCAGCTGCTGACAGGAAAAGGCCGCGTTTTGCTTGAGTACAAAATTCCTTCCCCAGAACCGAGGGACCAAAGTGGTAGAGAAGAGCAAAGCAAATACCTTCCCTGAAAAGCAGAATTAAAACACCCGACAGCTGAACATTAGCAACATCAGAAACAGCTTTTTCTACTCTACAATATATATCAAAGTAAAAAAATCTCAGCCAGGCGGCATTAGGCTTTAAAGGGATAAGAAAACCATCCAAATAACAACCTGATCCTGGGAGACACCGCGTTCCTCCCTCCTATTGAAACGAATGCTTCTGCTAACCTTTTCTTACAGAAAGTCTTTACCTATGAGCGGGAGAGTTCGTACTAGGTGTGCAGTTTTTGCCGATCCTTTGAAAGTCCGCCGTAGTTTGACCAAATAATAAACTCGTAAAAACCCCTAGGTTGTACTAATTCAGACTCCACAGATCTGAAGAGTTGGATTTCCTGAAAACTTCACCCACAAAAGGAATATTCCAACTTTCCCACCGACTGCAATTCCTGCCTGCCCCAGGTGATAGCAGGTTTGAAACAAAGCAGCGAGCAGAGAGCACAAATCTGCCGTTGTTCATCCCAATACTCAGAAATACAGGCAGATCAGACGAGGAGTCAGGACGCGTAGAGAAACCCGACATTGATCTGGGTCAAAAAGCTGAGAAAAAGAACGGGAAGAAAAACTGCTAATGCCTGAAAGTGAGCAAAAGTGAGCTGAGAAAACAGAGCAGTGGGAACTATACAGAACTTGTTTGGGGAGGGCATCGGGTTTGGGACCATGAGTTAGGGTAGGGTAAAGAGCAGCTGGATGAGAAGAGGGCAAACTGGGCATGCTTCTCTATAGCTGAGCACAGCACTTCAGCGTGCTGAATCCCATCGCTCTGCAGAAAACCTTTCTGCAAGCCCCCGGCAAAATGTCTTATCCCTTCCAAGTGCTAGACACACCAAGATTTGTAACCTATTATTTGTGCCGCTTACTCTGTTCGCTCAAGGGAGAAGCTGTGCGCAGTGGCTATGCACGGTCATCGTGCGGCATCATGTTTTGGCATGATGGAGCTGCGCGCTACATGATGGGACTTCTATTTTCACTTTGCTTCTTTCAGATGTTTAAACAGTTACAAAAAAATCATACTATGTTAAAAGTACACTTATAAAATTGCCAGCTTACACATCCACCTACACAGGAAATGCTAGAATTAATATTACTTGTGCAGGTTTGTTTAGTAAAGGATATTTATTATTGTCTGTAGAATCCTTTTTCAGGTTTTGCCAGAAACATAAATGGTAGGTAAGAGAGATGACCATGAATAGGAAAAAGACTAAAGAAAAGAAAAAGAAAAGGAATGATCTCAGAGTAATGCAGCTCAATGCTTTGTTGTGTCCTATTTCTCCCAGCACTACTTGGCTGTGAAACTGCTAGAGCTGTTTAAACCAAGCTTTTCTCAGGTGATCTCTAATTCTTTGCCCCACTTTTCTATATGGTCAACCAGAAAACTTAGGGCCTAACTGGCAAGCATGCTGAGCACTCACAAGCACCACTGAAGTCAGGAAGGCTGTGCTGCAATCCTAGTAAGCGCTCAAGGACCAGGCCCCAGACACCTCAAACCAAGCACGTGGAGAAGGACAGTGCGATTTCACAAATGGTTTAAGCCAACCTAAGAGCACACTTCCACTGAAACAGTCCATCCAACCCAACAACAGGACAGATCACGGGACCAAACAAACAGACAACGGGAGAGAGTGATCAACAGCAGGAAGGGATACCCTCCTGCTTGCGGGCTACGGTGGGCTGGTTTCAGCCAATGGTGAAACCACGGCCTTGGTGGTTTCTTCCAACCTGAGCTGTCCTCTGCCTCAATGCTCCTTCTGCAAAATGGGAGTACAGATACCCTTTGTCTACAGGGAGGATCCGCAAAACTACACTGAACTTAATGAACATGCAGATCCTATAATGATGGGTGTCTGAGGAAAAAGCACGAGGAAATTAATAATTATGTCCTCAGCAGGGTTTGAATAGCATGCAGCAAATAAGGCGATGTTCGCACATTGAACAATGCAAGTAAGACAAAATACTGAATAAGGACTCATTAAGCGAGTGCTGCCCGTCCTGTGGACTCAACAAAGCAGAGGTTCAATAGAAAAAACAGTATGTTATCATGTAATTAAAGACTGCATAGCAATGCATACGCACAGAGGTCAACTGAAGGTTGCATACGCAACATAAATACAGATAGTTTCTAATTTTCAAATGCAACTTCCATAATGGTATTTTCATGCAGCTTTGTGCTTTTGTAATATTACAGACTTTGGGTATAAAACTTACCAGACAATGTTGACGGATTTGCCATCATTTTAGATCTATAAATAGTCTTTCTAAATGTCATCCTTTATTTTCCTTAAAAGTTAATAGTTTTGGTGAAGTGAGAGCTTGGTTACATCCTTGGGTCCCCGTGAGGCAGGAAACCAGATTAACAGATCCAATTTGGACTCCTGAGGTTGGGATATACATCTTTTCTCCACCACTTCCTTCCTACTGTGATAAGGCCAAAACACGGCCTCATACCTTCACTCTGCAAGGGAAGATCCTGGCTGTGAGACAGGCAAATTAATGAATAAAAATACCTCTTTCTTCCATTCTGCAGGGGAAATCTGTTTGATATGATTTTAGAATAAGCTGTACTGGAAAAAAAACGATGGGCATGTAACCTGAAACTAGCTCATAGCCTAAGTGGGCTGCCACAGGACTACAAAAATTTCGAAAGCCATTTGGTCCAGCATATGGAGCAGCAACAGTCTGTTGCTGTTTACATATATTCCTACACATATTTCTGTGGCCTTTGTCACTAGAAGAGGCAGCTGCTCCCAATTAATGTCTCTCATAAACTACCCTAGGGAGTCAGACTTTATTATTTTTTTCATTTTACAGGAGGGAAGGTGAAACAGAGAGCAGACCAGATTCACAAAGGTGTCTTTGTGCCTAACTCTCATGGAAATCAGCTGAATGTGATTCAGCCAGGGAACTTTTATGGATCTGGATGCAAAAAACTGGATGTGGATCTAGGTGGCATTACACTAAAAAGCTGCAAAATGAACTGAAGATTTTTAACTCCCACTCCAGTTTTATGCCTTTAAAGGGGCATTAGGGGACTGAACACAAAATTGCATATTCAGAAAATTGGGCTGTATTATTTCCTTTGGTAAGGCTCCCTTTACTGTTACTGCCAAGAAGGAACAATAAACAAGCAAGTGAAATTTGGAGAAAAAAAAAAGAAAAAAGAGATTCGTGATTTCAAATGGTTGCAATGGTGGGCTTGATGGCTCTTTTTCACACTGTTTGTCACTCCCTTTTCTCATATTGTCCACACATTAGAAGCAATAACATGCTGATAAACACCATAAATGTAAAACCCATTAAGTCTGTCACGCAATAAGAAAAATCTTGTCATTTTAGCCAACAGTTTCAAAAACACAACAAAGATTTGCGCATCTTCAGTTAGCTCTTAAAAAATCCTTTAGGCATCAAACGTAATACTTAAACCTAATTACAGAAGCAAAGCGAACATGTTCCTCTAGCTCTTCGGGTCTAAACATGGAACGTATTTGCTCATTAGCAGAAACGTATAGTTTGGAGAAGCAGTCAGAGTGGACACCATATGCAGTAATTTTCTCATGACTTCACAACTTCTCTACCTGCCAACTGCTTGCAAACATGTCGATGGCAAGTGCACGATGCTTCTCCAAACGCCACCCATGTCACCTCTGCCCACCAAAAGTATAAAGGTGCTTTTCAAAAGGGGCAATGTCATCTTAACACTAGGACATAAAAATATAAAGGTGCAAATATTCATTCTTAGTGGATTCTGGTGCCTAAGCCTGTAAAGCTACAGATTACATTCCCCACTTGCTCTTAAACACACAGAAGAATCTACAAACATGTCACTTAGTACTTGCAGGAAAATAGGAAGTTCTTCACCTTTTAAACAAAATGTGTTTTAACGACAGAATTTATTTTCCCTTCTTTCTGCACCAACTAGGCCTTTATTTCTGTTACTTAACACAGACATGAAATAACATATTTGGTACAAAAGGAACAATGCCTCATTAAGCTGATTTTAACGCATTTTTGGTGGCGGAATGATAGTTTAGTGTATAAACATATTTCAAGGGAAACGCATTTGGCAGCCACTTCTTGGAGCTAAAAAGAAACTTAGCTACAAAGGTTAGATTTTCACATAAATGATTGTCTAGGCACTTTATGAGCTTCCATAACTTTGTGGCATTCAGTTTTATTTGTTTATGAGATTTAGTTTGTTCTTCCTTGGTGGTACTGGTTTGTTATTAAACAAAAGACGTACACGACACAAGTCAAGTGCTAGCCATAGAGCTAACAACAGTCTAGGGTTTTCCCCCCCTAAGGAAGAATTTCCAAGTAATTTATGAAGAAGGTACAAAATTGTGTTTAGAAAAAATACAGAAGTTCAATCACAATAGATATTCCAGCTGAAATCCTCCTCAACGCTCATGCTCAGTGCAACGCCTCTGCCCCAGAGAAAAGCCAGTAAGTCAGTTTGTATAAGTTTAAGAGAACTAAAAACTAAAAAACCTACAGTATTGTCTTAATACCATTCACAGCTGTGGTGTCGGTAATCATTGACTGATCAACCCCAAATGTGTGGGAAACACCCACTCTAAAGGGAACTGGACCAGTAAAACTGTCATAAAAAAATTATACTTCTCTAACTATGGCAGCATGGAGACAGTAATCAAAGCGAAATGTAAATGTATGTAAATTTAATATGGCCACTGCCAAAGAGGGATCATTATACCAACCTCTCTATTTCAAGAAGAGCAATAGTCCCATGTCCCAGTTTTCCTGCGCCCACAAGCCTCTCCCTAGCATTTGCTTCAGATAAGGACCACACTATTTCCACTGGAAGTGCTCCACTCACAAAATCTACTCCTCAGCATTGATTTCGCTCGACCGCTCTTTATTTGTCTTCCTTCCAGTGAGGAAAATGCACTTCTCCAGCAACTTCAGTCTGTAGCACCCTCACCTCCACAGGCAGCAGTATCTTTTTTGGTGGCTTGCCATCTATTCCCTTAATTTATCCACAGTTTGAATAGTGAGTTTTGTTGCCCCTATCGAACCCAGAGGGTAATCCAAATTTCACGTGGTAATATTCTCTAGTTTTCCATAAATGGGATCAAAATAAATGAAAAAAAATAAAAACACGAAAAAACGCCACTTCTGTTTAAACTGACAAACCTACCACGTGCTGGGGGGACCAGGGGACCTCCTCGCTGTGCTCGCCCTGCGCCGAGCGGTGCTGGGGCTGCCCTGGCAGCTCCCCAGCCTGCCGGCTCGCTGCCGCAGGAGCCCCCTCAGCTCGGGTCACCACCTGAATCCCCACTGTCCCGCCAAAACGCCCGCCCCAATGCACCACCTGCTGCAAGAAGCTTCTCACAATTTGCATTATTATGGCTACAGCCGAAGCTTGTCCCAGCTCCCATATTTTTTTAAAATGGAAGAAATGTTAATAATGACTGCATCGGCCTGACGGGCTAGCCAGAATGAGGAACAAAATAAATAAGTTGTAATTACTGAAGACAATTTTTTTTTTTTTTACCGCCCTTCTTTTTACTGATGCCTCCTGGTGTGTGAATTGGAAAATAAATAAATACAAAACAACAAAAATCATAAACATAACCACTTCTTAAGGCAGCTGGTTAGAACTGAACTGTTAGAAGAGCATAAAGAAAATTCCATTTAACAAATAATGGTAGTTATAAGACATTCCAGCTCTTTCACAACTGATCTTAAAGAATGCTCCTGAAGCCTAAATTTATTCACAAAATTAAAGTCATTAATGACAGACTCGGAAGTAAGGCAACATTTTTTGCCATTTTTAGCTGTATTTTCAGCTAGAGACTTCCACAGGCAGCTATCATTCATTGAACAAAATCTACTTCATGGTCCATATTCAGATAAAACACATCTAGCTTCTTAACAGAATATTGAGCTTTCATCTGTTACTCAATCACAATAGAAAGAGATTAGTATAATGTGATATTGATTTCATCAACAGGCATTCAGATTTAAAACCAGAGAAATACAGTTTTGTTCAGCTTCTAACTGCTAATCTGCATTGAAAGAGCAAATCGGGGCAAGTCCCAAGAGACCGCTGCCTTGCAGGGGGAAGCGGGGAGACACTCAAGCAGGCTACCAGCACGGCGCGTCGCAGGAGGACCCCCTTTCGGTCAACCCGCTGTCAAACACTTCTCCCTTGTACAAATATGCTGCCTAACTGATGCTGAGACATCTTAGCTTGTGAGCAACAGCCTCAAATATCACACAGGAAGCAGCACATATTTGGGCAGAAGGAATCAAGACAAACTCGGGTAAAGCCAACAGTGAGGAAAAAGACTATGGTGATACTTGTATTTGCCTCATATTTCCAATAAAACCAAGTTGCCAAAAGCAGATAGAGCTGACTTACCCACGTCACAATATGTCTCGTTCAGAGGAGTGTGGGAATTGCATTTCTGTTCGCTCTTTACACCATGTATTCAACTATAATACATATGCTACTTGATTGCAACATATGTGAATGTAGAACTGAATTTCAATCATCCCATTTCAGAATTTCAAAATAAGATTTTTTCCCTTTTTAAAGGAAAACAAAGTCGGCTGTTGGAAAGGTTTGCTCACACAGAAGTTGCCATGGGTAACAAGAGCACAGCAACTTCTGCAGACAGTGAGCCTTAACAACAGCAAACTGGATGTTTTTAAATTTCTCCCTTTCTGATTCAAGGTGCACTTGCAAGGATTTCCCACAGCTTAATTTCTAGTCACTCCATTTTTTTGACCCAGACATTCAGAAAAGTATAGTTGTCAAAAAACAGAATCAACGCTACTGCTGCTTCTTCTGCTAAAAAATAATAGTAGTTGCCTTATTGCTTACGCCGACCAGGCACAGAACAGGTTTGTCCATCATAAGGCTTAGACGGTAACTAACCCAGGTTAAGAAGAAACTAAGAGCATTTGTTTCTGAAGCTCTGTCCCATACGCTGAATTTCCCAGCGCTACTGCAAAGCCACCAAGACATTCTGTGGTTGGCAAGAAAGAGAAATTTGCTAGAAATCTTGTGCAAATGAAACCCAGCTGCTTAAGCACAATCCCAGATGTCTCCTACACTGTGTGGTTTTGACAGATTAAATTGAGCATAAGAAAGAGATGAAATATTTATGAAAATTAAATTTGCAGGATGCATGTCAGTAAGCCTGAAAAACACTTTTTCAAATGAAGACAGGAAACCACATATTTCACTCAAACAAGTTAGGCTATAGCGGTGGTATTCACATGAGCTTCTGAGATGCTTAATGTTCATGCACACTGCTTAGCTTTTACTCAAATCACTCATTCCAGAAACAGGGACCACAAATACTGACTCTGACGCCGGTATAGCAAACATTTATAAACAACATATACATATGGAGTATTATGTTTTACTGCTTCCTCCCCAAAAGTTTAGTATTTGGAAGGCTGGCAGAAAGCTCTAACCACATAAGGTACTCTATATAGTGATACTGTACCCTTGACACAGACTACTACTGGAAGGAACAAAAAGCCCTGCTCTACATTTAAAGGAATGCTGTTGGATATTTGAGCAAAACAAATATATTCTGAGACACCTTCAGACTACTCAGTCATCAAAACGTTGTATTTCCTTGCGTTGACTTCCTCAAAACAGCAATGAAAGAAAAAGTGAATGCAGTAAGAAAGGCCCAGTGACAGAAGTCCTAAATGAATTAAGATAACAATTAGAATTAAATAAAACCATGGAAGCACAAAATATCTCCATCTTCCAATGGAAAATGTCTTGCATAAAATCCACAAACACAGCTGGCAACTCCCTCTCCATGGTCTAGGTCCTGCCTGTCTTAGCAGATCTATTTTCGCTATGCTAAGCGCTACTACTGCATACGATGAGGTTTTCGTTTCCTAGCTGTTCCCACCTTTCATCTTTTTGGACACCACCTCCTTAGGAGGGGTGGCGTTCTCTTTTAAGGTGCTCTTCTCTCTCTCTTTTGTATTGACAAACCCAGGAGTTGTTGTTGGTGGGTTTTTTTGTTGTTTTTTTTAGGGAGTTAATCATTGTGGTCATTTAGCACTCAATTATTTCAAAACCCTTGCTTGATACAAATATCCATACGCTTATGAAACTACGACTTAATTCAAACAGATGTGGTCTTCTTAGGATTTCTTTTGAAACAGAAATTAGAAGGACCTTGACTTCAACAAACTAGGAATAGAGACAAAGCAAACACTTCCCATCTCGCTTTGCTATTTAAATGCCTTCTGCTAGCATCGCAGGGTCATGGGACAAGCCGGGACAGTGGAACTGTTCCAGACAAGATCAGCAATTTATTTCAAGGAGCACAGCAAGCAACATTTCCCCAAATCTCTTTCAAAAGAGTAGCAACAAATATTCCATTTCCTCTTCACGGGATGTTTATACACTAAGAATTAAGTACACTTTACATGGCTAAACTAACGCAATGCCAGATTTCAGCAGAGAAAGAATAATACGCAGTCATATTGTATGCATTTTTAGTCCTATTTACATTCACTTTCTTCGTTTGAAGCAGTACCCTAAAAACTTGCTGATGCAACATCAGCACCATTGCGACAACATCAGAGTATCTCCACAGACCAACAGGTGTCATCAAAATCAATAACATTTGTCTCCTTACAGTTGGTGGGCAGCATAAAATACTGAAACACATTAAAGAGTTATGACTACAAGTCAGTAAACAGATGTGCACTTCTTTTAATTGTTGCTCTTGATAAGCAAGGTGACATATAAGTTCTACTATTTTTAAAAAGGAGCTAAGCCTCCACTTCAGCAAAGTACTCAAGAAAAAGAGTAATCCTCTCAGTCTCCAAAGGACCATTTAAATTTGAAGTCATGTAAGTGCTATAAGTTGAATTAACACTTCACAGTTACTTTGGCTAACGAATGACACCTCTCATTTCAGTCCACTTAAATATTTTGCGCTCTAGCTATGAATCTTCAGCAAATTCAAGCAGAAATCACGTGAGTGGAGCGTTTGCCAACCTGGGAAACAAGTCTGGCCTTCAAACCTGATATCTTTGTCAAGGCCAGAGAGCTGAGGATCAGACACTCGGCAGCGATAACTCCTGCGCTGAACGAGTGGGCGCCCAGCGTGCTTTACATGTCCTGGGCTGAACTGTGTCTTAGAAAAACAAGAAGGGAAGGAATAAAAGAAGAAAGATCCAAACACTGCTAGCTTCCCTCCAGGTATGACGCAGAAGAGATCAGATTTTGAGCATCTGTGCCGCTCACCGCAAGTTGCTTTTATTGCTGATTAATAGTGAGAGATTAATAGCGGGGGATACCACATAATAGCTGCAGTATAAAACTCCCGAACACACAGTCATGGTTATGCATTTAACAGCTGCGTCAGCCCTATCCGTTCATACTTTCAGTGTATTTTGCCATATGGTAACCATGATCATTTTACACTCAAAAAATTATTACTTTAAACGCATGCCGTATAACTACACTGTGTATCTACTTCTAAAGCAATGCGGCCCAAAGGCCACCTACCCTTATGCTTTCTGATTCATCCTTCAGCTTTCAACAGACCAAATAATATCAGTTCATATCTCATAAGTCCAAGAATTTTCTTCTCAGCTTTAAGCCTATGAGTGTTAAAATACATTGACGAGCAGCAAATATCACGGTTGGGAGGAGGAGGCCTGGAAATTTGCCAGACGACAACTAGACCAGCAGGTGAACATGACTTTTTTGGATTAAGCCAAAGTACAGTACTGCCTGCTAAATCCCTTGAGCAGTGAACTGTATGACAAGTAATTATACCAAGGAATTTTTTTTTACATCAGGTTTATATATTCACCAGATTGCAACTATAATTAACAGTTGGGTCCACTCAAAGTCCCCTGCGGCTTGGGATCTGTTGGTTGTAAAGGCTGATGTGACACCCCCAGCATAAGGCTGAGCAATACCAACAGAGAGCACTGCAGGCGTAAGCATGGCACTGCCTGGCTACGATAGGACCGGCTCCTGCCCAGTTCCCCCATACCTTCTCTCCCGTATTTTTCACAACTACTACGTCCTTTCATTCAGAAAGGGATTTCTCTATGATTTCCAGGTATTAGTTTAAGAAGAGCCTGTTGGAAAGATGCTTGTCTGCAGCTCTGCTTGGGATACCACCACCAGCAGTATGGGAAGGAGGTATGGGAAGGTGGGGAAAAACCCTCTGTCAAGCCAGTACCCTGCCTATATCCCACATGGGTGAAATGGGCAGGAGGGAACCAAGGCTCGACCCACTGCAGGGCTCCATTTTTACAGTATGGGTAAGGGTTGTACTTCACTCCACATAGAGGATTGATACAGCTATGCACTGCCATATGCAAGTGATTTGGGTCAAAACTACAGTTTTGTTTTTGTACAGTTTTGTTTTTTGCAAAAACACTTGTCTTTTTTTTTTCTTTTTTGAGCTGAGCTTTGCCAGGATTATTGGATGGAAGAGAATTTTCCAAAAAAGAGGAGGTGTTTTGGCAAACAGAGTTTTTGTCATCCGTTTCCTCTACAGTACAATCCTCTAGTTTGCATCATCCAGCTCAGCAAGCATTTCTTCTAGATGTCCACTTAGATTAGCTTTTGGCCTATTTTATTTATGCTTCACTTTTCAAACAGTGATTACCTTTTCTGACTTTGTTTTTGAAAATTTCCTTCAAAAATAATCTCCTGAAGTCTGGATTCAAGCATATATAACTTATGGCTTAAATAACCTAGATATAACTATAATACAATTACAGCTACATATACTATATGTTATATACATAATGTATCTGTGTGTGTGTGTGTGCTACATAGAGAGAGTTAAATAATTATACAACTTATATAAGTACTACATTAAATAGTGCTCAGTCCAAAATCCAGAAGACAAGATCTGCAGTTCAGTACGACTGAATTGCTCTGCACTTCCTCCTTAGGTAGGACGACAGTTTGCTCTCAAGTTTAGAAAGGAGAAAAGAAAAAGATTAAATTCAGCCAACCAGCATCTAGAAGATAACAAACACATCAGTAGTTACCTATATAGGTTTGTCAAGAACAAATCATATCAAAACTATTTAAATTCACTTTAGGACAAGATATAGGGCTTGTGATCAGAAGAGAAGCAACAGATGTATCAAGTACTTTGACTTTTACTAAGGTTTCTGTCATAACACTGTCTCTCGTAAAACGCTCCTGAGAAATCAAGAGAAACACAGCTGAGATGAATGGGCTGTAAGGTGCATGAGTGCAAAATGAGCAGGATACTCTCTTTATTCAAAGAGCAGGTCTCAATGACTTCTCAGCAGAATGAGAGGAGGCAGCATCAAGTGCATTTCTGCAGGGGACTGCCCTGGGTCCAGTGTTATGCCATATTTTCACTAATGATTTAGGTGTTGAAAGGAGAGCTGGCTTATAAAAATTTCTGCTTCTACCAGGCTGAGAAGACTGCATGTAAATTGGAGGACAGGATTAGTATTCAAAATGTTCTTAAGCACTTGGAGAAAAGACTAGGGCTCTACTCAGGACAGACCAGTATAATAGAATATACAGATCCATAAGTAACTGCACAAATAAAGAAACAATTTGCTAAGTAACCGTTCTTCAAAAAAGAATCCACAGATTAAAGAGGCTTACAAGCTGAACGCGAAAAAACTTGTCAAGCTGCTGCGAAAAAGGCAAACACTGCAGTGGGGTGTGTAAACAGGAGCTCAGCCTAAAGAATCTGCAAATAACCCTTGGGGTCTTGTACCCTGGTGCGGCGTAAAAGCCTACACTCAGATCTGGGTTCTGCGTTTTGAGAAAGACATGGAGAAACTGAAAAATGTGAAGCAGAGGTCAGCAAGAATAATCACAGACATGAGAGGTATGACCTAAAAGGACAGGCTGAACAAGCTGGTGGTGGTCTGCCTAAAGAGAAAAGCTTGAATCTTCAGATATGCAGAAGAGGTAGCGAAGAGCTTAGCCTCTGCACTCACGATGGCTTGCACTAATAGATCTGGGCTTGAACCGGAGCAAAAAAGATCCAGAGAACACTTCAGAATTATTTTTCTAGAGGTGAGACTACTGAGACACTGGGACTGACCGAAGGGAAGTCAGTTATCAGCAACAGAATAGGCATGCCAGCGGACCGATTAAACTGAACTTGGTGTTGCCTTTCTGCCCAGCATCCACTGCCAAAGTGCCATTACGTTAATGACATAACTATCTTTGATCTTAGTAACAATATGGAATCATCAGGAGAAATTTTAAGTTAGAACGAATATTGCTTTAGAAAATGCTACAAAAAGGCCACCGTACTCGTCCTGAGCTATGGACTGAAGGCCTTACAAGACCTCTTTATTTTATTTTAAGCTCTTTTTCCAAGCATATCTTCTGGTCTCAGCCTTGAAACTGCCTAGAGCAAAGGAACTCTGACCCATGGCCCAAAGGGCAGGAGGAAGTTAAGTGTTACAGTCACACAACCTACTAAAAAAAGACATATCGTTGAAGAATGCATAGTCCTGTGCATTTTTTTTTCAAGGATTTCTCTCCTAAAATTTTCCTAAAGCACTCACCCCTTTAATTGCTCTCCGCTTGTCTTTCTTTAATTGCTGAAAGGTTTCGGGCCAGATTCTGTCTCCCTTTGGCTATTCAGAGGAAGATGCCGAGCAGGCGAGAGCACCTGCAGCATTCCCCAGCACAAGCCTCGCTCCCTGTGAGAAATACACAGTCCTCAGAAGGCCAAAAATCCCATGCTCAACAGGCCACTAAGTTTATCCAAGTGCTCAAGTATCAAGAGAAGATTTGACTTTTAACTGGCAAGAAGTCGGTAACGCGATTCAAATGCAAACTGTGAGTTCACGAGCAACTATATTTTGAATTAGGTTACTGGGAGTCTCCTACCGACATAAGACATAATAGCTAAGGATCTTATCTGTTGGAATAATTTTTGCATGCTAATTTTGGTAGTTGGAATTCAGCTGAGAGGCAAAAATCTTGGTCTCTTATGGGCAACAGAAATTTTGTGCACATCTTGCAGCAACCCACTGCATTTCCTCCATAGATCTGTCTAACGCCCTTACAGGTGCTCATACCTCATAGGACATCTGATTTCCTCGAAGGTCGGCCATGGCACCAAGATTCCCAGCGTCTTTAAGAGCACATCTTTCACATGTTATTTTAGACACATCTGAAGTTCGGTATCCATGTTTCTGAACTAAGTTAGACATTGACTCATTTATTCTGACATGAATAACTCTGAGGATAACCTAAGAACCCCTTGTTTTCCGAGGAGTCACACAAGGGAAGTGTCACAGCTGTTGGGCGTTTACCCACCAAAATTTTAGAAGGGAATGGAGAAACTAATAAAACTCCAGTCATAGCCAGAAATATTTCTAGTCCGCTCCTGGTCTGCGATGAGCCCTCCAGGAGGAGCCCCAGCTGCACCGCGTGGCTCGGCAGCAGAGGGAGCCAGCAGCGTGCCCACGGGTCCCTGCCAGAATCTCTGCCGCCAGCCCGGTGCGCCCATGGCGTGCCCTTCACAGGGGCCTCACTTTGCCAGTACAGAACCAGCAAACCATTTTCAGCTAGGTTTTAAATTTCACCCTCGGTCTGCAAGACCCGCTCACGCTGTGCTGCACTGTAGAGCGTGCTCAATCCTGCGCCTTCGAACCTGCACATGGGTGTAGACACCAGGTCAAGAGCTCGACGCTGAATGTCTCAGCGGTCCTTTGGGTCCCCAGAGGAAAGGACCCACCAAGCTCTCGGGGGTTTGCATCTGACCTGGGCCAAGCGGCTCCTGCTGTCCCCCGGGGCCCGGCGGCGTGCAGACAGCCGCCCCAAGCGCCCCTGCCGGTCCCACCGCCACGCTGCGCGAGCCCACAGAGCAGAGGGGCAAAGCCGGCGCCCCAGGCCCTTCTGCCAGGCCGCAGCACCCCACGCGCCCTGCCGCCGCGCGACGAGGCCAGAGGAAAACCCTCCGGAGCGACACAAAAGCTCCCGGGCAGACTGCGGGATTTTAGGTGAGGTCACCCAGAGTTTAACTGTTTAGTAAACGGAACTGACTAATTTAGGCAGAGAAACAAAAACCTTCCTTGCCTGGGCATATTTATTTTTCTTTGCAGACGTGCTATTCAGCTTGCGAACTAACTGCTTCGCGATGAAGATATCCACGCCAAAAGATCAAGAGTATTTCCTGAAATTATTTGCATCTTTCTGGAAGAGACTATACCTAATGCAAAAATGTCTCTTAAAAAGCAGTACATAGTTCTAGTAAGTGGTTTATCACTCTTTTAAAGAACAACAGTGCATGAATGAAGCACACCACTGCAAGCAATTCATAAACTACAAAAAAATACTGACCCAGTTACTGCATACTGAAGTTTTCAATTGCAATTATGTTGTAAACATACATTTCAAACTCATTAATACATATTCCTTATTTTCAAATACCCCATAATTAATAAAGCTACTAGGATTTTATTGTCAGTCAAAATTCGACCTTATTGCAATCTCTGTTTACTGCTAATTAGTGCCTCCTTTTCCTATTACCTATGGCAAATTTTTGCTTCTTGATGGGTAAATATGGCATTTTTATTTATAATTAGCATGATACTTCCTATGTTCTCCTGTTAAAACCAAAGCATGACCAAGTTCAGCCTCCTGCCTAAAGCAGCACAATATTTCCTAGTTTACAGTTACTACTAAAAAAATCCTGCCTGTTTAAAGGGGTGGGGTTAACAGAGAAAGTTATAAGATGCATAAACCTAAAACTACTCAAGATTTCTAAAGGCAAATTTAATCGAATGCAAGTGCTTAAAAAGTCCTTCTTTTGAGCTGTGTAAAAAGTCTCCAGTTATTCTATCAAAAAGAAAACAGCACCGGCAGCTGCTATTTATGGCATCCCCAAACATGCAAGCTGTTTCTGCAAACCGTGCGCATCGAGAGCATCATTTGCATATTCACTCCAAGCACACTGAAAAGTGCCCTAGAAAATGTCACTCTCGGTAAAAAAAAAAAAAAAAGGAAAAAAAAGAAAGAAAAGACCCTTTTACTTCACCCGTCTGCAAATGCCTCTTAAAATCCTGCGTGCAATGCAGACACACTGCTAAACTGCAGCAGTAACGCTTTACTTCCAGCCCCCCCCCCCCCCGGCGGTTTGCACATTTCTAAAGTCCGCTCTCCGAGGCTCAGCTTCGCCGCCGAGCCGGTACCGCGAGCGACGCCCGCCGCCGCCGCCGCCGCCGGCCGCCCCTTCGCCTTACCTCCGGCGTGCGCGGAAAGCAGCAGCAGCAGCAGCAGCAGGGAGACGTGCAGCTGCCAGCCGCCCTCCTCCCGCCGGCCCATCGCCGCCGCGCCGCTCCTCTCCTCTCCTCTGCCGGCTGCGTGCTAGCCGGCGGCGCCGGGGGGCAAGGCGAGAGGCGAGGCGTTACGGAGGGGCAGCGCGGCCCATCCCCGCGCGGGCAGCACGGGCGAAGGGCAGCGCGGCCGCCGCCGCTGCTCGCCGCCCGCTGCCCGCTGCCCCCGCGGGGCTTTAGGTAAACTCGGCCGCCGCAGCCGGGCGAGCGGCCGCTTCGCGCGCGGAGAAGCCCCAAGCCCCGGAACGGCACGTGGGGGCTGCACTGTGCTCCCCCCTGGACGCAAGGAAAAAACCTCTCGCCAAGCTGCTTCGGAGTTGCTCTGTAAACTAAACGCTTCCTTCGCCTTTAAAGAAACCACGCCAGCGCGCGCGGGAGCTTCTGCCCAGAGAAGAACAAAAACTGCTGTGCAGCAAGAGCAGAGAGTAGCGAGGAAAGGCGAGAGACACAAAAAGCGCTGCCTGAGCACTGCGTTACTTAAGATAAGGCACCCTCCCTCCAGCATGAACTGCGTTTTACTGGACAACTGGTATAAACACTTTCTAGCTTGGTGTCATTCTTCAAGCACTAGATGAGCGCCTTCAGGATACGCGCATTTCAGGGTTTTCCTGTAAGTGTACTGGTGAATCAGACCCGCAGGCAGATTTAACTTCAGCCACTGACAGTGACACTGGTCACAGCAGTTGTGCTACCTCTCTGCTGGGTGCCCAGAAAGAAGCTACCCAGGCTACGGCCGGGGCTACCACAGTTTTGTGCTATTCATTTCTCGGCATTCAGTCAGATAAATACTCGTTTCAGCTGAAAACCCGTTCTGATCTCTTGTCCAGAGAAAGGATCCTCAGGTGGTGCACAGGGCTGCAATGGCACTAGTTCCACAACAAGGTAGCCCAGCCACACATCTGCTCCTTGGGATAAAAACAGACACCAGGGAACACTGGTATGGTATCAAATAGCAGAAGCCTGTGGTCTTTGTTCCTGAAAATGCAGGTGAGAGTCCTAAAACGCTGAATACAGGAATAACAGGAATGTTACTAACTGATGTATGAAAACACCCAGAGTTTCAGCTACCGTGTGAGCAAAAATACAATAGCAAAGCGAACTCTTATTAAGTATTCACAAATAAACTCTGTATCAATATATGGTAATTTTAAATGAAATTGCTATTATTTTTATCTAAATGAATGAGAAAGTAGATTTTGTGATGCAAAAGGCTTTCGGGGAAGATCCACATCTTCGGTGATGTTTGACTATCACTTAGCGAAGTGACATGGAAGCCATGAAGTGGCCCCTAGCAGTTGTCATACAACTAAATAGTAATAACGGCATAACATCCAACTGATTGTGACTAAGAATAATCTGGCTTAAATGCTGATAAAGCAGACTTTGACCAGCCATCATAAACGTGGCTAGTGTCACCCACACAGTGCTGTATTGTTTTCTTTCCTCATCTTTTTTGTTTAATACTTTACTATCTGGTTGATCACTATGCCATTTTACAATGCAACTACAATGCAAACGTGTATGTCAACATCCACGTAATTAGAATACATCACTTACATGAATATAAATTTTTAGTCTTTCTCATGTGTTTTCATGCAACACTGGAATATGTAGCAAGAAAGCAACATGTTAGTTTTTAAACTATTTATTGTCTATTTTGAGCCCTAATTGCAAATTTGCTGCATACTTAACATCAGTTTTCATGGGAAAAAATGATCTTAGTTGTTAAATTCATATTTACTGTATCTGCTGTGTTCAAAAAGCACCTTCGAAGCTTCCTTCTCAAGCTCTCATATAAGCACAAAAAAACTTAGAGCCATGATTTATCATCTGCTGACACCATTTTAAATGTTTCTATTACTAAAACAAAAAATCCCAAGCCATCATATATCACGCATCCTTCATCAAAACCTTGAGAGCAGGCCACTCTTTGTACATCAAACATAAGATGACACCCCTTATGCTATTACAGGATCAGCCTCTTTGACTGCAAGATGCAACAGGATCACTAATTTGGCACCTGGGGCTGACACCATAACCCCCAGTTTTGTGACCACAACGGACTGGATGAATAAATGCTCTGCGAGCCACAGCTACGTCAGCCGCAAATCTCTGCATTTGAAAGACTGCCGTTACCAGTAGGGGGAATCTAATACAGATGCTTTTAAGAGGCCAGTGGAATGGACTCATCAAAAAAGGAGTTTCTTGTGCAGACTAATGCAAACAGAAGTGCCTAAAAATCAGTGTTTTACTCATGTTTGGATCTGTCCGCAGATGCAACTATGGGAGTGCACTAGCGGGGGATTCTTCAGGCCAAAGCTTTGGGTGGAAAGAACCTCAAATAGGGCTGCAAAGTAGAACCAGGGCAGGGCTCCAGAGGGCCATTTTGGCCACCACGTGTTGGGATGGCCATGGTCAGCTCTCCTGGCTCACTGGGGCAGATCAGAGACCCCAGCGCAGGGGTACAAAAATTGACAGACGCAGAGCACTACAAGCACCTCTGAACAGTAACTTGCTCCCATTGATTTTTTTTTCACTGTGAACCGCCGGTGTCTAACTGGCATTTGTTTGGGCAATGATGGTGGAAGGACTCCTTCAGACAGAGAGTAAATGATTTATCTGTTTAAACCGGGTTTCCTTGCATGTCCATTAACATAATATATAGGTTGTATTCCTCCTTGGACAGTGTCTTGGTGCACATGAGGGACCTAGACAGCCAGTGGCCAAACAAGAAAGCATAATTTACTTTAAGACATAGCCTCATCACTTTTTGGAAGAAAAAATATAAATATACACACACAGACACACACACATATATATGTATGACATGCTTGCTTGAAACATGATGGCAGTGGATTTGATGACACAGGAGATTTCCCTCCTGTCCCACAGTTCCAGTGCTTCTAACTCTAATATGAATAATAGCATCCCATTCAGCAGAGCCAAGACGTGATAGCTCAGCTGTGGGAAGCAAAGGAGAGAGAGAGATTGTTTGCAGACGCGCATTCTGCTCACATTTTCCCGATGGCTTCAGAGTTCAAGGTGTTAGCTGCACCTCAGGAATCTGCTTATTTTATTGTGCATTTTTAATGAGGAGCAGGACACTCCTGCCATTACTGGAGCACAGAGCAAAATAAATAAATAAATGAAGTAAGTGCAATAATGTGCTATAATTACAGGATTTGTAGGCAGGCTGTTAGTGTTTATGGATCTTCCATTCAGTACTGGGGGATAAGTCAGTATTACACATTTATTCATTATACAAGATGCAAGCAAACAAAAGTACTGCAAATTACTGTACTGCGAGGGACATTGTATTTCCAAAAAGGGAAATAAAATGTATACGGTATCATAAATGTGGACAAAAATATTCCCACATCATAGAGGATGACATAATTGTTTCCGTAGTTGTTAATGTCATCAATGAGGTAACCATATCTTTGATTTCCTCCTGCTAATTAAGCTATTTCTTGTGTTTTTTGTACTCTGTAAAAGCTCTTCGCCCATTAAGATTTCCAAGCAAACGCACAAACCATAAAGGTCTAACAACGTTTCATGGCTACTCTTTTCTTCTCTTGTTTAGAAAACACTCAAGCTTGTAAGCTGCAGCCAGGAATACCCACAAGCGGGAGGCTGCTCCTTCGCATCAGACCCGCTCGCTGACCACGTCCCGCGGAGGCTGGCGCCCACGCATTCCTGAAGACGCCGGTCCTCAGCACTTCCTACCCGCTCTGTGGTGAGACCCCGCGCCCCGTTCACGGAGCGCGAACTCCGAAGGAACAAAAAGATGCTTTCGCTCCGCTTTGAAAAATCGCCGCGTTCAAGCCGGGGGCCGCTCGGACAACAAAAGCGGGGACGTGCTTAGAAACCTCTGCAAAGCCCCTCAATGTTCTTTTTTTCCCCCAGAGATCTGCCAGAGTTTGCCCTCCCCTTTGTCACCCCCCAGCCCCCTCGCCCAGATCCGGAAAGGTGAAAGCGGGAGCGCAAGGGCAGAAAAGCCCGCAACCCGCCCCGAGCCCGCGAGCACGATGCGCGCCGGCGCCCGGCGGCGGCACCACCGTCCCGCTGCCCCGCCGCCAGGCCGCGGCCCCCCCGGCTCCAAGCGCCGCCGCCCCGAGCCCAGCGCCCCCGCCGCCTCCCCGTCGCCCCCCCGGGCAACTGCTCGCCCTCAGCGAATCCGGGGGAGCGGAGGGGGCGAACGCAGGGCCGGCCACGTCCTTCAGAAGAAGCGCAGCCAGCGCCTCTCTCTTATTCCCCAGGCGTTTACAGGCAGCCTCAGAATTGCTCCCCAAACGGAATAACCGGCAAACGCTTCCCAG
This sequence comes from Apteryx mantelli, assembly GCF_036417845.1. Classification (NCBI taxonomy): domain Eukaryota; kingdom Metazoa; phylum Chordata; class Aves; order Apterygiformes; family Apterygidae; genus Apteryx; species Apteryx mantelli. The sequence continues at coordinate 15,289,929 of NC_089982.1, read as the reverse complement.
GGCACATCGCATCCGTGACAACGCGCGGGCCGGCTGCTCGCCACGCGCAGCCTTGAGAACACTTGCGTCCGCTCCCTCGAATAACGCGCGCGTTCCTAAAGAAGATATTATAAACATAACTAACCACCACAGTGCTTCATCTGCGGCAATGACTGACACCTCTGATTAAGTTTTCCTGATTTCACAAGGATTACAGCTAGGTTTTATAAACCTTCCCTTTCAGTCCGCACATTTATTTTAAATTATGATATACAGACAGTAGGAAACATGAGCACGTAGCAAATGATGCACGTGCTGTTACAAAACGTACTTACCAGCAGAGCTCAACTTCATTTGTAAAGTCTAAATGCTGGTTCGTTATCATCCTTACGGACAAAACAGATTCTATAGCCTCTAAACTTTCACATGAACAAACAACAAAAATCCAAGAAACCACCATATCTAGTGCTCAAGTATTTTTATTCCCCATATCTGCAGGCAACATGAAATGACTCTTAAAACAAGGTATGATTTGCTTTGCTAGTACATGCTTGTTAACTCTGAAACCTAATTATGCCATATAAACATTTTTTCTTCCATAGCTGACCAGCAGTAATAATGAGCTATTGCACTTTTTCATATAGCTGGAGATAAATAGCAGTAAAACTGCAAACACTCATTAACCAAAGCCTGTGACAAGCTGTTCTGCACACCATTGGGTGTGTTTTCTCTTTTCCAGTTTCAGATGCTCTGCATGAAGCTGTCTGCATGGCTTCAGTTTGGGGGATCAGTCCACAGTATGACGTGTCGCCTCACGCGGAAGTTCTGCTTTTCCAGAGATTATTACTATTTTTTCAATACTTAAAACCATTAATTTCTCACTTATATGTCCAAAGTGACTGATCCTTGAGAAAGGAAGGAGCAACCCCGCCTAGGGGTTCCAAAGAGACCTTTGGATTAAACCACGGGGGAAGTATACTGAGAAGGAAGCGGCTTTCAGGCACAAGAAAATCTAGCCACATCCATTAAGGGGACAACATCCAAGACGGTAGCATGGGAAAAGGCAGGAGACGGCAAGCAGATAGGAAGATGAAGTTTCGTTGGCTTACTTCCCGGTCCTTTAATTTGCTAAGTAAGTAATGGGTATGCCCACACTTCAGAAATACAAATGCCACGGCACCTGTAATGGCTTCATGGCTGCCCACGGCATGACACAACTGAGTTACCAGAAATTTGCTATCACAGCTTTGAAAGTGCGTGCACATACCAATGGCCCCTTCTACTTTTCTAAGCCTTGATGTCAAGCTTCAGGTGCCATTTATCAATCCCTTCATAGATACTAACGTACAGACAATACAGAAACTTTCATAGCTGGACGGAACCCTTAAGCAGAACTATTTGACTCAGCTGCAAGCTGGGTATAAAAATAAACTCCGCTTAAGTATATCTTGGAGTTGTGTCAAACATACTACTGGCTTCTCTAAATTTTCATTTAAGCCATTCTCAGCAGTAGTTCAGACACTCACTGCCTGCAAGAGGTACGTTTTCTAACGAGGACCTGCTGGGGCTGGGTATCACGCGTTGCAGTATGCTCTTTCCAAAAAGACAAACAGCAACCCCTCAGCCTCGTCGCGTGTGGGGATCACGATACAGTATGCCAGAACGCTAACTAAACACTGAGAATTAAGTCCAAGTGTTCTGCCCGTAAAGCAGAGTTCAGTCTTAACCAACGCATTCATTAGAAAATTTTTGGCTACAGAGCATTTGGATTATCAAGTTTTAAAACACAGTCATCCAATAAGAGGTCCTACCCAGCCTAATGTGATCGGATTGGGTTTTTTCTTGGTTAAAAACTAACATATAAACACAAGTTAAAGCTTTTGTATATGCTTGTAATATTTTAACGAAAATAAACCAATTCTTTTTCCCAGTGTGAGCATGCACACAAACGTACACATGTTCACCACATTAAACCTTCATTTGTCCATTTCAAAAGCATTCCTGTTTTATAGAATAAAAGCACATTTTTGAGACAAGATGGACCACGATCTAAATGCACAAGGAAAAAATTCAACTTTAACTTTACTAAACTAAAGCTCTTTGCTAGGCTGACTGTATTGCAGTAAGAAGTCAGGACCATAAAGAGTGTCTGTTTAGGAAAGTTAAAGCAGTTTGGACAAGACTCTGATTTAATAAACCAGAAACACAATTATTTATAGTGTTTTGTCATATTTTGCCTGATCTTGCAATGAGATTTACCTGCCCTGAACTTAATAGCACTCCAACCTAACATGGTAATTTTCTGGTTAGAGCTGTTTGGAAATCTTTTTTAGATTTTTTTTGTTTGAAATGTTAAATCAATCCAGATCAAAACTTCTCAAATGAATTTATCAGGTTTAGATTCCGGTCCTTAATTCTGGCTGACTTACGACTTTTATAAGAGGCAGTTGCTGCATTAAGAAAAACAAATCCTGAAACGGAGATCTGGGAACAGGTCTGTCCTCCTCCACCAGGCATCCCAAACACCACATGCTGCCTTTCTCCTTCTGGCTGCACGGCTCCGAAATTTTCGGCCGCGTGCCACTGGCCTGCTTTCACTGCACAGGGAGCCTCGCCGCCTTCGCCGGAGACCGGGAGCCCTGCCCCGGGAGAGGAGGACGAGGGTTTGAACCTCCTGAGGCCGAAGCACTGCACATGCGGCGGTGCCGTTCCCATGCCCCAGGGGCTCTGGGGAACAAAAATCAGGGTTTGGGGCGTCCCACCTGGCTCCATCCGGATGTCTTGGACTACGGCAAGACAAAAACACACTTAGCTACAAAGGTTAAAGCCATCCCCAAAAGGTTATGCAAAAGAGTAGTCTCAGGACTGACACACTAGATCAGACCAACCCTTCAGCTAGTCTATATTCCTGTCTCCAACAGAAGGTATTTGCTTTTTATTAATTTTTAAACGCATCGCTTTTTAATTTCATTGGGATGTCTCCTGTCTTTTATTATGTAAAAGGTTAAATGGAAGAATCCAATTTGCCTCCTCTTTTTATGTGTATTATTTTATTTTCCTTCTTCTGTCTCCTCTTATTCAAGTCCTCTCCCAACAGCCCCCAAACTGTCTCATCGAGGAGATAGTTCATCTTGTATTTCTGTCGCTCATCTCAGCCTCCCGTCCCTTTCTGCCGTACCTTGTTACGGGCTGGGATGGGCACATTTGAACGCAGCGTCTCGAAGGACGATGCGGCTCGGAGCAATGTCATCGCTTTTGGAAATCAGCTCCGTCTCCTGTTTGGAGTCTAATGTTTGATTTGCCTTCTTCACTGTGCAGAGCAGACGATTTCATTGAATTGCTCAAGAATATAAGAAGGATTTTTTTTTTGGGGGGGGGGTGGTACTTGGAGTTAATTCAGCATTCAGGAAACACACCAGGATTTCATATTTGACAATGTGCATTTGGCAAAAATACTTTAATCTGCCCATTTGTATAACTTTAGTAAATCTCCCTCAGCTTTGCCTGATTCTTTCTGATCTAAATTAATTTAAAAAATTACTTTTTCCTTCTTTGAAATCACTCTTTCCTCCAAAGCCTAAAATATCAGAAACCAGTTACAGAAGTCGTTCACTGCTTCAAAAGCACAAAATTTCAAAGTTCAAGCCTACATCAGTAAATTGTAAATTTTGTCTCCTTTTATGAGAAAAAGCAAACTACACTAACAAGTTTTAATCATACGTAAAAATAATAGTTAACATTCTAATAAAATACTTTGTTCTCACCAAGGAAGCTATGGCAGGGTCTCTCAGGACAATATTTTAATAGCACACAATTTCTTACCGCACAACTTCCTTTCAACATGGCTCACATTTCAGCATCCAAACTGTTCTCCCAAGCCATAAATGGAAAAAAGTAGTAGATTTTGTCCCCCAAAATACATGTCTGATGAAATTAAAGTGTCCTACAAATTCAAGATCAGCATCTGCCAAAATAAATCCAACACTAAAAACTCACAGAGAGTATTTGTTTCTTAAACACCTCTAAGTTACTGGGTAACAATTTTCAGTTGAAATCACCTCTTTTACTGAACAAATCATCCCATGACTCTGCTTGCATCCAATTACTCCGGCTTGGATTTCACAGCAGATCACCCAAAAGCAGCGCACTGGCAAACACACTAGTCCTGGACACCCAGGCTGCCACGCAAGCAAACGGCGGAACACACCACCAAAGAGAGTCATTTCCATTCCATACTACCTTCTTGTCAAACCTTCAGACCAACCTGTAATTCAGCGTGGACTGTACCAGTTTTCTGAGTCACTTCTAACGAACTTTACCGTCGAACTTGAATGCAAGAGGGGCGTGCGCACTCCACCGGGCTACTGAATTTGCTAGGCTAGGAGTAACTTCAGTATCACTTACTTCTGCAAAAGGAATACACATGAGATGGGATTTAACAGTAACCCCTGTCTTAGTGGAAGCAGTTTTTTGCTTGTTTGTTTGGGTTTTCTTAGGCAAAATGCATATTAAACACAACCAAACTCAGCTCCTGCCTCTTTAAATAAGGAGACAGCTTCTTTATTCCTGCAAATTCCTTCACCTGTCCCCAGTTGCAGAGCACAGCTGCTTGGGGCTTTAAGACTTTTTGTGAAGTAACAGTTCATGATAATCTCATTAAATCCTTTCTAACACTTTCCAGCCCATGAAGGATTTCCTTAGCCCGGGCGAGCGGAGCGCGGACTGGCTGTTTGAACTATCTCCTCGCAAAAGCGAGTGAAGGCCAGCCCTGCTTGCAGGGCAGAGCTCGGCGGCGCAGGGAAGCCAGAGCTGCGCACGCCACGAGAACCCGGGAACCAACGCGCGGGCAGAAGCTCTCCTTCCCGCCTCTCTCCACGGCTAAAACACAGCATTAAAAACTTAATCCCCAGTATCTTCTGCATGTGAAGCAAACTAGGTGCTAACCACATATTCCCTAACCTGCAAACCATTTTGCTTAAATGCAGAACCCCCCCTCCATCTGTCAATTTATGAAGTACTCATCCCCCAGGAGCCTGGGGAGCTGCACTTGCTGGGGGAGGCGCTCAGGACAGCTCAGCCATTCACGAGAACAAGGGAAAAGCCTTCCTGAGGGCCACCGAGACAGCAAAACACAAGAGATTAAAAAATAAAAAAGGTTCTTTTATAGATATGGCTTTTATCAGATCTTACAAATCATGCTGGGGGTCTCCTGAAAGCATTTGCGAGGGGAAGGACCTCCCCAGAGAAGATCACTGGGCCTGAAGGCCTCGGTGATGAGCAGATGCAAGCGAGACATTTGGAGTGACAGCAAGAAAAGCTGGGATGTCTTAAATTGCTCTAAAAGGAAACACGAACAATTTTTAGGCTCCATTACAAAAATTTTGAGAGAGCCAATGACTTCCATCAAAACAGTCAGTTTTCATTTCACTGTACAACATCTCATCAATCACAGGTTTATGGGTTTTTTTTCCCTATTTACATGCACTTAAATTGCAAATGCACATTTCCTGTTTCAACTGCCAAAAAATACTTTTTCAACTTGCCTGTCTAAATTCATCCAGAATGAGCAACACAAAACATGTAAGGCAGCCTTTAAAGTCTGTTAAGAGCAGAGAGAGGGGCTGGCCAGCTCAGGTATCCGCATAACAAATATTTTTACAGTCCTTTCAGAGGCTTATATCCAGGACAGCTCTGCCGAGATTTATTTGTCGCCAACAGCTTTAGGGCAACCTGTGTAAAACTAGCTGGCAATCACAACCGAGGTTCCTGGTGGACCTGCCGCCCGCAGAAGCCAGCAGGATGCGGTGCTCTTGCCGAAAGCATCAGCAGAAAACCAGGGATGGAGGGGGGACGCCGCGTATCTCATGCCACTGGAAGGAGGAAGAGGCTTAGCGGCTCAGTGTTATGCCAGGATTTTGCAGGATCAAAGCACAGACGATACTCTTTAGGCTATAAATATAGGTGTCACTCCTTGTGATTGCCCTTCTAGCCCTCTGGGTAAGCACCAAGCACAGTTTTAAAAGGCTGCGCAGAATTTGTCTTTTGAAAACAGGTTTCCTTAAAAGCACGCAACACAGGCTGTGTGCTGTATAAGTGGCTACTGAAGTTTGTATTTTTTTGTTTGATAAGGTGGAAACTGTCCCTCTATCTCAGGCTGGAAGGGAGCAAAGAGTAATGGCACAACCTGTGTCGTCACCATTCAGAACAGTTCTGATCTTAGAGACCTCACTGATGAAGGATTTCTGCGTAATTTAATGCCTTATTTAAGACAGAATTGGCCAAAAAATCTCAGCCCCTGAAAGGCTGCCAGTCTTGCCACCACTCTTCTGCCGCGGGGCACCAGCACACTGCTCTGGCCTGCAGGCTGCAGCTGTACCGTACATCAAACATGCTTCTCTAAAATCACAGGAAATACAAAATTGGCTGCATAAGCTTCATTGTATGGTGCAGTAATATATATTTTTAATTCTTGTACTCTCTTAAACTGAAGATTGTAAATCTATGTCTTGAGCTCTCAACCACTCACTGCAGCTGAAACACATGCTCGTTTGCATCAGGAATAACGAGCCCAACAGCTATCACAGAAGCCATCTGATGCTGACCTAGGCTCAGGCAGCCATGGTTTAAAGGGCTGCTCAAGTAATCCAGGCTAATTGCTTGGCCCTTGGCAACTCTGGTACCACAAAAGGAATTTTGCCCAGTCTCTGTCTAGGACCATGCACACACACCACAAATGCCGACACATTTCTTCCATGCAGTCATGCTGGACTGGCACCGGCTATTCCGCGATGCACTGGAGGAGGCTCTTGGGAGCTCATTAAACTACTACCACTGAACTCCCAAAACGTAACTAAAGCTGTAGTGACTTTTCCCTGCTTCCACTGCAACTTCATCCACCTCTGCCGAAATACCCGAGCAAGACAGAGGCTACGGCGTAACGCGTATAATTGTCGCTTGGCTGGGATGATGCAGCAACAGCCACGCAGCCAGCGCACACGCTGATGCAAGCCTGGATATCTCCATTGACTCCCAGGGACTGTACGCCATCATTGGAGCAGGGTAATTCTCAGATTCGCAAGTGGGAGCCTCCCAACTCTAATGCAACCAAAACATAAACACAGAAACGCTGCTTCCTTGCTTGAATGACCCGCCTCACTAACTTTAAGAGATGTGATCTGAAAAGACATTATAGTTTTATGCTTTCACCTCCTGTTGATTTTAATTCACATCTAACATAATAAGAACCTCATGTCTACATTAAGTTTTCCTACATTTTCCCTTTTGTTTATTTTTATATATTCTCTGTACGTACCTTCATTAAAATGGGTTAATTTGGTTCACTGGATATAAATAATACGTTAATCTCGGCATTTGCAAATATTCAGATGGCAAATAAGAACTAGACGCTAGAAGACACGTGCTTATTTAAAAACTGTAGCTGGACAGTATCAACATGACACAGGGTTAGTAGATTAAAATTAACCTACAGTTCTGTAATATCATCAAATAAATAGGCCAGCAAATAAAAGGAAACACATTTCCATAAGAATACGAGTGGTATCCAAGTAACAATTCCACAATGATACATTTTCAATTAAAGAATTACAACAGACTACTCCTATATTTTCTCTCTAATGTTAGGTTGTAATTCATTATTGTACAGGGAGCTGAATATTAACTTGCAGCTTCTGTTCTTTGTCTTTGTAGTAACTAGGAAACGCTTTCAAGGTCAAATCCTGATTTTGTTACAAAGATATCTACAAAGCAAATTTTTGAAGTTGAAGTTGTTTTGTTTTCCTTTATCTGTTGCTCGTCCTGACCTTTCTGTCATGATACAGCAATAGTAAGAACAGACCCCGCGAGAAAGTGACAGCCAGAGCGGCCAGGGCGCAGCGGGGCGGCTAACACACCAGCAGCAGAAATAGTTCTACGCGCTGCTACTCTGGAAGCAAAAAGGCTCATTTCCCATAAGGCCGCAAGGCCTGGAAAGCAAACACACAGTTATAAGGAAGCAAAGACGCTGAAACAGTCAATGTTTGCACGGGGCAGCCGATTATTCCGTGAAAAGGAGAAGTGGGTGTTGCAAGGTGGTCTCTCCCGGGAGAGACACGGCGCGTCTCGGCCCCGCTTGTCCCCCCTCCTGCGCGCCAGCTTCGGAAATGTCTTTTGGAAGACAGAGCTGTCATCCATAATGCCCCGGCTCTATAATCCTCATCCTCCACCGTTAAGTGACTCCCTGCTCGTCCAAGCTTTGATGATTTCAAAGCTGCTGAGTGCTCCAAATTCTCCCAAATCTAAGTAAAGTCCCTGTTCCCCCAACTCTGGACTTCAAGCATTTTATATAAGTATTTAACTATCAGTTTATGGTGCCAACCCCATGTACAGGGGCATGAAAATTAGGGAACTCATTAAAAAAATACAACATGATCTTTCATTATCATTTTACATGGTCACTTCATATCCCAGTCTATCATACAACACATCACACATGTTGATGTTGTTACTGTATGATATTATAAAATGATAACATATAATCAAATTTCAAACAAAATGAAATAATTCTAAAAATGATTTCTCACAGGTATTGACTTCTGTCAATAATTACGTTTCTGTGAGTTTTGGTCACAATATAACAATGTCTGAAAGAAAGCAAATAGCACCCTGTATTGTCAAATTCTCCATGAATGCTTAGAAATTACTGAATTTAAAGGTGGCAAAAACCCTACCCTCTAAATTTGAGAAACCTGTTTATCGCTAAATTTGACGAGGAAAGTAAGAAAAGAGGGGGCTAGAGGAAGACAGAACCAAGACACTGTTCCCATTATACAGTATCTGTGGAAGGATTATTTCAAGTTAGAAAGCTACCAAGAAATGCAAAAAAATACTACATGCTGAACAGTAGTTCCTGCTTCCCATGAAAGCCATCTGTTCTGTGTATGTACATGGTTTGAAAGACATTCCCGGGATTGTGTCAAGCCAAAGGAATCCCCACTAGAGTTACAGAAATATAAACTCTCTTTGCGCTGGCAGGACGGCTCGCAAATGCAGCTCCAAAGACACGTACACCACCAGGCTCAGCACCACGGCGGTTCTGCTGACATACCATATGTTACGCAGGATTTTCTCATCTGATTTTACATTATGAGAACTGAAACCTTAGCAGGGATAACATTGCGATACTCGGAATTGGAAATTCTTCGGATGAGGATAATGCGAGTTCTCCGCTCCTCTCCATTGCAGAGGGGCATCATCACCCTTTCTCCCTTTTGCAGCTGACACGAAAAACGCCTGGAAAATATTTTCAGAATAGGATTCATTCCATAACACAATGTTTGCCATTACTGATTTCAGTGGGAGAGGGATGTGGCCCAGTTTGAATTAAATCCTTGTTCCACATTCATTCCCAAACTCATCCAAACACATTGGGGAAAACAGGAGCCTGAAAACAGAATTATAGTAAATAATGCTTATGGAAGAAGGAAAATCCTTCCTGTCAGTCCAGCATTTTAGCACCCCCTTGTCTACACTACAACCGAGTTCAAATCGCAATTATTTTTCCTAGGGAGCAATTAAATGCTGCTACCAGTGTTAAGCATAAACACAATTCTAACTACAAGCAACGCTCAGATGACCAGCTCAGGTTCAAGGGTTCACTGCACATGAATATCCATAAATACCACTGACAGCCTTAGCAGTATAATGAACTTTGCAGCAACTCGTGCAGGCAGGCTACACAATACATGAACATAATGCCTCTAATCTTAAAGCAAGAAACCTCCAAAAGCAAATCTGAGCCAGTTTTACAGTTCAGATTTAAGAACTATTTAAAAAATAGTCCAACTCCATTCTGTTTTTTAAATGTTAGTGTCTGCTATGTTAATGTGTTTACTATTTTCGAAATAATCTTGTGGAATCAAACAGTACAATTTAATAAAACAGGAGCTGTACATAAAGATGTTCAGTTCCCCTGAACTGTCACACTAATTAGCAGTGTATTCTTACCTCCATTAATTTAACCATGCAACATTACAAATTAAATACCTTTTGCTTTTTAAGCAAGCACATAATATTTTATCTTTAAGATGCTTACATTTTTTTCTTGCAAACACTGGCCACAATAACACACATTCTCCCATAAGTAGATATTTCTGGCATCTCTTGAAATATACTCCTCACTCCCAGTTCCAAACTCAGATCTGTACTAAAGAAACTCTCTCTACGTGAAATTTAGGGAGTATTTTCTAAGCATTGCTTTTGTTTCTTTAACTCAATTAGTTATTTTTCTTTTTTTTTCTTTTTTTTTCTCTCTCTCTTAAGCACTACAGAAAGTTACCCCATGAGTTTCTGCCCCTCAGTTGAAACATTATCGCTCCTCCCTGAACGCCAGAGAAACTGGATAGTGCGAGATTCCTCAGCTATTTCATGGAAAAGTCCTCTGGGCTTAGTTTAAACAGCCCTCAGCAGCAGCTTAAGGTGACATCTCTGAACCTACAGCAAAGCAGATGAGAAGCCCTCACTGTTCTTGCCGTCTCCGTTTGGGAGGAAGACAGCAATCACCAGCAGATAAGCAGGAAGGTACCGAGGCCAGCACATCTGTTTCAGCAGCGAACATCTGTCTGCATCCTACATTTGTCAGCGTGCCAGCTCGTAACTCAGCACTGTGCGCGAGCTCGGTGTTATCTATGACATCTGCCATGAAGACTAACAATTTCAAGCAAAGCTTAGGGGTGTGATATAGGCCAAACATAAACTAGAGATGCAGTCAATTATTTTATTATTAATTTATTTTCTGATAACTAACGACGGATGAGTAAACTACTGCAGTCAACAGACCTTTCCGCTTGCGAGCTCCCGTTAGATGTTGATCACTGATGACTGCTGATCACCGAGTCGCCACGAGCATCTGCGGGAGCCCGATCAGCTCTCCTTGCCTGCACAGCCCAGAGGGTGCACGCAATAATGTCACAGCATGGAGTGAAAAACTCCCTGTTCCTTGTGTCACCGGAGACCCTGCGTTGGGGAAAGTGCTTCCCAGGTTGATCGTGCTGAAAGGCAGCTTTTGACATGTCAGCTTTTTCTTTTTGCCCCGTACATCGGTCCAAACTTGCCTCTGAACAGACAGGGAAGGCTGCTGATGCAGTCTGTCCACCAGCACACTCCGGTATAGCGACCAGAGATGCTGCACCTGGCCGTGGCAGGCCTCGCCTGCATATGGAGACCCCTGAAAACCTGTATGATTTCTACTTATTCCTCTGTGACGTGATAGGGCAAGCGTGTATTTATTCAGGCGAGAGGTGGGTGCCTCTCCGAGAGCCACCTGGGCCCCCAGGAAGGGGACAGCTGGGGACTGCATCACGAACCAGGCAAGCCGGCCCACGCTCATTGCAAACTTACAGTGAAGAATGGCTTTGTAATTTCAGGAAAAACAAATCAATATAGTAACTGTGCAGGCTGCATTTGCTGTCTCCAGTGTTTGCCCCTCTTTAGTGCTTCAAATTTCCAAGGGTGGCTTCGTAGTCCTTTTAACATATCACCTTACCAGCTGATTACAATCTCTTTAAAAACTCTGCGAGGGATTTTCCCCAGATAGATGGGGCAGTAACCACAACTCCATTCAGTGGCTGAAGTAACATGACATGAACAGTTTAGTCTCATCTTTTCTTTCTTGTTCTTAGAGCTATTCAACCATGCTCACAAATAGCTTTGTAAAGAGGGACCTGAACGACGTATTCATCATTCATCTTAGGCTGAAAAGCCCTCTAACCCTGGCAAGACAGAAGCTAACATACAGAAAAGAGGGCTACTTATTTCCTTCACACCTATAAGCTTGCATGAGTTTATAATACAAGTCTAAAAATTAACATAATGAAACCTAGCTATCTGAATATCATATTTGCAAAGTTATAGGGGATTATTGTAACTCTTTGATAATTCTAAAAACACTGAGTGCTGCCCTGAATTTTTTCAGTGATAGGCAAATATAACTTGAAAGCATTTATTATAATCCTTCTCTGATAACTAAGAGGCCGTTATTCCAGTAAAAACATTCTGCTTTCAGGGATGAAGTGCTACAGTAGTTAAAAATATACAGATTGGGACAGTACTTCACGCATGTGCCTAGGATGCAACCACGGTCTCAAGGCTGGAGGCGAAGAGCAAGCTATCGCAAAGGGAGCAGCAAGAGCTGGCCAGGGAAGGGCCGCACCAAACCAAAGAGCATGAGAAAGGCCAGGCGAGGCCTCGCAGCAGCGTGCGAGCGAGGACGGCAAGCAGTCCACCGGCCAACCGTGGTCACCCTCCGCTGCCGGAGGGGCTCCACGCTGAAGCTTTGCCAACTATTGAGAAGGCAGTAAGTCTACAGGAACAGCAATATATGCGATAGGCTCCCAGAATTAACTAATAACGCTTTTTTTTTTTTTTGATTTATTCAGCTTGTTAAATGCAGAGACACTGAAGAAGTATTATTTTTCAGAACAATCACCAAATTGGGAAGTTATTTGCACGTTTCACTAGAAGTAATTGTTTACTTTTTAAAAAGCACTGTTTGAAAATATAGTCAAAGGACAAAACTGTAGTCACCATAATGTTTAAAAATTTTACTACAACAAATGATATTTAGTTTTGCAGTTATATGCTGGTGCTGACAGTGCTGACAGCATGCCTGTAGGAAAAAAAAAAGAGTATGCTAAATCGCTCCTAGGAGAAAACTGATATGCTGAGTATTTTGCTTCAAAACCTTAACATTTTATGAGGCTCTTCCTCTTCCATGAGGCAAATAATCTAAAATGTGCAGTACTTGTTCAAAACTCGTATGGATGCATGATTTGGTATCTTGATTACTCCAATAACTTGATAGTTTTGATCTTAATTCTTGAGGTTGTTATTTTGAGAACTAAGATTTTATTTTTAACAAAATCATTACTGAAGCAACCAGTCATAATTTTAAGGGGATTATCCTACAAGATCCTGAGTAGTTTCATTCTCTAATGAGGCTTCAGGGCACTCAGACCTTAAAAACAGACAACAAACAAATAAAAATCAATATCCGGTAACATTAGGAATTCAACTCAATATATTCAGAGAGCAACAAAAAAGTCACCAGGCTTTCACATCTAAGCCCCTATCCTGAATCAGCTCCAGGCAAGTTGACAGCCAAGCTGGAAATACACATGAAATATTGACCTTGGCTGAATATATAGCTCACAGAAGTCAGCATCAAACAGACACTATATACATAAGGCAACATCAGCATTCAAGGGGTCAGAGATCTTCTTGCAAGAAAGAAGAGGGAAGTTTTTGCACTGTGAGTCTCTGAACCAGTTGCCCAAATAGACAAATCTCAATATCACTTCAGAACTTTATTATTTGCCATCGGCTACAACGTCACTGCATTTGCCAGCTCCAAATATCACAGGTATTGACAGGCCATAATTCCACTACCTGTGAACTGGACAAGAAATGGACTAAATTAATAATCTAAAATGTAATTTGTCACAGTTAATGACTCCTTAATGTCCATCAGCTGGGGTCACTGGCTTTGACAAATTACTTTGTCAGTAAATAAAGAAGTTACCATTTTTATTGTTCTAAATTAATCTGCAGAATTTTTAATGTGGCCTCTTCTGTGCCCTCCCCGTATAACCTAATGAGTCTTTCCCAGTGTTCAATCTTTCCTCCCCTATCAATTACGTGTTCAAGAACAGATATTGTATCTAGATAATATGTAGCTGATATAATTTTTCCTCTGAATTGCTCATTTTATATGATAGGCACTGGGGGCAGGGGAGGACAGAACTTCCTTAATATCCATTTTCTGGGCTGGGGGAGGGTAATTATAACAAATGTTTCAAACCACTCCCCAAATCCCCTTGTACATCATAAGCCTCAACTTAAAAATAATTATTCATTATTGATATGGGAGACATAAGCAGTGCAATAAAAATGGAACCATCTGAAAGCAGGAACTTGCTTTTATATGAATAAAGCTGGCTTCCTTCTAAAAAATGCACACAAACCATAGAAATGGACTTCAGTTATCATTTCAAGGCATGAACAGAATTGTGTTTCAAATACGGAATTCCTTGTTCCCAGAAGATATTTAATCCTTTACATACATGGTGGCGTGAGTAATTCTGAATCAGTTTCTAGCATTCATGCAATTCTTTCAAATAATGCAAGATATTCTTTGCCACTGAACTGCTATTCTGCTTTTGCTAACATTTAGCAGAAGAGGAGGATTACTTTGGGAGCTACTCAGGTTTTGCTATACTAAAACTTGGACAGAAATTACCATATATGATGATTCATGCTCAGAGTTGGATTTTAAGAAACTAAATGCAGGGTTTTAATAGTTTCCACAGCTATTCTACAGAATAACAGGAACCATATCTACAAATAACTGAGTCTGCAACCAAAAAAACCTACACAAGCCCAAAGACCTAAAATGCACAAGACAGGAGGAACTGTAGTGCTAGGTCAGTTATCCGTATTATTGTTATTATATTTTGTGTATATCACATACATCTCTCAGAAAGCTACCATCAGAACTTGAATTGTGAGTCTATTAATAATTATTGCAAGCACATAATAGTGATAGCAGGAAGATATTTGTAATGAAACCACAAAATTGCCTGGGAAACTGTTGCCTAAAACCAAAGGGACAGTAATTCAACTAGCTCCCCAAATAGGAGAGCTCTTCACACACCTCGCACGTTGCTTCAGCTCCTGAAAAGTTTTCGTTTAGATTCACAAACACACAGAGCTCATCAAAGCTGTTAACACCATTGGTACCATGTAAAATGTACTACTAAGAAGGCAGAAGTGTGGGGGGCCCCACATACACCTTTGAAGATGCACCTTCACACAGGGGCATCATAATAACTCTTAATTAACAGGAAAAGGAAACACACTGTAATCACCTGTGATGGACACCATCTGTGAGGGCCAGATGCTGCTGAGTTGATCCCTAGTTTTTATACTCAATGACAACTTAAAGGAAAATATTAGTTTGGACCTTTTGAGCTTTTCAGGATTTCAAGTTTGGACTTTTGGTTTTGCACTACAATGCAATGAGGTCTTTTTCTTTTATAAACAACTGCATAGTCTTGTACCTGAGAGGCATAATTTTACAACAGCAAGAAATTTAACTGCATCTGTGGCACATCCCCAGTTCCAGAAAGATTTGGGGATACCACGCTTTTTGCTGTGTTGCAGAAGTTATTATCACTATGCAGCTCATCAAATGTCAGGAAACAGAACTGATATTTCCCCTCCCTTGCCAAGAAGGCATTACACTGCCCTTTCGGCAAAGGGCAAGCAGCGGCTTATGACTATGGAAATAAGTTCCACGTTGCTATACACTAATGCTTATATATTTGGAAAAGTTCCTAAGTCTCTGCAGGTTGGGATTTTCAGAAGGGGTAAAAGCACATTGCAATCCTTTGGGCGGTATTCATGAAACAATGAAAAAACAGGCAGTTTTACACTTTCACTCTAATTGTAGAAGTCTGTTTGTAGCCTCAGATATATTGTTAAGAGAACAGATGATTCGAATATAAGGATTTCTTGATTTTTTTTCATGTTAGTCTTCAAGTCTCTGGGCTTGAAGGTTTTCAAACTTCTCCCCGACATCACATGAGAACTGGAAACTCAGTTTTGCTTTTTTGCATGAAAGCAGAAATTTTCATTTGATCATTTGACTGTGGACACTAGGGGTATCAGACAAACAGGAATTATTGGGAGGCTAATGATGAGATTACAAAAGCTGGCAAACCTGGGCTTCCATTCACAGCACTGCAGGGGAAGGCTGACCCATTTGCCTGCTTATCCTTCAAACCCCCACTGAAAATGCTAATTCTTTGCAATCCATTAAAAAAAAAAAAAAAAAACTTTCAAATCAGACTTTCTGAAACATTCCTCACTGTAACTTTAGGACCTCATTTCTTGCATGTGAGTTGGCTTCCGTGGTGTGATGATCACTGACAGATGACAGGAATGTTGTTTGACCTTAACCACTTACACTGAGCCACCAGCTGCTTTTTCAGTAAGAGGGAGGACCTCAGGGAGATGGTCCAGGAAAGAAATGTGTAGGAAAAAAGGCATGAAACACATTCTGCATCGCAACACTGGCTGGCATAATACAACTTTTAAACAGATACAGATGTTAAACAATTGCATTTACTCTCATTGCTTTGGACGTTTAATACGATGCTTTAGTGACCTCCTACCAGCTAAACTCTGGCCAAAACTGAGATTCTTATTTCTGCAAAGCTCCAGCATGCCTCTTGTACAAGCACAGGAAAAAACAGGAAAGCATATATTCTATACCCCTTCAATAGCAGCGAGCAGGAATGAGATGCAGACCAGTGGAGAAGATGAGCACGTGATGTGAAGTCTCCTCCATGGCTTAGGAAGCCTTCATCTATCCTTCACCTTCCTACCACTGTAATGTATTTGTAAAACAAATTCTGTATTTTGTTCTGACTTCTGCAACTTTATGTTCTCTGGGCTGAACATGAAGATTAGCTAGACAAAACAACAGAGTGAGCCCTCAGCGGAGGAGGAGATCTTTGAATCCAGACTACCTCCTCTGAGATGAAGTTCACAGTTCAACAAACAAGGCAAAAGTCAGCTTCTCTCCTTTGCAGAGAAACAACTTCCACACGTGAATATTTTGTATCAGGTGTGTTTTCTTGGTCAAAGAAACATGCTTGGATAATACTTTATTGTCTGGTCCATCATCTGTTGTTTAAGGCATTTGGGTTTCAGTATAACTTTGCTATACCATAGTTTCACCTTCATCATCATCATCCCTGTTTTTCCTTCACAGGAAAGACACTTTCAAGTATCTTTGGGACAAACAGCTATCTGAATATTATTTCAGAAGTGTATCATTCAAGCTGAAACATAAACTTCCTGTAGGTAGCCATACGTATTTCATATACATTTTGAAAAACACTCACAGAGAAAAACTTTATCTAAGCAAGTGTAAGTTTTGTATTTGCAGTGGCATAAGTTTTAATAATCACAATAAAAGACACATTGAAACTGTGTATATTTAGCCCAAATTTGAATTTTCTGCTCTCCATTTTGAAATCCCTCTTCAGCGAGCAATCGTTAAATACAGCCGACCTTGCTTATATCGCCTAAACTGACTCACTTAAGATAGGCAATGCTTTTGGCAATGTTTTTTTGTTTGCTTGCTTAAAGTATTTTTGTCAGGGCCATGGTGATATATGAACAATGATCCTTCACCTATTTAGTAATATTACTGGAAACACATAAACAACTGCAAAGTACATATAAAAGTAAGCATCAGGCTAAAATTGAAAATGTTTAAAACAACCTCCTTTAGTATAGGATTATTATTATCAGGTAATGCAGAACCGAGACTTGCAAATACTTGATTAAATTATCTCAATTCATGGTTTCTCTTCTTTAAAATTCCCCCTCAAGAGAAAACATCAATGTGTTTCAACTGTTAAATATCTTGTTTTTAAACAAAGTCATTTTAATACTCAACTTCTCCTTATTTTATTTTTTAAGTAGGAACAAGTTTTTAATTCTCTTTCCAGATATGGTCTCCACTTTCTAAAAAAAAGAAACTTTCAAAACAAATGGCTCATGGTGTGGGGAATCTGAATGAGGCGAGCCGCTTCCAAAGAGGCTCCGGGGTGACAAGAGCATTCAGAACATGGCGGGGCTGCGATCACGGGACCGTCCCTGAGCACTGAACTGCCCCTGGAACAAAACAAGGCAAAAAAAAAAAAAAAAAAAGGAAGAAAGAAACTGTTGCAAGTTCATGCACCCCTATTACAAACACATTTTAATTAAACAAAGAGATTATACAGACATTGCTGACAGGGATTATCAAAATAGAATGGCGCCACCTGCCCCTTACAACCCAATTAATTAGTGGAGAATCTGAGGTGCCAATTATCATGAAGAAATGGGAAAGGATCAGTAAGCACAGCTCAGGGTGAACTTGGAAATTAACCCTTTCAGGCCTCACAGCTTCACGCCCAGCTGGTTCATCTGCTACAACCCTTCAAAGCTCCCATTAAAACGCGGAACCGCCTCCTGCAGACCCCCGTTCCATGTGCTCTTGTGAAGGGTGGCAACTTCTGCTCTTCTCAAAGTCACCAGCTGGTTTTCAAATTGTGTTAGGAAACTTAAAACAGTATTTCTACCACTGAAGTTTGAAAGGGTTGCTCGAAGAAAAAGAAGGACTTCTTGCTGTGCTGAGGTGGGTCAGGAAACTTTAAATTGTTTTCCCAGCCATACCACACAGTTTGTCTGATAGTAAGCCCCTGAAGCGGAAATCTAGCTATTCACATAAATTAGCAAAAATTCTGAGTTTACGAGGAAGTAGGTTTGTCTCTAAAGCACTTGCTCTCTTCTCCCGCTCCCCTTACAAGAGGAAGAATAACCTCTTTTCTCTCAAGCTCTGGGGTAGAAGGCCTCCAGCAATAACATGCTTACTGAGAGAGGAAGAATGAAGGTCCACAGCAGAAATCAACATCTATTTTATCAGAGAATCCAGAGTCAAACAGAGCATTCGAGACACTTTGCATAGGTCAAAAACCAGGAGCAGGTCCCCTTGGCTTGCCTGGTGCATGCACAGGGCTCTGGTATTACTGCACGGGAAGGGAAGAGCTCCTGTCGCTTGACCGGCCCTGGGTATAAACCCCATGTCTCATTGGGTAACCCTTTCTCCTCCTGCTATGAGACTCAAACTCGTACCTCCCCCTACCTCTGTGGCCTTACAGATGTGTCGGAAAGAAGAATTAGTCAGTACTTCACATATGGGGCTTCTGTATTTTTTCTAACCTTTGGAGGGCAGACGCTGTGTATTGCACAGACATTTTCAACTACCTCCGCAGAGCAGTGATCCACTAGCTTCTTTGGGAGACAGCGCTAGTACGTTTTATGCAGGCATACAGACAACACTTAACCCTACCTCATGGTTTCCTGTAGGTCATAAAAAGCAAATGAACAATCAAATGTAAAACCATCGAATCAGAAGAGGCAACTGGTCTTTTTTTCCCCCCCCATTTATTTCCCTGAAATACAATTTTAGAGAATGTTAATCTCTTCACTAAGCATATATTCATTTTATGATTACACTGACAGCTGTTAAAAGTATGACATAGAATGATAAACCCTTATAGCTCTTCAAGTCAATGGAAAAGGCTGGACAAACCCTCAGTTAGCTTGGTATAAATTCAGTGCTGCTCCATTGTCGTTGAAGGATTTGACTGGCACAGCTGGAAGCAAACAGCTCTCCCAAAATTTGTGATACTTCTTCTTTGTGGTATTTAAAATAAAATAAAATAAAAAGTTGTACATGACACCAAAGCGTGTCATGTATAGACTTCAACGTTTCATGTTAAATGGCAGCCAGGTGAAAGCTCTATTGATTCAAATGTACAAAAAACCAAAACTCATGCCAGAATTTTGTTTCTACGGTGAACAGTTTCCAATACCACTATAAACATAAATCACAATGTGGATGTTTTAAGCTTGGACAGAATAGCCTTCAAACAGGTATTGCCATTGGATTCAAATTAATCATACAATTTCACATTATATGATTCATAATTACATTTCAACATCTATCTCGAGAACTGCTCAATGGCAAAACGAATGCCCAAATATTTCAACACTGGCAGAGTCCAACAGGACAGATTCAGAAAGTGAATTTGCTCGCAATTCCAACCTGTTCTTCCCAAAATGTCTGCTGATGCTTTACCCAGCAGCTTTTCCTGTCTGAGGACCAGAAAGTGAGGGGCTCAGCTCTGCAGGACGAAGTTTGTCCTCTTTTTCTAAAGGCTAAAGAAAAGGAGAAGTGAACGAGAAGAGCAGGACACACTTGCATTTACTGCTGCGCATCCCAAAGAAGCAGCAAGGCCTAGGGAGTGCTGAAATAACACCTGGCCGTGACGTCTAACTTAGTGAGACTGCCACGTACCTGTGGGGTGTGAAAAGGCCACTGGTGCTCATCGCTACACATCAGGATTGAGTTCATCTTATCAAATAGGCCTTTGAGTGTATTGTGAAGTAATTTACCAACCAAAAAAATCATAACCATTTTCCACTTCATTTACTTCCACAGTAGCTACGTAATGTCAATAGTTTTAAACATTTAATTAGGCACACCACGTGTTTTATGCTCTACTAATTACATAAAATTGTGCTCAATAATTTTTTTCCCATAGAAACAAACCTTAAGCAGCTGTTAAAACACTAATTGGGCGAATGCTTCCACACAGTGCACTTGAGCCAGTGCCAAGTACGTTTCTCCCCAACGGTGAGCAGAGTTTTTCCAATGTCCATGATGGAACTGTAAATGCATGTCAATCCGTACAGCGCGGGTTAGCCAAGAACCAACTCAAAACATTTACTTTGGCCGTCACCTTTAAAAACCAACATAATATATAAAATGCAACAGTTCAGAAAGATGTTTAATTATACTGGGCTCTTAATTTTCTCCGCTTCCATTTTTACCTCAAAAGAACAGCTAAATTTGACACAGACCTTGTCATTTACAATCTCATATGAAATCAACACTTTTTATTACATCTGAGTAACCTTACAGACAGCATCGCAACGTGGGCTAATGGAAACGGGCGCTTAACCATAGTGCTGAGCCTACTACAGATGAGGCCCGTAGGACTGTTAGGTATATTTTGTTTGTGTAGCATTTGAAAAGTTGAACCACAAACAAATATATGAATTGCAGTAATCTGTGTATACGGTGGCAAGGGAAGGGAAACCTTTTTCTCAGTCTTAAATGAAAAGAGAATTCGGAGTGCTATATTTGTTTTAGATATCCTTACAAAAAGGGCACAAAATCTTACCACTGTCAGCTTTTCAGCAATCCTGACAGCCATCTGAATTGAGCCAGTACATCCGAATCCCTCAATTGGCTTCATATGGAGTTTTAACCTCAGAGGAAACTCCATTCAAATCAGGCTCTCTTAATTAGTAACTAAGCCCGTACAGCTGCTGGCCTAATCCCGGCACTCCGAGGAGAGGGGAGGGAGGCCTCGGGGAGGGAACCGCGTTGCCAGTAATAGGAATTGTCACCAGCAATTCCTACCTCTGCCATCCCCCAAACCAGCCTGCATCTGCCTGCATCAGGATTTTAGTTGTGATCTTGTCGTGACGACTCCAGATTCCGTATTACAACTTTTTGGCAGGCTTCTTAAAAGAAAAAACTATGTGCGCTGGCTGTCTTCAGAAATACACACTTAGACTGCTCTCTAAATTTATTCTTTAGACCTTAGTAGAGTGCACATAAATAGTCTAAAATTCAAAACAAAACAGATTTTCTCTGTCTTTGAAACATTTTGCCAGATTTCTGAACATCATCGCCTGTATATGATTGTTACCTCTAAAGTACCAAAACTACGCCTGGCATACTACATACAATAGGTGTATTTTTAGTTAACATCAAGTCTCGCTGAATTACATTAGCTCTACAAACTTTTATCACTTCCCAGGATCAGTGATCCAACCGACAACGGGTCTTCTAAAACGCATTGCATCTGGAGACTTTTTTTTTAAAATATATATATTACTTATGTTTAGTCCGTATATATTAATTATTGTTCACAAAAGAATTATTTCATTTGGAATAATTATAGATTTACCTTAAAGGCTGATTATAAACTGCCACCATAGCATTTCTTTAAACAATGCATCAGTTTATGATCCCTTATTTGTGTGAAGCATTGACTCTGAAAAGAAAAGGAATCACACAGTTTTCCCCTAAGGTCCAAATACTTGTGGAAATCTTTCCAAAACACATGTGGAAAGTGGAGAGGACACGTCTCAGCTCCTTTTTCTAGTGTCACTGACTTCTACATCAAGCACACTTTTTTTTTTTTTTTTTTTAAACTTGCATGCTCTGAAGTTAGGTACATAACTAAAAGGGTGTAATTTTAGTCCACATACCCCTTTGAAGCATCACTGAAAACTGCAGGTATGAATCTGTTTAAAAACACTCATCTGATTTGAAAGAGACTGCATATACATAGTTCCCACTGACCTCAGGTAATCTGTATTATAGGAAACCGACCTTTTCTTTAAAAAAAAACTTAAATAACATAGTGTCTGCATCTAAATTCAGACAGATTTCCTTTTTCTGCCATATTATTCTACTTTTGTTTTACTCACACACACACACACACCCCCAGCAACCCCCCCTGAAATGATCAGAAGGCAGATGACAGTACCTACTCTCCATACGCTGGGCAAGCGAGAGGGCTAAAAAGGGACTCGCGTGCAGGCTTCGTGTTCTCCGCTACGTTGCAGCACACCTCACCTCTGGGTACAGACTGCAGCCTACACGCAGACAGTCTAAACTCCACCAAAGCCCTGGCCTGAGTGTTTTATTTTGCCAGGTTTTTGGAGGTTCCCAGTTCAGCACTTGCTTAGGCCCTTTTCAGAGGCAGTAAATGCCTATCTGAAGTAGACAAAGGCAGGTGTAATTGAGGCAGTGTGAATATGAGCCAAACAATTTTCATCCTTTGAGACAGTACCATCATCTAAGATGCAAAGTGTGAATCCCTATCAATAAATTATACGACATAATATAAGAACTAATGAAAGCTGTGGATATAATTTCAAGGACTCCTACACAAATGAGCCTATAATTTCTTTCCTAGTAATTCAGAAGCCATGTAGTCTTAAACTCTTGAGCCTCAACTCAAGAGTTCTCATTCTGAGCTCTTTATTTTACAAATTCAAATAGAAGATCTAACATTCAGTTGTCCACCTTTGCAGACACCTCCATCCATAGCTCAGGTCTTGTAGGCTGATCCAGGACAAGGTCATCAGAACAAGCTGGTTACTGTCCAAGCACCATTAGTGTAGGACAAACAATTAATGGCAGATCTTTTTTGTGCTGTTACAGATGAGAACCTAAGTCCTCTTTTCACAAATAAGTCAGGTACTTGCATACCTGCGGAAGGGATGGATTCATCTACATTGCATTCCTGAGATTTATTCAAGTGAGATGTGCATGGGCACTTACCATGGATTTGGAAACCTACAGCACCTTGTCAACACTCACGAGGAGTGCTATGCAGCAAGCAGAGCACTTACTAGGAAATAGAAAGGTCCAGTAGTTTAAAAAAGAAAGGGGGGGGGGGGAAGGGGAAGAAAAACAAGGAAAAAAAAAGAAAAGCTTGATTGAATAGCCTGCTTTCTTACAGAAATCTGATTTATATTACTGGGCTGTTTTTCAGTGCCTCTACTTAAAACATTTGCATCTATGGGTCATTTAAAGCAGATTTACCAAAGGAGTTGGGCTGCTGAGATTCTCTGTTAGATATGTTCATATTCCTGCAACATGAAAGAAAAGGTTCAGCAAAGTATGTGGATCGACTGGTCCTGGAGGAGAGAAATTATTCAAGGCTCAAGGGCCTGGAGAGCTTAGAGAAGGCCAGAAGAGGCTGTACATTCAGCAGCACCACATGCTTCTTCAAAGCAAGCACTTGTAAGCCTGAGAGGACAATGTAGATTTAGCCAAAAGAAAGCTTACATTGAAAGAGGACAAAGCAAGGCAGCTTGTATGCTTTCAAACTGTATCTGTTCATCCCCTACTAGTAGCAACCAGAAGAAGTAAAGCATACAGTAAATATGGAAATTATACTCATAAGGTTGTACAAGGCTATGATGCTACCAGCAAGGAACAGAGAAAGAGAAGCAGCATTTGCAGGAGGAAAAGTTTGAAGAAAACATTAGAAAGTCTGTCCACATGCACATAGCTAGGATGTGACCTATAATTTGAGTGCATCTGTAAATCCTTCTTGCATAATTGCCTAGATTATCTTTATTGGATTGTGTCTGTCTGCACTGGTGTTTGTATGCTTTTAAGTATATAAGATCTTTCGAGCCTCAGTATTACTTGTTCTGTGTAGCTGGAGTTGAGAAAACAATCATAAGGCCTGACTGAAAACACTGAAAAAACGATGTTAGCTCTCAACTGTTGATGTTCACAAGAGCTTTCAAACCCGATCAGCCAGACACAGTTAGTACATGATAGCAATGTCCCTTTTCTCCTGCTTTTGCACGGACTTGTTTCATGTACTCTAGGGATATCTGTGCTGTGCAAGTCCTTAAGTTTCAAATCAAATGAGAGTCCACTAATAAATAAATAAATAAATAAAGATGCAACGCCTTCTATACTCACGACTACAGAAAAGGTACATTCAAAGTAAAACACATGAACCAAGCTAGCACATGGACTTTCTACTTTGTGCACATATAAAAAGCTGTGAAAATTCTTTTACCTCAGTGGTCTTCCAGAAACTAATAGCGGAAACCACACTAGTGTAGAATAATGACATTGTAGGTAGGCACAGTGCACTCTTCTGCAGCCGCCCTTGCACAAGCATATGGACCGTAATTCACATGGTCCCTCCCACCCTGAACAGTTCTATGATATCTGCAAAACATTCATAATTACATCAAGTAGACATAATCTCAGTATCTTTCATATGCAATTAATTTCCTAATTCTTTCATTTTTGTTGCACAAAACCACCGTATTCTCCCCTCTTGGCTGGACTGACTCAATGACTTTCTTTTTTATGTACGATGTGCAGCAGAATCCAGGGGCCACAGGGTCATCGTCCCTTTCCAGCTTCCTCCTGTTCTCCATATTTACTTTAAGAGAATTTCCTTTATCAGCCACATTCATATTCTTAGAAATGTGTTCATCTCAATAAAAATGACTTACTGCTTTCTATGGAAGTTTAAGGCCGATGACCCAAATCCTACAACTCATTAAAAATAATTTTTCTCATAGAATTCTAGCTATGTTGCTTTTTTCTCAGTAGCAGAGAAAGCATCTTATTATAAACAGTTACATTTCTGCGCACACTAAAAATTCTGCATTAAAAATATACCAAACGAGGGACAGATGTTTAAAATAGTGGACCTACAATGAAGTATTAAATATTGCTGGCACAGTGAGTCCTTTGGTACAGTTTAGTCTGTTTTCGCAACAGGCATGTTTTCACAGCTGTAAAAGCACCAGAAATTACTGTCTTTGCTCCAATATTAATACAGAAATCAATGAAAAAAATACACCAGACTGCTGAACAGATTAGACTATTGTTCACATATTCTTTCATTAAAATCATTTGCTTTTAAAAATTAATACTAAAATAGAACCATTTGCAGTTAAGTGTTTTAAAAGGTGTTCAAGAGGAACAGTGTCACTTTGAGGAGTCCATGGATTATCTATACAAAACCAAAACAATTCAACTTTTTGTCAAAACAAAATTGCAAGCCTCATTAAGAAGTCAAACCAACTACTACTGATTTTATGCTCAATGAGAAAACCTGGCCCATAGCAGCACAGAGAAGATGCACAAGTGTGCACTTCCTGAATAACCAGGTTGGGCTAAGACCGAAGCCCTTTTTCCCCAGGTACAGGTAGCCTTTTTGGAGCTACTGCAGGAAGAAGCTGAGACAGGGCATGAAAGAGACATTTCTGTGGCACATTAAATTCCGGTATTAATGCATGCTAAATAGAAATATGAAGGTTAAAGAGATACTGGCTACAACAGAATGGTAATACTATAATCTGGAGACCTTGATCCAGAAGCTGTGGGGAGGTACTCAGCAAGATTATAACTAAGGCAGGACCTGCCCACCACCAAACATTAATGTGTTGCTCCCACAGGAGGGGATGAAGGGCACACACCACCAGCACTTTGTTCTCCATCTCCTGCTACGTTAAAGGTTTCATTTCTGTATCCCAGTCTGGTGACTCAGAGCTCCACAAATCAAACATTACAAGTTCATGCTACCAGCCAGATTTTGTCCCAGCCTATGCTCCATCTGCTTCAGCACTGAGTAAACTGTGACCATCATGCTCCTGATGGAGTGAGGCCTGTTTAAGTTGGGAAACAAACTGGAATAATAACAGCTATGGGATGTCAGCAGCTCTATTTGTTTCAGTGGGTCCTACTTCAAATACCAGTAAGAAACATTAGCAATTGTGACATGAAACTCTCCTACTCCTTAAAGCACTAAGCAGAGGAAACTATAAAAACCTGCGTTTGTTGTTACATGAAGTGTGGAGGGTGAAGGAGTAGCTTGAGTCTTTGAGGGAACTGGAAACGAATGAATAAATTGAAAGTGTAGGCATCTAATAACCTCTGGCAAGGTTCCTGAGGGAGAAGGGATGGGCTGCTGGGGAGAGACAAGGCTTGATCAAAACCTAAGTCTGGAAACACTGTTCTAAAAGCTGGGGGGAAACAAAAAAACAACAAACAAACAAACAAACAAAAAGGACAGGACAAGACGGAATACAGGCAAGGACTCTCTAATGTTGGGCAGTCTGACCAAGATGCAGAGTGCTAATACATACAATAAGAGAAACAAAAACCTGTAAGGCTTGTGGCCCAACAGCACAACTCATCCTCCAGAAGTGAATTCCTTGGACTGGAGGAGTTTTTTAATTATTACTGTTTTTTTAAGGAGTGTATATGGCACACAATTTTTTCCCTCTCTTCTTGAAACACAGAATGCTGAGACTTGTAAAGGGCATTTACCAGGAGTACATTTTTACTCAAGTAGAAACAAAAACCAAAACAATATGCAAAAGATACGCACACACAAAAGCCAAACTGAAGATACAAGCAATCCTAGCAAAACATTATTTTCATCTTCTAACAAGTCCCTCGCTCTCCATCTTGACTAGATTCCTGAGGGTAACTGCGAACGCAGAGACCCGAGTTCAAGCCCTGCGAGGTAACTAAGTAATTTGTGCCTGGAGAGGATGCCCAGGCATCCCCATTACAACGCTGGGAGCCCAGCACACCACAAAAGCAAACAGAGCTCTCACCTTCTGACTACAGAAGAAAAACTCAGGGGCTATAAAACACAGGGGTGGGAAAGAGGCAAGGGGGGGAGTAAAAACATTCTCCAAGTAGAAAAACAGGATAAATTCATTGAATAAATTATTTACTGGAATTATTCACTTAGCTTCAATTACAATCTACCCATTCTATCCACCATCTACATTAAATTATAATAAATTCTTCTATTATAACTTGGCTTCATGCCTGTTGATTTACAATAGCTTATTTATTCAGAAAACCAAAGTCAAATGCTGTGTAACCTTGTAGAGGATTTAGATGTGCACACCTGGACATCACTAAAGAGACAGTACCTTTTTGAGAAACTCATTCTCTTTTCTAAATTATAGAGAAAGAGGAGAGCGAGTGAGTATATTCTATTCAGATTGCTACCAGAGATTTAGAACAACAGAAAAAGGCCTAAGATATCAGAATGACCTTAAACAAAAATATCCTGCTGCTTCCCTGAGGACTTTGGCATATGTCCTTTGCTAAATACACAAATGCAATTCTGAGAATATATATGCTCCATCCTTCAGCCATCAGGTCTCTTTACTGAACAGATGTTTTAGGGTTCTTCTGAATGAAAAATGTTCTTCTTCTACTTTACTAGATCATCTTTGACATTTATAAAGGGCTGCACTTGAAAATTAATTATACTAGGACAGAAAAAAATACGAAGGTTGCTTTTTATGCAATACACACAAATAAGTTTGGTTTCTATAGCAACACAACGATTATTTGTTAGGAATCTCAATTTGCAGCTGTGATCAAATGAATGTAGATGTTAAGATTCTGACTAAAAGCTCTAGTTACCTTGAAAGAATAGCAGGGGAAACATGCAATTAAATCAAGGATTTCCAAACTTGAAAACACTGGTCACTTCCTCCCCTCATTCTTGCACTACTACAACCACTATTCTGATAAACAGAAGTAATTTGATTTTACTGCAACACCATATTTTTCACTGTATATGCACTGCAATTTTTGCATCTTCCTTGGATTCAGGACAGCCTATATTATACTTTGGAGGAAAAGCAGAAATAAATAACGAAGCAGTGATGAAAACTGACATTTTGAATATTTTAATGGCCCTCCATGAAGCAACACATAACCAAGGCCTTTAGGGTCCGCTTTAGCAGCAGCAGCAGCTGGAGCAGCAGGACATGGGCTAACCTTCACCCGCATGGGGAAGCCTGCAGTCACAAGTTAAACCAGATTTACAGGGCAGGTTGTGCTACAAATCAGATGGATTTGGTCTGTCCCTGGGGGAAGATCACGGACAATATAGAAAATATCAGTGCAGAAAAACTCCACCATAAATTTGCACACACATTTCGAGAACCTGAAAACACCTCTGACGCAAGTGCTTCAGATCCTTAATGAGACAAGAAACCAATGTTTTCAAATCTGAGTCTTAGAGAAATCACTATAGAGCATACCAATAAAAGGAGACTTTACGTTCTTTAGGTTTTTTTAGACTTTACTGTACTTTACGTTCTCCCTTATTTCTTATAGGAGTAGCACTGGGTTTTATTTTTCTTTCACTGATACAGACATTCTTTCATGCCAGCAGTGCTTTTGAAATCCTCAAAAAGCACTAGCACTACCTCCATGTAGTTTCTTTGCTGATGTCTACCACTATTAAAGGGTAAGCATATACTTCAAAACTATAATTCACTTAGCTAGTTACCAGAGCCAGTATTATGTGGATAAGCTTGATATATTTCTGTTCCTAACCTATCAGAAAACAATTTATGGAATCTAATAAATTAAAAATGAATTGTCTCCAGCAACCATATATTTCACAATAAATGTATGCTCTTTGATCACAACTGACTGTGCTATGTTCTAATTAATTTTTATACAGAACTTTGTTATTGCTCCTTAAATAGATTTTATACACAAGACTAATCAGCTAACATTTTTGGCTGTGCCTTTTGTCTTTTCACCTTCCAGCCAAGTTAAAAATTCACAGAATCCTAGTATTTACGGCATAGCTTTCTACATATGCACCATTTGAGTTTATGGAAGCAAAGACCCATATTTCTCCTTTGCTTTCTTGACCCCAGCAGGCATATAATAAATACATCCATATAGCTCAAGGCCTCTAGACTAGATGGTCATGGAAATGAATCCCTCTCTAGCTCTCAGTTACATTTTTATCCAGGGAAAAACAGAATCACAATCACAAACTGTACAAGCCCTGGAATTACGCACTCACTGTGTATCCACTCAGCAATGTTTTGAAGCAAGAATATAGCTGTTGATATTGCTATTTGATACAGCAGTACGGTCAATGTGTGACCCTATTTCTGCTCGTAGGCTGTAACTTCCTCTACAGGGTGCATCTCGCTGTAGCCGTCACCAGGAACCTTCTTTTTAACACCTGCACTGCCAGGAAAAACACGTCTACGAGCCTAACACAAAATTCAGATTGTGGATGGTCTATATACAGGATATACGATGCAGATGTCCTATAGATCCTGGCATCAGATTTAGGGAAAGAAAGTAAGGGCAAGCAGTGGTGTAGAAGAAAATAGTCTGTGGAGAAAAGTAAAGGAAAAAAGAGGTGCTTGGCCATCGACGCAAATTACCTTCTGCTTTGCTGCGGGACCTAGATTCTGTTCACTTATGGGACTAGGATGTAATTAAAAATTCTAGTTAGGCAGAAGAGAAGAATATTGTCTTGACCATCATTACCTCTATCTTTACACATTTACGTAGAAAGATCTAAGACGTGTTACTGCATAGCACTATCTCTGTACTTATGTACAATTAATAAACTATTCCTATCTACCTCATTATTCTATAAAATGATTTGCAATATGAACACTGAAGTTATGAAAGATGCTCCAGTATGTTTTTATATGTGTATATGCACATATATATGTACGTATGTTTAAAAACACAAACATACCCTTGACAAAATGAAAAAAAATCCCATAAATTCCAGCAAATTCCCACTGAGAAAGTGAATGGCAAAATAAGCTTCAGCATGAAGCACCACTGCACAACACAAAATTTTTGTTGCATACCATGTAGTCTAGAGATGCCAGTAAAGTTGGCAGAATATCTATTTTAAAAAAGCCTGGAAAAATATCTCTTCAGAATGGCTTAAGTATACAAAGATGATGCCTTCAGATACCATGGTAGGCCAGCTGACCTTTGGAGATCTCGTTCAGGTATTTTTCTGCAAGAAAAAGATTCAGTAAGAACTAAAGCTGTGAGATTTAAAAAAAATTGGTATTTAAGTAAAAATTTTTTGTACTATGGAGTAACTGTGACGAGAAGTATTCTTACATGTTGATATAGGCTTCCTAAAGGCTGATGTTGCAATGAGTAAGTAGGAATATACAGAAATTAAATGAACTTTTTGGATTATGTGTTTTGGTTTTTGTTTTTTTTTTCCACATACGGCCTGTATGTGTATAAAAGACCTGTATAAAAGACCTTTTATGTTAAATGCTCAGAAATTAAAATCAATTCTGTAATACACACAGGAAGTCAGCACAATGGGAACCAAATGGGAATAATGGGACCCAGGTGGTTGGAATGGGTACAAAAACCCACATAGATGGCCGTGTACAGCACAAATTGAAGCCTGGAGATGATTATAACTGGAACCTTCCAAAAAAAAAAAAAAGGCCATAAACCGTAAACTGTATCAATGAAAATATCTTTGTATCTTAACACTGAGGAAAGGGTGGGGAAGAGGGAGTGCATAATTTACTTAACTAATACAACCTGATGCATTCATGCTGAAAATATACCACATTAAGGAATATATCAGTATAGAGCATCACATGTATATATTTTAAATCTTGTTTAGGACAAGACCTGAGCATAACGGAACTGTTTTTTTCCTCAGGTCGAGATGGAAGTTACTTCAAATTTGAATGCTGGGTCAGGGAATCAAGTTACAAACAGCCATACTGCTTCAGAAGTCAAAGGATAAACTTCTCTGTTTGGTATAATTAATGATAATAAGCAAAATCAGAAAAAAATAAACTATATTTCATTCATGAGTTGGTAGGGCAAATACACTTAAGGTTTAGTAATATAATACAGTTTGGGTTGCTGAAATTCCTTCATTTACTTATTTGTGTATTTATTATAAGGCAGAGGACTAATGTCCCCGTACAAAAATGATCTCATGTACAAAGTACATCTACATGTTGTTCAAAGCTCTCTTGAATGAAAAATAAATACCTTTAAGAGAAGAATATCTACAGCTAAGAAAAGCTAACAACCAGGTTAAGAGGAAGAAGCAGGGGAAAAAAAAAAAAAGGACATTTCCCCAGGGTTTGGTTTCCAGCACTGGATGCCTAAGATTAATACCCTGAATGAATACAGGGAGATACATAAACTTTATGAGCCCTAACTAGCCCCACTGATTGCAAAAAATACACTGACCATGGGTACCTATAAGCATATGCACAGCACTTTGTGGACTGGCATTTTATCAAAGTGCCCAGCTGAATACAGGACATAAGGACAGTATATTGGTTTAGTACTCTTTAGCCTCTGCAAAGAGATTGAGAAAGTGGACACAATTTTTCTTGCTACATTTAATAGAGCAGTAGGGCTTACTTGGCCCCTCTGGGATTCTGGATAGTTGAGGTCTGCTTTTGAGCATTTTTTTGGTTTGGGTTTTTTTTTTAGAAGGAGGGAGTAATTTTTTGGCAGCAGAGGGAAGGAGAGCAGGAAGACATTGCTGTTGTATATCAAGGTCCAGTCTGAAATCTTTAAAAACACTTTATATGTATATGCCGATGTTGTACACTGAAGAAATATCATTTTGGCATCAGTAGACTTGTGTAGCTACCCTACCAAAGAATACCAAACCAAAAATTAAACAAAGAAAGTCCCAAGTAATGGGGAATTTTTAACTTAGGCAAATCTATATTGACAAAAAAAATAGATATTATTTTTTCACATTTAGATGAAGCATCATCCCAAGCACAAAAAAATTTGAAGTGCATATAGTTTTGAGGTTTACTGTTTTCCCTTGTAGGGCTATGGGCCATTCACTTGAGTATATTTCATTGTCTGTTAATTTTATCTTTTTTTTTTCATATGAGAATCAGAGCCTTTGTGGCATATAGCATAAAAAAAATAAAAACACAGAAAGGAAGCAGTCAGAAATTTTTAAAACGATATAGAATGTAAACAAGCAAAGACCCAAACACTCTGGACACCAAAAGCAAATCAAAGCAGAAACTGCTGTTTCGAGATGGTAACAGAGTAAGACCAAGAACCAGAGCCCACACCAGCAGGCTGACCTATAATCTAAAACCAGTCAGTGTAGAAGACTTATTACTATTATTATTAGAAGGTTAAAAATATGAAATGTCAAACTTCTGCAAAACAGAAGAATAGGGGAAAGGAAAGGAGTTCATAGGACACAAAATACAGCAACATTGTGCACAAATAACACTTATGTAAGTTTGGTGCCAGTAACTCAGTCAATGTATTTTCTGATGGTAAACAGCCTGAAAGAGCTGGCTGGCATTTACTTTAGTGAGAGAATAGATCTAAGTAAATCCTACATGACAAAGAAATCAAAAACATCTGCTGAAGACACAAGTGGTTTGTTAGCTGATGTCAACCATGGGAAAGCTTCCAGTATATCAGCTCCAGGCTCACCAGCAGGTGCTGCTGCAATTATTCAGAACAATTAGAGGTGATATTTCCAAAAGCGTGGAGACGACAGGGCCAATAAATAAGGCAAGCAAGACACTGTCAATAACTGAAATGTAAGTATTTCTCATAAATCCTTCAAGGACTTGTGCAGCAAATATTTCAAAACCATCCACCAGGGCCTCATATTTTAGCAGTCCTACCCACATGAAATACTATCCTCCTCCATTAAAGGCGGCACCGAAGTCTCTGAAACAACTTGATTTCTGATACCACTTACTATGGAGTAGAATCTCACCTTGAAAAGAGAAACCTAAGCTAGAGAAAACATACTGGATAGTATTTTCAGATAACACATATTTGAGCATATATATTTATTTTCAATAAATGTGAACTTTAGTTAACGTTGAAGTTCATAGTTGATTAATTTATTACTTAGATTAACTGATAACTTGATTAGTCCCATGGCATTTTGTCCTTTCTCTTTTTCTTTGCTGAAGATTTCAAGTATTCATATTCTTTCACCATAGGTATCCTCCAGCTAATAAGAAGACATAAAACTGGGCTCTCAGTTTTAGACGGCATTTAGACGGCAAGTTTCTCAAAATATTTTGGCTATTTGGTCACACTGACTATATGTACAATATTCTCCTGCTAGACATACAAGCTAGCATCATTTTGTAGATCAACACCTAAAAACATAAGTTTAACTAGTCTGAAGATCTCCCCTTTCTTCCCATTAATGAACTGTATCATGCATATCCAACAACTCTAATATGGAGTTTTAGGGAATGTTCTCAAAATTGTATTCACTTCATGACATGCTCTCCAGCCTGATTTAAATTGCATTCTTAATTCATTCATCAGTTTAAAACAAATCACAGCTTGTTCTGACTTTTTTGAAACCATTCACCTTTCTAACTACCTTGAACTCTAGATGAGGAAAAAGTCTATTAAAAACCCAAACTGGACGTTATATGACTTGCATCATTTTGAATCCCTAAATTGTTGCTCATGGAAAGCAACCAAGAAGTTTATGAACTACTTCACATTGAAGTACAGGATGACCCTGCCTCCCTTAATTTGCTATCTTGATGTTGTCTCAATGGCGTTTTACAGCTGACTTTAATGGACTCTGCCAAAAGTATAACCTTCCATCATTTAAAGCACACCCTGCATTTGTGGCAAGCCAGAACTGAACTGAGATACCAATTCTTATTACCACTTTTGAACTAGAGAGTCAGGCTGGTGCCCCAGGGCAAAAGTAGCTGCTTATTTCAATGCTCGCTTACATTACAGAGCCGTGATCTAGCTGCCTGGCCACCGGAGCAAAAGCCAATCACTCCTCCCGGGCACATTTCACGAGGCAGGGACCGACTCCTGGCAGTTGTAACGTGGTGAAACCTATCACAGCAGTACAGACAAAGTATTTACGCTGCAGCTTTTTTTCTTTTTTTTTAATATATAATTGATTTCCTGTCGTACATATACTTAAATCTAAAAGTTAATTACATGCTGAAGTCACTTATTCTGAGGTTAAATGGCACCAGTTCCTGTCGTACCCAGAGCAAGTTTCTTGACACACTTTCAGCTTCCATCCTTGAAACATGTTACCATTTTCCTACAGGAAAGAAGCACTAATGAAGGCTTCCAAAATGTTCTCAAGATGCAAATAACTATTTAAGTGGTAGATATTACTTTATTTTAAAAAGCTCTGAGGATGGAAAAAGACGCTAACTGGCATAAATATTCAAAAGTCTTCATGAGAGAAGTAAGACCTGGTAGTACAAGTATATGATGAATAGTGGTTTGGCAGAAATGACATAATGAAATTCAATATTTGTTTTACAATGACTCCAAAGTACATTTTCTCAATGTACAAGTTTAAAACAAACAAAACGAAAAATAATAAAACAAGTTGTTCTTCTAAGAGTTTGCTCTACAAACCGCACCTGGCTTCTGACCTGAAGTCAGGCTGTATTCTTTCTGGCTCACGGTTAAAAAGCAATTAACAATTTTGTTGATGATCAACAAACCAGAATAGAATCCAGCTCATTTTCTCATAACATCAGAGAGCCAATAAGAGGAAAAAGTCATCAGCATTTATTTTTGAACTAAAGAAAGCAGCTATTTCTTGGAACAGAGACAAATTTTAGATCTCTGGAGAAGGGCGATAGCATTTGTACACAGTCATTTTCTGACCATATATGCACTTTACAAACAATTCCTCTATCCCACAACATCTTAGCTGAGCTAGTTCAAAACTGGGAAAATGACTGCACCTCAAATAGCGCCTCTTTTCTGTCACATTCTGTAGGTGTGCTATTTACTTTCCTAAAACTATTGAAAATGGCTGCAGAAAAACTGTTTGCCTAGAGACAGATGTATCGCCTGTAAAAGTACCTGCTGTGCGAAGCATCTGTTATTATCACAAAATAAGAAATACCCTTGGTATAATGAGTGTGAAGAAGGGGAGGGAGCTGAGAGTCAACCTTAGCGGCACAAGACAAATACAGGCCACGTGTCCAAAGCAGTCTGAATTAAGACACTACGCATGCATTACACTTGTTAAACATGCATTCACTGAAGCAAAAGAAGAAGGAATTAAACACGTGCACCTCCACTCTTAGCAATTTTAAACACACTAGAATAAAACCAGGTGCTGGATGTGCAAAATCCGCTGGCTCTCATAGCAGATGAGTTCTCTGGGAAACGGTATTGCTGCAGGCTCTTCTCCTTACTACGATAATATACAGAGGTGATAAAGGCACTTCTTTTGGTTTACTTTTCCAGCCCAGCGGTATCGCCAGCGAAGGGCATGGTTTAACACGTCACCTTGCCCTCGCACCTCATCCACCCGAGGGCCACCGAGGAGGCCCTGCGGCCGCGGCCACGGGACCGCAAAGGGCCCACAACGCGTCCCACTGCAGCAGCCCAATTCCTACATTTACCGGCCACTAGAGGGTGCAGACAGAATTAGTTTACTTCTAACAAAATAGCAGCTCAGGCAGTTATCCCAGCATTTGGACCAGTTTCAAATGCACTTGCTAAAGGCACTCAGCGTCAGGAGAAAGCAAAATCTCGCGCAAAAAACCAAGGAGCACAAGAAGGGGTTCCCAGCCCCCTAATCCGCAGGCGCCCATTACCGATGAGCATGCATCACTGCACGACGAGCCTCTGCAGCGGTGAAGTAAAGGAGATGCAGTGATGGACCATTTCTTTTTTTGGTTTAGCAAATGGCACAGCCTTGTTCAGCTACCACCCTTCATTTATTGTACCTTGGTGATTAATACTTCATATGTAACTACGATTGCTAAAACTATGCAGGAAAACATTCCTGGGAAGTTGAAGGGTATTATGTATGGCTCTGAGGGAGGAATGAATGGTCTGCTAAAGAGCGTTGATACTGATATGTAATTTTCCAAGTCAAAGCATTGGGACAATGTGCTTGTTAATTAAAAAATCACACTTTACACTTATGCTTTCTGAGGTGGGATGAAATACAGTACATAACTACGATTCACTGGCTTATTTTAATTTTTACAGAAACCTTGGTCCCACTTCAGTGCTCTGGCACATGGAGCAAAGTCTAAGTAAAGGGTATCCTGACCTCAAGAGACAGATTTCAAACACATGGCCTGTGCGCCAAGTAACAATCTGGACTGTAAAGGTTTAAGAAAAATCACAATATTTTGTCCCCTGCTGAGAGAAATGTATTCCTGAGTGCCAGCCTGACATGGGAGGCAACAGGCAGGAGCCTTTTTCTTATATTTTGGTTTTAGAAAAGAGGGTAGTTGCCCGGTTCTTTCTCTGCACCATTAATATTTGAAGTCTGTATTTTGCTGAGATTGTCCATGGTCAAATCTGTCCATACCAGCCAATATGAAAGATAGCATCTAAACTAAAAAGCACATTAAAAGCTTCAGCTCTTACCCTAAACATTTCTTTCTGTGTAGTTAAGCAGGTTTTGTTCTTTTGTAACTCCTACTGTATGAGAATTTCAATCTAGACCAGATTTCAAGATGCATCTTGGGCTACCAGTACAGTAGCTTAACTCCGGACCACAAAGAAGTGTTAGCATCACACAAATTTTAGGCATTACAAAGATAAATTAGAAACAGCAATAGGTCAAAAATTCATAGTTCTTAGTGACATGAAACCTTGAGTTTTCCTCATGCTGTAAGTACTTGCATTTCATGGAACAGACTGAGAAAAACTCAACAGGTTTGTTTACACTATGAACGTTATTTCTAAACCAACATTAAAGACTGACCATGTGTAATTCTCCGCATTCTTGGTCTGCCTAAATGAGCACTGGTTAAGCGAGTAGAGTCTTACGCAGATAAGACTGGACCTCCTCTGTGCAGGAAAAATGATAAAGGTCAGTGACCAAGAGACTTGGTGTCCAGAAGTACAGTCTTCTGCAAAGACACATGTTATTAAATGTGCACCTGCTTTCAAGCTAAGTAGTGTTTCACCTGGACAGTAAGTACTGTCATGGCATCCATACATAATATTGTCAATGCAACCTTTTTACCTAAAGTTTCCATTTGTTTCCTCACCAAGAGGGGAAATTCAGTGATAAAGAGGAGCTGGTAGTGATTTACAAATACAAAACAAACTGCAAAATCAGATACAGCTACTCATTGAATGAGTAAATAAATCTCAACATTAAGTCAGTTTCTAAATATCCATGGCCTCACATCAATAACTTCCCCATATGGGACACCTGCGGACAGGGTTCAAGAGTTCTGAGCTGTGCCTGCCTTTCCGATCAGGAAGAGAATACGGGCAGCCATAAATTCAAAACTGGAAGAGCAGAAAAGGCTGAATCACTTCAGGGCAAGATGGGAGCCAGGGCAGAGCTAGGTTGCAAAACAAAAAGAGCAAAGCACCAACTCCCAAAATATAACAGTTTTCTTTGGTTGCATGAGCCTGTTTTTGCTTTTTCATTTGCTCTCATTACACAACCTGAAGAGCTCCCAAAGTTATTAGCAGCCAAGCTATGGAGATGCCAAAAACAGGTGCCACTTCTCTGACACTGAAAAGCATCGTGGTTGAGGCATAAAAAGTAAATTATATACCCATTTTTCCAGCTCCCCATGAGAACGTACAGAAAAAAAAAAGAACTAAACATCGCAGAAGAAACCAACCTGAAGACGAAAATGAGTACTGCAATGCATATCACTAAAACAGTTTGTCCCATGATGAAATCTGGATGGGGAAGCACTTGGTTAGTATGGCTGGCCAGGAAATCATGCTCATATTTCATAAAATTTTTGAAATTTGAGAAATTTCCCTCTTCTATCTCTAGATGAAAGCAAGATCTATCAAAAAACATTTCCTCAAAAATCACAGAGGGAAAGAGAGAATATTATTCCAGAACACCAAATATCCTGCTCCGAGTTATACAATTTGCACAAAAAATTAGTATTTAAAACAGATCATAAGACACAGAATGACTCAATAGTATAGATGTTAGGGGACTCATGTAGGATATAAGAGATCCATGTTTGAGTCCCCAATCCAGTGGGAATCCCAGTATATGTACAAAGAGAATTAGTCTCAAGCAGAGAGGCTTGAGAAGCTCACAACATTTTATAAGCTACTGTGGAAAGTGCTCAGCTAGAGTGTGGGAAATGAAGCCCCAAGTCCCTGACCTGAATCAGTTATCTTCACATATATACACGCATATGCATTTCTTAACCCTATTCTTCACATGAACTCTTGTGGTTAGGCCATAATCTCATTGACTGTATGTACTGGACCTTTCCTTCCTCTTTGTACAGTGCTTCGTGTATCGCAGGGGAACAGCACACAGTGCTATTAACACGTAACACACTGAATGGAATTCCAATCCCTGGTATGTTCTGAGAAATGGCTCTACTGCTGCACACAAAGTAAAAGTAATCATGGGCAATTACCCCGAAATTCCGTATTTAGTAACCAATGGCAATGAGGTAAATAACCACAAAATTAACCTATGACATGTAACAATGCCGTTTTAGGCAACACAGTCTAGTTGACAGGGCTAGCACTGTTGAGCCCTGCTCTAGACTAGCTTATTTTAAAATGGTTGAAATACATTAGCCAGCATCTTTTGTATTCTTGGAATTACAAGTACATGCATAGCAGGAAGAAACAGCAAAATTACTGTGAGGGAAAGGTTGCTCTTTGCTGTTGTTGCCAAACTCTGTGCTTTTCTCCCATAAATGCACGGCATGGCTGAAGCTGTTCTTGCAACCTGATTATCTAGTTATGACAAGGACTGCTCAAATGGAACAAGAGAGCAAGTTAAACAGCGAGTGCTATTTAAGAACATTAAACAAAACACCCAGATTTACGCAATCCCTGCAAGCACAGCTGCTAAAGTTGCTGAAGTTACGATGTTCTTCAGGCTCCCAAGTGACCAAGCAAAGGGGGCAGGCTGGCCTTTGGCATTCAAGAAACAATAAAGATAACCCACATCCAACCCCAGATAAGACATGGCCATCGAGGGACAGAGCCATGCCCTCTGTGATCCACTCACGATCTTACCGCAGGTCGTCTGGTGTTTGTTGTATGATTGATTCCTGCAGTCAGAGAATCATCCAGCCATCCCTTATGGTGTTCTGAAGGTTTGAAAACAAGATTGCCCCACATAACTTATTCTGTGAGTGACAAGATACTAAATGGGCCTGGGAGATCCTGGAGGCTGAGCTGTAAGTCATGAATGCTGTGAGGGGTAACATTAAATTCATTACGCAGGTTTTGGAGCTCATCTTCACACATTTTGGGGTGCTAGACAAGCTGTAACAGCAAATGTAGATTTTTGAGTGGAATAATTGCAGAGACAACGGTGGTCTATTTTGAAGGAACTAATTATAAGGAAGGACTTTGATTTCAAGGCATGTCTATGCCTTCGCTCCTGCTCCAAATATTAATGGAAGGAGTGGGGGCATCATTACAGAAAGAAGCTGTCCCTACTCTCCTTTCCCTTGAAGCTCTCCTAGCCATCAGCTTTGGAAAATCTCTGGAAGAAAACTTCACCCTTGCGCAGCCTTGGAGTTCCTCCTGTCCTAAGAGGTAACCACTCAACCACCCAGATATACCGACAGTAATCAGAAAGCCCCCAAATTAACCCCTGCAATACGCTGTGCTGTCACAGTTCCTACAGACCCACGGGCTAAAGAGCCAGTGTGTGACTCTTCTCACCCCAGGCCCAGCAGGTAATTGGACTTTACACAGATAATCCCAGCTATCAGAGAGAAAATCTCTGCCTCTAAATGACCCATTAGCACAAGAGTTCACTAATCAGTAGGTTAACATGACATTAAAACATCTCTTTGTGGGGCTTTAGGAAGCTTAGAAGGGTCAAGAAAACTCAGTCACAAAGAACAAAATTACCAATAGAGCTCATACATGGTTACGCCAAGATCTCCATGACCAGGTCAGATTCAACTCAGAGGTTATTCTCTTCCCTCAAGTGAGATATCGGCAATGTCAGCAGTCCTGACACCCTTCTCCATAACTTCGTTTGAATGTCACTTAAATACACAAAATAGAAGATGCTTTCCTAAATTTTACAGGAAAGTAAACAACCTACCTAACTGCAAGATTGGGCAGGAACTAGCATGCATCAGCTACTCAACAACATTGTACACACTTGCAGTTTATGATCCCTGGCAATAAATAAGAGATCTTTTTACCCCTTCCCAACAGATAAGCCACCTTAACACAGGGCAATAATTTAAAGACAGGCAGTTACTGAAGAATAGCTAATGCGCTGTATGGTCCATGCAGGTTTGCCAATGGTAAATCATTTGCCTGCCTACACTAGATGCCTGTTAAGGCTGCAATCATGTGAGGATGTACTCACTCGTAAGAGGGAAATTCTGAAGATGCTGACTAATGCCTATTAATCTACTCTGTCCAAATACACTCTGATAAGTCGCCTTTCAACAACCATGCTTTGTCTCACTTCTTATTAGTTGCCTTTTCATGAAGTTGCTAGAGAAAAGAACATCTATATCACCTTCAGAAAAGAGCACAGATGAATTTTGGGTAAGGAAAAGGGAAGAAATGGGAGTTTCTACCTTGTATGCATCATTTATTTATAAATCTCAAAGAGGTGTGACAGTGCTGCACTCTATAAAATTCACTGGTTGAGACAGCTGCTTCTTTAAACATTTTTTTTTAAACGATGTCCATCTGCTGGGATACCTCCGTAATGAGAAAATTTCCCAGCAAATTAGTTTTGTTAGTGTTAATTGTCCATATACCACACATTTCTGTCTGGCCTGTTGCATTTCCCAAAGCAGTTTCTTAATGTTTCTAGTGCTTGTGACAACAAGTGCTCTAACAGAAATGCAGACTATAAGATACACTTAGGAATTAATGATCATTACAATCATAAAATATATACTTGTTTTTCTACAGGTTCTCATATAAACTGCTTTTCTTATCTGGAAACCACTGTTCTTATGCTTTCCTTGGTAAGTCTTAAACCAGTGGATAGTGGCTTATGTCACATGCCCTGTGCATGCAAAATGATGGTGTTAACAAGCAAAGTTAAGGATCTAATGTGAGTCCTATCTTGCATTTCATTGTATTTGTTAGTTTGAATCTCAGGCTTAAAGTTATTTTAACACACTTTTGTTTTCAACACATATTCAGCATGTGTCTAACACCCTCTGGAGTTGCAAGCCACCCTCCCACTCACCCCCAAAAATCTTCAACCAGTGCCAAAGTCTATATTTTCTTAACTTAAAGAAGTAATTCCAGGGCTGTCAACTGATAAATTTCATTCAGGGAAATGCTGTGTTCTTTAAGCAACACATTAATCTTCTCTGAGCTAACCATAGTAAACATAAATGTTGAATTGTACAGATTTCACATGTTGCTGCCAGGAGAGAGTTTTAGAAGAATTATCCCCTTTTTAGGTAACCTAGCTTTTAAAATTACACCCTGGAATATGCAAACAAAGAAGACTAATGAACTCAGCAGCCTGTATGCGTTGAGGAGGCTGTTGAAAAAGATACTGTGAGTAATGGAAAAAGGTTCATTTTTCAAAAGCTGTGTGTAGCTGCCTGTGTGAAGGTAGGAGAGAGTGAATCTTTCACCTGGGTTATAGCAGCCTGCTGTAAACACTCATTTCCCACCGGTTATCAGGGCACATCCTGCAGGGGTGTGTGTTCTATGTCACCTCCCCAAAACCACTCAAAACGAGGGAGAATTTTTCACTCCTAATAACCTACTCCCTCCCCACCTTTCTTTCTTTTTTTTTAGACTGTGGTATGTAAGAACATCCATTAACTACCGTCCTGCTCCTCTTAGAAAAAAACAGTAGTTGCAGTACTGACTCTGACTGCCTAACATAACAGCAGGCAGAAGTTTATGAATATAATTTATTATTTTGTTTGCTGCTACCAGAAGTAGCCCATTCAGGGCAGCAGGCTTGCCATGCATGTACAGCCATCCATACAGCAACAAATGGATGCTTAAAATGCAACCTAGACACCACTGAGAAACAGTATTTTAAATGACCAAGACTACTTGAAGCTTTGAAGTGGAAGTAGGCTCTGTTCATTTTGTCTCTGATGCTAATTGACCTTTCCAAGCAAGCGGCTAAATGAAGAATCAACTTGCTATTCCTGTAGACAACATCCCCTCGCACAGAAGAACATCCTTACACAGCCGGCAGCACCGTTTCCCAGGCATAGCATGAACAGAGCTCTTGCTTGCTGATGCACAGCCCTCGGAGGGCAGCGAGCCACCTAGGACGCTGGGGGTAAAAATAACACTAAATCAATTACTTACTGTCAAATGTCTCGTTTTAAATCTGTTGCTTCCACCTGGTCCTAACACAAAGCTGGGCTGCTCTGATTCACCATGAGAAGATTAAACTTGACAAGGGGGATTTTCTTTTTTTTTTAAACGTTGCTCAAATAACAAAAAATAAAACTGCCTTCGGCTCAGCCAAAATTTCTCTTTCACTCCCTCTCTGTCTCTCTTTCCAGGACTGCTATGTAGTGGTCTATAAATATTGGCCCCAACACTTGCTCGGCGCTGGACTCGCTCATGGCACAGGTCTGTGTTACCGTACACCGCGGCATGGCTTGCTCCGAGTTCTCAGCTGCTCGCACAAAGCCGCGGGCTGGCTCCGCACCCGCCTGGAAATACCGGTCGGCTGCCAGCTTTACAGATGCTGCTGGCCTTTCCTGGAGGCCCAAATCAGGCACAGAAGGGCAATTATGAGGCTTGCCTGAAAAAATACAGCTTTCTGCAAGCAGGTGGAAAAAAAGGGGAGGGGGGAGAATAGGGAAGAAGCACTTTTGTTCCAGCTGAGCGATCCAATCTTTCCCCCTTTACAGCGCATATCTAAATATTATCTAGCTATGATCACAAAATTTAATTACTGGATAATGTCAATGTCCAACAAAATCTGAAAAAGCATTTTCTATAAAACAAGCTTTCCAAATTGAAAAAGGTATGTGTCTGTCATAGAATTCAAGACAAGAGCATTAAGAATACGCAGGTACGTGAAGCGTGGTGGAAACATACACATCAAAGCTGCCTCTCAACATTTCTGTCCACGGGCAGGTATTTGGTGCCCAAATTCCAAATTTGGAGCTATGCACAGCATGACAGCAGGCATGACCCATCACTGGGGACAGGAGCCCACAACCCTGTTTCACAGTACATTTGAGTTTCAACAAGAAAATCAACATTTAAAAACCCTCCCAAAAAGCGGAATCACCATTTCCTGCCCACTCCTCCGAAACCCCTGAGAAACTGGGCCGCTAAGAGACGGGTACCTAGCAGTGCAAGACTGCAGCAAATTGAAAAGAAGAAGTCAAAACTGGCGCAAACAACTTTGTGTTTGCTGCATGCCCAGGGCGAGCACCGTGGAGCAGGTACCACAAACGCAGACAAACACCTTGCGTTTCACCAGAAACTGAGATGACATCACTGGGAGTTTTGCCCAAGTAAAACATTTAATGCAGCATAACTGCACGAAACCTTAAGAGCTACAAGAATTTAGTTTATCTAAAAATCAGGGTTATAAGCCGCCTTAAAAAGACAATGACGTTTTGGTTGCCCTCTGCACTTTCCCCAGGACATTATCTGTACATAAACTCAGAAGTCTGTCCCAGGGCTTAGAGGACTGTCAGGCTTGTGTGATTAGGACAACGCGGTGCCCATGGCCATCGGCACAGCCTGCCATAACGTGGCCAGCAGCACTGGCACCTGTGATGCTCCCACCGATGTCACATCCAGTCGGGTCAGCTCAGGTCAGTCAAGGGGAGAAGCTTTTATACAGAATTTGGATCAAAACTGTAATTTCATCTCCTGGGTCGTCTCCTGTAATTTTATCTCCTGAAAGACAGGTTAGCTCTTTTAGCAGATCAGCAACAGCTTCTGGAAGTGCTCTTTGTACCTCGTTCACCAAGTTAGTGCTCCCTGTCATTCCATTTATTTATTTTTACTGTACAGCATGACAACCTGAGTTTATCATTAGTCACACACCAGTACGGAAATGGACATTGTTTTTATTCTTTATAAAACCTTGGTTTAGATGCTTTTCACAGATACCACAGAAACCACAGACATCTTTTTTCTTTAAATGGAAAAACGTTTTGATGCCATGGGTAATTGCTAAGCCTTAGTGAACTGCCAGATGCAAAGTCTTCAAGCTAATTTGCTCATTATAAGTTTCGCAGTGATAAAACTCCTGCATAGAGCTCTCCTCCTAAATGCACTTAACTGTACATGATAGTGTCGTTATATCATTCCACCAAACTTTAAGCTGCCACAAATAACTCCCTGGATAACCAGAAAACAGACAGAGTGGTT
This sequence comes from Apteryx mantelli, assembly GCF_036417845.1. Taxonomy (NCBI): domain Eukaryota; kingdom Metazoa; phylum Chordata; class Aves; order Apterygiformes; family Apterygidae; genus Apteryx; species Apteryx mantelli. The sequence continues at coordinate 15,245,594 of NC_089982.1, read as the reverse complement.
TAATAAAATTGAGCAAGCAATCTAGGTATTTAGCATAGCTTTCTGTGTAGAGTAAGGCTGAAGCATATTCTTGAACATCTACATCTGTAAAACATAGGTAGGAGAAGCCCAAAATTTTAAACCGAACAGGCACAGTCCTCTAGCTCTGGAAACCAAAATGCAGCATCACCAAGCATTACCGTCCCACACAAAAGCAGGAGGCGGCATACAAACAACAGTGAGAGGAGGGAACCACAATGGAAATACTTCTGTCAGCAAACACTTGGCTTTTAACAATACATTCGTTTGGCATTCGGCATCCTGAGGAGTCCCAGCACAGTTCATGAAGCACACAAACGCAGCAACACTCACATCAAATGACACATGAAGGGCAGCAAGCCGGTAAAAAGTGAGAGGATAGCAATCTGAAAAAGTCTGACAGCACTGAGAGGATGAGGGTTGGAGGGGAGGGAGGGGCACAAGGCAAGGAGGAACAGCAGTGATAGCCAAACATGCAAGAAAAAACCCTAGTTTTTTCACAAACTAGCTGTAGAACCTCTTAAAAACCACACAGGGCATAAAATATCTCATCAGATCTCATCTGTGTTGGAAAAGAGAAGGAGGAGTTATGTTTCTGACTCCAAGCAATGGTCACCAACTCGCCAGGACAAGAGAGATTTTCCTAAAGCAAGGTCCATTCTCCACCATCATGGGAACAACAAAGTTTGCCTTGAGTTTGAGAAACATTTATCTAATCTTACATTCTTGTTTTGCAATAAGACCGCTTATTATCCTGATACTTCTCACCAGAAAAATTAGCCCAATACCCCACATGGATTAAAATCAAATTATTGTCCCTCATCACTTGGAGAATGTCATGATGTGTCCATTCACTTCTTTAGTCAAGTAAAAAAGGCCTCCTGTGTCTCAGGGTTAGAGACAGTAACATACATTAAAATCTCACAGCTAGATTGTCTGTGACCCAAATCAATTCCAATGGATTTGATTTGGGTCACCCTAATATTTTCTAGAGCGGCTGAATGCCTCCAACAAAATCTTCAAAACAAGTAGTTTGGAAGATTCAAGTTATTTGGGAAGGAAAAAAGGAATGTTTCCACCAGCAAGGAAGGTATTATAAGGAAAAAATATTTCCAGTAATGCCATGAAACTAGAAGATTGTAGCAGACAGCAAAACCTGAATTAAGCCCAAAAGCCTGGATTTTTGCAACTATAAACCAGTTTAAATAGTCAAAAGCATTCCAAATATTCTATGTATTTTTAAAAGCATCTTATTCTCTTTTCTTTTATTACATTGGTTATGACACAGTAAATCATGCCAAAAGTTCTGAAACCACAAAGTAATTTTTAAGTTCAGGAAGACTTTTCTTTTTTTTTTTTTTTTAATCTATTGAAAACTACTTTAGCATACTCTGCTTTTAAAAACATTTAAACATCCTTATATTAAAACCCCACTGCCATATAAGATCCTCCCTTTGTGTGTTCACTGTACCTTGTGTTCGTACTTTCTATAATGAATAAATTTTATTCTCACTTTAATGAAGACTCCTGCCTTGGATATTCCTGTCTAATAGAAAAAAAAAAAAAAATCTACTTTGAAAGTCAAACACAGATTGTGACTTGATCCTGTAAGTTCAAAAAGCTCTAAGCCTGTGAGACTTGCAGACTTAAATCTGTCCTGAATTATACCTACAGCACCTGTTACGGAGAGGTTTGTTTCTGCCTCTCAGCTGGAATCTCTCTCCCCACCATTATCGTACATCTCCGAGGATATCTCCTGTATTAGTCACAAATACCCTGAAAACAACCTTAAGACACCACGTGAACTGCCTGCATGTTTATGTGCTTCGGTTTGTGTAATGGCACTCGCATGCTACCAGCTACAGCCCCTATTTCTGTTTTGGGAAAGCCAATGCTTGCTGCTCGGCAGACACAGGGTTATTGTATGGATGTGGTCACCATGTAAAAAAATGCAAAATTAGCAGTTTTGAATTTTTAATCCCGATTTAGAGATCCTGAATTTTAGCACCTTCAGAGAACTTCTGATTTTGGTTACAGATATCAGATGAAAAACATGGTAAGTTCACAATAATTCTCATCAACCTCATAAGCATGGTTGCATGACCCACTTGTTTTTCTTAAATCTACAGTCTTAAAACTAGGAGGAAGTATTGTTTGAACAGGCTAAAATATAAGCACGTAATTTCACACTGCCTTGCGTTTTATCTTGTCAGTACTATGTCAGGAAAGTCACAGAAAAGTATCATAGTAAATGGCAGCATTCCTTACGCAGAAAAAAATGACTATATTAAATAAAAGACAGTGAAGCCCTGGCTGTCTTCTACAGTCATCTGATACAGTAGAATTGAAAGGAGGCATTGCTTCATCTGACTTTATAGTGTATATGTAGAAAATTTTACATTGTTTCAGAATTCAGTGTCTCCCCAGAAAGAGTGTAAACTACAAGCCTAATAGAGCACTCAGGACTCATCTAAAGACATCTGTTACATTACAAGAGAAACTACATTGCTAGATCCCAACATCTTGGTATGTTATGAAAAATAATAAGTAAAAAAAAAAAAAAAAAAAAGATGGAATTTTTTTTTAATGTATTTCTATTCCCTCTTCCTGAAATTTTTATCAACTCAGTTTTTTTCCAAAATTCTTAATTTCTCCCCCAAATTAGAAATTTAAGGCATTCTATAAAATGCCTTCTCAGAACTAAACTTTATCTGCACAGGCAGTAGTTGCATTTTGTAGTTTAAAACAGGGAGCTAACTGAAGACATCATATATATTGAATTTGGCTACTATGTGTCACGCATTGTAAAAGATGGCTGATGTTCCCCTTTAACTGGGAAGCCAAGCCATAAATCCTCCCCAACTCTTTTGGCTATTTTCTCTGATTAACGCATGTTTCAGAAACTGAGTTAGCTCTCTGAGCAGGCCACTGAAGCAATAAGACCAAATGCTATGGCATTCTACAGTGTTACCTTGCAACAGGCCAAGAAAAATAAGAAAATACCCCCCACACACACATTTTCATAATGTAGCAAAAACTTAGACAAACATATATTAACCACACAAGGATAACAACATCTGTCATCTAGACTGATGAATTTTCAAGTGCAGTGTATGTGGAAGTGTGGTCCTTCTGAGTTTGAGTTCTCAGTCTTCATCATAGCTTACTCTTGTGCACACTGCACAGTAAGAAAGCGTATCAGCTGTGCAGACACTAATGAACATGATTTCAGTTTCTTTTTTATGAAACCTGGAGAATTTAAAGACAAATTGCTGGACGTAATCAGTTCTTTTGAAGGTTTTGCGACTCACTGCAAGGAATCATTCAATGCTCCACGTTGCATATCATCTACAGAACAACGTTAACTATATATGTTACTAACCTGGACCATGAGTTCGAGTCTAAAAGTTAAGCTTAAAAATTGCTTCTTCCCATCAGAAGGCTGCTGATCACTTCTACAACTTAACAAAGAATAAAGAATTTCATGAAAGTCACTGTCAGGATGCTTGATTAAAAAAAAAAAAAAAAAAAAGGATCTCACCACCCACAGTAGTGTCACTGTCATTTCTGTTGGGGCAACCTGTCCTGAAGTGACCGGCTCTCTGTCTCTTCGGTGACTAAGAGCCTGCTAAGTCTGTAGATCAGCCAAGAGAGCTAACCTGTGATCAGTCACAACCCTCCAGTTGAGGACAACTGGACCATCTATTGATGACTGCTGCTCCTGATATGTTACAGGTTTGCCCAATCCTCAATCTGTCTTCTCGAAGAGGTTCCTGTGGTCTCTGCCTCTCTGCTCATGTCCTTGCTTTGTATTCTCTTGCACATTTGTATCCTTGCATACTTGGCTTCTCAAGTTCCTGAGTTCAGCTCAAGTTCAGTTTATCCTGACCGTGTCTTCCGGCTCCAGATCCAGTTCTAGCTTCACCCAACTGCCTTTGACAAGATCAAGACTTCCTGAAGGCTTTCAACAATAACTTTTTCTCTCTGCCTTCCCCAAAGTGACAGGATTGTATCTGGAGTTGAAACGAGAAGTGTGCCAAAGGAACAGAACTTCTCAAAAAGCAGTCAAGCACTAACCCCCATGCTATTCCTAATTACCACTGTCTACCCTACTGGCATCCCTTTCCTGGAAGTTTTGCTTCTAATCACATTTGAACCAGTGCAGCATGCTAGGCTTATCGTAACTGGTAATAGTAGAGTCTCCCCCCCTACACATGCCTTGGCAAGGTCAAACCACAAAGATGTTCAAGGCCAAAGACATGTATCCACACAAATTCGAATGTACCGACTTACCAACACCAAGAAACCATACATGCAATGTGTGTTTATGCATACAGCTGGCTACTTCTCTTTCATATGTTGCATTCTCAGTCAGATCTTCAAGAATCTATCACAGAAAGTTTAGCAAGTATATAAGTAATTCCTGGAAAACATCTACACCTAGAAATAATGAAAGTGAATTATGTTACAAATTTTAAAGGGCAAGGTCTTAAACTCAGTAAGCCAGAAGGAATCATTTGGCCTCTGATGATGTCATTTTTTTCACTTCATTGACCACTAAAATTTGTGGAAATTATAGCTGGGATTTTTTTCATGCAATATATAACTATCCAGAAATTGTGAAGGTTCACTTCTGCTTCATGGATGCATTCCATTGTAAGAAAATTAATTTAAACTTGGTGATCTCACATGGAAATAAATGGCATCTGTTCACCCCTTGCCTCCTTTCTCTTTGATGCCCAGACGGATCAAGAATTCACATTAGTTTAACCAAAAAGGAAAACGGACATGACAGTAATGAACCAATTGGGCAATGAAGCATACCTTGGGAAGACACTGTTAAACAGCATTTGGGAAGAGAAGCTGTTAAGGATAATTCAATTAACCATTTCATGTTGCGTTCATTATAAGGATGATTAATGGAGGATACATCACAAGAGTAATACTGTTTGCTTCTGGAACATCCAAAAAGATAATTTTAAAAGAAAACAAATTTGTTTTTTCTATCATATACATATGAAAACAATAAAGAAAGAGTGAATTTGCCTAAGCAGACAATTACCAACAGCTTCTATCAGCTTCAGCAAAAGTCCATAGGGATTCTGCCACTGACTTCAAGAGCAAAAGCGATGTATCCCAAACGCTTCTTTTTTTGATTTAAGTTAGATATCTTTATTCTTCTGCAGATTCCAAACTTAGTATTTAACTTAGGTTAATTAAGAATGAATGTAATACTTCAGTCAAAACCTTGACCACGTTGCAATTTTTAAAAAGCAAAACAACACCCTGAAAGCTCAAATTAGAAAGCCTTGATTTGCCAAGTGACCATTATGTTTAACTTCAGTTTACAAAACAAGACTTCACATGTCCATGTGAATGGATGCTTACATGCCATGCCTAAGGTCATATAGTTATTTTATACTCATGTCTGCAACACCACCCGTCATTCTGATTTCCAGGCACATACAACAAAGTTTTCAAGGAAAGCAAACTCATAGGAAATGAGTATGTCAAATGTTCAAAAACTGGATTCTGAAGTTAGCTTCCAAAGTCTACACATATAATTTGGCACTTAAAATCAATCACTTTTAAAAGCACATACAACCCAGCAGCTTCCAACAAAATGAAGTCCAGCTGACAAATTCTGTCTGTTACTTGCCAGAACTCAATCACGCGTCATCCATCCCTGTACTATATGGTCATAGGCTACCTTAAGGGGGCCATGGATCAGGAAAAGTCAGGCTTTAAACTGTGTTTACCCTTCTGGATATATATATATATATTTATATACACACACATGGAATAACAGCTTGAAGGTATTGCAGAAAAATATGGGAGAAGTCAAATCCACGTCCGATAGGTAAAACAATATAAACAGATCGCCGGTTTAGCTTAAGGAAGCCCTTCCTCTAATGCAGTAGTACTCTGCCAAACAAACCCACAGCGAACGTGAGAGCCTTCTGAGGCTGTGCCATGGGCCAAGGCACCGCAGGAAAGCTAAGTTACGTGCCATATCACTGGATGTTCCCTTCGTGACAGCCATCATGAAGAGACACTTGAGAACACCGCAGCCGGCTGTCGCTGTGCCTCAATTGCAAACTCCGCTGCTGGGCTTCAATTTCAATTTCAGAGCCTGCCAGCATCAATTCAAACACAACAGATCACAGCCTAAGGATCTGAGCTAACGAGTAACAGGTAATTCATCGTTGTTGCTTTTAACCTGCACTAATGCATTAGTCTCACTATAGAAAAAGAAAAAAAAAACATTTTGGAGCTGGACTTTACCAAAGCCAAGCAGTAGCTGCTGTCTCATCTTTGGACACTGTCTCCCGTGACTGCAGTTGTCCATTAGGAACGACTGCTTCCCTCAGCAAGGACTCTACTTTCGCAGCACATACTTGCTCTCCCAAACCAGCCAGAAATTCTAGTCAAATAACAGGTCCAATCTCTGAGAAGACACTAAGGGAGAGGATTTGGTAGTTGAAAAAAGCAAAACAAAAGGAGATCTAACAATTTGTGTAGAAAACTCATTATTAGTCCTTCTTTCCTGGGTTCATGTAACTGAATAAAGGACCAGTTTTGTGCTGGATCATGCAGCTTTGTGCTTTAAAAGGCGATGAAAGCACCAAGCATAACTACCTTGATTTTCTGAGAAACTTCAGCATTTAGTTTTCACAGTGAGACACACAGATAAAAGAAAGATTTGTTTTATATCATGCATTATGTTTCATTCCACATGTAAATTCTAGCATTGAGTATTATACTTCACTAGCTAATAGGTAAAGAAACCACTATTAAAACAGTACTTGGGTATCTATGGCAAGTTCCAAAATTTTGGAAGGTTGAAAGTCAGAGAAGAAAGATTCATAGTAAACATAACAGACATACACAGGTCTATTGGAAAACATTTTTAGTGCATCATGGGAAAAGTTGGTGCATACATGAACTTTTATGGCCTGAGGTCAAGCATAAAAAATAGTTTTTACCACATCTCATTGCAGCAGGATAGCTCTTTACACTTTACAAAAATTACTTCCTCATCGCTCAAAATCGATGAGCAGCAGGTCAACGGCTTAATGATAGTTTAGTATAATGATACTTTCTGATTTACTTATTCAGCTTCAGGCTCCTTTGAGATTAATCTATAAAAATGAAGTCAGTCCAAATATGTAGTCCTAAATTTTCTTTAATCTAGAACTAATGCAGCTGTTTAATCAAAGATGTACTTAAGAGTAATTCAAGAGTAATCTTCCAGCTACGTCACGGTGCTTCCTTATTCATAACAGCTTAAACAACAGAACACACAACCATGGCAAAAGAGACACACTGATATACCATTTGTTTGGACCATCATCCTACTGACCTATTTCCTCTAAAAGGTCAATTTTAACCTAAAAAAATCTAAGCATCATTATTATATCTATTGTATAACCAAAATCCTATACCAATCCTTGCCCTTTGGTATCTCTTCCCACTCCTACATCTCTTCGACTCCGATTCTGTCCAGCAAAATCAGGAGATGTATTATCACAAACAACAGCTGGTTTCATACCGTAATGCCGAGGGTAGGAAGTTTTACAGTGAGGAACAGATAACGTGACAGTTCTTTCTCACTTAACAAAGCTAGTCCCCAAAATTTCAAGCAGTAAGTGACTTGCATTCATTTATTTACTAGAAGTGGCTGCAGAGCTAAGATTATACAATCTACTCTTTACTAATGAGCTCTTCTAATAAAACGTGTCTTTGTCTGCCACGTGACTGAGCAGTGAAGTAAAAGCTAGCTGATCCCATAAAAGATCTTAGCCGAATTTATCAGACACGCACATCTCTCTTTCCTAACGTTCTCATACGAGTTTAAAAGCCAGTACGAAAGAGCACCTGGGAAAATGCTGGAAGGCGGGGGAGGAAAGGTAGGACAGAGTGAGCTGTTGCAGACCTCCTGCAGAAAGGCAAATGTGCAAAACAGGTTAATTAGTACAGACCATTTTCAGCACACTAAGTATGCGATACATACTCCTCCATACATGTTTCCTTTCTGAACGTACGCTGACAGGGGAAAAGGAGATGCTGCAAGAAAGGGCACTCTGAGACAGGCCCCTGGTTTTGTACATCCTCCCCTAACCCTGCAATAGAAACCAGACCTCTCCTCCCCTCATGGGGCTTATAAAAACTCCTCATTGTTCATACATACATGCGTGTATCATCTATACACCTAATATAAACCAAGGAAAGACAGTTGGTTAGAATACAGACAAAATTATATATATGCAAACTCATTTCCAGCAATTCAACACATGTGAAACAGTTTGAACTGCACCTCATACAAACTTTACTTAAAGGATAATTCTTCCTCAAAGCTTTTCCTTAAATTTTCCTCCCAATATCAAAAATACGAGTTTATTCATAACTAAAATATCACCAGTTATTTTCAAAGTTTAAAGCATCTTTAACAAGAAGCTCAGATATTCATTAAAGACCGTATCAATAAAATAGCTATCACTGAAGAAAGCAGCTTGCAACGTGGTTGGAAAAGAAATAATAAAACCACAAAAGATCCCTTAATTTACGGACAAGACCACAGGATTCTTCACATCCCTTCAAGGCAGAATAGTGCTATGATTTTAACAATATAATTTTGGAAAAAACGCAGGCAATAAGCTGCACGTGGTTGCACACGCTGTTCTTTTTTGAAAGATGAAAATCTAAGTCAACGTTTGTGAAATCTGAACTTCAGGCTCCTATGATTCTAGTTTCCTAACTTCTTCTCCCCTAGGGCCTCAATGGTTAGTCTGTTTTCCATTAAAATTGCTATTTTCTTCAGCTAACAAACCATTTCCTTTTTCTCAGGCATGACAAGAACGATGTACACTGTTACCAATGATGCTGATTATGGTTTTACTTAGGTGTGTTGTCTGTAGTGTGCATACAACTGAGCCATGAAAAAGAAACTCTAAAAGGAAGATGATCTCATGGTGTTGTGCATGTTGACCATGAAATTGTTTTAATTAAACATACCTCAAAGAGGAAGTATTTAAAATGCCAGGAGAAAAAATACATACATTGCAGTGAGATTTTAATACATTTCATTTATCCTTACGTTATAAGCCATTCTAATAGCCTTTACTCATCAGAGTGAATTCCATTTAACTTTAAAGGATTTATCTGTAGGTAGTATGAAGTAAAACAGAATTTGCATTTTTCAAGTTCGCTGAGCTCTGTAAATTCTGCACTATAATATTTGTTAGCCTTTGCTCATAAAGTTAATGGGAAAAAGAGCAATTTAAATCCTAATTTGTTTACATTATTTTCTTATCCATCCAAGACACAGATTTGTCGCATCTGCAGAACTGCGATTTGGAAAAGGGTGCTCACACACAGATTACTGGTGTACGACACAGATGGGCTGTATTGTAACGAAAGCTTTACGTATTTAAGGAAAGCTTTTATCCAAATGCAGTTTAAGGCTCCAACCCCACAGAATACCAGATCTACTCAGACCAATCGGCAATGTGCTGAGGACAGGCATTTGCAGAACCAAACATGATGCATTTGGCTAAAACAAACGTGCAGCAGTGTTACATTCCTTGTAGACTAATGAATACATGTAAAATATACGACGATGCATGAACTCACTCTATATGAGCGCGGCCACAGGGAACTGTGCCATGCAGCTAAAATGCCTTGCAGGGGAGTGGGTGGGAAGGGAACACTGAATGCATAGTGGGCCCTGCTAGAGGGCCATTATTAACTGTTTTCTACCATATTGCAGTTTACGGGCATGCTCTTACTCTTTCAGCACGCAGTTGCTTACCTTTGACTCTAAGGTTCTTTGTTTCTAAGTAATAAATACTCTGGGCTCCGGGGAGCAGGCAGGAAGATCATACAGGACTCCAACAAACTTTACTGTTGACAGATTATTGTAAGTGCTTACTCGTTATTAGCTGAAATAGCATTGACCGCACACTTAATAAATAGACTATTTGTTCTTTTCTACCGGAGCAATACTGTAAGGTGACTTCTGAAGAGAAGACCATTAAAAATACAAAGACATCACAGAGCGAGTAATTTGGAGAATGGGGTTTCAGGTTTCTGTGCATCCCAGCACAATTGACAAATGCTGCATCAATTACAATTTCTGCTGCTTGAGTAAAAATTAAGAGCAGGTCACTCGTGCGCTGTAAGAGTGAGCCAAACATTTTCAAGAAACGAGCCATTTTTGTAAATTATAACCACCTTGATACAGAGAAAGCATTTTGCTCTTCTCTGGACAAAAAAGGCAGTCTTGGCTCTGCCAGGGAATAACCACTGCCCTGACACCAGACAACGAACCAGCGGAAGAGCCGACTTTGCTGAAAAGCACCAGCAAGAAGTCAGAGGAAACCAGAAGGGTGAATTTTTTTCCGTTTATTTTGTTTTAAAAAAGGGCCTGACCAGCGGCTCATGGCCCCCCAGGAGCTCTCTGGCCCCGTGGGACGTGGTGGGGACAGGCAAATGGGCACCCTGCCCCGGCACTGCACAGGCTCCCCCCTTCCAAAGCAGTGCCTTCCCCGTTAGGCGGCTTGTTGATTCAAACAGGCCGACGGCTCTTTTCCGCTAGCAGAGAGTCGGTGCCGCCTGGGAGAGCGAACCATGCCCCTTACCGGCAAACACCCCGGCTTGCGGCGGGCCCCGCGTCCCCTCTGGGCTGCGGGGCTTCCCCCAGCAGCTGCACGCCTGCATGCACAGCTGGCTGCCGGCTGCTGGACAGCTACGCGCCGCCCGGCAAGAAGCAGAGGTTAGGATATGCACTGAATCGGCCTTGCTTGAATCAGACTAAATATTTGGGTTAGAGTCAAATTCCTTTTAAAACACATATTGCATGCATATGAGTCAGAAGATGAGTTCATTGGAGGGGAAATGTAAAATGAAGAAATAAGTAAGAATCCAATGCATAGGAAGGTGTTTCCAGGACAAATTTAACAGATTTATTTCTTGCAATCCTGTAAGAAATAGTTTTTTTTAATACAGTTAGTTTTTGTAGCCTGGCATCACTCAAGTATACGTGTGTAGGAAAATTCAATTCCCTTATTTCTTCAGCTATATTTTACTCAGGCACCTTCCTTTTCTTCACATGCAGAGTACAATAATCCAAACATCAGCACAATACATTCTATTAAAATGTAACAGAGTCTCCTGATTTAAGATTTAATACTACTGGGTCAGATGTTATCTTTGGTTATACCAGCAGCAGTCCCACACTAACGCTGCTACTGAAGACAGCTACAGGACTGCACTCAGTTTATACTAGTCAAACAGTAATTCTCTCTATGACCTTGTTGTAAATCACACTGACAGCACCAAAACTTCACAGCAAATTTTCCTACTTTCAACGCTCTCATGTCTTCTTCCTCTGGAAGCCAAGATACCAAACAGGGAAGGAGCTTGAGGCATGCCAGGTCTCACCCTGGTACAAAATCTCAGTGGGGTAATTTTATTGCCATCTTCATTACTCATCTAAGTAACCACATTATCTTTAACTAGGAATGCATAAACAGCACACTATTTAAGGAAAGGCTGCTCTTACTGTTGATTAGTTTTTACACTGAAATTTCCATGTTTCGGGTCATTATAGATGGAGTCTGAAAATAGGCTGTATATTTCCTTACTACGGAAGGAGAATTACATATAATATCTTCAGACTAGCCCAATAAATTGTTAGGTCAGTTCCAGTGAAAAATAAGGCATCTACTTATTAGATGAGTAAGTAAATTCAATGTAGAGTCACTGCGGTGTTTATTTCATCGACTAGTTGGGGTTTGAAGGCACCTCTGGAGATTGCCAAGTCCAGCCCCCTTGCTCAAGCAGGGTCAGCTAGAGCAGGTTGTCCAGGGCCTGTCCAGGTGGGTTTTGAACATCCCCCAGGATGAACCCTCCACAGCCTCTCTGGGCAACCTGCTCCAGTTCAACCACCCTCACAGGAGAAAGGGTTTCTTATGTTTAAACACAATTTCCTGTATTTCAATTTGGGCCCACTGCCTCTTTTCTTTTCACTGGGCACCACTGAGAAGTATCTGGCTCCGTCTTTTATACTCCCCCCTTCAGCTACTGATGCACATTGATAAGATCTCCCCTGAGCCGTCTCTTCTGGAGGCTGAACAGTCCCAGCCGTCTCGGCACAGTCTTCAGCATTGATTATATGAATTCTATGAATTTGAGTGTTATTTAGGGCCATTAAAATTCCTCTTATTAGTCAAAAGTTCACATAACTATTTAGTCTTGCAATTCAAAGAAGCTTTTAATCCATTTTTTAGTTGTTTGGCAAAAGCCTGACTTAAAAAAAAAAAAAAAAAAAAAAAAGCTACAGGAAGAGAGCAGATGGATCGATGACTAATAAATCCACCAAAATAAGTTACATAAAGATCTTGAAAATGCATCTGATCTAAACAATGGACTAGAGAAAAGGTAGAAATAGTAAGAAATGACTGGAAAAACTCTCACTGTGTACCAGAACTTTTTGGTTAACCAATGATCATAATTTATTCAGTCAGCTACGGATGTTTCCACAATTATTCACAGTCTTGGTCTTGTTTCCCGTCACTCTTCTCAACATGTTTTTGGAAAGTGCTAATATGTAATGATCAAGAGCCCATGTATCAAAGTGCTAAATTATTAAAAATAAGACTTAAAAGCCTGAGAAGCCATTGGCTCTTTCCTTTAATAACAATCTTTCGTTTAAAACTTCCCTGCCTTATGCCTATCATGCTTCCAAATCCTTGCTCCATTGGCTACCAGCTGAAAAGAAAACAATAACAACAAAAAAGGAGAGTCTGTTCTGAACCCTACCCATGCAGTTGCAAACTGATTTTATGACTACACAGCAAGGGTGCACAACACGCGGCAAGAAAGCCAATTATGGCCCACGGAGTTATAAAACACAGCCATCAACCATCTCTCTCCCTGTAACTGTATAACTGATTAAAAGTTGATTAACTGTATGTACTGCTTGTTAACACAAGCAGGAAAGCAAATTTTGTTCAGCTATCCAAGAAGCTGGCAGCCTAGGAAAGTATGGCTGTGTGGCTTTTGCGTGGCTTTAAAAAAAAAAGTAAATGCAAAGGGAATTCAGAGTTTTGACAGAACCAACCTTTTATACATGGGAATTCAAGTGCTCTTTCCTAAGCAAAGGAAGCCCTGCAGGTCGAAGGCCCCTACACCCAAGCCTTTACGGGATCCTCCCGTTCCACACAAACTACTGCAGCCCTTCCGGTGGCACAAAGCTGAGTATCTGCAGCCTCGTCTGGAGCCCTCCACCACCTCCGGTGCGTTGCACGCTTGCTCCTCACGGTGCGCTTGGTGGATTTATGCTCCATGACCAGACTGCTGCAATCCCCCACAGCAGATCTCTTGGCACCCTCCTGCGTCCCCTAATGGTGTCGAATAGCAACATATATTTTTGTTGGTTCCAAACCGCCCTTGAACTAACCAGTGGCCCAACTTGCATGTGATGAATGACCAGCTGGAAAGCAAAGCATGATGAGGAACTCCTGAGCTGATACTGCAGCCTTTGATTCAGAGGCAATACTACCCAGTCTCTCTCTCTTTCTCTCCCTTCCGTCTAATTTCCAGTTTTCTTGCAGAAACTGTGGGTCCTTTTACTTCCAGCCCTCCCACAAGTTAGGCTGAAATTGGCCAATGAGATTAAACATTACTAACATGCAGACTGACAGCTGGACAAACAGTGCGGTCACAAAATCTTGGTGGGAAACCAGTCTCAGAGGAACTTTGCATTAATACTTGAGAAGCAGCCTTTGGGAAAAGTTCAAGCTGTAGGAGTCAAAAGAAATTAGGCATTCAAAAGTGGGTGCCATTAAAATAACTCTTTTCATTATCTGTTGTACTGCACATCAGCTTCAGAGAATCTCTTGCTAAAAAAAAAAAAGTCTTGTCTTTTTCCTTCTGCATGTCCATGACAAGTTCTTATTTGCCAAAGTTAAACCAGTTTTCTTCATTCTTCATTAAGATAAGCTACAATTAAAGCAGCTCAACAAGCAAAATTCTGAATAAGCACAGTTCAACTATGTTGTCTAGAAAGATATGTTCTTGTTTTGCTGATGTGTTATACAATGCGTAATAACTCCTGCATTTTTAAAATAAGACTTTTTTTTTTTTGAACTTGCATTTATATTTTTCTGCAACCAGGAGCTGAGGCAGAGAAAAATAATCATTTTAGTCATAATAGCTAGTGATAGAAAGGTGTTTGGAGTTTTTATGTCCTCTTCCAATGAAGGAAAGATATGGAGACCAATGAAAAATGTCAGATATATAACCTAATCTGAGTCAGAAGGGTGCAAACCTCCAGAAAATGTCACTGATTAGATAATATATGACTAACAGAGCAGACGTTAGACAACAGCTCTTCTATCTTCTTTAAAATAAACAGAGAGAGAGAGAGAGAGGAGAACAGAAAGGAGGAAGCTCTTGAATTATCACCAGTATAAAAAAGGGAAAGATTTAGTTACCTAGTTGTTGTGTGCAACACAAAAAGAGGAGGCTCTAAGCACTGGAGGCAGCTGAAGAACAGGGAATTAACAGACTTATCGAAGAAAAGGGGAAAGACCGATCTACTTAGCTGAAGATAACTTAGGGAAACAGGAAGGAAAAAGCATTTAGATCCCAAGCAGGAGGAGGAAAGGATGCCAGAGGAGAGGGCACATATTTCACAGCACAAAGAAACACCAGAAGAAAGCTGCTGCACTGCAGGGCCTTGGAAAAATGATGTGTAGTGAGGCTCCTGGGTGCATGAATACATAAGGAGGGGAAGGATGCACCACTATGGGGAATGCTATGAGAAGGAGAAGAGGAAATCTTCCCTAAGTTTTCGGGGGGGGGGGGGGGGGGGGATTTTCCTTGAGGTGTCTGCAAAGTCCAAATACTAAAGAAACAAAAAACAACCCCCCCTCCCGCCCCCCCAAAACTAGGATTAACGTATGTATACTAAAATAAGCCACAAATCTCTAGATGCTATAAAGTGCCTGAAAAGTCCTGGCTACTAATTTTTGTGGAGAGGAGAAAAGAAAGGCATTTTGCTGAAGTAGAAAAATAAAACTGTTATCACCCTCAAAAGAAGCATTTGTAAAGAGGATGCTTACTAAAGATAAGGACAGAGACCACAAGAAGTCCTTGCTACAGGACTGTTCTTTGAAAAGTTAAAAAATACAACAGTTACATTTCCACTACATTTATTGAGGAGAACAAACCCAGTGAATTTAATTTCTCTCATCACAACATCCAAGATAGTTAAGTGAAAACTAGTATGTAATAAAAAGTTATTCCATATATCGCACCAAACAGAGATCCCAGTTCAATCTCACCGCTGCCTTAATTCTTGATGCTGGAATTTTATCACAAAGTTATTTTACAGGCTGGCTTCCAAACCTGTGACATCAGCAAAAATATTAAACATTATTTATTATTATTAGCCTAGATTTGGAAAAAGTAAACAAGACTGCACTACAAGATACAAACATTAGAAATTAGGGCAAACTAGTGTCTTGGAATTATAACCACATGTGCCTCAACTCATGTTCAGGCAGGCACACGTTTCAAGGTTCAGAATCATTTTACAAATTGCACTGAAGTGTAATTTACAGTTGGCCTTACACATTACGCTTTCGTGGTGGTAGCTGTATGTCTCATTATTTTTTAAAGGCAGATTTGGATGACAGTGATTTCTGCCACCTACACAGCCGTTACACAGAGCAGACTGTGTGAGCGCCTTTGCGGTCTGCCTGTCCAGGAGTCCTTCTCCACTCACTGCTGGTTACTTTCGTCTCTCTTCTTCACTTTCTCATAGCCATACCTGCCATTTATTTGGTTACACCAAACACGCACCTTGTACTTTTGCACATCTGTATTTCAGCTCTCTACCGGTACTTCACGCTACATTCACACCGTTTTACCTCTCTGTCCTTCTGCCTCAACACGTGCTTTAATCAAGGCTTGAAAATCTACCAACCCACTCAGCTAGAGAAATGCCAAAACCTTGACAGGTTTTAGGGCTTCTTTTGGCTGCAAAATGATTTTCCCAACACGAACAGGGAGTAAACATCACAGCAGGCTTCTCATGTTTGCAAGCAAGTAAACAATTCTTGATACCTCTTCAGCTGAGGAGATGCATGCCAAACTGCAGCAGATCACGACTGCTAACGAAAAACGCACAATAAGCAACAAACCCAACACAGAGCAGCTGACGAGAGAGGACGGCACACGGACAGAGCGGCCAAAGAGGAACGAAAACACGACCCCTGCTGCTGCCACACAACTCAAAATAGAAAGGACATCTGGGCCTCCATTGCTATGGGGTACTAGGACTCAGGGTTTTTCAAGCCAGTTTGTCACTTCCTTACTTATTTTCAGTCCATATAAAGGTTCAGCGCGGAGACATCCTTTTTTCATGTGCAAAGTCAAGTTCTCCACAATCACTGCCTAAGAACATAACGGGGAGCATGGCAGCCCAAGTATTTTTTGCCCTTGCAGTTAGGCACGTGATATAATTTTCAGGCCCTAGCTCCAGGCTAGCTCTCTGGTCCAGAGAAGCCATGACAGCTCATTCACACCTCATTCTGCACTTTGCTGCTGAAACTATTTGTTCTTGTATTGCAACAGCTCCAAAGGCCAAACTGTCTCAGACTCCACTGTAGTCCCAGCTTCACCCTTCAGATACAGCCTTCAGCAACAGCCTGGTGTTAGCAGAGAACGATAAAGAACAAAGAAGATACCAAAAACACTTAAAAGGGCACCGATCAGCTTGCTGCTGGACTTCACTGCTTTAAGAACATTACTGCTATGGAAGACACAAATCTCACCAAGAAGCGGACGAGAACTACAGTTCCTGCACGTGGTCAGGCCAGTGCGAAGAGAAATAATTGCTCCGCACACCTTAGTGGCCACCACACTGAGGAAATCACAAGCAAAATACAACTAGAGAACGTCAGATAAAAGCTAAGCCCAAGCAAACAGGCTTTATATGAAGTGGAGAAGCGGAAATGTGATGGCTCCATGCGCTGTTTTTGTAGCATCCTTGCTGGAGGACCAGGCAGCTCCTGGGGTAGAGCAGGTCGCCCGGGGCCCCTCCAAGCCTCCGGAAACACGGCGCTGCCGCAGAGAGCCCCAGAACACGGCACGGCACGGCACTGCCACGGGTGCCCATGCAGCCTCCCCATACCACAACTGCAGCCCCCTCGGCATTTAAGACCCACAGCGAGTCTGAAAATAGCATCTGCCCTTGCAAGCTGTAAATGAAAGTTGCGGGTTTTTTTACAGATCTTTTTTCCTCCCTACAGCAGAGAGAGTTTTTCTCCATCCACTATTTGATAGTCCACTGGTACAAAATCTAGTCCCTAAAAGTCATTCAGTAAGCTGTTTTCCTTCAGTCTGTAGCAATAAAACTATACAACACTATAAACATTTTCTGCATCTGACTCCAAGATATTTGGCTCTCAAGTTGGAAACACTACTTCTTTTGTTTTTAAATTAGAGCAGACCCCTTTAGACCCAATTTACATGAGGACACCACATATTTTTGTCTTCTATTCAGTGCTGTTAGAGTCGTTTCTAAAACTAGGCAAGAGACTTATGAGCATCTATTGGGTGAGTATCATCCACCTGGACCTAGGCACACCACAAATCAAACTCATCAGAAAAACAGCGATGCCCGAGGACAATTTTTCCTTCTGTAACCACCCCCACACAGGGGCTGGCCACGTAAGAAAGATGAGCATTCACAGGAGATACAGGCCTAAATCTCTCGAGCAGTGAGGAGGAGACAGCTCCCACAGAAGGCAAAATTTCCTTCTCATGCAAAGTTCACATTAAAGCTGAAGAAAGCACTGAACAAACTGTCTGATGAGCGTTGCAGGCAACCTCGGTGCTTGAGCGTACTCTCCCTTGGTGCTCAAGCTGAGCATCCCGAGCTTTGCAGACGCGCAGGGCAGATAGAGCCCGAGCAGAGTTACACCACAGGAAATTTAGCAGCGCTGTGCCCATGCTGCTCCTGGCTTTTCTGCTGAAGCTGCCAATGGGAATGCTAATGTTTCAGCCAGGCAAAGTTTGCAAAGAGCAGTAATATCTTTTATTAGACCAACCGATATAGTCGGAAAAAGCAGACAAGCTTTTGGGCACAGAAAGCCTTTCCTGCACAGACCTGAAAAAGGGCTTGTTTGTCTGAAAGCTTGTCTGTTTTTTCTGACTATATTGGTTCGCCTAATACAAGATATTACCTCTCCCTACAAACCCTGCCCCACTTAGCAGTCTTTGAGCATGGTGACTACCACCATGATACTATGACAATGTTTCAGTTGTACCTACTCATTTTCAATGTAGACTTTTGCCCAGCAGCACTTGGTCTAACAGGCATCAATACATTTAACACAAAACAGGCTACTGGCTCATCATAAGTTATATTCATTACCAACTCAGGGCAGCTTGAAGCTGAAGGTCATGGAGATAAAAATAAATAAATAAACAAACCCTCTCATGTCAACCATCAGAATGCCCTCCAAGTATGACAAATACCACAATATTAGGAAATGCCAGGAGGACACAAATTCTCAAGTATCTAGCAATAAACGCTCCCAAGTAAGTTTTTAACAGGACAAAGGAGATAAAATTATTTTGTGGACATCCATGCACTTTCTCCTATGTTGCTGGCAACACTGCCAGCCTTATAAAGAGTGGTCTTAGCAAGGGATACTCACATGTGAACTGCACCCTGCAGGGTCTATCATGAGGAACACATTTACACCAGAGAGAGAAAAAGCACACTGAAGTAAAGCCTTCCAGAAACTGTGGACCTCAGCAAGGTCTTTGTATATTTTTGCATATTTTGGTGTTCTGATTTATTAGTTTTTGAGGAACAGATGAAGTGATTGACTGACCTGCTCAGGCACTGAAGCTAGGATATGTAATAAATACCTGAAAACTCATGCTCAGTTAATTAAAATTTACTTTTCTTCCCATAGTCTACCATTAATACACTTTAACACAAATCTAGCAAAGAATAAATGGGAAAAATCAATTCTCAGCCTCAACATACAATTTTCTGTTATTTATGAAACATACTCAATTTAAATAGTTTTCACTGCGTCTCCTCTAGTCAAAGATTCATGTTTTCATTAGTGTAGCCATTTCAGCTCTATCAGTGTAAGGAAGCTCTCAACAGGAAAAACACTGAGAAGCAATTTTTCAAAGAATGACATTTTGGGGATTTATTCTGTAACAAAAACATATTCTGAGCTTTATTTCAGAGTTCTGACTATTGCATGAAGCAAAATATGAAACAAATTTTTCTTGTGAACAACAGTCTGAAGAAGGGTAGAACTTTTATTTTCCAGATCTCTTTGTATTCAAACTACAAATACATGATCCATATTTTTCTGTGATTCAGCATTCTAATGATAATTACATTAATTTTGGTGAAATTTTTCCACAATTTTCCTTTGCAATTCAGATTAGAATAGATATGGTCATTAACACTAAGTGGCTTGATACCATATATATTGCAGATTTTAAGTATCAATGACTGCAAAGCCGTACTAAAGTGTTTTGTCTGTACTGGATGCCTGAGCATTTGCATTTTTTAAAATAAATAATAGCTTCTGTAGATAAAAAAATTTATAAGCTTGCTCATGTTTTTCAGAAACCTATTAATATAAACTTATGCAAGTGTCAGTTATTCTCTGGAACATTCTTTATTTGGGAAACATTATTTTTGGAAAGCAGATTAGCTTATTTACTGAAATGAACTAATAAAACAGTCCACAGTCTTTTTGTACACCAGAAATAAGCTCAAATGACTATAAATGCAGGTTGCCAGAGAGCATTTTCTAAAATGATATGCGGTTTGAGGAAAGTGGAAAGGAAAATTTAATTTCTGTATGTTTTAATGAAGAAAATAATAACCTAAAATCAGTACAAGAAGGTAAGTCCCTACTGTTTTCTTCAAATTGGTGGATTTTAAGGTAATGACATAAAGACACAGGATCCTTCCCTCACAGCGTAAGTGGCACCCTAAAGTTGCAATCTGAAAATACATTCTACATAATATGGTGTTTCTTTGCTTTGAAAGTGATACCTTGGATTTGTTCCACTGAACTTCAGAATTTTTACACTTATTTCCATGGAAACAGGAGCAGCACAACAAAAAATGAACTTCAGAAATTTCCTAATGTCAGAATGAGACTGATTTTGTGTTAACCACGCCACTCCAATGTGAGCTGACCATCAAAACCGCGTGTGGTTTGCAGGCGTCCTCCTACCCACGGTGCTGTATAGCAACACCATGAAGCACTGACATTGCACATCGGCGTTGATGCATCAGTCGTACGAGGGAATGACCTTAGCTTTTGCAGATAACAGCTACATTATGCACTACCTATGGACTGTTTTAGGCCTTGTTTGGTTACAAACCAGAGGGCAATTTTCACACGTCCATCCGGTGCAGGTTTATCATCATTTGCAAGAAATGTGCTTCCAGATCTGCTTTAGGATGTGAATGGGGAAGAGGTCAAGCAGTCTGTTATAAAGTTCCTGCTAGATAAATATGAAGGGCTTACAACCGATAATCACCAGAACGCATAGGTTATTTCTTTTATGAAGTTATTTCTCTATACACAGCCACAAAATTGGCACCATTTTATGAACACCACGCACAGGGACACTGTAGCCCTGACTTGATCTAGTGTTTCTTTGCAGGATTAATATTAATTTTCTTCTAATTTTTTTCGGATAGCTCACTGTCACGTACCTAGTGCATAACAATTTCTCTACAGCGCAAAGAAAAGGAGGCACCTAGTTGCTGCACCTTTTCCACAAAGACTAAAATAGGGGTGCCTTATTTTCGAATGAGAGGAGCAAACATCACAAAAGACATAGGACTAAGATGATAGCATTAACTCTTGATGAGTTTTATTATGCCCATATTAAATGGTAAGGCTTAGCAGGTCAGACCGGCTCCAGCACACGCTTCCTCAGTCAGACTGGCCACACTTCCCCGCACAAGTTAGCGCAGGACTGGGCCCCGTCTGGCACTCTTGCACCCCAAACACCCCCAAAAATTGTCATCCGAGTTCTTAAACTGCAGCTAGGACAAATTTCCTACGGGGTTTCATACTCAAAAAAACCTGCCACTGGACCTCACACATTCCTGGGTACAGCGGAGCACTACAGCCACAGTTTAGCAGGTGACCAGACAAACCCGGCGGCACAGCTCCTGCATTACTGGACGCATATACTGAAATACATGACGAGCTGGACATTTGCCCCCCCCAACACAGTCTGATTTAGGGACCCCCTAGAAGGGTGCAGAGTCCCAAGAGAATCACAGAGGAACACAGAAAATTAAAAGGAAAAAGTGAGCTGAAGTTGAGCCCTGGTTTCAGGGCCACTAAGCAAAACCTGTCCCAGATAACAAGAAGTTGTATTTTGCACACATTTTGCAGCTGTCTCTGAGCAGCAGTTGTTCCCTCAGTTATCAGTGCTGTCTCACCCCTCTAGCTGGAGCACCCAGGGGAGATCCAAGTTGGCCATTAACTGCTAGCTTGCTGGATGCCAACAGTGACCTACAAGCATCCTGCTATACTGCACGGCACTTCGTGTTTCCATCTAGAACCACAGAAAGAACATATTTTGTTTATATTTGCTATTTCTGTTAAATCTAATGTGCAAATTGCTTATGCCAGCCTGAAACACAGCAGACTTCATGTTCTGTTTGTACAAGGCACCTAAAAGATAAAGGTGGTCCAGACGCAACTGCAATACAGTGATCCAAAGGTCCACATTCTCCTTTGATACCCTTCAGTTATTTACAGATGGAGCCAGACAGAAAATTATGCTTTACAACAGGACTGATGAATTCCTAGTTTCATTTAATACTACAGGCTCCGTGTAAAGTAGTCTCCAAACCTGCACTGAGCTCCAGGATGCACAGAGGAATAATGAAGCAAGTTTCCTTGACCTGAACTATATTTTTTAGAATTGAAAAGAACTTTAAAACCTCTATGCACGGCCTGCATAATAATGATATTATAAAAAAGTGCAATAAAATACTTCATGCAAATTGCCATCTGGGCCAGGAAGCTGAGTACAACACTGTTTTCATCATCTTTAATGATGCACAGTTGAGTTCAGGAGGCAGGAGGGGGAAGGAAATGGGAACAACCTTTGACCACCATGACAGCAGCATAAGCAATCCCTTATTGCATTATGAAACGATTCATACATGGGGACCTGTTACATTGCTGGTCTGTTAACAGTATCACAGCTTCTTTCTTTGACTTTTTTCATTTTGTTTCACATCAGACAGACCTATTGCTGTCATTTGTAGAGAACGGAAAAGCTGCTACAGTTTTAATATAAAACACAGGGAAAAAATACACAGCAGCTGTTCATATTTTCTAGGAAGTCTGTTATAATAATGATGTCATGGAAAAAGGCTGGAATCTATTAAAATGGATCAGACAGGCAAGCCATTCAAAGCCTTTAAACAATATGCGTATACAAGTTGCCCCATGTACCTTGCATTAAACTAAAAACAGGCAAAGAGTGGAGTTCTTTAAAAATATAATTGAGAACAGGCAATTAGGGTCTTTTCACAGATTCACTTGAATAAATTCAGTTTACTACTGGAACTACCCAATAAAGCAGAATACAAAAGCTACAACCAGCCCACTGTCAACCAAGCTCATTTTCACCTACAAAAGCATGTAAATCCATTTTGAAATCCCTGGCTCGGACTATACGGGAACAGAGAAATTCTCCCACCAAAAGATTCTACATTGACAAATCAGACATTTAAAAGCCAAGTATAAACTTATTTTCATTAGGAAGGGTGGGTTGGTTTGTTTTTTCTCCCCCCTAACTTGGGAATTAAAGCATGGACTTCAGTGCAGCTAAGGGTAGTCCTGTCCGTGCATCTGGTTTCACCTACCACTAGCAATCAGACATTCTGCATTTACATGACGCTACTCCTGGCCCTAGCAAGTTTGCACCTCTTGCTGCAGCCTGCTTGCATACCGTGCCAAACTGCACAGCACAAGGCTTGTGCCAGCTTTATGCTCTTCTTCCCTAGGGTATGTTAAAATGAGGAGGGTTAGTAGTGGAAACCAGAGAAACTTTGTGGCTATCTGGATGCCTCAAAAATTACCTTTATGTTGTCCCACTTCCGAAAAGCTCCACCGTCCTCCCTAAGGCTATCGTTAGAAATGTTTTCCTGATGGTGGCCTAAATATGTCTGACTAACACATGTAAAAGCACTTGGCACAATATGCAAATATTTCTGCTAATATGAGATCATATTTTGACCCCAAATCCTTCAAACATTCAAGCTGATTTTGCATATTCAGGAGCTGGAAAAGTAAAGCAAGACTGATCATGTTTAGTATTTTTAAGTCATGATAAAAACACACCGACCAAAACAAAACAGATACAAAACCACAGGCAAGATTTTAACTTATATTTTGGGAGGACCAAAAGAGCAAGAGCTATGCACCTCAAGACACAAGGGTCAACAATTAACTCAATAGTAGCAGGTGAATAGTTTGGAAGCTAATGATTCCTCTTTCCCTCATGTTTTCCCAAACTCCAATAGAGTCAACTATATCTGAACTCAAATTATGAATATTCTGGGATACACTAATAAAGTAGCATAAAAAGTAAATATATTATAGAGGTAGCATTATAGATTCAACTCAAAGTTAATCCGACATCTTTATTTAAGAACTATCAAATGAAATCTGCACATTATACTGTTAATTATAAAATGCTAACTACAAACAAACAAAAATCAATGAAAATATCTCGAGACTCCAAAGATGAATGAAGCGACAAATCAGTTTAAAGTTGTAATTCTATCAAATCACTTGAAAAGATCTTTTTGATTATAGTCCTGGTCAGTTATGTATATCACGTAAGTTAAATTGCTTTCGCTATACTCCATATTAAACACATATTGAACAACTACATTAAACACTACAACTACCTTTACAAAAATGAACTACTAGTTTTCCAAACCAAAATCCAAACTGCTAAAAATAAACAAATAAATAAAAAATCATAACTTTGCAGATGCATCTATGCTGAGGCCCTTTAACACTTTCTACTGCAACTAGGCACGTACCTACAAACTTGTGAGCTCACACAAGTCTAGCTGCCAAATCAGAACCCTACTATTTTGCTCACATTGCCAGTCCTACTAAAAAGCAATAGGTTAGGCATGCGAGCAGCTCCGCGCATTTAACTAAATCCTTGAAAGATCTGGGCCAAAGGTAAGCACAATAAAATGGGCCTGAATACCTTATCTTAGGCACTGACGATATTCATAAATTTGGACTTCAAATTGTTATTGGATATAATAAAACAGTGTTAACATTTCAGAAGAACATTCAGGGCAAGCTTATAAACTATTCAGTGATTAATGCCCTTGTCTCATGTTTTCAATTTTCATTGCCTCTGGAGGTCATATGTTATGATGTCAACTTGAATCTGGATTTCCATTTTGAGCAAATCTAATTTAAAATTATGATACCAAGGCGTATGGTAAAACTTGCTTAAAAGTTCTATACTGTGTAGATTTATTCACTCTGTTCCTAGGGTAGATTTCACTTTCCAGTGTCACCTATTCACCAGGCAAACCTAGTTAAGGGCACATCCTCTTAATGCAATAAAGATGCCCCAGGTGGAACGTGCAGGAGGAGAACTCAGCTACACCGAGATGCAGCATCACACTTGCCGGCTTTGAGTGCAGGGGTTTGCAGGACTGCATCAATGACAGGAAATAAATTAACTCCCCAGAGAACAATGCAAATTGAATCTGGCAAAAGGATTCAGAAGAAGGAAGAGCAAGAATCTTTTCAGAGAGTTTTGAGCTGCAGGGAGAGACAGGGAGGATGACGCTCCTTAGGAGCCACGTGACGGAGATGTTTCTTGAGCCCTAACACTGGAAAGACACTTGCTGCTTCACCCTGCACTGCTCAGCTGACTGCAGGTTTCACCATCGACTTGCCAAATGCAGTTTTATGAGACAGCTCAGCTGACCTAACTGCATGTTGCCACCGAAGGAACTGCTCTGCTCTCTTCTCCCAGCCCATCCCTACACACTGTCCACACACCCTTGGCTTCCCTGGGACTACCACTGCTTTTCTCGGCTAGCTCACAAAGGGAAACCATATGAAAACTACCTTCTTCTTCACTCCCCTCACCCTTTGCTCTCCTCTACCCAAAATATATAGGTTTCAGGTGGTTTTACTCCCTAAAACAACTCGCTATGGGTCCAGTACAAGCCAGTGCAAGAATCAGAGCGGTTTCAAGCCCAGGCTGTGGAGCAACAGTTTTCTGAGTATTGCCAAGCTGATTCTCTGATACAGGTATAACTGGTTGCTCACATGACTAGAAGACAATATTCATTTCTTCTGATGATTCATAGGGAATAAAAGCAATCATGCATACCTTATCTCAGCTGCATTGGCTCCACATGAAGCATTAGCAGAAAATCATTTCAGTTGCTGAAGTTATTAGATTTAATGTTGAAATCACATAGAAGAAATACCTGTCGAATACCATGATCATGTTCTTAAAGTCCTTCTCAAAGCAAAACCAAGTTCAAATGTTTTTTTTCAGGTGCACAACACATGAATGACCAGGCCTATCATTTTTTTCCTATCATTTTATTTTACTGATTTTTCCAGTAATAAATGATAGTGCAGACATACAATAAAATACTTATATAAAGTCTTTGAAGTAGAACAATTTCCTATATTGGAAAATCAGTGGCAGTCACAAGCAGTGCAATCCACTGGAGCTACTTCAAACATTCAAAATTTAAGCAGTCACTAAAACTGCAAAGCAAAGTTTGGCTTGAATTATAAATGGTCAAATGTTAAAATGTTATTGCCAAGAGAGGAGAATCTTCCATGGCATTTTACAGACAGAACCTTGTAGTGCAGTGTATGCAGCTCAAAATTACTGTATTATGCAAGTATAATTCTAAAAATAAGCACATAGTACAAAGAATTACATAGGAAAAAGTATCTACATATATATGGCTCTTCCTATGTTTAATTTACTAACACAGACTCTTTCCAAAATGGTTGAACTGGCACATAATACAAACTTAGCACATAATACAAAATGCCCAAGGTACCCCTTATTCCACTAAGGCATTCTAAGCACAGAATAATTCAATGACCTTCAGCATGTCTTCAGTGTGAAGCTGTAAAGTCATTTACATCTATGCAGATATATGATTAAATACAATGTATAATCTATGCAATTAAACCGGAGCTCTTATCTTTGTACTCACTTTTATTCGCATTCAATGAGATAAACAGTAAACAAGGATAGTGAAGAAGCAGGCTCAGCATTTGCTATCACGGAATCATGTGTGGTTAACAGATTACTAACTTTAAAAACATTTAAAATCAATAGCAAACAAAAAGTTTATTGTAAAAGGAAGTCTTTTTAAACTCAGTTTAAAACCTGCCTGAACTTCCAGCAAGAAAAATAATCATTTTCCACAGGAACGGCAAGACAAAATTTGGGAAAGAACACAGAAAAGGAATAACATTTTAATGGTCTTTAAAAAATCCTTATATACCAAGTTTCTATACAAACAAGGTTTAAAATAGAAAAATTATGCACAATTCATTTGATTAGATTATAAGCTTTGGAAGACAACAGATAGCTTTTTATTTTCTTAATATCTCCATGGAACTTACTGGTACTTCAATGGTAATATGTCCATTTTTATAAGAGAAGGCTACAATTTTATTTTAAACTTAACAGGCATTCGTTCTTTTTCCTTTCAAAACCTAGGCATAGGTAACAAAGCACCAGAGCCTTATAAATTTTCTAACACCAAATGCAAATTAAGTAGTGAAATTGCTCTAGGAAAAGTTCCAAGAAAGCAAGCCCAAAGGACTTTCAACACAATTTCTCAATTTCAGGTTCTTTATGATTCTCGAGCAAGGTAACAATATTGGGTCAAGAACAGTTATGCATAGGATAACTGTTTAATTAATATCCGATTTAAAAAACTTTCTGTATTTTGTTTATAAGCTCTAAGATGAGATAGATGTATTTAAATGGAAGAAAGGGAAAGGATGGCAAAGACACTATAGATAGAACAGCTCAGAAAGTTTTCATTAGCTTGGAAAACTAGACTTTCAGTTTACAACTTAAAGGCTATCTTTTTATTTTTTTAAGCAGCTATCAAATTTGTGGATCCCCACCTCTTTTTCTCAGAGATGTGTGGATTGCTCACCTGTATTGTACTAGTCTGCATTACAAGTAAAATAAGTGCAACACCCACCTCGTTATTTGACAATGTAAAAAGGCTTATATTTTATTTTTGTGTCAGCTGTAATTATATGGCATTACAGCACCATCTCCAGCAAATCAGGGCTTTTCCCATAATGAACAGACTAATTATTTCATCTTTCAACAATCCTCCAGAAAAGCCTCAAATCCTTTTTATTATGCACAAGCCAGGAGTTTTAACAGATCGTTTGAACAAAGAGCTGCCGATTTCTTCCTCTGCAGAGCTACTGCTTGTTTATCCCATGGGAGAGATCAGTCAGCGAATGACAACTTAACTTGCTGGGCATGCTGTTATTTAGCAATAACTCCAAGGGGACTACGGACATTTCCTGACCATGAAGTTTCAGTCTACCAATGCCCCTCTGAAAATCTGAGCAGGACAGTGACAACCAGCCTGCACCGGGGTCATGCTGCTAAAACTCTGTGTCCGAGGCTTGCCCTTTACTTCCAGCCAGCTTCTCAGCTGGCTCCCAGTACGCTCTCTGAAGACAAGTCTTTACCCTTCCTTTTCTGAAAGGCATCCTAGGTAGCAAGCATTCAAAATAGTAAAATCACCAAAAAATGCATATCTGCACCTTCCTCAAGCAGCCTTTTTACTACAGACTCTCTCACCATGAGTATTTCAAGTGATTTTTCTTCAGCTTCTCAAAGCATAATTCACAAACAGTAACTGCCCTCTGTTTACACTTCATGCTGCTGCTTATTAATAAACATGGTCTCTACAGAAAAGAAAGGGCTTTAATTCAGTCCTTACCTGAAGAGCTCCTAATTTTCAAGAAATCTTCTTGCCTTGCAGTTTAAGTAAAATTGCATAACCTACAACAGAGCAGAAAGATCTATCAGATACATTCAATATGGTGCATTTAACATGAGTGTTGCAATTCAATCATGCTTGAGAGAACTGACAGCTATGATTTTAGTTACTATCATGCTGTAGCACGTCTTTTACGGAGACTTGTGTCAAGCAGTAATCATTTGGCAGGAATTGTACAATATCACATATACACACACTAAGTACCACCTTTTTCCTCTTCCAGTTTTTCTGCTCAGACACGGAGAAGTAAATGTTTTGATCTACCCCTACGCATTACTCATAACGCTCATGTAGTGG
Organism: Apteryx mantelli; assembly: GCF_036417845.1. NCBI lineage: Eukaryota > Metazoa > Chordata > Aves > Apterygiformes > Apterygidae > Apteryx > Apteryx mantelli. Next base: position 15,217,117 of record NC_089982.1, on the reverse strand, counting down.
TTAGATGGATTAAATAATTAAGATCCTGCTGACATTGTATTTCTTGTTACTAAACAACCCAATCAATTGAATTAGTCACTTGAGCAAGAGTATATGATTGGGCCCAGATGCATTCAGCTCCCATCTTCCATGAGCCCTTCAGTAAAAACAAAAAGATTCATGTCTGCTTAAAATATAGATCTGATCGCATTTTAGTGAACACGCAGTAAAGCCTAATTACTAATTAGCATCCTGAAATGCAGCTAAAAAAAATGCTATTAGTGCCGGTTTCTACTGAATAGCAACCAAAAAAAAAAAAGGACATCAACCCCACCTGAAACTCAGAAACTAGCAGTCACACTGCATGAGACACTGAAGTCAAGACAACACACGCATTTGCATGCGCTATCCCCCACTGAGGGCAGAAGCTATGAGATTCATCTTTTGTATGTTTTGCTGAAAATACCATTAGGCATCACAGCTAGTTACACCTACTGCTATTTAATCTGCACTCAGTGCCACTTCTGCATAAAATACATTTCACAGCTTTTCAGTTATTCACTGAGGACTCTGCTGACTTGATTTTACACAGATATGAGATTGGCACTAACCTAGCCATGATGTTTCCACTTCCACCCTTAACAAACTTCATGTCTACTTTTATTTTTAAAAGGCCAGGACAAAAGGTAAAATAAGCAAAAAAAGACTGTATTCCTCAAATATAAAAAAGAAATAAAGTGCTGGGGGACAAACATGGCTTCTTCGATGGTGGGTGAAAAAACAGGGAGCCTTTCGACAACCTAACAAACTCGAACAAGACTACTTCCCCTTAATGGGGTAGCTCTTGGGTTTTGTTCAGGGCACAGCCCCACTGCCTGCCTGTCAGTGGAAACCTGCTCTTTCTTCCACCCGCAAAACACTTATTTACATACCGAAACTGGAGCCCCCCAGAGAAGCAGCCCTGGTGCTGGCCATTCGCACAAGTCAGCCCCAGAACAGCCTTGTTTTAAGCGATAGCTCATGTGAACGTCTGCAGGACTCAAACATTTATCTGTTTATTTTTGTGCATTAGCTACATCCTGACGGCACAAACTGCCTCTATTCAAGGAGAATTTCCTGGGGCAACCATTTAACACATTTATGCCTGGAACTGGTATTCAGCCTTCACTCGCAGTGTCAGTGCTTCGAGGTGGACGTACAACCATAAGCTTCAAATTACTCCTCAGTGGTCTACAGACATTGAGCTGGTGCTGGGTTTCAGTCCCGCCACCTCCGCCCTGACCTGCGTGTTTGCGGGCCTAAACGAAGGGGCTGCCGGAAATGAAGGGTTTGCCCTAGGTCCAGGTCCCGTTTTTGGAGAGGGGACCTCTGCCTTCGAGGCGCAGCTCACCGTGGAAAGGCAGTCGCTCTGACCCATGCTCCTACACTAAGAATGTTTCTGCTCGGGACTCAACACGATGAAGCCCCCCAAACCCAAACTCTCAAATGGGAGGAGGTCTCAAGAAGTTCAAATTCCTTTGGCCTGATTTTTGTTACTTCTGGAAAAATTGGTGGGAGAAAGGAAAGAGGAAGATGGGGAGACTGTCAAATGCTTTGTCCAGTAATGTTTGAAAAACATATTATTGACACTAATCTTGGAAGATTTCATGCAATCAGGGAATACCAAACCAAAAGCTGGCCACCTGCAATGAAACCTTATATGGAAATTTCAAAATTTTATGTAAAGTAACTTTAATAAGAACCACAGGAAGGGAGTCCCACAGTACAAAAGTAGAAAATAAATAAATTAAAAAAAAAAAAAACACAGAAGTAACATATCTGAGAAAATGGATTTCATCAAGGTAACTTTTCAGCTTGCCAAAAGTTTTGTTTTCAATACAAAGTACTGCTTGAGTACTCTCTACAGAGTTGCTAAAATTTTCATTGACAATTTTTCCTCAACTACATCACAGATTAAAGTTGCTCCAATACGCATGGAGGAATTTCAGTTCGTAACTCAAGAACAGATTTTTTCTGTTTCTGTAGTGCCATGAAAACCTTTCTACAAAGATGCTTATAAGATGACTTAGCTTTACCCTCCTTCCCCAAAATGTACCATGCGAAAGAATTTTTTTGAGAAAGAATTTTCACTTTTCTCATGAAAGTTAGAGAAAGGAAATACTGTTTCTCCATTGTATTCAAGCGAGGGAAATAAAAGCCTAGAGTTAGAGTTATTTGCCTAAAACCGCACAAGAAGAATGTGCATTTCAGCACACAATTCTTCTAAAATCGTTTTGTATTATCTTCCTTTTAAAGTTCACCTAATTTTGAAGTCGTCAGGTTGTAAAATGCCTTACACCTCTCCTTACACCTCTCCAAGCAATATGTTATTATTTATATCAGCAAAAATGATTTGTCCGATTCCTCCTCTGCATTCAGAAGGCACCTCCAACTTGGAAGGCAAATCTGTTAGCTCTGTTAGTTTGAGGACACCCACCATATCTGTGCAACTTAGCCAATGCTAAGACCTGTGGGGTTTTTTTTCAGAGCGTCATTTTTGTATTAGGATTTTCACAAGCCAAACATTCAGAAAATATGGATAAATTCTAAACAAAACCCACTAGCCTGGTCTTGTTTTCTTGTTTTTTCATTAATTACAAACCTTAAATATAAAGGACTTGTGGAAGTCACATGTATATCCCAGAAGCCAGTTCTCACCAATACATAATTATTTTTATTTGGTAACATCTGAAAAACGTGTACATGGTATATGCTTATGCAACTGCTCAGTTACAACAAACTTCCAGTATCCTGAGTTCAAAAGAGCCAAAATTCATTGTCAAATTAGTAGACTTACTTCCTGTCCCAAAGATAGAGGAACGCTCTCCGGGATAGCAGACTCTGCCTGTGCTGCTGCCGCCAGCGCTCAGTTGAGACCACCTTCCTCTGCTCTTTGAAGAGACCCCAAGGGACACTAGAGTACATTTATTGCAGATAGCTAGTTGCATGCCCATTAGTAGACATACTGTTCAGAAAAGGTTCCTTTTCCAAAGCTCCCAATTTCCTTTTATTTGACACTAATGTCTTAATTTAGTAAGTTCACAGTACAAGAAAAGGAGACTGTAGAAAACCGAGGACAACTAGAAACCCAACTAAAACATGATTTCCTTCAAAACTAGCACCGCTAAATACACCACTTTGACTTCTTATCAAGAATATGTCAATTTTTAAGATCTGATCTCGGGCTGACTTTCACCAGCAACAGTCGAGCGGCTACATGACGAGCTGCCGCTGTCCATCTGATTTACTCTGATACAAGATCAGAATCAGATCTGTCGTCTCACCTTCGAGTTTGCCACAAAAATGATGCAAGAGATCACACGTAATAGTGCTTGTACTAATTGAAATCTAACAGGCAGACATAAGAATATTTTTAGCCTTTTTCCTTCCACCCACTGATGTGAAACTTATCCACATAAATGAAAAAGGAATTTCTTTATACTTGCTCTTTCCTTTAGGAAATAGAGGAACACCCAAGCAGTATGATTTCCCATATGCCCATGGAAAATAGGCCAAATATATCACTAGTATAAGCTACTAAAATAGAAGGAATGTTTTTGCTATTATGTTAGCTCATTACAAATATGCGCATCCAATACTACATTCAGCATAATTATAAGCTTTAAAGTAGTCACATGAGTAAACATTTCCTAATCATTACTTTGGTGAAGTTGTACATTTCAATTTTTTCAAGATATCTGTATTCATTCTTCTGGATGAAATAAGCATTTCAAATTGAAGCCACTAGAAAATGCATGAATATTGTAATACGCCAAGTCACCATTTGCCAGTAGCCGCTACTAAGCTTATGCTTAGAATCACAAATAACTGGTATGCTAGATACGTCCGAGAGATAGCCATACTCTGCTCGTTCACATCAGGCAAGTCACAACAGGAGGACTGAGCCAATAATGCCAGCAACTCAACACAGAGTGCTGACTGGAAACGCCTTTTAACAAGATATTCATGACTTAAAAATAACAGCAGGGGCCCCTGAAGGTTTCAGGATAATTGGCAAATGCCTTTCAACTTCAGAAAAAAATAAAAATGCAGAGTCTGGCCATAATTGCTCTGTATACATACATCCCGGATTACTAAATTCCAAACCTTTACCTGAACCAAAATATGATATGCATAACGCAGCTTTAATACAAAAAGCACAGAAAAAATAGCACTGCTAGACTCAAGCCTGAACAGCACATACCAGCTTATGCCACAGCTCCAAGTAACTGCAAATGTTAGCTCATACACACGCGCAATTTAGGTACGTTTCCAACATCTTCCACCGTTGTTTTCAGTTTTCCTAGTCACAGGAAACAGAAAAGAAATGGAAGCTACAGTATTCCAAGTAATATTTTCAATTTCATACAGCTTATAGAATCCATATTTTTCTCACCTCCTTTTGCAACTTAGTTATGTTTTAGATGTACAGTATAGAGAGCATATGCCAAAAGACAACAGATTATGAGTCAGTTGAAGCAAGAAATATATTAGAAGTGCAACTTTCTCCAAATTCACCAATCTATTTGTGCTTCAGTTGTCCTTATTTACTCATTCCAAATATCCACAGATGTGTATCACCTCCCAGGTAGGTCCCCGCTCCAAAGAGTGTATAACTGAGGGGCTCAGTCTTACAGAAGGGATTTCACACATATAACTCCCTCACGTGAAAGGTTCCTAAATAGACAACAAAACTCATCATATCGGACCAGCAAGACATCTAACTTTCCACTATCTTAGAGTAAGCTTGACTGTGAGCAACCACTATCTCTTCTGAAGTTGATGTGTTTATTAGCCACTAAATGGAGGACCATTTAAATGGTCTTTGTTTAATGTTGGCTAAGAGGATGGAAGCCACCACCCAAAGACCACGAGAATAGTAAGTTATGTTTCTGCTGCCTTGGACAGATGTGCCATGCAAAATCCTGTAATTCTTGGGCCACCTGATGTGACCTGAGTTACGTTCACATTGGGAACTGCCAGGGTCTCGGAGCACCTCACACGTAGGGACAATAAACCAAATATGCAATAACTTCTGGTCCATGCCCACATTTCCCTAACTCGGGCATTTACTTTGCCTGCCCTGAGCAGAGTCAAAGAGTAAGCTACCATGCGCAGTACAGCCACCCCGGACGGCATTCTGGCGTTACGCAGGAGGCTTTCAGGCTCTCCTCTGTGATAGTACACATATACCTAAAGGGCCTGGGAGCTGACCTGGATCCAGCTATATTTTCAACATTACACTTCAACAGAGGAGCGAAACCAATGGAAAAGTCACGGACAGCAGGGAAATCACTAGAATAATTCCTCCTCAAGAAAAAGAGAGAGAGATTTTTGGACAGAAAGCTGGCTAAGAAGCCAGGCTTCGTATTACACGCAAGGAAACGGCTTCCTGTTGTTTGATCTTCCCACTTTGGGAAAAGAGCACTTGCTAAATATTGCATCAAAGACATTCTTATTACCATCATTACTTCCACCTGTCTGCTGAAACACAACTCCAAATATTGGCTAATACCTCACACCAAGGGTGGCAATAGCATGCTCTTGGTTTGACATTAAGACATCAGCAGTCTCTCTCACACCTTGAGGACTATTTGCATGAGAAACTACTCTGCAACAAAAGTAAAAGATTTGCACCCTGTCCTAGCTAAAAGGTTTGCATTCTGTCCTATAAAAAACAATATAGGCCATTAAATATGCTGGCTGCAAGCCTGTATTATATGCACAATATTCTTTTAAATTTTGAGAAAATAATTAGTTTCAAATAACCAGAGTGCCTAAACACACACAATTAATTTAGGATTCCTCTGAAGATCTCAGGGCATCTGCCAAACCAACACTCCCTCTTCCTCCCCGCAGAAAAGCACGCTATACAGTTTTGCAAAAATATTACGGTGATTTTTCCAATCATTCAAATTTTCTATTTGGACATGACTTTTTGTAATTTTTTTAGGGGGCGGGGTTTTGTTTCTAACAGAGTAACATAAGACCTTTATTGGAAATAAACCCCTATAATCATTGCTACTGCTAAAAAAAACCAAAAAAACAAAGAACAATAAAAAACTAGATCAATAAACCAACAGTCAAGCAAACAGAACAATGCTGTGAAAATGAAATAATCATTGAAAAGCCATCATAATATAGTCAAACTTTTAACAACTGTTTAGTTAACTTTCTGTGATAATCTTCAAAAAGTTATACAAATACACCCATGTATATAATTCCATCAATTTTTTCTTCTATAAACAATGAGTCTCCAGCAGACTTTGTAAATTACCTGCATCATGAAACCTGAGCAAATCTGGCAGTGAACATCAAATTTGAGGTCTTTCATATCAAAAATAATTGCAAAGAAACAAAACCATCTGAAGTAATCTATATAATAACCTTTTCAAATAAGATGGTAAGCCTGGTCACTTAGAAGTAAGCTGAATCATACTTACTTGAAAATACCTGACTGAACCTTTATATCCTGGTTAAACCCGTAAGGACTTGCCACATTTCACAAGCCTGGCACTCCAGTGACACCCCACGGCAGTGCAACACCGGGGGAGCCACTTTGCCCGCAGGGATTTTTGGAGCAGGTACAACTGCGCCACCTAAACTAAAAGCGAGCAAGCACATCACCAGCGCTGCCGCACAGCGCAGGGAAGGCAAGAGGACAGGAGAGCCTTTCATGGAGAGGGAAAACTCCTGCTCAGATGCACCTCTTATTCTTTTGCTCCCCTGTTCCCTTTCACGTTAATGGAAAATATCCAGTAGGGCAGTGCGATAAACTGCAATGCAACGGTGTCCCAGGATGTGCACTTCATGGGAGAATAAGGCCACGCTTTCTCTCAGTGATACAACATTGCAATAACAGATTAGTCAACATACAAAATCCCAGCAATAATAATGTAAAAATAACACAAGCCATGTGCTGGCAAATGCTCTCGACAGTCCTTGTATAGAACAAGACGCTGGATACTGGGCAGAGATGGCAGAGCTGTAAGCTGCCAGGCTCCGGTAACGCTCATCAACACCATCCACCACAACGTGGAGTCCACAGTTTTGCAAGAAAGCAACCGGGGGTAGCCTCTCACGTCCTCCCCTCCGGGCTCTTGGATGAACATAACGATCTTGAAAAACGTGGCTACTGACACCCTGCTTCATGATTCATTGAAATATTTTGAGCCTTTGAATCACTCTGGGAAATTACATCTGGAAGTGCCCGACCACATGCTTTCCATATCTAAAGGACAAGCACTAACGAGAAGCAGAAATCACTATTGATTGGTTTGCTACAGGCAAGCTATTTAAAATAGCGTTGGGTCTAAATCAAACTTCTTAGGCCTGGCTGGCATTTCCCACATATTGAAAGGATTCAAGTATGTTCAACCGTATCCTTAAGTTCACCCCTTCCTCTTCCAATGCTGTGCTTTATTTTCCATTTTGCTTTTTTGCCCTCCAAAAGTCAAAGGCCTCTCTCATGCAGCAATGTGGAGAAGTAGAAAATTCTCACAAAATAGAAATACAGGGCTGCAAAACAACAAACACTGGCAGCCGGTGAGCCTGAAACAACTTTAACACTTTCTTGCTTTGTTACTAATTACACTGACGAGATTTTACCTTGACATTGTCTTTTCGAAACTGCACTGCCGAGGCCCGAGTTTTCTTACATGGTAAGGCCAGATGCTTCATCATTTGAACTGGCAGCGCCCACGCTCGCGCCGGCTAGCGCAAGGCCAGCCAACGGGGGGGCATGCACCAGCTGCCAGGAGCCTCTAAAGCTGCTACTGGGGGGCCCTGGCATTGTATTCAAAGCCAGCTTTAAGAGCCAATACAGCAAACTGTGCAAGATATGATGTGTGGGGAGCCCCATAAAATCCTTTAATGGAAACAGTGGGCCTCTATTTGAGCACGTTTCAGAAGCCTTGTGCACCAGCATAAACAACTCGGCTCCCATAAGGCATAACAACCAACGCCAGCGTATAGGCTCCAGTGGCTCTAAACCTCATCACACGGTTTTGTGTCACTGTTCTTTCTAAGAAAGTTTACACTGCAAAGCCACAGTCCATACAACCAATGTTTATATAATGACAGCAAAGCACTTTTTTTCCCTCCTTTTGCCTGTTAAAATGTAGAAGGCAAGGCAGGCAGGCAAGAATAGCCAAATTACCCTTCTTTCTTTATTCTCCATTTGATAATGACATGGTGCAACAAGGCAATGCGTACATGGCAACGGCAGCTAAAAGACCATCAGTAAGACATGACTCCAGAATGGTTTTTCCTAGACTATATGCTCTAGGGAGGCAAAACAAATCTAACAGAGATATGTGATTGCTCCTGGGGCACTAATGTTCAACATCCCCTTAATAAATTATTCTTTGATAAAGGACTATCAACTAGAGCTCCCTCTAGAAGGAAGGTGGCCCAAGGCTGTCTCAGAAGAGCTACACACAGCACCAGGCAACCAGGACTAGAGAAGCTCCGAGTTCTTCATCTTCTGCAGTAAAACCCATACTATCCAAGTTTACCTACCTATCTTTTCTTTCTTCCTTTAGATACAAATGTAACAACCTTTCTCTTGAAGCAAAAGCCCTACAGATTTCTGCTACTGGCACGTGTAGTGCAGAATAGAAGCTCCTTCCGGACGCAGAGGACCACTGTTCTGAAGAGCATTACAAAAGTCTGCATTGCAGTGAAACGGGCACCCCTGCCTGCATTTACCCCGTCCAGCACTCCCAGCTCTCGCTTTGCTCCTACTCCTGGATCCTAATGGTCTGAGATGCAGCTGCTCCACAGGACGGGACCTGCCAGTCAGCTGCATTGGATAGCCAGGACCCCACCTTGGAGAAGAGGCTGCAGGACAACAGGGAGGGCTCTGCTTCACGGAGCCTCACTGAAAAACAGAGATTCCCTGGACACAGGCTTGTGCTTATGACTCTTTCCCTATCCTTTCATTCAACCTCCCCCTTACATGATTCACTGGCACAACATAAGGGGCACAAGGGGGCTATCGCTCTGTGTGTTTGGTTACTACCCCAAATACACTTTTGGCCTGTTTACCTTAGCTCTTCACAGCATCCCCTAACTATTTAGAGTTCCTTGAACAGCCTGAGAAAAAACAGCAGTGACTAAGCAGTGCAAAGGGAGAGGAGGACCACCAGAAAGAAGTCCTTACACACTGGATCTAGGAAAAGGATGATCTCTAATATCTAAATATGGATGACAAAGTAACTATTTAAATTAATGAACATAAAAAACTGCCTGCATCAACAGTTACATTTCGCATCATCCACCACGACAGATTATAACTTCATTCCTAAAAATTACATCAAACCTGAAGCATCAAAAACACTGCTTGAACTGAAGTCTTTTGATATTCATGTACAGTAATTGCACTTCTGCTTTGAAAGATTAAAAACAATAAAATGGTCATCAGGGAATTATCTGTTTAAAGCCAGAAGCAGTCAGAATCCAGGGAGGGAAGGAGGAAGGAAGAAAGGTAGGAAGGAAGGAAGGAAGGAAAGAAGGAATTAATACAATCACCTTTTCTTGATGCTTGTTACATGCGTAAGGAGTAACACATTGCCCAGTTTTCCACTCAAGCTACCATTTCACACCAGCAAAAAGAGGGGTCTTTGGAAAATGCTGAATGACTTTTTCATGGCTATCTGGTTTATGTTTGAACATACAGGAAACAGATCCTCCTAATCAGCCTACTGATATTCCCTACTGCCAAAAATACAAGAGTGCAACTTCACAGCCAAAGCAAGCCGTTATCCACTCCTTTTATAATTAGCTCAAAATCTCTAACTTAACGCAATGTTGCAAATGAGAATTTAAATTTAGCAGAAACAGGAAAAGCCAACGTTAAGATTCCTTCCAATATGTCAGCTCATCCTACAGACTTCCTATAGTGGAGGGTTCTTATATTATTTTTTCACACTATCATTATTAAAACTCAGAGGAAATTCTATCTAAAACTACCATTTACAAGATGTGGGAAAACAATATAATCTGCAAAAGACCCCAGCAAAGTCTACAAGAAATATATAGTTTTTTACTTCTGTCTGCATATAGCATCATTCTATTCATAGTCTTTCCGCCTACAGAAATGAAGAGTTATCACATTTTCTGGCTAGTCAGAATATGTTCTCTTTTTCCAAAACGGATTCCCTCCCCCAACAGAAAATACTACTTTTGCCATTTGTCCAGGACAAGGAAATCAAAAGTCCTGGAGAAATGACTCTTGCACCTTACTTAATGCAGAACTGCTGCACAGATGGCTATGCATGTGCAATTAATCCAAAAAATTCTGAATATCAGATTTATTCCAAATGTGCAGAGCAACTGCAAAAGTCATCAGCACACTGATGGTAAATTCTCAACATTCAGAGTGCTTCAGACTCGCTGCCCGGGTACAAACCCAGCCCTACAAAAATGTGACTTATTAGACCCCCAGCTACAAAATACGGATGCTTGCCATGCAACTGAAAAAAGTATTTTATCAGAATCTCTCAGGCACCGAGGAAGCCCCTAAGGGAGGGTGACATTCATACACACACGAGGAACACTTTCATTGTGACTTAAGGCACGCAAGATCAAAAGACCATTCAAGATACCTAATTTGGGGGAATGGAAATCAGAAAAAAGAATCCCAGGTTTGAAAAACATGGCAAGTGCTTTATCAAAAATACAGCATAATAGCTAGCGTATTGTGACAAAACCGAAAACACTTGCTTCCTAAGAGAGGGCACCTGAACAAACATTTATTATCCTGACCCAAGCACAACCAAAGAGTTCCAGAGTTGATATGCTAATGCACCTCACTTCAAAGGTTTCCTTAAGCTGCAGCAGAAGGCTAAATCTCTAACGCCAAAAAGTTTTAGCACTGAACAAAAGGGGAATGACAAACTGTCATGCTGACAAAAGGAAAAGACAGTAAAACGCTCAAAGATGTGGAACATATATTTCTCTCCAAATTATTACTGCTTTCTGTAATTGCAAAACATGTATCTACTCTAGGTGAGCTCTATTCCAGCACCAGAGAATAATTTCCATTTCCTATGACACTCCCTGATAGCCACAGATCCCCCCCTAACTTTCTGAATTACTTTGTGCTACAGGGTGCTCAGAGATCAGCAATTTGATCTGCTGGCACCTGGCAGAAGAGACACACCATCAAACAAAGAAAAGGTCTGGTGGCAACATAGGTTCCTGGTGGAAGGCCACCATCAGCTGCTGGGAATGTTTACGGTATCACTTGATTTTAAAAAGTCAGTAAAAACAGAAATTATCTTCACCAGCTCAGGATAAACCCTAACAAGGGAAGAAGAGATCCTTTCTGGATAAGCAGAGATAGACCCCCAAGGACTACCAAGAGAAGGAAAGTTAGTGGAAAAAGTCCCTGAATCTGGAGAGTTTTCTCTTAGTGATCTACATTTCTCGTGCTCCTGAAGAAAGTGAATTTGGAAGCTGTGTGAAAGGGGCTGCCTCTCTGCAGGTGTTCTCTGAAGTCTGACACCCTCAGAAGTCACCTTGAGGACAGAGGAGGTTTAGGAGTCAGACACAGAAACGGCCTTCAGGTTGCAGCTCCAAGGAAGGGCTGCTTGGCAGCACCTTTATGCTTTAAAAGTCTGTCCCCAGACAGCAAGCACAGATATTGCCCCTGTTCTTCGGGATCTGGCAGCGTGTGGTGACGGAGCGGCTGGTGGCTCAACAGCAGCGCACTGAGCAGCCATTAGCAGAGCTAAGCCTGATCCTTGCAACAGCACAAGAGTGCAAAATTGCACATAAAAACAGAATGTAAAAATTACAAGGACAATGACTGCCTTGGCAAACTATCCCAAGTTTGTTTTGGAAACAAAGCCGGGATGTTTAAAAATCTTGCATGCCATAACTACTGCACGAAACGGAGCGATGACCAAAATAGAGGAATCAGAGAGGCAAGTAGGGAAATCTGTTTCTAGCAGAAAAATATGAGCAGATTTGATCTTAGGATAAGAAGAAGAAGAATAGAATTTTCCAATTTAATATGCTATGTGAGTAAGATTTAGCTCTGACTCAGAGAGAGTGCCTTATTATATTGCAAGCGTTGTTAAAGCTCTAGGTGAGGTGAAAGAGGAGAAAGAAGGCCAACTGTGCGCCAGGGGAAAGACCTGTAGGGAGAAGTAGTATCTTGCATTAGACAAACATGTATTGTTGAAAAAACAAGGAATGATCTTTCAAACACTTCTACAAGAACACAGACCTGAAAGGGGCTCACACACTCAAAGTCAGGCACACTAATATAACTAGAAAAGAAAGGCCTAACAAAATACATTATCTCTGCCTACAGACCTTGCTTTTTTATATCCTTAAATCACCCTCACCAGAACAATATTGCTAATACTAAAAGCCATATTAGTGTTTAAGCTTAAACTTTTCTCCCTTCTGTCCTAAAAATTTGCAAGTTAAAGTGATCTTGTACATCCAAGTGCAACTTTCAAACCTACTTTATGACCCGTTTACAGTCAGCATACCACCATTTAAGCCGCCACTAGATTTGGTCTGTAATATTAAGAACAGAACATATTCTGGAAAACTACTTGCTTCCAGTTATTAACATACATAGCTGGTGCTGTCTGGAGAAATGCCAGTTTACAAGAAAAAAAGTAGCCACGTAGTCCATCTAAAAGAACCAGTTTTGCTAAGATTTACTCCTTTGACTCTCAAGTTTACCTACTGTTATCACTGGGATCGTTCACGATAGGAACGTGGAAATCCTCAGCTGCAATCCTTTCAGGCAAAAGGAGCAGGCGAAAAGGCAAGCTGGCGAGTGGGTTTGGGATGGGAGGGAGGACGGTGGGTCTGTGTTAAGGGCACAGCCTCCTGCTTCGCGGGCTGGTGGTGGGGCAGTGGAGGAGCAGGGGCACATGCAGGTCAGCACGGGCACTCCACTCATCCATCTGCGGTGAGGCACGCCTAGGGCTAGGGCCAGCACACCACCTCCTCCCAACTTTTCGGTCCTGATGGAGCTCAGACAGGTCTACACACTCCATTGCTCAGACTGGGGTATTTCTGAATACATGTAGAAGGTGACCCGTTAGCCACTCGGCCATGCAGGAAGGTGCCTAGAAGGCTTATGTGCCTGCCAAGTGCAGGTGAGCTCTTGCCAGAGGATCCCGAAATCACAGTTTTGGAGTTAAGCATCCATCAGCCTCCTACATACTGTGTTACGTCCCTTAGTCCTCACCTTATTCCTGCATCCCCTTCCTAAATGCCAATAGCCATCCTGACCCAGTGGCAAATTAAAGCCGCTAATCAGAAGCTAGAAAGCAATAGCTAAGTGAAGGAAACTGAAGACAGAAAGCACTATTCTAATAACATAGTAACAGCCCTTAATTCTACACTGTGTTAGAAAAGCAGGATAATATATTGATACCACAGTAAGATGATTGATGTATCACTTGGAAGTTATTTTCCTACTTTGCATAAGCAGGCCCTCATAACACAGGACACAAACCCTCAAAGGGTTCAATAAAGAGACCTCTGCCCAATCATTAACTTTGAGTAAGGCTCGTAGTACCAAAGACATTCCAGAAAACTGGCAGATAGTTAATATTGTGCCCACAAGCAAAGGAAAACAACCCAAGTAACTTGCAGACCATTTATAATATGACATCAAGCCAGATAGAGAAAGAAAGTATTTTCAGGGGATTCAATTCATAAAGAATCAAAGAAGAGTTATTAAATTACTGCCAGACAACATGGATTAATGGAAAAGAGGGCTAGTGAAACAAACTAGGTTTCATTTTCTGATGAGTATAACAAATGTATTTGATTACATAAAGGACTACAAACAATGCACATCAATACTTGTGGGGTATTTGACTTTGTACTATCCAAAATTCTGATTGGTAAAGTTCACACTAGAAGTATCAGTTAGGCACATGGCTCAAAAGTCTGGCAGATACCACAGTAGTAACCAAAGTAGAACTGGTGTCTTCTAATGACATCTGTATCAAGGTTCTGCAAAGGTGTCTATTAGCTCAGTAGCATTCAACACCAAGTTGAAGTGTTTCTATATACAGCATTGCTGGTATCAATATCAGTTAAAATTTTTTTATCTAACATTTTAAAGGATTTTTAAAATCAGACGGAACACACAAACACACAAAATTTATAGCAAGCAACTAAAAGTTTAACCTGTTTAACTTATAAAGAAGATCTGAGAAGACTTTATTGCAATTTGCAAGTACCTCCACTGGAAGAAAACACCAATGTTACTTCAGCAGATGAAGGCATAAAAGCTCAGCTAGGGATAGTTCTAGAAAGGATGATTAACCAATAATATAAATTACCAAGGACAGAAATGCGGGATTCTTCATCTCTTGGTATCAGCAAATCAAGAATAGGACACCTTTCCAGAATATATGCAGTAGCCAAGTACAAATTTTCTGTTGGTCAGATAGTTTATTGTCTTAACAGAGGGAAAGCAGAACAAATATAATTGCCTGAGATATGCAGGAGATCAGACAACTTTTTTCAACAATCCTTTCTGGTCTTACATTCCTTGACTGTATGAAGGATACTAAAAAAAACCCAGCACTTTGATGCTAAAAGGTAAGATCCAAAGACAACAGCTGTGTTTTAACTTTAAAAAGAAAGTTATCATTACTGTTGCCTCAACTGTGAAAAGGGTTATTTACACAAATAAACAAGAAACAAAAGCAAATTGTTCCTCACTTTCATCTGCTATGCCGTCTCGAACACTTATGGACTGCTTGATTTGCTCTTGCTGACAGGAGGAAAATGCAGCAGAATGTGCCCAGTGCAGTACAACATGAACCTGATAACATTATCCTACTTGAATGTCAAGTTTGCTTTGGTATCGCATGAGTGATATGAAGCCAGAGAAAATCAACAACAACAAAAATCCCCAAGACACTTAGGAAAAAAAAAACAACAGCTGAAAATGAGCAATTGATCTCAGGCAAGAGGTTTGAGCCAAATTTAATCATATATTAAGCCCAAGCAAGCATGTCTGAGGCAAAGTGGATTACCCTTGCAAACGAGAATGCACCGAATGGAAAGTTTGCTCAGTTCCTTGCTGTACGCAGCAACTGGGAATAAAGCTAGGAAAGGAGCACTTTTGAGAAGAAAAAACAGCAAGGGAAGGCCACAAAAACAGACTGGAAGGACTGGAAGACAGGTAGCAGTGTAAACAGGGAGGAAGACCAGTACTGGAGAGAAAAAGGTCAGAAATAAAATATTGCAGGGCTTGAGAAATTTAGCAGTAGGAACAAACTGCAGAAGTAGATTAAGGAGAAAGGTACCCGAGCAGAATTGCTCAAACACTTCACTTCTTTCCCTTCTCGCGCAAATATACAGAGTTTGTCAAAGTTTGCACAATGCCTTTGGGAACACATATGATAACCAGCCTTCCAGGCCAGTGCTGGGATAAAGAACATCTTGCTGCTGTTCTGTTTGTCCAACACTACTGCCTGCGTCATGAGCTGGAAATGTTACTTTTAGAAATTATGGCAAAATTTCATTTTCTAGCACAAAAGTAACATTCTCGTCACCTTTTTCATCAAGAATTTCCATTCTTGATGGAATTAATAACACTAAGCTACTACCAAAAGTACAGACAAGCTGCACTGTCAGTGATGGTGCAGTTACACGTGGAACCTTTGCCCTGCAAAATAAAACATCAAATCCATTCCAGCTGGTGTGACACACGGAGATCATCGGCTACTAGCACTGATACAGCTAGTAATAAACCAGCTCTATCAGGAAGGAGTAAACCAGAAAGGAGAAAATTCTTTATGAGAACCAAATAAATTCAGAGGAGCTTGATACCACTTGATATTCCAATGCTAGAGGAAAAATTGCTTGTCTAAATGCCTTGACAATAGTTTTTGGTTTTGAATAACTTTGGTGACCTGTGACTGCCTCAATCCTTCATGTAATAATAGCATGACCTTTCCTGAGCATTTAATGTATTTTGCTTTGTCTTCATGGTCCACACTTAGGATGCATGTAACAGAGTACTACAAATGAGGAGCTTGATTAACTACCATCATCATCTAACCCATTTCATTGATGAGCACAGTTATCACTCTTCCATAAATGCTTTATTTATGCATCCATTAGCCTTTTTAATCAAATAGAATATTCCTTTTCACTTTCTGAATTCAATGACAACCTATTCTTTTCATAGATTCCCTTGTAGAGTCTTAATGGGCCCACACCAAAAACCCCCCAAGAATTTGACACTTTATAAACAAATTCAAAGATTTCTCTATGAACTATGTCAACAATCTGCATAAAGTTGCCGATGAAAACAGTATTTTGGCCAAGAACAGCACCAGGACAATGTGATATTAAAGAGGATCAATGATCACGGTAAAAAGAGGATCAAGTGAAACTGGCACTAGAGATCTGACATAAGTCCCAATTTTTTTGGTCACACTCCTACAAATAACATCTAAGTTAGCTATCAGAAGCCCAAGGATCACTAAGGATTACCCAAGGAAGCTAAATTCCTGAAACGGCAGCAGCTCTTGTCCCATATCTTCTCTTAAAGAAAAGCTCCAACCTAGAAAACTCTTCATCACTGGTTCTTTCAGGGTCCTTCGTGTCTAATTTAAGTTTGGTCACTCAACATCAGTGCAGCTGGAACAAACCAAACTTTACAAAAGCCAATTTAACTGATTTGTCAACAATCCTCCACCAGGTGAGCACACAGTGAAACATTCCTTCAGCACATCTTTTCTGCAGAATCCCTCTGGTCCTAAAAAGTAATAAATGCTTTTGCGCTTTGGGGAAATCAGAAGAAATAGTATATATTTTAAATTAATGTTCTCTCAGAAGAGTTTTTAAAGAGGAAGACTGCAGTGTATTTGTTTTATGAAAAGCGTATTATTGAATTCAGGGTACTGCCAAAGTTCTGGATAATTTCACTCCATGGCTGTGTTCTCAAGTTTCAGCAATACGAAGAAGTCATTTTCACCTTTTAATCTTTTGGATTAAATATGTTTGAGAAAAGTTTTGGAGCAGATGAAGGACCTCTGAGTTTATAATTCACATATATTAAATAGGACCTCTTACTTTGATCAACTGTTTCCTAAAAGTTGATCTAACAAAATTCATCACTTCAAACGCATGGATTATGATGTTTGCACCAAAATAAATGACTCCCAGTGCAAAAGCTGCCATACTTCACGAAATATGAGGGCAGGTGTTTTTAAACAGAAAAAACAAGGTATTATGGAACACTTAAAACAATGAGAAAATTGCATATACCACAAATGAAAAAGTCTGCAAAGTCCATTTACGCGAAAGAGCCTCCCTCCTAGTAAATTTTTCTGCCATTATTAAATATTCTGCTTAAGTCTGTAAAGATTGAATAATCCAGAAATACCTGATTAAAAAAATACATTATTTCATTGTTAATTTATGGGGAAAAAAATCATAACTTTTTTTTAATTTATTTTTACAACTAGAGGCTTTCACTAGAAAGCACTATGAAAAAAAGTGTGTGAGTGCTGATTAAAAACTGCTTTCTGCTGTCCTACAAATGAGGAAACCTCAACAGCTTTTCTACACCAAAGTTGAATCTATTCATGTGGCACTTTGATCAGCAAAGAGTTAACTGATTTAAATGTTATGGACCTCAAGGGATTTCAGGGCACTGAGGTCCTCACAAAATGCGCTCAACAGTTGGCAGAACTGAACTTTTCTAATGTGTATTGGCATGTTTCTGTTATATCCTTCCATCCAGGCTCAGAAGCAACAGTAGCTAGAAGTAGTTGATATAAAACTTGTCCAATTTTAGGGAATGCAATCCATTTCATTTAGGGTCTAAAGGCCAAATCCTGGCTAGCTTTTAAAGAATAGAGGGGCAGGGAAAGGCAGGGTGCAAGAAGCATCTTTCCTTTAAAAATATATTTATACAGAATGAAAAGCTGTGAAGCCCAGGGAAATGTGAAGGAGCAGGGAAGAGGAAACGCATAGGTGGCAAAACAGTTCTTGTAACGGAAAAAGCACCAGCAATACTAGCTACCAGATACATAAAGTATTACCAGCTGTCCCCTTATATATAATTTTACAGCAAAATGTTTAATACAATCTCCAAAGCAGAAATTCATTAAAAACTAAAAAAAAAGGAAACTGAACAGCTCTGCTGTTTACATGCTGCTTCTTATTTAATGCACATACAAGTGACATGTAGAAGACAGATCCAGACAGAAATCAATTTATTTCAACAAGCTCTCCAAGCAGAAGAAATGCCCGACCTTCTTCTTGGGTTTAGCTTCTTAATTAATACTACCTCTAGGGAGACAATAATGCTCAAGTCCTGCAACATTTTTTTTTTATTGGAACAGATTATCTTTTTGAATTGTAAAGCGTTTGGGCATAGATGCATGTGTCCATGAAATTAGCTGTTCATTAAATGACTACCCTCTTCAAACAAGACAGCCCACACTATTGAAAAAGAAATACTGCTCCTATTATAACATTTGTTAAAAGCTGAACCTCCCTGAGAAGAGAAAAACCTCTTTGGTATGGGGCAGCGGGGTCTCAGAGCTACCAAAGTTGGTATCTTCTGCCTCACATTAAACACTTCTATTAGCACCACATACCCAGTTAAATAACTCTTAATAAAGAGATTCCAAGTCATCTCCATGCCTGTGGGTAACCAATTACAGAGTATTACAAGTAAGGGGGTCGCTCAGAGGTTAAATTCTAACATAGTTGTGGTTTTTTGGTTTTTTTTTGTTTTTTTTAAACTAATTAAAATTGGGGGGGGAGGAGGGAAGTAGATTTAGTTGGTACAAAATGCTAGGAACATATGGTAGCTGTTCTAAATTAAAAGAAGAGCTCTCCTGCTCAAGCCCCTTAATTTAACGAAAGCCGGCAAGTAGCCAGCTACACTAATTAAACCACTTGCAAATATTGTCACTTTACACCTTCAGCAGAGACCTCCTCAGATGCGAAGCCTCATGTCTCAGTTGAATCAATATGATCAGACAAGGTACTGTGCCGCAAAGAAAGCGCCTACAGCAAGGGCTTGGAGCCATGTGTCTACTACGGTGTAACTAGAAACTGGAAAATAGGTGCGTGAGACTCGAGAGAGTTTGAGTTGCTGTCTGCTGTTGGTGCCGCATTTCAGGAAGTACCTTACTTCCATTGAGAACCGTTCTATTTTCTAATTTAACCGTTCTGTCTTCTAAACAAAAAGTGCACGAGGCAGAAACTCATATTTTTGCCACTGGGAAGACCATCTGTGGAACCGCATCCAGCGGCGGTGTCCTGGGTGCCGAAACGCCACTGGGCAAGAGACCCCGTTTGCCTAATAGTGCCAGTTTGAGAAGCATCTTTCCACAAGTCTGGTACCTAGAAGGTCCTAAAGCAAACAAGATTCTCTGTGGAGTACGACTTGCATTAAAAAGAAAGGCTAAAAGGGCGGATATATTTTAAGAATGGTGGAAAGAAAGAGCAAACTTACTACTCTAACTGAAGACATACTAGTTTTCAGTTCAGTTCAACTTTTTCAGCTGCTCATAGTTCTAGCAAACATTTCTTTTGAATCACTCTCATTTCCCAAAGGAAAAACGTTGCTAAATGCAAATACCACATATATGTATTACGGAATCAAAAGAGAATGCGCCACACAAATGTTTTCCAACTAAGTAAGATGAGAAATTTTGCAATTAGGCAAGACTTCAGACAAGTATTAATGTGGCTTGGTTTTATTTAGATATTCTTGGGATTTAAAAATCAACTCAGTGACTACAAAAATCAGTTCAGGTAAGTTAAAACTTACAAAACTTTCAATTCCACAATATCCTGGCAGCTTTAGAAAAGTATCTTTTTTCATCCTTTTAATTTGTTAAGAAACTCCAACTTCATGATGGATACTATCTATTCAACAGTTCAAATGGTTAATACCACAAGGAAAAGAAAGCATTTTTCAAATGCAAATTTCATTCACAATTTTGAATTTCTCAAATGTAAAATCTAAATTAACATTAAAGTTGATAACTTACTTTAATTACTTTACTGTTATTTGAAAGCGTGAATGGGTATTCAGAGCCTATCCAGAGCATCTAAGTCTTCCTCTACATGGGAGCCCTGATGGATCAGAAAGTAGCCTTGGCAGTTTGGGGATTTCAGTAAAGATTAAAAAAAAAAAAAAAAAAAAAAACACCTAAGCTACAAGGCAGACAAGTTCAAGCTAGGAACTCTTCATTTGTTTCTCAGTTTCATTTTTCAGCCTGAGACACAAAAATCTGAGGCAAAGATAATCAGAAAGCACAGATATGGACATTGGTTTGTTCTATGGAGTTTTCCTTTCGTATGTACATATTTTCCTCTGGCGCTTACTGATTTTAAAACTATACAAAAGTAAAGCAACTATTTCATATATTAGGTTGATTAAACCAGAACTACCTACATAACTGAAGACATCCAAACTAATTTTTGTCCTTGTTTATCTAACCAGGATGTTCAGGATCACAGATTCAGGCAGACTTCTCTATCTGGGAGGGCAACAAAAGCAGAATAGCGAGGTTCGCAATAGCTTATACTCTCATTTTCTACTCAGCTTCATTTACAACTTCTCATGCACTAGAGAATGGTGCAATTTTGGAAATATAAAAATTTCAGGTTAAGAACAAAATCATATCTTAGTAAACCAATAAATGTCTGAAGTCATGTCCAAAGTAAGCCAACTGACAACCTGTATGCATGCGTTTGCTGTATTTCTTATCCCTGGGACAACACACCCTGGGATCCTGATCCGCTGAGCATCCCGGTCCAGCCCACCTCCCTGGGACACGTCACAGCTCCTGGTGGCGCGTGCATCCACATTGCTCTCCCTCTGCCTGCGCCTGGGGGGGGCCCAGCCTCGCTACCTCGGGCCCAGGAGCAACCCCCCTTCCTGCAGTTTTGACAGAGCAAAGGGCCTTCACGTTTCTTTTCCTCAAAACATTTCAGGGTGCAACATAGGTAACTATAGCCACGAACAATATTCGTGTTAAAATGCACTTACACAGAACGTCATCTCACGGAGTTGATACATTCAGGTTTCGACAGTGCGTCAACGTACATTTCCTGAATCTTCCCTTAAATTGCACTTCCGTACTTTAAACTTCTATAGGTATTACTATTATCACACTTTTTGTACCAGTGCTTATTTTTTAGTTCAAGGCGTGTTCTTTCAGCTATTAGTTTTAAGCTCTATCCCCAAGATGAAATAATAAACCTGTGTGTGGTAGGTGTGAATCACACTTGTGCTGGGACAAAGTACTCTCTCTGGACAGCGATGGAAGGAGACAAGGAGCAGACCGGAGATATCCCATATTGTACAGTAAACAGAAGCACACTTGCTAACTCAGGAGCAGGTTTCATGAGTGCTAGTTATGGAACAAACTCAGCTGGAGTGGGGAATTTCTGAAGGGGCATGCAACCAAAAGCAAATATCTGTGCGTATCCGATGGTGCACAAGTTCCACCTGAGCAAGCTCCGACCGTCTGCTGAAGAGAGGAGATGTTTTTAAGCTATCTTTTCAGTTTTTAAAGAGCAGCTGCCAAAGCTTGAAAATGGATTATTTAATTTCATTTTATTTTTCCTGGCATTTTATTGCATACACTCACAAGGTTGTTTTTAGGTTAAGAAAAACAAGCAAAGGGAAAATGCACAGTTCAAAGTTCGTTCATCTTGAAATTTAGCCCAGAATTGCTAAGTGTTAATCTCTAGAGGAAAAGAAAACTAATTCTGTAAGAGTGGCTGTGATTTTAGGCCATACAATATGTTTCTCACATCTCTCCAAGATTTCATATAGTTCTTGACAATCCACCATTTCCACAAAACCCCAGGAAGATTTTATTCATTAATTCTAATGATTTAGCAAACTCTCTTCTCTCTTAATAAGCTTTCAAGAACATGTGCCAACAGCAGCATTTCTGAGCCACTAGCTACTGACAATGTAGTTACAGTAGCTGAAATTCTGCTTTCCTCACACATGAACAAAACAATATATTAATATCTGCTGAGAAAAGAAAACTGTAACTGAAAAGGGGAGTTTTCATACTAACAACTTGTCAATGTTCCCGAAACTCAGCGCAATTGTTCAAGTATATAATAATGTCACCAATGACATTTTGCAATAAAGTCTGCAAATCGAACTCTCTTGTTTTGCAAGTAATTTATATACAACATGGTTAGCAAACCACAATTCTGCACGATATCGTCGTGCTCAAGTGTTTACACACTAACTGGACCATGATTTTCTCTAACATCCAATTGGTTATTACTATTCTTTGCTTGTTTTTGCGGGGGCGAAAAAAAGTAGAAAATAGGTTTTGTTTTTTCTTCACTAACTTCACTGTTTAACCTTCTACAAAACATGCCAAAACTTTGCCTCTGTCTTTTGCAACACGTGAACATGTATGAGATTGGATGTTTCAAGAAATTACACAAATAATTCACCTGTATGCACATGCACAAATGCACAGGATGTTAGCCATTGAGGGGTAAGGCATTTCTGCAGGACACCCACCACCTCGGTGGTTCGGGCTCTCTCTTTAAGAAGGGGTCCTTTTGGGGCCTGCTGTTTCTTACCTATCCACAGCCTACGAAAATACAGAGGTTAAGCCAAAAGCCCCTCATCCTTTCAAATTTTTCCTTCAAAAATACTGCTTTTAGAGCAGCTTCTGTTGCCCTGTGGTGGTACACCCTGCAGCGCCTCTGGACTGAGCAGGGCATATACTGCCCAGCATGTCCCTCAAGCTGCAGCTCTGATCAAGCAACCGGCTAAAGCCCTCCAGGGTCATATGTACCTGAACTTCCTCTCCTCGGGGGACACAGCAAGTGACTGACATCCACCCTCTCCTCTTGACTGTGAAAGGGCCCCAATATCCAGGCACCCGAACGTCTACCCTGCTCCCCACCCTCCCCCAAAAGCCACGACAACCAAGCAGAGAACTAGAAATAACGGCTGATCTGTAAATTGATCCTTGAGAGTAGATCTCTACCCCGCACTGAGCCTTCCCAAGTCAGTGGACCCTCTGGGCAAGGAATTACACCTATTTGAAGCAAGGGCAGGACCAGCGTAAGACACAGAGGCACGAACGTCTGATGAAGCTGGATGCTGAGGCCACCACTAAACTCTCCTGGGTCAAAGCAGAAGAGGTGAAGGATAATCTCTAGCTGGGTTTGCCAAGAGTCTGAAATAGCACAGCACAACAAGCGGTGAAAGGATTATGCAGCCTGATCCTGCGCCGTGCTAAGAAACAACAACTCCTAAAGCTAAAATGTAGGGTGTCTATCTTTCAGACCAGGGCTTCCTGCAAACGAGTGTGCGTGCCTGCCCCATACAGCACTTCTGCAGTGAAGCTGGCACATCTGGCACTCATTTACTGAGGTGCTGACCCATGACCACAAACCCAATATCCTCCAAGCCCTACAGACTGAGCCTTACCCCTTCTGTTCAAAAACCAAAGCATATTTTTTGACTCTGCTTTCTCAAACAAAAAATATATATAGCCACATTTATACTTATTGTATGTTTAATAACTGCATAAATAAAAGAACCTTAAAATTTGTCAAAATGATATGCCACTACATAGGTTTCTACTTCTGATAAGACAATGACAGAAGAAGCAACTTACAGGTCTGCTATCAAATTCCTAGCGTATTATGCTCAGATACTGTGGAGATGAGTAACATATAAAAGTCTTCCTAAAACAAAGGCAAGCTCTCAATATTATTTTAAACAGCTTCCTTTCAGATTAAAATAGAACCTTTCTTACTTTTCAAGACACTAAAAAAAAAAAGGCATAGAAGACATCAAATGTATTTTTTATTCTTTTCTATTGCACCCAAAGCCCCATCATTCAGATGAAGCATAAACACTGTTATTCCAGTTCACTACTATTATACTATTTTTCCCCCTACTATCAGTCTTTTTTTTTTTTTTTTTTGCCTTTATGGCTACAGTGTAAAAATACCCCATCAGTCCGGGGCTGACGTAAAAGGTCCAAGCCATACACAAAGCAAGCACTCAGGCGGGCTCGCGGGCCCGATCTACTACACTGAGGCGTCTTTCTGCAGGCAAGCGCGTAGCTCCACGTGGAATGTTATGCTTGGACTCAACACAGGTTTCCACATAAAAAACTCTGTTTTCAGTCCCAGCTTGTTTACATAAAGCTTCTAAAGATTACAACCGGCAGGTTATTTCTAACCCCCGGCTCCTCACCACCCGCCTTTTCAATCCATGCCCCTATCGAGCCGGCCCAGGCTCTGAGCCTCCAAAGCAACAACCTGTCATTCTCCGGAGCAGCCACAGTTAAACATCTGGGAATAAGTTACCTGCACTGCACGCTTGAAGCCCTAACTATTTATTGTGACTGGAGAGCGGAGGCAGAAATGGTTAACTGCGTGCAAGCCCAACTGCACTGGCATGGCGATTTTTGTTACAGCATCGTCATTTGGCATCTAGGCAAAACTGGCCAACAAACCCATTTTTATCTGAAGTAATGTTTGTAATGAAATAGCCAGTATTTATCTGACCAGCTCAAATATGGGTCATTGAACTTAACCCAGCTTTTCCTCACAAAACAGAGTAAAGTACGAACTGGCAGCCTTCAGGTACTTGTATACTTGTACATCCCTTACAGCACTGCAGACAGAGCGAAGACATATGTTTCCTACAAGGTCTCTGGGGCAGGGACCATCCTTTTATTTCGTATTCTAAATGGCCCGGCATAGTGCAGAGGTCCTCGGGCAGCACTTCTGGGCAGTATATCAGCACTAGCGATAGAAAAAAGCAAAACCATCCATGTTTTCACAGGCCCTGACACAATCCCATTTGCTCAACCAGGATAACTAAATGCGCAGATTTAATCAGCGGCAATGCCAGCCGATGAGGTCCACTCTTGCTTCTGCTTATCGCTCAGCACACATGGCACGGGGCGAGGAAGCTGTTCTGAGTAACATTTATACAGATGGATTTTCAATTTTTAAACAAATACGACTGCACACAGAATAATAAACTATATACCTCTGACACAAAGGTCTGCTTCTATGCCCCACTGAAGCCCATGGGAATTTCACCATAAATCTTAAGGCCACCACACCTGGCCACGTTCACTCGGGTGACCATGGCATCGCTGGTCTACATCTGGGTGAGACTCAGGCATGACTCACATCAGGCCCCCATAGCCATGCCTTAGTTTTGCATGCACAGGAAAATTTGACAGGCAGGTCAGACAAGCGCAGGAGGAAGCTCTGACAAGTCACGTAGATTCGGGATACATGTTAAGAGGTAGGGCACTGTCAAGGAAGCGCCTTCAGCTCTGAACTTTTGTGTTTTCTCCTCATTCTGAAGCTACTGAATATGCAATACACTAAGCTGGACGGGCTTCTGGCAAAGGGATGTGTGTGCATGTGTGTGGTATCTACAGGGCTGGGGAAGAAAACACTCCCCTTGGTCTTTGTTCAAATGCAATGTTTCACATTCCTGCACTTTTGTAGTTTGATTTTGTATATTTTATGCATTACTGAAGTGGCAGAAATCATTAGGAGAATGCACTTGAAAGAAACTTAAATTCATGAAGATAAAAATCTGACTTTCTGTCCCAAGTTTTTGAAAATGAAAGCACTTCCCTCACATCCAGCCACAGCACACATTTTGTTGCCCTTTATGTTTTTTTTAACTTTTTTTTTTTCCTCCACATGTTTAAATAAGATGAAATCCACATGGCTATTTTTATTTAACTTACTTAAGGAGCACTTACCAAGCTGACAGTCAGAAAGCAGGAAGTACCCAGCTTCTCATCCTTGAACAGCTAATGCCAAACTCGCTGGCACCCTGCGACTCTAGAGTACAGTTATCAAATCTCTCCGTACGCACTACATTTTACAGGTAGCCCTTAGAGACCTACAGTTTCTGACCACTATCTAGCCCAGCATATGTGCCCACTCTAGCCACTCATGGTCTTGTGTACATCTATGTCTGAATACATCAAATATATGCCACTGGTAATTTGATCTCACATGAAAACATGTGTCTTAGAAGTTATTTATAACAGAAGTTACCTTTCCAGAGCTTTTAACTTCACAAGAGGTTTATGTTTATGCTCTCAGTCCATTAATATAGTGCCAATGAATCATCTTGTGTTGTTTATATTAAAAACCGCTAACTTATCAGAAATTCACATTTTCTTAAACTACATAGCAATAATAGGTATATCTGCAATAATCCAGAATTCTTACAAACAAAACTGTCCTGCTGAGTCACGTATAGTTCTATCCAACGTACCCTTTGTAAAAAACAGGGCCAGGGGGCAGTATATATGGTTTTGGTGCAAACTGTCACCTACATACTTGGCATTATTTATGAACTGACAGCAACAGTAAAATCCCAGAAAGGGATTTAAAAGTTTGAACCTTCCGTATTTCTTAACAATAGAATTTAGCTATTCTGCAAAATGCTAGGATATGAATATCCCCTACTTTTATCACACACACACAGAAACCCAACACCCCCCTATTCCACACCTATTCCATTTTTACTGCAATCTTCATCTTCACCTTTACATGTTTCTGGTATACGCTTATTTTATCACAGAACATTGTTGGAGGTTTGTTTGAATGAAACAAAGAATCTCTCAAATTTTATGCTATCTATAAGTAATAAACTTATTACCGCTCTTCTGAGAGTTCAACCATGACAACATTCCTGCTCATTATTATTTTTGGCTTGGGTCACACAATTACTTTCATGTTGCTCTTTTTAACATGCTTATTAGGATCATGAACCCCTTCAGTGAAAATTGCAGCTTTTATTTATTTTTTATTATTATTATTTTATTTATTTATTTATTTATTAAGTCTTATGCTGGGGAAAGGCAGGCAGATAAACGAACTTGGCCACCACTTACCAAAACTTAGTTCAAAGATGTCTTCCACTGGACATCTCACTTCGACTATTCGCTCAACACGCTCACGGCATGTCAACCCGCTAATGCTCGGGAGGCAGCTTACTTCCCATGCTAGGACCTCACGTTGAGGATTTCACAAATGCTTCAGTTGACTTGCTCAGGTGGCACATTCTCCTTATCTTTCACCACTTCAGAGCACCCCAGCTTTATCCTCCTGCCGGTTCACAGGCAAATGCTAGTGACAGCAGTTGGCTCCCAGGCACAGTCAACAGACAGCATGGCGCATATAGGCAAAGCAGCAGAAGGACTGCAAGATTTAGCATCCTCTCGTGTCCCTACCGAAAGACTGCTGGAATAGTGGCAAAAAGGCACATTTAGAAACCAGAAAAACTTAGTATCTTCTGTGCAACCATTATGTCTGTGCAAATGAAGATGATTTCCAGTAGCATCTGTTTTTCCTCCTTTAGCACCACCCCTCACTTCAACTCTACCAAAACCAAGCACAGATTTTCTGCTAATTTCAACAGAAAGAGGATCAGACCATTCGTGCTCCAGAAAGAGGTTGTAATAGGCACAACTACAGTAACTTGTGGAGATGAAAGCATAATAGCTTGTACTCATCAACAACTTCTGTCAAGGAGCCTGCAGCACTCAAGGCATCTTGAGGCTTTTGAGAATTTCTCTCTCTGGTTTTGTACTCTCTTTCCTTCTCTTTCTTTTATCAATATCTTTTAGATACAACTCCAATCAGGCTGAAATCCAACCTGTTCCTTCTTTGGAAAAGTTACACTGTCATTTTGATATCAAAAGCATCTTACTATGAGGTTGCTAAAAATCTGGATTGTTCTAGATTGTTTATTGTGGAAAATGTAGGTAAAAGAAAGCATGTATATGTTCAATGACTAAGAAAACAAGCCTCACCTGGGCTTCATACATTCCGGAAATGGTTCACGGATAGCTTATCTGAGTGAAAACGTGACCTCTGTAACCTGATAAACTCAGTCAGAATAGATTTTGCGAGGAAGCTTGTAACTTGTGAGATTAATACCTGCAGCATAATTATTTTTTTTAACAAGAAACCGTACTGATAGGCATATTCCAATTCCATACTCAAAAAAAACCACTTCTTTGAGACAATTTTATAACATGTTTATTCCACACAGTATCAGCCTTGTATCAACGTGTAGCAACAAGTTACTATGGTCTAACACATAGTAAATCTGTCCTCTCCTATCAACATGATATGAAGCCATGGCAGGGAGTACTAGAGTGCTACCAGTACTTACAGTAGTTTATAGCAGAATGTGGAATAGCCAGTGGAATACATGAACTCCTCTTTTCTGTGATTAAGAAGCTATAATACAGAATACTAAATTGCTATATTGATGCAATTTGTCTGAAGGATTATGATTCTTTGACTGTGGAACCAGCCAGCAATTATTCATAATGCTGCTGCACTTCTAAATGCACAAGTATTACCAAAGCACAAATACCTCAGGTGTTTCTAGTTCCTAAATATTCTCCCCTCTCCTAAGAGTCCTTTTGGAAATGGAGGCAGAGAATTGTTAAAACTGCAAAGTCAGTTTCTACTATAATCCTTTTTCCACTAAAGGGTTTTTTGGTTTTTTTTTTGGAAAAGGCAGGCTTTTTCTAATTAAACTTTGTTTGATCTCAACAAAAGCATTAGTTTGAAAACAAAAGGAGAACCATCTGAGGTACTTTAAAAGTTATTTTAGTTGGAAAAGTGGCACATCTATCTAGATTAAAAATTTTGCTAAACTGAGAAATATCTTTTAATTACCAAAATCATCATCACTGAAAATACTGGTTGGATCATGCACATTAGAAAATTTTTGATCTTTTAAATTGTATGTATCTAGGCTGAGGCTCTGTGTACACCTATCCATAACTGAAGTATTAAACAAAAGCAAAAGCTATAGGAAAAATACAAGAAAGATCTCAAAACCCTTTTCCAAGTGTTACTTGGTAATGTGGATGCTCCTTTCTGTCTATTTTTTCCTCTCCCATCACTCTACAGCCACTTTTCTTTTTTTTTTTTTTGTTCTGCAACTGGGATGATATCAGACATTCACCACAGGAGGAATTTATTTTAGATGACTTGCTTCTCTCAAGGCCACCAGTATGGTCATTTTTTATGTACGAAAGCTCTGCCTTCATGAGGGGAACACCTGTTTAAATGCATGCGCAATATGATTTAAACAGTCTTCAGCAATTAAGAACCTACAATGTTGAATAAAACAATTTTCTACAATAGGACTGGATCATTTTTATTGCGCAGTTGATACTGATCAAGGAGATTTTGATGCAGATTAGGGGCAATCCCAGTTGCTCTTTTCAGGACTGTACAGCCTGCTCCCTTTGTGCATCAGCGGAGTCACGCGCTCAAAGAGCACAAAAGAACAAGGTAGCGTCGTGATCAAAGGGCAATGCCTGCTGCATTGCCAGCATTCACCAGATCAGGCCAGCATTCACCAAACACTTGCTCTTCCCCTCAAGTCGGACAACGTGACCTCTATCGATACTGATGCTGAGGTATTTGGCTCTGAGCAGAAGCTCTTTGACTGTTTTTATGAAATAAAAGGCTTTGACACCTTCCGAGAATTGTAGACACTGAAGAACTTTGTTTTACTAAACTGAGCTCTCCTTGCTTCCTCTCCCATCCCACTAGCAAGAAAGCGAGACAACAAAAGCTGCTGGGGAAAGAAAGGAGCTGGGGCAAACGTGGCAGGACTCAATGGCCGAACTTGCAAAACAGCTCTACAAACCAACGACTCCATCAGCGATTACGGTCTCAAGTCGATGCAAGTCAATAATAAGGGCAACTGAACTGAGATGAAGACAACTGCACAAAACTTACACTCTGAACGTACATCTCACCCTAATATTCAACCATGCTGTTGATCTTATGCAAGCAGAAAGAGGATTAGATGAGCTAGTGTGTCTTTCAGAACCTATAATTTAGACAAGGGTTTTAGAAATGCCCAGGAGCAGATGTCCTATAAAGAAAACCAGTAGAAAACTCTTACTATAAATCTATGTTTCTTTTCTGGTTACTGACTGATACATCAGCTTGAAAGCTGCTGTCCTTTAAGGAGAAAAAAGAAAAGAAAGAAAAAGTTGATGCTGCCAATTCAACAAGAAACAAAATTAGGATAAAACTGTGTAGCAAATCACTAGGACATTTATTTTTATTTCTTCAATATATCATGCTACTATGTAATTTATACTTTAGTTAACATTTAAGTCAGTTAAGTTCTATATTCATCCCAAGACACAATCTGGTTTTTTTTTTGTTTTTTTTTTTTCTAAAAGAATCTCACACATTCAGTTTTTGTTTTCCTACCCTTCCTTGAAGTACCTCTGATTTTTGACCATACCCATTTGGACAGTCTGATGGCTTTCAGAGATACACACAGTATTCTTTATCTTGGCATGGCCACAGACATAAAGCGTAACTACATCTGACATCAAAAATCAATACGAGATTTAAAAACACAGCTACAAATATTGCACAAAAATTAAGAAGGGGGAGAAGTGCTAGAAAGAAGATGCTTTCTGTTTGATTAAACAATACTGTGGTACAGATCTGTTTAGTGTAATATGATCCTGAACATTAAAAACATTCGTGCATGCAAATGCATTAGGTCTAATAAATTTTAGAACTTGAAGGAGCACCAATCTTGCCATACAAATTTGTCACTCAAACCCCAAGGATAGCAAATAGAACACCAATATTTCCTCCGTGGCCAAGTGATTCACTTTTGATATCTCTGCAACCTTCATATTCCGTTTCAAATTCTCAGCTTCAGTATTCTGTTAGTATCCACCCACATACCTTACTGTTCTACTATCTCTCTGGACGTGTGCATCAGACACTTTCAGAACGGCTCCCACACGCTTACTTGAAGAACTCCAGCCATTATAGACACATAATGATCACCCTTTCTTTGTTGGCTGTGAAATAAAAATCCCAGCAGGAAGCCTACGTTTATCTTAACCAAGTTAATAACAAGAAAACATGCAGTTATGTTTGAGAGCTCATTAGCAAAAAGCACAGACATGCAGACATTCCCTTACACAAAACCTCTTTCACCGGCATCAGATATAGAATACTTTCTGCATTTGTCACCTTTCAGCTCTGAGTTTCCAGCACGCTCCTTGTTATACGCAATTAGCCCCATGCCAAGATTTGGTACTTTTCGTAATAAATCCCTGACCACATTTGCTTCGGGC